>NC_091619.1:22487291-23112291 GCF_027580195.1 Bos mutus | reverse complement strand
ATGTTATGGAGACATGTACTTAGTAGACATGGGGATGTGGTGGAGGGTATTTAAGATAATGTAAAAGGATATGTACTAGTAGGGGGCAAACAGGAATGGGGACTCCTATGTGTATAACATTGTGGAGTCCAGATAGGTAGGAACTTAGAGATCTGCCAATGGATAAGTAACTGCTCTTAGCCACAGACACTGGCATGTGATGTGGGGCTGACTGATAAGGGCAGGGTGTGCCTCAGACTCGGCAGAAAATGCAGCGTAGTTGATTATAAATATAGCTCTTTAGCAGTGTGAACTTTGCAGTTCATCCCATCAAGATGTCAAATCTATCCTCTATCCATTGATTGTCAATCTGTTTGACTGCTTATCTTATTTTGTCCAACATGTTGCAAGTAGATACTTGAAAATAACTTAATCACTAGGACTTGTCTTCTCTCCTGTGTTTGGTGCCCCTACTATCACCACCATTTGAAGATTCCCAGGCTAACCCACTGAATGATGTACATCCTAAACCAGCATACCTCTGCCCGGCATTAGTAGTAGAATCATGTAACTGATCAGTGACTGTCTAAACACATGAATAGGCCTGGTAAAAACCAGCAGAAGAACCACCCAGCCAAGCCAAGTCCAAATTGCCAACACACAGAATTCCATGCTAAATTAATGATCATTGTTTTAAGCCACTAAGTTTGTGAGTGGTTTGTTATACATGAAAAATAACTGGTATCTAGGACTTCCCTCAAAGAAGGCGATGGCACCCCACTCCAGTGTTCTTGCCTGGAGAATCCCAGGGATGGGGGAGCCTGATGGGCTGCTGTCTATGGGGTTGCACAGAGTCAGACACGACTGAAGCGACTTAGCAGCAGCAGCAGCAGGACTTCCCTGGTGGCTCAGTCTGTAAAGAAACCGCCTGCAATGCAGGAGAAACTGGTTCAATCCCTGCATCAGAAAGATCCCCTGGAGAAGAAAATGGCAACCTGCTCCAGTATTCTTGCCTAGAAAGTCCCTTGGTTAGAGAAGCCTGGCAAGCTATATAGTCCATGAGGTGGCAAGAGTTGAACACGACTTAGTGACTAAACCACCACATGCAAGGGCATCAGATGGCTGATTAATCCAACTACTTGGGAATAAGAATTCAGTAAACAGAAGACCTCAGCTTTTGGAACAAACCAAGAGGCCAGTAAAAAGAACTTGAATAAATAGGAGGACAGCGTCTTAGAAGCAAGAGCAAATCTGTCAGATGTTGGGACCTCACAGTTGGGCTGGACAGCCTTAAAAGGGAACAGGCTTTAACATCATAATGTGTACTAAAATTTGCTAAGTGCCTCCAGGGTCAGGTCAGGATTATTGCTAGGAACCTTGATTTTTAAATTACCAGCCCATCTGTTTTGTTCCTATTATACAGAGGAGTGGAGGGGCTATTTCCAAGCTTTTCAGATGGCAAACTGCAGTTTGCTTTTCTTACTCTCTCACCTGACAACGTGTCTCCCATGTCACAAAGAAAATAGAAACAACCAAATAAGAACTCAGTGTTCTTCCACAAAAGGTACAGACTTAAGCAACTTCATCCAGATTTGATTCCACCTCCCCAACATGATGGAAGCAATGTTCTCCTCATGCCTAAGATTCCTCATCTTACCCATGCTCTAGATCCACCTCGAGGATTTCTATCACTTATCTCCTCACTTTTATATCTTCGCTATCTTTGCTTTTACTCAGTTTTCCCCATCAGAATGAAAATATTCCAATAATTTCTGTTGAAAAAAAAACTCCTTTGTCCCATTCTATTCTTGTGACCACTCTATTTCTTTCTTCCCCTTTATTTCGAACTTTGGGGTACAGTTATACATACTTATTGCTCCTATGTCCTTCTGTCATTTAGCTTTTAAGTTGGTTTGATTTTTTTGCTTCTCCCCTCAACAGTCTGTGAAATTACTCTCATTCAAAGCTGGGCACTAAAATGCACCCGAAATATCCAGTGACATTCACCTTGTTCTTCCTGATTACATGTGAAAGCTTATGATAATTTGTCAGATATCCTGGTTTCTCTTAGGATACCATCCTAGAAGTGATCTACAACCTCTTCAAGCTGTAGGATGTCTGCTCAATTATTTGTTAGGAATTATCATCCTTGGTTTAAGAATTGAGGACAGACTGTAAGACTACAGTTGGATCCTGGTTAATGAGGGATCTATATAATTGTTGTTCAGTCGCTAAGTCATGTCTGACTCTTTGTGACTCTATGAACTCCAGCATGCCAGGCTTCTATGACCATCACTATCTCCCTGAGTTTCTTCAAATTCATGTCCATTGAGTCAGTGATGCTATCCAACCATCTCATCCTCTGTCGCCCCTTCTCCTCTTGCCCTCAGTTTTTCCCACCATCAGGGTCTTTTCTAATGAGTCAGCTCTTCACATCAGATAGCCAGAGTATAGCTTCAGCTTCTGCATCAGTTCTTCCAATGAATATTCAGGGTTGATTTCTTTTAGGATTGAAATGGTTGATCTTGCTGTCCAAGAGACTCTCAAGAGTCATCTCCAGCAACAGTTTGAAACCATCAATTTTTCGGCACTCAGCCTTTTTCGTGGTCCAACTCTCACATCCATACATGACTACTGGAAAAACCATAGCTTTGACAATCCATATAATATTGAAGTTCTTTATGTCTGAGAAGTCGTAGCCAGAGGTCCCAGACTTTAAAGAACATCATTTAATACCATTAGTCCAGAAATAACCCATGGGCCTAAAGTCCAGATCAGTAATGTGGAAGAAGAAAGAGAAAGCTGCAGTCTAATTTTTGTGTCTTAGAGTTAACCACATTTGGAAAGGGTCATGCAATAGTGTTTTCCACTGGGATAGGAACCTTGCAGGTGGAAACACTTATACATGGCCCATTTCCCTTGCCACCTTGCTGGTGCCAGACTTTTCTCCTGTTTATACACGTTCTTGCCACTGGCCTCCTGGTTTATTCTAGAGAAAACTTACTTATAATCAAAACTATCAGCAAGAGAGAAATGAAAACTGGTGGAGGGAGAGTCTTGTTTCTAATTTCTGCATTTCATGAAAATGTATGTGGAGAATGGAATGGCTACAGACTGCTAATAAAGTATATCCAGAAACAAATATTCCTAAATATTAAAAGCAGTATTCACAAAAAAAAGGAAACAGGCAAGGTACTCTAAAAACTATTTAAACAGGAAAAATTTCAGAAATTACTACGTAAATAGGTACAAGTAAACATGTAAGATAAATGAGTGAATGTAATATGCTGTTGTTACCTAATGAAAGAAAGAGTCTGTCCAACTGAATGACAAAGCAAAACTCATATTTATATTAAACACAAGGCATACACCTAAAATAAAGTTACTGGAAAAGATGATCAAAGAACTATAAATATATACTAGTTAGAAACAAGAAAAAGATTAGACTTCCCTGGTGGCTCAGTGGTAAAGAATCTGTCTGCCAGTGTAGGAGGGACGGGTTTGATCCTCGATCCAGGAAGATCCCACATGCTGTGGAACAACTAAGCCTATTATGCTACAGTTTCGGAGTCTCTGCTCTAGAGCCCAGGAGCCAAAACTGCTAAGCCCATGCATCACAACTACTGAAGCCGGGGCGCCCTAGAACCCACGCTCTGCGACAAGGGAAGCCACCACAATGAAAAACTCACGACCGCAGCTGGAGAGTAGACGCCACTTGCCGCAACTAGAGCAAAGCCCATGCGGTGAAGACCCAACCAGTCAAAAATAAATAAAATTATAAAAAGAAAAAGAAGACTAAGGTCTAATGTTAACGCGATTAAATTCAAGTTTAAAAAATTAGAATACAAAGAGTACTTCATAACATTAAATGTTCTATTAACTATAAAACTAAAACTGTTACAGTTACAATAAATAAAACATCAACATCTTAAAGCAAAAACCATTGAAGATAAAAAGAGGAAATGGGTGGAAACAAACTAGTTAAGAGACTAATTAAGCCATCTATTTAACTCTCCACTGTGACAGAGCAAATTAACCAAATATGACACTACAAAGAAAACTTCAAAAATTTCCTAAGTAGATAATTGTGTGTTAGTCACTCAGTTGTGTCCAACTCTTTGAGACCCCATGGACTATAGCCTGCCAGACTCCTCCATCCATGGAATTCTCCAGGCAAGAATACTGGGATGGGTTGCCATTCCCTTCTCTAAGTATGGTCTCCTGCATTAACAGAATACAATCGCTAAGCAAAATATAGTAAAAGTGGAAATTAACATCAAATCAGAACACAAAAACATCACCTAGAAATTAAAACTTACTTTAAAAATTCTTAAAAGATAAAACTGAAATGCAGCTTACAAATAATTTAAAAAAAAAACAGAAATTCTTAAAATGCTATATATAAGAACTATGGAAGAGCAAATAAAAGAAATAACTTATTAAAAATTCACAATCTTATGTATTTAATTGGGGCTTCTCTGGTAGCTCAGATTGTAAAGAATCTGCCTGGAATGTGGGAGAAGCAAGTTTGATCCCTGGGTTGGGAAGATCCCCTGGAGAAAGGAATGGCTACCCACTTCAGTCTATATATTTTTTAATTTAACTTTTTTTTTTTTTTTTTTTTGGACACTAAAAGCATTTTGTATTGAGGTATAGCTGATAACAATGTTGTGATAGTTTCAGGTGAACAGTGAAGGGACTTTCCTGGAGCATTCCATGGACAGGGGAGCCTGGCAAACTACAGTCCAGGGGAGAGCAAAGAATTGGACAAATGATAAATAATATTAACAAATAATAATAAAATATTTAACCTAAGAATTTGTCAAAAGAAATGTAAATATTGAGAAGCAGAAGGAATTATTAAAGGAAAGGAAAAACTTGTGAATTAGATAACAGATGATAGGTAGAAGAGATAAAAGAAAAATAAATTCAAAGCTGAGAGTTGAGGGAAAAACACAGTGGGTACCAATAGCTAACAAACTGAAGAAAACTACGCAGAGAAAACACCCAAATCACAAATTATTATGAGGAAATAATCACAGACTTAGAGGAAAATAAAAGATTATATATTCCTTGCTTAGTGTTATATAGATAAATTTCAAACTTTAATTGAAATGGACATTTATCTAGCCAACTATATAAGATCTAACTCTAGGAGAAATGTAAACTCTAAACAGTGCCCACAGAATAAACAGAAGTTGTCAGTGAGCTACCCTGTCAAAAAATACTGTAGATCCAGATGTTTTCATTAAGGAAATTCTGCCAAGTATTTATGGAGTTTTTAAGTGTTTTTGAGCATAGATAATATATGCATAGACACATGAAAACCACAGTCACTAACCAAGTTGAAAACTAACCAAGCTGATCACTTGGATCACAGCCTTGTCTAATTCAATGAAACTATGAGCCATACTGTGTAGGGCCACCCAAGACGGATGCGTAATGGTGGAGAGTTCTGACAAAACACGGTCCACTGGAGAAGGGAATGGCAAACCACTTCAATATTCTTTCCTTGAGAACCCCATGAACAGTATGAAAAGGCCAAAAGATAGGACACTGAAAGATGAACTCCCCAGGTTGGTAGGTGCCCAATCTGCTACTGGAGAAGAGTGGAGAAATAACTCCAGAAAGAGTGAAGAGACAGAGCCAAAGCAAAAACAACACCCAGTTGTGGGTGTGACGTAATAGAAGTAAAGTCTGATGCTATAAAGAACAATATTGCATAGGAACCTTGAATGTTAGGTCCATCAATCAAGGTAAATTGGAAGTGGTCAAACAGGAGATGGCAAGAGTGAACATTGACATTTTAGGAATTGGTGAATTAAAACAGACTGTAATGGGTGAAATTAATTCAGATGACCATTATATCTACTCCTGTGGGCATAATCCCTTAGAAGAAATGGAGTAGCCATCATAGTGGAGAAGGCAATGGCACCACACTCCAGTACTCTTGCCTGGAAAATCCAATGGATGGAGGAGCATAGTAGGCTGTAGTCCATGGGGTTGCTAAGAGTCAGACACGACTGAGTGACTTCACTTTCACTTTTCACTTTCATGCATTGGAGAAGGAAATGGCAACCCACTCCAGTGTTCTTGCCTGGAGAATCCCAGGGACTCGGGATCCTGGTGGGCTGCCGTCTATGGGGTCGCAGAGTTGGACACGACTGAAGTGACTTAGCAGCAGCCATCATAGTCAACAAAAGAGTCTGAAATGCAGTACTTAGGTGCAGTCTCAAAATGAGAGTGATCTCTGTTCATTTCCAAGCAAATTATTCAATATCACAGTAATCCAAGTCTGTGCCCCAACCATTAATGCTAAGGAAGCTGAAGTTGAATGCATCTTTGAAGACCTATAAGACCTTCTAGAACACCCCCCAAATATGTCATTTTCATCACAGGGACTGGAATGCAAAAGTGGGAAGTCAGGAGATACCTGGAGTAACAGGAAAGTTTGGCCTTGGAGTATAAAATGAAGCAGGGCAAAGCTGGTCATAGCAAACACCTCTTCCAACAACACAACAAATAACTCTACACATGGACATCACCAGATAGTCAATACCCAAATCAAATTGATTATATTCTTTGGAGCTTAAGACAGAGAAACTCTATACAGTCAGCAAAAACAAGACTGGGAGTTGACTGTGGCTCAGATTATGAACATATTATTGGAAATTCAAACTTAAATTGAAGAAAGTAAGGAAAACCACTAGACCATTCAGGTATGATCTAAATCAAATCCTTCTGATTATACAGTGGATGTGACAAATAGATTCAAGGGATTAGATCTGATAGACAGAGTGCCTGAAGAACTATAGACAGAGGTTCATGACATTATACAGGAGACAAAGATCAACACCATTCCCAAGAAAAAGAAATGCAAAAAGGAAAAATGGTTGTCTGAAGAGGCCCTATAAATAGCTGAAAAATGAAGACAAGCAAAAGGCAAAGGAGAAAAGGAAAGATATATCCATCTGAATGTACAGTTCCAAAACCTAGCAGAGAGATAAGAAAATCTCACTCAGTGATCAGTGCGATGAAATAGAGGAAAACAACAAAGTGGGAAAGACTACCTGCTGCTGCTGCTGCTAAGTAGCATCAGTTGTGTCCAATTCTGTGCCACCCCATAGATGGCAGCCCACCAGGCTCCCTCATCCCTGGGATTCTCGAGGCAAGAACATTGGAGTGGGTTGCCATTTCCTTCTCCAATGCATAAAAGTGAAAGTGAAAGTGAAGTTGCTCAGTCGTGTCGGACTCTTAGCAACCCCATGGACTGCAGCCCACCAGGCTCCTCCATCCATGGATTTTCCAGGCAAGAGTACTGAAGTGGGTTGCCATTGCCTTCTCTGGGAAAAGACTAGAGATATCCTCAAGAAAATAAAAGATACCAAGGGAACATTTCATGCAAAGATGATCACAATAAAGGACAGAAATGGTATGGACCCTAACAGAAGCAGAGGATATTAAGAGGTGGAAAGAATACACAGATCAGATCAGATCAGATCAGTCGCTCAGTCGTGTCCGACTCTTTGAGACCCCATGAATCGCAGCACACCAGGCCTCCTTGTCCATCAACAACTCCCAGAGTTCACTCAGACTCATGTCCATCGAGTCAGTGATGCCATCCAGCCATCTCATCCTCTGTCGTCCCCTTCTCCTCCTGCCCCCAATCTCTCCCAGCATCAGAGTCTTTTCCAATGAGTCAACTCTTCGCATGAGGTGGCCAGAGTACTGGACTTTCAGCTTTAGCATCATTCCTTCCAAAGAAATCCCAGGCTGATATCCTTCAGAATGGACTGGTTGGATCTCCTTGCAGTCCAAGGGACTCTCCAGAGTCTTCGCCAACACCACAGTTCAAAAGCATCAATTCTTCAGCACTTAGCCTTCTTCACAGTCAAACTCTCACATCCATACATGACCACAGGAAAAACCATAGCCTTGACTAGACGAACCTTTGTTGGCAAAGTAATGTCTCTGCTTTTGAATATGCTATCTAGGTTGCTCATAACTTTCCTTCCAAGGAGTAAGCTTCTTTTAATTTCATGGCTGCAGTCACCATCTGCAGTGATTTTGGAGCCAAGAAAAATAAAGTCTGACACTGTTACCACTGTTTCCCCATCTATTTCCCATGAAGTGATGAGACTGGATGCCGTGATCTTCTTTTTCTGAATGTTGAGCTTTAAGCCAACTTTTTCACTCTCTACTTTTACTTTCATCAAGAGGCTTTTTAGTTCCTCTTCACTTTCTGCCATAAGGGTGGTGTCATCTGCATATCTGAGGTTTCTCCTGGCAATCTTGATTCCAGCTTGTGTTTCCCCCAGTCCAGCGTTTCTCATGATGTACTCTGCATAGAAGTTAAATAAACAGGGTGACAATATACAGCCTTGACGAACTCTTTTTCCTATTTGGAACCAGTCTGTTGTTCCATGTCCAGTTCTAACTGTTGCTTCCTGATCTGCATACAAATTTCTCAAGAGGCAGATCAGGTGGTCTGGTATTGCCATCTCTTTCAGAATTTTCCACAGTTGATTGTGATCCACACAGTCAAAGGCTTTGGCATAGTCAATAAAGCAGAAATAGATGTTTTTCTGGAACTCTCTTGCTTTTTCCATGATCCAGAGGATGTTGGCAATTTGATCTCTGGTTCTTCTGCCTTTTCTAAAACCAGCTTGAACATCAGGAAGTCCACAGTTCACATATTGCTGAAGCCTGGCTTGGAGAATTTTGAGCATTACTTTACTAGCGTGTGAGATGAGTGCAATTGTGCGGTAGTTTGAGCATTCTTTGGCATTGCCTTTCTTTGGGATTGGAATGAAAACTGACCTTTTCCAGTCCTGTGGCCACTGCTGAGTTTTCCAAATTTTCTGGCATATTGAGTGCAGCACTTTCACAGCATCATCTTTCAGGATTTGGAATAGCTCAACTGGAATTCCATCACCTCCACTAGCTTTGTTCGTAGTGATGCTTTCTAAGGCCCACTTGACTTCACATTCCAGGATGTCTGGCTCTAGGTGATCACACCATCGTGATTATCTGGGTCGTGAAGATCTTTTTTGTACAGTTCTTCTGTGTATTCTTGCCACCTCTTCTTAGTATCTTCTGCTTCTCTTAGGTCCATACCATTTCTGTCCTTTATCGAGCCCATCTTTGCATGAAATGTTCCTTTGGTATCTCTGATTTTCTTGAAGAGATCCCTAGTCTTTCCCATTCTGTTTTTTCCCTCTATTTCTTTGCATTGATCTCTGAGGAAGGCTTTCTTATCTCTCCTTGCTATTCTTTGGAACTCTGCATTCAGATGTTTATATCCGTCCTTTTCTCCTTTCTTTTCACTTCTCTACTTTTCACAGCTATTTGTAAGGCCTCCCCAGACAGCCATTTTGCTTTTTTGCCTTTCTTTTCCGTGGGGATGGTCTTGATCCCTGTCTCCTGTACAATGTCACGAACCTCATTCCATAGTTCATCAGGCAGTGTATCTATCAGATCTAGGCCCTTAAATCTATTTTTCACTCCCACTGTATAATCATAAGGGATTTGATTTAGGTCATACCTGAATGGTCTAGTGGTTTTCCCTACTTTCTTCAATTTAAGTCTGAATTTGGCAATAAGGAGTTCATGGTCTGAGCCACAGTCAGCTCCTGGTCTTGTTTTTGTGGACTATATAGAGCTTCTCCATCTTTGGCTGCAAAGAATATAATCAATCTGAATTCGGTGTTTACCATCTGGTGATGTCCATGTATAGAGTCTTCTCTTGTGTTGTTGGAAGAGGGTGTTTGTTATGACCAGTGCATTTTCTTGGTAAAACTCTATTAGTCTATGCCCTGCTTCATTCCGTATTCCAAGGCCAAATTTGCCTGTTACTCCAGGTGTTTCTTGACTTCCTACTTTTGCATTCTAGTCCCCTATAATGAAAAGGACATCTTTTTGGGGTGTTAGTTCTAAAAGGTCTTGTCAAAAGAACTATACAAAAAACATCTTAATGACCCAGTTAACCACATTTTGTGATCACTCACCTAGAGCTAGACATCCTGGAATGTGAGCTCAAGTGGGTCTTAGGAACCATCACTATGAACAAAGCTGGTGGAGGTAATGGGATGCCAGCTGAGCTATTTCAAATCCTTGAAAATGATGCTGTGAAAGTGTTGCACTCAATATGCCAGCAAATTTGGAAAACTCAGCAGTGGCCACAGGACTGGAAAAGGTCAGTTTTCATTCCAATCCCAAAGAAAGGCAATGTCAAAGAATGTTTGAACTACCTCACAGTTGCACTCATCTCACATGCTAGCAAGGTAATGCTAAAAATTCTCCAAGCCAGGCTTCAACAGTACATGAATCGAGAATTTCCAGATGTTCAATCTGGATTTGGAAAAGGCTGAGGAACCAGAGATCAAATTGCCGTCATCAGTTAGATCATACAAAAAGCAAGAGAGTTCCAGAAAAATATCTACTTCTGCTTTATTGATTACACCAAAGCCTTTGACTGTGTAGATCACAACAAACTGTGGAAAATTCTTGATGAGATGGTAATACCGGACCACCTTACCTGCCTCCAGAGAAATCTGTATGCAGGTCAAGATGCAACAGTTAGAAATGAACATGGAACAACAGACTGGTTTCAAATTTGGAAGGGAGTACGTTAAGGCTGTATATTGTCTCCCTGCTTATTTAACTTATATGCAGAGTACATCATGTGAAATGCCGAGCTGGATGAAGCACAAATTAGAATCAAGATTGCCGGGAGAAATATCAGTAACATCTGATAAGCAGAGGACACCATGCTTATGGCATAAAGTGAAGAAGAACTAAAGAGCCTCTTGATGGAACTGAAAGAAGAGAGTGAAAAAGCTGGCTTAAAACTCAATATTCAAAAAACTAAGATCATGGCATCCAGACTCATCACTTCATGGCAAATAGATGGGGAAACAATATAAACAGTGACAGACTTTATTTTCTTGGGCTCCAAAATCACTGCAGATGGTGACTACAGCCATGACTTTAAAAAATGCTTGCTCCTTGAAAGAAAAGCTATAACAATCCTTAATGGCATATTAAAAAGCAGAGACATTACTTTGCCAACAAAGGTCCATCTAGTCAAAGCTATGGTTTTTCCAGAAGTCATGTATGGATGTAAGAGCTGGACTATAAAGAAAGCTGAGCACCGAGAATGAATGCTTTTGAACTGTGGTGTTAGAGAAGACTCTTGAGAGTCTCTTGGACTGCAAGGAGATCAAACCAGTCAATCCTAAAGGAAATCTGTCCTGAATATTCAGTGGGAGGGGTTGTGCTGAAGGTGAAGCTCCAATACTTGGCCACCTGATGTGAAGAACTGACTCAATAGAAAAGACCCTGATGCTGGGAAAGATTGAAGGCAGGAGGAGAAGGGGATGACAGGGGATGAGATGGCTGGATGGCATCACTGATTTGAAAGACATGAGTTTGAGCAAGCTCCGGGAGTTGGTGATGGACAGGGAAGCCTGGCATGCTGCAGTCCATTGGTTCACAAAGAGTCAGATACGACTGAGCAACTGAACTGAATATGTGCATTTTATTGCTTTGGTGTTGAAACATGTAAAAGATTGCCTTAGAAAAGGAAACTACAGGCCAAACTAATATATTAATATCAGTGCAAGAATCCTAAATAGCATACTAAATATAATTCAAGTGTTAAAGGACTAATAGATGAAATTTATTCAAGAAATGTATGGAACATTCCATTGGAGTAAATCTAATATAATTAACATATCTAATGAAAAAAAATTAATGTTAACATTTCTCTATAGTGTTTCTATATACCAGGCATTATTCCAAGCACTCAACATATATTTACTAGCCATTTTTTATTACATTTCTATGAAGTAAGAATCATTATTCTCTTCATTTCATAGATAAAGAAACTGATACTGAGAGGCATTGGGAAACTTCACCAGAATTATATGCTTAGTGACAGAAGTACTTTCTGGAACACGATTAGTAACTGACTTCCAAAAGGTCAGAATGTACTGCCTCTCTTTCATCTTTATCAAAGATACTAAAATACCACTTGGCACAATTTAACATCTATTCCTGATTTTTAAAATATACTCATCAAATATTTGGTTCAGTTCAGTCGCTCAGTTGTGTCTGACCCTTTGCGACCCCATGGACTGCAGGATGCCAGGCCTCCCTGTCTATCACCAACTCCCAGAGTGTACTCAAACTCATGTCCATTGAGTCAGTGATGCCATCCCACCGTCTCATCCTTCGTTGTCCCCTTCTCCTCCCACCTTCAATCTTTCCCAGCATCGGGGTCTTTTCACATGAGTCAGTTCTTCACATCAGGTGGCTAAAGTATTAGAGTTTTAGCTTCAGCATCAGTCCTTCCAATGAATATTCAGGACTGATTTCCTTTAGAATGGACTGGTTGGATCTTCTTGCTGTCCAAGGGACTCTCAAGAGTCTTCTCCAACACCACAATTGAAAAACAGCAATTTTTTAAGCACTCAGCTTTCTTTATATTCCAGCTCTCACATTAATACATGACTACTTGAAAAACTATAGCTTTGACTAGATAGACCTTTGCTGGCAAAGTAATGTCTCTGCTTTTTAATATGCTGTCTATGTTGGTGATAACTTTTCTTCCAAGGAGCAAGCACCTTCTGATTTCAAGGCTGCAGTCACCATCTGCAGTGATTTTGGAGCCCCCAAAATAAAGTCTGACACTGTTTCCACTGTTTCCCCATCTATTTGCCATGAAGTGATGGGACCAGATGCCATGATCTTAGTTTTTTTTTTTTTTTTTTACTGCAATCTTAGTTTTCTGAATGTTGAGTTTTAAACCAACTTTTTCACTCTTCTCTTTCACTTTCATCAATATTGGGTTGGCCAAAAAGTTTGTTTGGATTTTTCTATTTATCCAGCCCAATAGAAAGAAATAAATATTTCCTTATGACCAACCTAGATAGCATATTGAAAAGCAGAGACATTACTTTGCCAACAAAAGTCCATCTAGTCAAGGCTATGGTTTTTCCAGTAGTCATGTATGGATGTGAGAGTTGGACTGTGAAGAAGGCTGAGCACC
This sequence comes from Bos mutus, assembly GCF_027580195.1. Lineage (NCBI taxonomy): Eukaryota > Metazoa > Chordata > Mammalia > Artiodactyla > Bovidae > Bos > Bos mutus. The sequence continues at coordinate 23,099,261 of NC_091619.1, read as the reverse complement.
GAAGAATTGATGCTTTTGAACTGTGGTATTGGAGAAGACTCTTGAGAGTCCCTTGGACTGCAAGGAGATCCACCCAGTCCATTCTGAAGGAGATCAGCCCTGGGATTTCTTTGGAAGGAATGATGCTAAAGCTGAAACTCCAGTACTTTGGCCACCTCATGCGAAGAGTTGACTCATTGGAAAAGACTCTGATGCTGGGAGGGATTGGGGGCAGGAGGACAAGGGGACGACAGAGGATGAGATGGCTGGATGGCATCACTGACTCGATGGACCTGAGTCTGAGTGAACTCCGGGAGTTGGTGATGGACAGGGAAGCCGGGCGTGCTGCAATTCATGTGGTCGCAAAGAGTCGGACATGACTGAGTAACTGAACTGAACTGAATATGAGTAAATATGTATCTCTGTTCAAAATATGGGTTACACATAATGGAGAAATCATTACAAGCATTCCAACCAAAGTCAAGAAAAGGTGAAAAAATATTCCTTTGATGCTATTGTAAATGAAATTGTTTTCTTTGTTTCTTTTTCAAATATTTCCTTGTTTATATTTAATAGAAATGCAACTAACTTTTGGATGTTGATTTTGTATTCTACAGCTTTATGAATTAGTTGATTAGTTCTAACAGTATTTTGATATTCTGATAAATCTTTAGGTTTTTCTACATATAAGACCATATCATCAGCAAACATACAATTTTACTTCTTTTTCTAATTTGAATCCCTTTTGTTTCTTTTTCTGGTATCAGTGCTCTCCTGAGCACTTTCAGTACTGTTATGAATAGAAATGGCAAGAGTGGGCATCCTTGTTTTATTCCTGATCTTAGGAACATGCTGTAAACCTCCCATCATTGAGTATGATGTTAGCTGTGGGTTTGTCATATTGGCCTTAATTTCTTTATATAGTGTTTTGAGAGCTTTTATCATGAAACAGTACTGAATTTTCTAAGTACATTTTTGTCATCTATTGAAGTTGTGATCCTTATCCTTTTTTTTTATTGCAGTGGTGTATCACATTGACTGGTTTACATATAGTGAAACATTTTTGCATTCCAGGGATAAATCTTACTTGATCATAATGTATGATCCTATTAATATGCTATTTAATATATGTTATTACTTCTGTTGAGTTTTTTTTTTTCTTTTTTATCTATGTTCATCCATAACATTGATTAGTAGTTTTCTTTCCTCGTAATATCTTTAGTATGATGGTAGTGCTGGCCTCATAAAATAGGTTGGGACGTGTTCCCTCTTCTTCAGTTTTTCTGAAGAATTTGAGCAAAATTGGCATTAATTCTTTTTTAAAATATTTGGTAAATTCACCAGTGAAGCCGTTTGGTCCTGGCAATTTCTGTGTTGGGATGTTTTCCATTACTGATTCAATCTCCTTATTGATTATTGGTCCATTCAGATTATTTGTTCCTTCAGTATTCAGTCTTAGTAGGTTGTATATTTCTAGGAATTTATTTTCCTAGGTTATACAATTTGTTGTCATATAATTGTGCATACTTGCTTTCCCTTTCATTTCTGATTTTATTAATTTGAACCTTTTTTTTCCCTTTTTCTTAGTATGGTGATAGTTTATGACTATCATGACTAACATGACTATTGCTAAGTCACATCCAACTCTTGTGACCCCGTTAACTGTAGCCTGCCAGGCTGCTCTGTCCATGGTATTCCCCAGGCAAGAATACTGGAGTGGGTTGCTATTTCCTTCTCCAATTTCTTAGTATAGTTAAAGGTTTGTCAAATTTGTCTTTTTGAAACACCAACCCTTCACTGATTTTTTCCCTGTTGTTTCCTAGTGTCAGTTTTGTTTATTTCCACTCTAGTTTTTATTGTTTCCTTCTTTCTGCTAACTCTGGGCCTAATTTTTTTCTCTTTCCTTGAGGTATAATGTTAGGCTGTTTATTTGAAATATATACTTTATGACTTCTTTATGGACGGAGGAGCCTGGTGGGCTGCAGTCCATGGGGTCGCAAAGAGTCAGACATGACTGAGCGACTTCACTTTCACTTTTCACTTTCATGCATTGGAGAAGGAAATGGCAACCCACTCCAGTGTTCTTGCCCGGAGAATCCCAGGGACGGCGGAGCCTGGTGGGCTGCCGTCTATGGGGTCGCACGGAGTCGGACACAACTGAAGTGACTTAGCAGCAGCAGCATACATTGTAGCAGTGAAATAAATATTTGTTAAGTTGAATTAATGAATCAATTAAGTTGAAAATCAATAGGAGACATATCACACCTTAATAAGGCTTCAATATCTATTACCTAAGTTATCAGTTACCATATTGACAGATAATTATTTGAATTACAGACAGAAAATAACCCCCCAAAAATAGATGTCTGCAAGAATGGGGTCTGGAACCAGCATGAGGTAAAGGAGCCAGTGGGAGATGGAATAAAGCCAAAGAAATGCCCTTCACTTCAGCTATTTTTGAAGATGCACACCACAACCCTGGTGGCCCAATGGTTAGGACTCCGTGCTTCCACTGCAGGGGCACAGGATCAATCCCCGGTCAGGGAACTGGGATCACATAAGCCATGTGTGTGCTTAGTTGCTTAGTCGTGTCCCCCTGTTTGCGACCCCATGGACTGTAGCTCACCAGGCTCCTCTGCCATGGGGATTCGGGCTCAGAAAAAAAAAAGAAAAGACCATTCACCTGTCAAAGCCTGTCAAGATTGCTCCAGCTCCTCCCAAGTTAGCATCCTACAGAGATCCTGGCACTTTTGACAGGAAAACTCTAGTTATTCTTGTAGTCCATAGTTCTGAGGACCACGCTCACCGAGTGCCAAACACCATGCTAAGTGCTACGCATTCTACTTCCAAAATATGTATGCTTTCTATTTTCCCTCTCAACCTCCAGATTAACCTGTTGTGGGGAGGAAGGATATATTTTTTAAAAAGAAAAAAAAACAAACCATCACTTGATTTTACTGTTTGTTCTGAGAATGAACTCATAATTAAATGATGGAGAGAATCCCTTAAAGACTAATAATTTAGTATAAACACTCTGACTTTATACTTAAACTTTTAAGTCCCAAATGACTAAGTTAACTTTAACTGGCTACTTCAAATTTCCAGTCATTGCACAAATATATTCTCATGCATAGTTGAAGGCAGGCTCAAAAAAAAAAAAAGAAATATTTTTTTTTTTTAATGTAGGTGCTTATCAATATTAACTTCTTTTGTAACAGGCACTTTGGCCACCTGATACGAAGAGCCAACTCATTAGAAAAGACCCTGATGCTGAGAAAGATTCAGGGCAGGAGGAGAAGGGGACAATAGAGGGTGAGACAGTAGGATGGCATCACTAACTCAATGGACATGAATTTGAGCAAGCTTCGGGAGATGGTGAAGGACAGGGAAGCCTTGTGTGCTGCCATCCATAGGGTTACAAAGAGTTGGACACAACTGAGTGACTGAACAACAACAAAACACTTGTACCCTGCAAACTACAAAACATGGATGAAAGAACTGAAGAAGAAACAAATGAAAGGAACGTTATCCTGTGTTCACAGATCAGAAGAATTAATATTGTTAAAATGTCCATACTACTCAGAACAACCTATAAGTTTAATGCTATCCACATCAACATTGGAACTTGCCTAATGGCTCAGCCAGTAGAGAATCTGCCTGCAAGGCAGGAGACACAAGAGATGCAGGTTAGATGCCTGGACCAGGAAGATTTCCTGAAGGAGGGCATGGTACCCCATCCAGTACTCGTCCCTGAGAATCCCATGGACTGAGGAGCCTGTTGGGCTACAGTCCAAAGTGTTGCAAAGGATCGGACGTGACTATGCACACATGCACTACCAAAATTCCAATGGCAATTTTTTTTACAGAAAGAAAAAAAGTCCTAAATTCATCTGGAATCACAGAAGACAGAATAGTCAAGGTGGTCACGAGGAAGAAAAACAAAGCTGGCAGCATCATATTTCTTGATTTCAAAATATTTGGCAAATCTACAATTAAATTCATAATGTACTGGCAGAAAAACAGACTTATAGACTAATGGAACATGATACAGAGCCCAGACATAAATTCATACATGTACGGTTACTAATTTTTTATGAGGTGCTGAAAACACACAATGGGGAAATGTCTCTACAACAACTGGTGTTGGGAAAAACTGGATATCAACACACAACAGAATCAAATTGGACCCCTACCGTAAACCATACACAAAAATTAATGCAAAATGGTTTAAAGACCTCAACATAAAACCTATAACTGTAAAATTCCTGGAAGAAAGCATAATGGAAAAGCTGTTTGACATTGGTCTTAGAAACGATTTCCTGGATATGACACCAAAAGCACAGGAAACAAAAGCTAAAATGAACAAGTGGGATTACGTTAAACTAAAAAGGATCCACACAGCAAGGGAAACAATCAATAGAGCAGAAAGCCAAGCCATAGAATGGGAGAAACTATTTATAAACCATGTTTGATACCGGGTTATTTTTCAGAATATATAAGGAACTCCTACAAATCAGTAGCTGTAGATACATAACTCAGTGTTTTAAATGGGCAAAAGACTTGAATGGATACCTGCCAAAGAAGACATGCAAATGGCCAACAGATATTGGAAAAAATACTCAATATCATTAATTATCAGGGAATTACAAATTGAAACTACAATGAGTTATCACCTCAAATCTTTTAGGATAGCAAATAAAGGGTAAGAATTGACAATATTACAGAGAAATAGGAACCCTTGTACATTATTTGTGGAGGAATGGAAAAGAGTATGGCGGTTCTTTAAACATCAAAACTAGAATTACCATATTATCCAGCAATCCCACTTCTGGGTATCTACCCAAAAGAATGAAATCAAAATATCAAAGTGATATTTCCACTCATATGTTCTTTGTAGCACTATTCATGGTAGTCCATGTATGGAACAAGATCTGAGTGTTCATCAGTAGATGAGTTAATATTAAAAATGTGGCATGTACATAGGATAGAATATTATTAGTCTTTAAAAGAAGGAAACCCTGCAATAGGCAGCAAATGTGAATGAACATTTAGGACATTGGGTAAGAGAAATATACCAGTTACAGAACAACAAATAATGCATGATTCCACTTATATAAGGCATCTAAACTGATCAAAATCATAGTAGCAGAGAATACAATAACAGTTGTCATGAGCCAGCAGGTGGGAGATATGGGAAGTTGTTATTCAGTGGGTATAAAGTTTCAGTTATATAATAAGTTATAGAGATCTGCTGTATGGCTATAGTTAACAACATGAAATCGTGTACTTCAAAATTTAGGACAGATTTCATGATAAATGTTTTTATCACAAAAACAAAGGGACACCAGGGAAATCTGGGACGTGTTGAATATGTGTTTTACCTTAATTGTGGTGATGGTATCATGGGAGTATGCATATGCACAAACTCTTTAAATTATGCACATTAAATATGTGTGTGTGTGTATACTGAGTCACTTCAGTCATATCCAACTCTTTGCAACCATATGGACTGTAGCCCACCAGGCTCCTCTGTCCATGAGATTCTCCAGGGAAGAATACTGGAGTGGGTTGCCATGCCCTCCTCCAGGGGATCTTAAATATGTGTAGTTCTTTGTAATCAATTATACCTCAATGAATCTTTTTTTTTTAAGACTATTTCAAAATATTTTTAATGCATAAAGTGGAATGCCTCAGAATGTTTTTAAATATGTAAAATTTTTTTAAATACAAAGAATCAATTATGTTGAAGTTACCAAAATATATACAAGCTATCAAAATATAAATTTGTCACATCATTATAAATATGTATCTTTATCAATGATTAAACAACTTCTAGTTGGAGAAGACTTACAACTACTGTCATTTCAAAGTAGTTATGAACATTAAAGATATTTAGAGATCTCTGTCATGACTGTACTGTGACATGATTCCATACCCTATCCTCTATATAGCATACCAATTTTAAGGTGATTTTCCTAGAGTTTGAAATATAGGTTCATAGCCAATCTCAGTCCACTTTCAAATGACACTTTCATTTCACGGGTTAGCGCAGGTAACATAAATACAAATAACAGAATATTACCATTTCCTCCCTTCCATCCCTAACATTGCTGTCATTATCATCCAATCTATTGTTGCCATTACTATTTGAACAGTTATCAGTTATTAAGAATAGATAAATAATTTTTTTGAGCTGGGTCAAAAAGAATCTTGCTGTGACATATGTCAGAGTATACTGTCAATGTTTTCCTCTGAGAGCTTTATAGTTTCTGGCCTTACATTTTAATCTTTAATCCATTTTGAGTTTATTTTTGTGTATGATGTTAGACAGTATTCTATTTTCATTGTTTTACATGTAGCTGTCCAGTTTTCCCAGCACCACTTCTTGAAGAGGCTGTCTTTTCTCCATTGTATATTCTTGCCTCCTTTGTCAAAGATAAGATGCCCATAGGTGCTTGGGTTTATCTCTGGTCTATCTTGTTCCATTGCTCTTCATTTTTAGTTTTGCAGCAATACCATACTGTCTTAATGACTGTAGCTTTGTTATAAGCTGATGTCAGGAAGGTTGATTCCTCCAGCTCCATTCTTTTTTTTCAAGATTGCTTTGTCTATTTGGCGTCTTTTATTTTCTCCTTCACTTTTTTTTTAAATTTTATTTTATTTTTAAACTTTACAATATTGTATTAGTTTTGCCAAATATCGAAATGAATCCGCCACAGGTATACCCGCGTTCCCCATGCTGAACCCTCCTCCCTCCTCCCTCCCCTACCCTCCCTCTGGGTCGTCCCAGTGCACCAGCCCCAAGCATCCAGTACCCTGCATCGAACCTGGACTGGCGACTCGTTTCATACATAATATTATACATGTTTCAATGCTATTCTCCCAAATCTCCCCACCCTCTCCCTCTCCCACAGAATCCATAAGACTGATCTATACATCGGTGTCTCTTTTGCAGTCTCGTACACAGGGTTATTGTTACCATCTTTCTAAATTCCATATATATGCGTTAGTATACTGTATTCGTGTTTTTCTTTCTGGCTTACTTCACTCTGTATAATAGGCTCCAGTTTCATCCATCTCATTAGAACTGATTCAAATGTATTCTTTTTAATGGCTGAGTAATACTCCATTGTGTATATGTACCACAGCTTTCTTATCCATTCATCTGCTGATGGGCATCTAGGTTGCTTCCATGTCCTGGCTATTATAAACAGTGCTGCAATGAACATTGGGGTACACGTGTCTTTTTCCCTTCTGGTTTCCTCAGTGTGTATGCCCAGCAGTGGGATTGCTGGATCATAAGGCAGTTCTATTTCCAGTGTTTTAAGGAATCTCCACACTGTTCTCCATAGTGGCTGTACTAGTTTGCATTCCCACCAACAGTGTAAGAGAGTTCCCATTTCTCCACACCCTCTCCAGCATTTATTGCTTGTAGACTTTTGGATCGCAGCCATTCTGACTGGCATGAAATGGTACCTCATAGTGGTTTTGATTTGCATTTCTCTGATAATGAGTGATGTTGAGCATCTTTTCATGTGTTTGTTGGCCATCTGTATGTCTTATTTGGAGAAATGTCTATTTAGTTCTTTGGTCCATTTTTTGATTGGGTCATTTATTTTTCTGGAGTTGAACTGTAGGAGTTGCTTGTATATTTTCGAGATTAGTTGTTTGTCCGTTGCTTCATTTGCTATTATTTTCTCCCATTCTGAAGGCTGCCTTTTCACCTTGCTAATAGTTTCCTTTGTTGTGCAGAAGCTTTTAAGTTTAATTAGGTCCCATTTGTTTATTTTTGCTTTTATTTCCAATATTCTGGGAGGTGGGTCATAGAGGATCCTGCTGTGATGTATGTTGGAGAGTGTTTTGCCTATGTTCTCCTCTAGGAGTTTTATAGTTTCTGGTCTTACGTTTAGATCTTTAATCCATTTTGAGTTTATTTTTGTGTATGGTGTTAGAAAGTGTTCTAGTTTCATTCTTTTACAAGTGGTTGACCAGTTTTCCCAGCACCACTTGTTAAAGAGATTGTCTTTAATCCATTGTATATTCTTGCCTCCTTTGTCAAAGATAAGATGTCCATAGGTGCGTGGATTTATCTCTGGGCTTTCTATTTTGTTCCATTGATCAATATTTCTGTCTTTGTGCCAGGACCATACTGTCTTGATAACTGTGGCTTTGTAATAGAGCCTGAAGTCAGGTAGGTTGATTCCTCCAGTTCCATTCTTCTTTCTCAAGATAGCTTTGGCTATTCGAGGTTTTTTGTATTTCCATACAAATTGTGAAATTATTTGTTCTAGCTCTGTGAAGAATACCGTTGGTAGCTTGATAGGGATTGCATTGAATCTATAAATTGCTTTGGGTAGTATACTCATTTTCACTATATTGATTCTTCCAATCCATGAACATGGTATATTTCTCCATCTATTAGTGTCCTCTTTGATTTCTTTCACCAGTGTTTTATAGTTTTCTATATATAGGTCTTTAGTTTCTTTAGGTAGATATATTCCTAAGTATTTTATTCTTTCTGTTGCAATGGTGAATGGAATTGTTTCCTTAATTTCTCTTTCAGTTTTCTCATTATTGGTGTATAGGAAAGCAAGGGATTTTTGTGTGTTGATTTTATATCCTGCAACTTTACTATAATCATTGATTAGTTCTAGTAATTTTCTGGTGGAGTCTTTAGGGTTTTCTATGTAAAGGATCATGTCATCTGCAAACAGTGAGAGTTTTACTTCTTCTTTTCCAATTTGGATTCCTTTTATTTCTTTTTCTGCTCTGATTGCTGTGGCCAAAACTTCCAAAACTATGTTGAATAGTAATGGTGAAAGTGGGCACCCTTGTCTTGTTCCTGACTTTAGAGGAAATGCTTTCAATTTTTCACCATTGAGGATAATGTTTGCTGTGGGTTTGTCATATATAGCTTTTATCATGTTGAGGTATGTTCCTTCTATTCCTGCTTTCTGGAGAGTTCTTATCATAAATGGGTGTTGAATTTTTTCAAGGCTTTCTCTGCATCTATTGAGATAATCATATGGTTTTTGTTTTTCAATTTGTTAATGTGGTGTATAACATTGATTGATTTGTGGATATTGAAGAATCCTTGCATCCCTGGGATAAAGCCCACTTGGTCATGGTGTATGATCTTTTTAATGTGTTGTTGGATTCTGATTGCTAGAATTTTGTTAAGGATTTTTGCATCTATGTTCATCAGTGATATTGGCCTGTAGTTTTCTTTTTTTGTGGGATCTTTGTCAGGTTTTGGTATTAGGGTGATGGTGGCCTCATAGAATGAGTTTGGAAGTTTACCTTCCTCTGCAATTTTCTGGAAGAGTTTGAGCAGGATAGGTGTTAGCTCTTCTCTAAAGTTTTGGTAGAATTCAGCTGTGAAGCCGTCTGGACCTGGGCTTTTGTTTGCTGGAAGATTTTTTATTACAGTTTCAATTTCCGTGCTTGTGATGGGTCTGTTAAGATTTTCTATTTCTTCCTGGTCCAGTTTTGGAAAGTTGTACTTTTCTAAGAATTTGTCCATTTCTTCCACATTGTCCATTTTATTGGCATATAATTGTTGATAGTAGTCTCTTATGGTCCTTTGTATTTCTGTGTTGTCTGTTGTGATCTCTCCATTTTCATTTCTAATTTTATTGATTTGATTTTTTCTCCTTTGTTTCTTGATGAGTCTGGCTAATGGTTTGTCAATTTTATTTATCCTTTCAAAGAACCAGCTTTTGGTTTTGTTGATTTTTGCTATGTTCTCTTTTGTTTCTTTTGCATTTATTTCTGCCCTAATTTTTAAGATTTCTTTCCTTCTACTCACCCTGGCGTTCTTCATTTCTTCCTTTTCTAGTTGCTTTAGGTGTAGGGTTAGGTTATTTATTTGACTTTTTTCTTGTTTCTTTAGGAATGCCTGTATTGCTATGAACTTTCCCCTTAGGATTGCTTTTAAAGTGTCCCACAGGTTTTGAGTTGTTGTGTTTTCATTTTCATTAGTTTCTATGCAAATTTTGATTTCTTTTTTGATTTCTTCTGTGATTTGTTGGTTATTCAGCAGGGTGTTGTTCAGCCTCCATATGTTGGAATTTTTAATAGTTTCTCTCCTGTAATTGAGATCTAATCTTACTGCATTGTGGTCAGAAAAGATGCTTGGAATGATTTCTATTTTTTTGAATTTACCAAGGCTAGATTTATGGCCCAGGATGTGATCTATCCTGGAGAAGGTTCCATGTCCGCTTGAGAAAAAGGTGTAATTCATTGTTTTGGGATGAAATGTCCTATAGATATCAATTAGGTCTAACTGGTCTATTGTATCATTTAACGTTTGTGTTTCCTTGTTAATTTTCTGTTTAGTTGATCTATCCATAGGTGTGAGTGGGGTATTAAAGTCTCCCACTATTATTGTGTTATTGTTAATTTCTCCTTTCATACTTGTTAGCATTTGTCTTACATATTGTGGCGCTCCGTGTTGGGTGCATATATATTTATAATTGTTATATCTTCTTCTTGGATTGATCCTTTGATCATTAGGTAGTGACCATCTTTGTCTCTTTTCACAGCCTTTGTTTTAAAGTCTATTTTATCTGATGTAAGTATTGCTACTCCTGCTTTCTTTTGGTCCCTATTTGCATGGAAAATCTTTTTCCAGCCCTTCACTTTCAGTCTGTATGTGTCCCCTGTTTTGAGGTGGGTCTCTTGTAGACAACATATGTAGGGGTCTTGTTTTTGTATCCATTCAGCCAGTCTTTGTCTTTTGTTGGGGCATTCAACCCATTTACATTTAAGGTAATTACTGATAAGTATGATCCGTTGCCATTTACTTTATTGTTTTGGGTTTGAGTTTATACACTGTTTTTGTGTTTCCTGTCTAGAGAATATCCTTTAGTATTTGTTGAGAGCTGGTTTGGTGGTGCTGAATTCTCTCAACTTTTGCTTGTCTGAGAAGCTTTTGATTTCTCCTTCATACTTGAATGAGATCCTTGCTGGGTACAATAATCTGGGCAGTAGGTTATTTTCTTTCATCACTTTAAGTATGTCTTGCCATTCCCTCCTGGCTTGAAGAGTTTCTATTGAAAGATCAGCTGTTATCCTAATGGGAATTCCTTGTGTGTTATTTGTTGTTTTTCCCTTGCTGCTTTTAATATTTGTTCTTTGTGTTTGATCTTTGTTAATTTGATTAATATGTGTCTTGGGGTGTTTCTCCTTGGGTTTATCCTGTTTGGGACTCTCTGGGTTTCTTGGACTTGGGTGATTATTTCCTTCCCCATTTTAGGGAAGTTTTCAACTATTATCTCCTCAAGTATTTTCTCATGGTCTTTCTTTTTGTCTTCTTCTTCTGGGACCCCTATGATTCGAATGTTGTAGGGTTTAATATTGTCCTGGAGGTCTCTGAGATTGTCATTTCTTTTAATTCGTTTTTCTTTTATCCTCTCTGATTCATTTATTTCTACCATTCTATCTTCTAATTCACTAACCCTATCTTCTGCCTCTGTTATTCTACTATTTGTTGCCTCCAGAGTGTTTTTAATTTCATTTATTACATTATTCATTTTATATTGACTCTCTTTTATTTCTTCTAGGTCCTTGTTAAACCTTTCTTGCATCTTCTCGATCTTAGTCTCCAAGCTATTTATCTGTGATTCCATTTTGATTTCAAGATTTTAGATCAATTTCACTATCATTATTCGGAATTCTTTATCAGGTAGATTCCCTATCTCTTCCTCTTTAGTTTGGTTTGGTGGGCTTTTATCCTGTTCCTTTATCTGCTGGGTATTCCTCTGTCTCTTCATCTTGTTTAAATTGCTGAGTTTGGGGTGTCCTTTCTGTATTCTGGCAGTTTGTGGAGTTCTCTTTATTGTGGCATTTCCTCACTGTGTGTGGGTTTGTACAGGTGGCTTGTCAAGGTTTCTTGGTTAGGGAAGCTTGTGTCGGTGTTCTGGTGAGTGGAGCTGTATTTCTTCTCTCTGAAGTGCAATGAAATGTCCAGTAATGAGTTATGGGATGTCTATGGTTTTGGGGTGACTTTGGGCTGCCTGTATCTTGTAGCTCAGGGCTGTGTTCCTTGCTGCTAGAGAATTTGCTTGGTATGTCTTGCCCTGAAACTTGTTTCGCCCAGAGAGGTTTACAGCATTATATGGAGAAGAGAAGAGTGAGGAGGGAGTTAGAGGTGACCCGAATGAGATGAGGTGGAGTCAACAGAGGAGAGAGTGGGCTATGCAGTAATCTCTTCCTTATGTGCACTTCACAACTGGACCGCTCAGAGTTGTTCACAGAGTTATACAGAGAAGAGAAGAAGGAAGAAGGTGGCATAGGTGGCCAGGAGGATAAATGGGAGGAATGAAAAGGAGGGAGACAGATCCAGCCATTAATCAGTTCCCTAAGTGTTCTCCACCATCTGGAACACACAGAAATTCACAGAGTTGGGTAGAGTAGAGAGGGGTTAGGGAGGAGACACAGGCGACGTAGTGGAGAAAAAGGAGAGTCCAAAGGGAGAGAGAGCAGTTAAGCCAGTAATCTCGCTCCCTACTGAAAAATGGGTACTGAAGATTGGGTTCTTAAAGGTACAAAATTGGTAACAAACACATAAAAGCAAAAATTTAAAATCTAGAGTAGAGTTTGGAATTTCAAAAATACAATGTTAAAGAAAAGAAGAAGGAAAAGAAAGAGAGAAAAAACAAACAAAAACAAACAAGGTCGCAAAAATTATAAAGAAAATATAGGTACAAAATTGATAACTAATACCAAAAAGCAAAAGTTAAAAATCTAGAGTAGAGTTTGGAATTTCAAAAATACAATGTTAGAAAAAGAAAAAGAAAGAGAGAGAGAAAAAAACAATCAAGAACAAACAAGGTCACATAAATTATATATATATAAAAAAATACAGGTACAAAATTGATAAGAAATACCAAAAAGCATAAATTAAAAATCTAGAATAGAGTTTGGAATTTCAGATATACAATGTTATTTAAAAGAAGAAGAGAAAGAAACAGAGAAAAAGAAAAAATAAAAAAGGGTCACAGAAATTATATAAAAACAAAAACAAAAAAACTATAGGTACAAAATTGATAACAAATACTAAAAAGCTAAAATTAAAAATCTAGAGTAGAGTTTGGAATTTAAAAATACAATGTTAAAGAAAAGAAGAAAAAAAAAAAAAAAGGTCAAAAAATTATTTAAAAAAATATATGAAGTTTGCTTTTAAAAAAATAGGGTCTTTTTTTTTTTTTTTTTTTTTGCAAAGTAATCGGTTATAAAAGTGGAAATTAAAGGAATAACAGAGGACTTAAATTTTTTTTTTTTTTTTTATAGGCTCACTTGTTCAGTCGCACTGAGGGGAGGTAGGGAGGGATGCTGCAAACAAATAACACTGGCGTGTGCTCGCAGTGCCTCAGTCACACTGGGTCTGCCCCCAGTTCACGGCGCGTGTAGCCTCTCTGCCCACGCTGCTCAGGCTCTAGGTTGCTCCGCTGCAAACCATCCGTGGCCTGCCCTGGGCTGCCTGTACTTCCCAGGTCCAAGCTGCTCAGGTTCAGGCACTCGGGTAGTCCTCAGAGGCGCAGACTCTCAGTTGGGCCTGCGTTTTGTGCCCTTCCCAGATCCAAGCAGCTTAGGTGATGAGGTGTTTTGCGTGCACAATTGCTGCGACTTATCGCCTCCCCGCCGCTCGGTTATCTAGTTGTGTACCGGCACACCTTCTCAGGCAGATGTTGACCGTCCAGACCCCCAAGAAGTTTTAGTTAGCAAAGAAGCCTGCTTACAGTTTTATAGATAATGTCTCTCTGGGGCTGCGATTGTCCCCTTCCGGCTCTGGCTGCCTATCACCGGAGGGGGATGGTCTGCCACCGGCTATCTCCGTTCAGTCCTTTATTCCGTGCGCGGGCCTGGCGGTGTCATAGGTTAGGGCTGGCTTTTTGCGTGGTAGATATCCCACAGTCTGGTTTGCTAGCCCAAATTATTTCACTTAGATAGTGCTCGGGGTATTCAGGCCAGATTCTTGCGATGCAGCCTGCGCGGCGCCTCCCTGCCCAGCCCCCGCTTGCTAATGGCGTATGCAGGCGTCTGCGCTGCTTCTCCGCTGGGGGAGTTACCATAGGGCTCACAATGTGCGGGTTTTAATTATTTATTTTTCCTCTCTGTTATGTTGCCCTCTGTGCTTCCAAGGCTCGGCGCAGATTCGGCAGTGAGAAGGTTTCCTGGTGTTTGGAAACTTCTCTCTTTTTAAGACTCCCTTCCCGGGAGTCTTTTGTCCCTTTTTTTGTCTTTTATATTTTTCCCTACCTCCTTTCGAAGACTTGGGTTGCTTTTCTGGGTGCCTGATGTCCTCTGCCGGCTTTCAGAAGTTGTTTTGTGGAATTTACTCGGCGTTTAAATGTTCTTTTGATGAATTTGTGGGGGAGAAAGTGTCCTCCCCATCCTACTCCTCCACCATCTTAGCTCCTCCCAATGAATCTGTTTTTAAAAAGAAGAGAGGAATATTCATTTCAGCAGTACATTACTAAAATTCAAACAGTACAGAGGTCAGCTATGGCTCCTATGCAAGGATGACATGCAGATTCGTGAAGTGTTCATTTTTAAAACAAAGAACAGAGGAGGAAGTCCATTATCATCACCATTATTTAACATTGGAGATAGTATAAAACTCAGTGAGGCAATAGAAAGAAACTTGAAATGTAAAAATTAGAAAGGAGGAAAAATAGTAAAATCCAAGATAATACATTTTTAAAAAACTATAAACAATAAGATAAATTCAGGAAAGTGGTAGAGATCCTCTAGACTGATAAGTATCCAGTCACATGAGTGATCAGACAGGAGACAAGCAGAACTGCCCAGCTCAGAGATGTGACTAAATATGTATTGTTTGAAGCCAGTAAATGTTTGCACGGTTGATAGGAATATAAATTGATACAGCCACTAGAGACAACAGTTTGGAGGTTCCTTAAAAAAAACTTAAAATATACCATGTGACCCAGCAGTTCCACTACTGGACATATACCCAGAGAAAAACCATAATTCAGAAAGACAGTTCAGTTCAGTTGCTCAGTCGTGTCCAACTCTTTGCAAGCCCATGGACTACAGCATGTCAGGACTCCCTGTCCATCACCAACTCCCAGAGTTTACTCAAACTCATGTCCGTTGAGTCGGTGATGCCATCCAATCATCTCATCCTCTGTCGTCCCCTTCTCCTCCCGCCTTCAATCTTTCCCAGCATCAGGGTCTTTTCCAATGAGTCACTTCTTCGCATCAGGTGGCCAAAGTCTTGGGAGTTTCAGCATCAGCATCAGCCCTTCCAATGAATATTCAGGATTGATTTCCTTTAGGATGGACTGGTTTGATCTCCTTGCAGTCCAAGGGACTCTCAAGAGTCTTCTCCAACACCATAGTTCAAAAGCATCAATTCTTTGGCGCTCAGCTTTCTTTATAGTCCAGCTCTCAACATCCATAGAAGACTACTGGAAAAACCATAGCTTTGACTAGATGGACCTTTGTTGGCAAAGTAATGTCTCTGCTTTTTAATATGCTGTCTATGTTGGTGATAACTTTTCTTCCAAGGAGCAAGCATCTTTTAATTTCATGGCTGCAGTCACCATCTGCAGTGATTTTGGAGCGCCCCAAAATAAAGTCTGTCACTGTTTCAACTGTTTTGCCATCTATTTGCCATTAAGTGATGGGACCAGATGCCATGATCTTTGTTTTCTGAATGTTGAGTTTTAAGCCAACTTTTTCACTCTCCTCTTTCACTTTCATCAAGAGACTCTTTAGTTTTTCTTCGCTTTCTGCCATAAGGGTGGTGTCATCTGCATATCTGAGGTTATTGATATTTCCTCTGGCAATATGATTCCAGCTTGAGCTTCATCCAGCCCAGCATTTCTCATGATGTACTCTGCATATAAGTTAAATAAGTAGTGTGACAATATACAGCCTTGACATACTCCTTTCCCTATTTGGAACCAGTCTTTTGTTCCATGTCCAGTTCTAACTGTTGCTTCCTGACCTGCATACAGATTTCTCAAGAGGCAGGTCAGGTGGTCTGGTATTACCATCTCATTAAGAATTTTTCAGTTTGTCATGCCACACAGTCAAAGGCTTTGGCATAATCAATAAAGTAGAAGTAGATATTTTTCTGGAACTCTCTTGCTTTTTCGATGATCCAGTGGATGTCGGCAGTTTGATCTCTGCCTTTTCTAAAACCAACTTGAACATCTGGAAGTTCACAGTGAACGTACTGCTGAAGCCTGGCTTGGAGAATTTTGAGTATTACTAGCAATCAGAGAAGGTAATGGCACCCCACTCCAGTACTCTTGCCTGGAAAAATCCCATGGATGGAGGAGCCTGGTAGGCTGCAGTCCATGGGGTTGCTAAGAGTCAGACATGACTGAGCAACTTCACTTTCACTTTTCACTTTCATGCATTGGAGAAGGAAATGGCAACCCACTCCAGTGTTCTTGCCTGGAGAATCCCAGGGACGGTGGAGCCTGGTGGGCTGCCATCCATGTGGTCACACAGAGTCGGACACAACTGAAGTGACTTAGCAGCGGCAGCAGCAGAATGTGAAATGAGTGCAATTGTGCAGTAGGTTGAGCATTCTTTGGCATTGCCTTTCTTTGAGATTGGAATGAAAACTGACATTTTCCAGTCCTGTGGCCACTGCTGAGTTTTCCAAATTTGCTGGCATATTGAGTGATTGAGTGTAGCACTTTCACAGCATCATCTTTTAGGATTTGAGTTAGCCCAACTGGAATTCCATCACCTCCACTAGCTTTGTTCATAGTGATGCTTCAGAAAGATGCATGCCCCCCAAATGTAGCACTATTTATAATAGTCAGGATGTGGAGACAACCTAAATGTCATAAACAGAGGAATGAATAAAGAAGATGTGGTACATATATATAATGGAATATTACTCAGCCATAAAAAGGACTGAAATTGGGTCATTTTTAGAAACATGGATGGACATAGGACTGTTACACAAAGTGAAGTAAGAAAGAGAACTACATGTGGAGTCTGAAAAAATTGGTATAGACCATATTATTCACAAAGCAAAAATAGGGACTCAGATGTAGAGAACAAACATGAATCCCAAGAGGGCAAGGGGGAGGTGGGATGGATTGGGAGATTGGGATTGACATATTTATGCTATTGATACTATGTATAAAATAGAGAACTAATTAGAACATAGTGTATAGCACAGGGAACTCTATTCTCCATGGTGACCTAAATGGGAAGGAAATCCAGAAGAGGGAATATATGTATACATATAGATGATTCACTTCGCTGTACAGTACAAATGAACACAACATTGTAAAGCAGCTATACTCCAACAAAATTTTTTAAAAAATTAAGATGACACTTACTTTGACAAGTCTTTAGAAAACTGAGACCTCATATACCGTGGTAGCAGTGTAGTTTAGTTCAAACACTATAGGACATAATTCAGCATTATCCAAAGCTAAAAGAGTACATACCCTGCAACATAGCTATTCCAGTCCTAAGTACACATCTTCCATTGATGGACACAATCTGTTTTCATATCTTGGCTGTTGTAATAAAGTTGCCGTGAACATGGGAATGCAGATAACTCCTTAGAATCCTCTTTTCATTTCTTCTGGATATATACCCAGAAATGGGTATATTCCTGGATCACGTGGGAGTTCCATTTTTAATTTCTTGAGGAGTCTCCATACCATTTTCCATAGTGTCTGTGCCAGTTCCCTAAAACAGTGCAAAAGGGTACCCTTTTCTCTGCATCCTTTCTAGCATTTGTTATCTCTTATCTTTTTGATAATAGACATTCTGACAGATGTGGGCTGATATCTCATTGTAGTTTGACTTGCATTTCCTGATAAAGAGTGATGTTGAACACTTTTTCATATACATGTTGGTCATTTGTATATCTTTTGTGGAAAAAATGTCTATTTAAGTCATTTGCCCATTTTTAAACTGGGTTATTTAGGTTTTTTTTTTTTTTTTTGCTATTAAGTTACAACAGTTCCTTATATATCTTGATATTAACCCCATATTGGTTATGCGGTATGTATATATTTTCTCCCACTCCATAAGATATATTTTATTTACTGTTATTTAATGTTACTTTTGCTAATACAGGATATTTATATTTGTTATCAGTAGGAAATGGAGCTGTAAAGGCAAGACCATTCCTTAGGCAACAGATAACAGTATGTGAATTTTATTCTGTGGTAAAGGAGGGCATGATTGGAACTTTTGGAAACATGTTGTAATTGGGGAAATTGACACTGGCAGCAAATATCTTTTCCCATTCATGAGGTTGCCTTTTCATTGTGCTGATGGTTTGCTTTGCTTGTGTTGGCTTTTCTTGTGAAATAAATTTATTTTTAAGTTGAGTAATAGGTATGTATTTTTAAATTATTATTCTTTAAAGAAAATATATCTATATATACTTTTTATATATGTGTGTGATACACTTTATATGTGTGTATGTATATACATACACACATATATAGAGTCACAAACTGTTTTTTAATTTAACATTTGATGGCAGAATAAAATTCCCAGGAATTTGTAAACTATTAAAGTTATGCAATGGTCCTATATAGGACTTAGTCAGACGAAGAAAGCCAGATGGTAAATATCTGTACCTAGGACTGTATGTAATAAAGTAATTAGCAGATTTTATTATCAGTACATAGCTCAAATCTTGACATATGATAGACATTTTATGTATGTTTGATGGATGAATAAAAAGCAGAGATTGAAAATTCTTGAGCTGGACCTTTGAAACTGTAGGCTTCATTTTATTACTAATGGGAGATAAAGCTTTAAGAAAAGATGATGGAATGCTTTAAAAATGTCCCCATGGTATATAGGCCTCTTAAACTACAGAATAATAAAATGTTTATAATTGGAGGGAGTCATGGATGTAATGAAAACAACTCATCAATAAACTTAATCTGGCAGCCTTGTAGCTGCCACACAGACATACAGCTTAATAATTTTATTCATAGAGCAGATTAATTTTAGGAGTATCCTCTGGGAAAATTCAATCTTCATAAGGAAATACTTAATAACATATTACTAGAAATACAGCTCTCTTATGTAGCATTTAGTATATGTGTAAAATGCTGTCAAATACTTTGTGTCAATTACTTATAAATTTCTATGGTCATATTCATATTTCACAATTGAGGAAACAAAAAAACCTAGAGATAGTATATCACCTTGTCTACAACTAATTATAGAAATATTCAGCTGAGCCCACAGACTGCACTAAAATAGCAGACTTAATTGCTCACAATTACGTGATCTGTGGTTCAGGATATACCATATGTAATCTGCTTAAATTACCTGAAGCTTTATTGCCCAAGTGATTCATTTAACGAAGGGAGTAAACTAGAGGAAATATGTCTTTGGACTTCGTCACCATGTTGTTCCTGCAACCATCTCCCATGGTTTCTTCCTTCCCAGACTCTCCATGTTCCTTTGCTGTTTCGGTCACTGCCCACCATACAATGAACTGTCCCAGAACCAGGCTTTCCTGGCAACACCAGAGGTAAACAAACCTTCCTTTTCCTCCTATTCTTAACAGAACTTTCCCATTTCATACCTAATCCCTCAGTAATCTGATGGGTAGCTAAATTTTGTCCTTGTTGTTCATAAAATCATTTTCTATTTTTTGGACTTAAGGGTGGTTTAGCATGTCATCTCTCCCAGAACCATTACCAACTTAACTGATGATGGTCAGTGATTAGACACATTATGGTAAGGACTGGTAAATGTTCTTCCTTCCCTATCACTGCTAGAATCCAGTATCCTTCCTCAGCTTTTCTGAGATGCACATTCCCTTCATATCACAGATATGATTCACATTCTCAATCTCTTTCAAACTTTACAATTCCTAGTATGTATTAGAAGCAGCTGTTCTTCAGTAGAGGAAGCACTTAATAGTTGACAAAGTGTTTGTACTAACTTTGGATTCTGGCAACTCTCATATTTGTATGATTTACTTTCCTGCATTGTCAAGCCATGAATGCTCATTTTCAGTGTTATCGTTTCATATGGCAAAGGACTTATATGACTCAATGATGCAGAAATGTCTTCCCTGCTACACACACAACTCCCTGTTTTCCCTTCCACTATAAAGTCTGAAATGTCACACCATTAGAAATTCTCTCCTTTAGGCTGAAAGAGAAACACACTTAAACAAATATCTTGGTATTCATGAAAGAGGTAGAACCTTTTAAGTCATTAAAATCTAAGTATTCGCTATTTGATTGTTTTCCCAAAGGGTACTAGCAAAGTCTCTCAGGAAATATGTTACTACTGAGGGACATTGACCTGGGAATGGCTGAGGTTAAGTTTTAAGTATGCAGCTCTGCCCAAGGAGGCCACTCTAGCAAAAGCATTGAGCAGGGAGATTCAGGACTAGCAGAGGAAGCAGGAGATAGTCTGCCATCTTGAAAGGCTACCAAAGGAAGGGGTGTAGTGCTGAATAGGCTAATATAATGGCCCCGAAGTCTGATGTCATCTGCTCTACTATTAGACCCAATGCCTTCCCCCTCCATAATTCCCAGGAGTTTAGGAGAAAGGAGAGTATGCATAGTTTCAAGGAGTCAAACCACAGCCCAAGGGTTGAAAATTATTTTTAAAAAGTAAAGGGATGCAGAAACAAGTTTTAATACCAGGAGAGAGGACAAAGAATTAAGGTTTGAAAGGTGACCCTGATACAATTCATTTCAGAATCCTTGATTCTGCCAGCTGAGGAAGTTACCATGCCAGGTAGTGAGGGGAGTCCAGAGAAGAATAAGACATGTGAATATCTGATCAGGCGTGAATGGTGGAGATGGTGGACTCTACAGTAATTCTGAGGAAAGAGAATTCTTTGGGAGCACATGTGTTAAATGGACAAGTAGGCATTTGAATAGAACTTCAAAAATGCTCCATATTATGTTAAGAAGAGGAGGCAAGAGGTCATCAGGAAAAAGAAAAGTAATCAAGCCAAGACAGTGACGTAGGAGAGCACAAGTTTTCTTCAGGAGGCAGAATAAGCTGTTGTGAAGAGGTAATGGTACAGTTTCTAAGACCATTTGGGGTCCGAATCTCCTGCATAGGTCAGATTCCAGCTGTTTCATTGGTGACCTTGAGCAGGATACATAACTTCTCTGTGCTTTAATATTATCATCTGAAAACATATTAACCATACCTACCTCATAGGAATACTGTAAAAATAGAAGAAACGTACATGTAAATGTGCAGTATAGTGATAGATACATCAATTTATTTTACTTATTATTCAATGTTATTTTTGCTAATACAGAATATTTATATGTTATCAGTAGGAAATGGAGCTATAAAAGCAAGATTGATCCCTAAATGTCATATGACAATACGTGAATTTTATTCTGTGGGAAATTAAGGAGTAACTGGAGCTTTTGGAAGCAGTCGTATTTGGGGAAATTTACCTTGGCAGCAAGGTGCCAGGTGTGTTGTAACTGCTGGATGGAAAGAGAGCTTAGAGACTAAAGGACAAGAGGTTGAATGGAAGCAATGGCTGCAGCTGACACATGAGGAACCATGGGACTGAATTAGGAAATAACAGCAGAAGTGTGCAGGAAGTTATAGACTTGAGGGACATTGTGCAAGAAGGAAGGGTGGTATGTGGTATCCATTTGGATCTAGAAAGGAAACCAAAGTTATATCTGATATTTTGAATTTCAATGACTAAGATTAATGATGTATCATAATAAAAAGCAGAAAACCAAGATAAAAATTATTTAGAGAAGAAGAAAGAGAATAATTAGTTTTAAAACTATGGAATTTATGTGAAATGTATGATAGGCAGCTGCAGATGCCAAATGAGAATTCAGGAGGTAGTTTAACTAGAGCTGTGGTGACTTCCAAGTAACGGCAGAGAGCAAATTGACAAATGACTTCTCTGCAAGCAAAAATGTCAAAGTAAGAGTCTTCACTAGTGTCTGAATCTTGGGGATTATGCAGATTTGGGCTTTGGAAGAACAGCATTATTTTATTCTTTTTGCTGTGATTGTACTGTTAATAGAACTATTAGTAGTGAAGTATAAAATCGTAGTTTACATTTATTTATTCTTTGTTCATTTGTGACTATTCATTATACCATTTTTAAGATGTCTAATGCTCAGTAACTACCTGATAAATAAATAAAATCCATGATACTATCAAATGCTACA
Organism: Bos mutus; assembly: GCF_027580195.1. Classification (NCBI taxonomy): domain Eukaryota; kingdom Metazoa; phylum Chordata; class Mammalia; order Artiodactyla; family Bovidae; genus Bos; species Bos mutus. The sequence continues at coordinate 23,077,119 of NC_091619.1, read as the reverse complement.
TAAGAGCTTATCTGACAGTGCTACAGACTCTCATCACCTTTGGGGTGAGCATTCCATGGAGATGTATCTAACATCATTGGGGTCCATAGCACTTTGGCCTTGGATATTCACACTATAACTCTGAAGAAATCTCAAAGCCCTTTTAGAAAGCTTCTTTTTTTTCTTTATGACCAAACACTTTCATTCAGCATTAACCAAGAGTATTTTGATTCCACTCCATTTTGTGTAATCAGTAACAAGATTCGGAATGTGAGGCAGACAGACTGCCTCTAAGAACCTTACCTTGGCAGCACATGGACCACAACTCACTCCTTCTGGCTGGGGTAGCTCCCTCGTGGGACAGTGCTTTCCATTTTAACAACTATGAATTGAGCTTTTAAGTAGCATAAAATCACCAACTAAACACTGCTAGTTAACTCGCTTCTTTAAAACAAAACCCTACGCTAATCGCTAATTGTTCTTAAGTGCCTAAGCCACACTGAAGCAAAGAGTGCTTTGTACCCTTTCCCACCTCCAAAAGCATACCCCCCATCCTTTCTCCATCATCTCCATGACAACCTCTAAAACAAGCCGTTACAATCCTGACATGGCACCAGGCTGACACCTTGGGCTGGGATTTAATTTTGAGTTATGACCGTGTTAGGAAAACATATGATGTGGCCGTTTGCTTACAGAAAGAGGGGGGAAAATCATAAAACCCTCTTTTTTTATGAGCTGTCGCTTGATTCGTTCCTGGAGCCCCAAGTAGCAAGCTTCTAAATCAATGTGTGCAGCTGTTTTGGCTTCTTGGAGCCCAGCAGGTGTATTGCTCAGCTCGGCTGCCATCTCCCTACACTCACATAACAAATAATAACGTCTTACCCACACCAGCCATCCATCAGAGTTACTGCTGGTCCCTGAGAGGCTTCCTTCCCTCTTCCCTGCAATCCTTTATCGTCTTCCTCCTTTCTTCTCTTTTCTTTCCCTTTAACAGTAGATATATTCCACCAATAGATTTCTTTGTCACACTTTCTAGATGCCTTTAATTGAATAACCTTTGACTCTTTTGGCAAAAGTAGAAAAGGGGAAAGAAGAGCAAATCCACTATAGTGTTTATTTGTGTTTAAAAAATAAAACAATAGAAGTATTGTAACTAGTGAAATCAATTAGTCTTCCTACGAGGTAAAGGCCCACATCTGGTGTGACTTAAGTTAATGTAAGGGAAAGGGCTGCAGAGGCCCAGAGACCTTGCGTTCTCATTTCAACAGGTGACAGAGAAGGCATAAAAGGCTAATAATATACTACAAGTGCAGAGACAGTGCGATAAATACTGGAGGGCTTGCCTAGAAGGTAAAATCCTTACTTGCCCTTGACAACCAAATAAATGTTTCTTTTTTAGACTGACCATCAACTTCAGGGAACTGAAGGGCTAAGTGCCAACTTGAGAGTATTCCAAAGAATCAGTAAGTCCATGTCCCAGAGAAACACAGAGATAAGAACTGGAACTCCTGAGATTTGGTGGGGCAGGTGAAGACAGATTTGACAACTTGTAGACTTTCCCATCATTGTGGGTCAATTGAAAGAGGGTTGTGGCAATGCCAGGCATGGTGATTATTCCACAGTGGAGGCTGCTGGGTGATTAAACATATGACTCAAATTTTGACCTTCTAGTCAGGTTGCTAGATTTAACAAATAAAAATGCAAGGCACCCAATTAAATTTTAATTTCAACTAAAGAATGAACATTTTTATAGTAAAGTATATTCTGTGCAATTTTTAGACATGCTAAACATTTGGAGATCCAACCAGTCCATCCTAAAGGAGATCAGTCCTGGTTGTTCATTGGAAGGACTGATGCTGAGGCTGAAACTCCAGTACTTTGGCCACCCATCTGAAGAGTTGACTCATTGGAAAAGACCGTGATGCTGGGAGGATTGGGGGCAGGAGGAGAAGGAGACGACAGAGGATGAGATGGCTGGATAGCATCACCGACTTGATGGACATGGGTTTGGGTGGACTCTGGGAGTTGGTGATGGACAGGGAGGCCTGGCGTGCTGTGATTCATGGGGTCACAAAAAGTCGGACACGACTGAGCGACTGAACTGAACTGAAACATTTGTTATCTGAAATTTAAATTTACCTGGCAATCCTTCCTTCTAGGAACTTGTGTGTGTGTGTTTGTTTGTTTGTTTGTTTTGGTGCCCTCTCAGTGTTCTGTACATTGTGTTACGGGTCAAAAGAAGAAAAGGCCATAATAAAAGCATGTCTGCCTTTTCTTAAAAAAAAATCACTGCTCATGACAACACGCATTAAATTATCTAGGACTCTTCGGATAATAATTCACAGGATAAATCCCTTTTGAAATTTATTTTTTAAGAAAGTGTCATTCTATCTAAAGAGCAAGTCTATATTCCTTTGTCTTAAATGTCCTTTTTGCTTTGATTCCTAAGGAGCTTGGAACTTAAATTACTGCTTCATTCCAGACATCATTGTGGCATAGGTCCATTTTTTACAAAGTGTGTTCTATAGAACACCATGGAAAAAAAAAAAAAGAGAGATTTTTTTTTTCTACCCAAAGTTTACTTAATTTGTTTGATTATAGAACAACCTTTTCAAGAAATACCTATTTACACCCAACAAAACTGAGTAAATTGGTTTGACAGATGCTGGCTTAAGGTCCTGATACGTCCTCAGTCTACATTATTTCATCTATTTAAATATCAACTGTTTTGTTCTGGAAGGACTATAAGCCGTCTCAAGTCCTTCTTCAAAGTTGCAGCAAATAAAGTTAAATAAATAACCTGAGGTGGTTTACATGTATCCCATATAGAGTACACAAAATACTTAGGAAGGACCCATGATTCAGAACATTTAGAGAATTTTTCCTTTGAAGAGACTTCTTTCCTTTTTCCCTCTCTACAGCAGTACTCATGAATGTGAGGGAGCCCCTCCTGCCAAACAACTTGCCCTTTTTTCCTGCCATTGGCTCCTGCCCCCATGGCAACCCCTCGCCTGAGTGGGGAGACTCATAGAATGTTAGCACTCCTGTGTCCAGTCTCTCCCAGCTGTTTACCTTTTACCCCAGTCACAGCTGGGTTTAGCAGGACCCCAGGCTTGGGAGTACGCTGCATGTGTAGTACTTGGAGACCCTTCAGGGATAAAGGGGGTGGGGACTATGTGAGTTATTGTTCTAACAGTCTCAATTATTAACTTAGCTCTCAGGCAAGACCCCCTTGGTACCTACCAATCATTCCAGCACAATATAAATCTGTTTGTCATAGAGAAATCTCATTCCAAAGGGGAAAGGCCCTCTTATTTATTCCAAGGCTGATGGCAGGTACCAAGAACCTGGACTGACAGGATAGTCCGTGCGTATTTTTATTTTTATTATTTTCTTAGACCAGTTTCCAACAGCTGGTCGCCAGTTGCCCCTAATGTGGACACATAAAAGCAAAGACTCCAGCACTGTGCCAGCCAGGATCAGGGAAGAAATGCAGCCCTCATAAATCAAGGCTGCGCTGTTCTACAGCTTTAGCTCAATAAAGTGCATGTGTATAGGATAAAGGGGACGAGCTTTGATTGGGGTGATGGGGGTGGGGGTAAACTGCTTCTCCCCGACAGATGAGCTAGCACCAGTTTAGATAAAGCTTTTGTCTTCTGGTTAGTCTCCCTGCACCAGTCAGATCACTCAGTCAAGGTCCATGTTCTCATGGGTAAAACTTACTAGATCCTAGTCCTGGCTATTTTTAAAATGGAGCTTGATCCCTATTTTAGTGTTAGAGAGTAATCTCAAAAAAGCAGAGTGGAGGATATCTGAGAATGGTTCATTCTGAACTGCAGGGTGGCAGTTTACTAGAGATAGATTTAGGGCTGGGTTTTGAGGATATATCTAAGGAGAAGGATGATTAGAATAAAAGGGGGAAAGTAGAAGGAAAAATTAAAAAGATCGAAGCACCTCCCAATGGCTGAACTTCCATTTAATATAGAGGAATAACTTTAGGAAACAATTCATGTGACAAATGGAACACATCGTAAGCTAGTGCTAAGTCTCAAGATAAACTATGAGAGTTCAAGAGATCAGAAGAAATGCCACAGGAACATAGGAGATTTCAAAAATGGTTCAGTATCTGCAAAGCAATCAATGTGATATACCATGTAAACAAAGAAAAATCACATGATCATCTCAATAGATGTAGAAAAAGTTTGAAAAAATTCAACATCCATTCATGATAAAAACTCAACAAAGTCAGTATAGAAGGAACATACCTCAACATAATAAAGGCCATTTATAACGAAACATCATAGTCAATGGTCAAAAATTGAAAGCTTTTCCTCTAAGATCAGGAATAAGGCAAAGATGCCCACTCTCACCATTTCTATTTAACACACTGTTGGAGGTCTCATCCACAACAGTCAAACATGAAGAAGAAACAAAAAATATCCAAATTGGAAGGGAAGAAATAAAGCTATTCCTATTTTCAGATGACATGATATTAAATATAGAAAACCCTAGAGTCCACCAAAAAATAAATAAATAAAAATGATTGGAAGCAATGAATGAGTTGGAACAAATAATCCTAAAATTTGATGGGACCACAAAAGACTTTGAATAGGCAAAGCAATCTTGAGAAAAAAAAAACAAAGTTGAAGGTACCATCCTCCTTGACTTCAGACAGTACTATAAAGCTATAGTAATCAAAACAGAACAGTACTAGCACATAAACAAACACATAGATCAATGGAACAGAATAGAGAGCCCAGAAATAAACCAAAATTGATTTTCAGTAAGGGTGACCCCACTTATTGCTGGATGAAAATGACCAGAAAACATCAGTAGAATACAGCTGAAGAATTTATCAGAGCATTCTATCTTAGGATATTGCTCAATATTGTTTTGCCTAAGACTATCCACTAACAAAGCATTCATAATTGTTCAGCATAAACATGTGCCCCCACCTAATCTCCAGAATTAGAAATATCGGTCAGGAAAATATGGCCTTGAAGCCAGAAGGTCCTAGATGCTAATGTTGGGGAGAAATATTAATAAATTCCTGCCTCCTGAAAAACCTGTGTGCAGGTCAAGAAGCAACAGTTAGAACTGGATATGGAACAACAAACTGGTTCCAATTTGGGAAAGGAGTATGTATGTTAAGGTTGTATATTGTCACCCTGCGTATTTAACTTATATGCAGAGTACATCATGTGAAATGCTGAGCTGGATGAAGCACAAGCTGGAATCAAGATTCCTGGGAGAAATATCAATAATCTCAGGTATGCAGATGATACCACCCTTATGGCAGAAAGTGAAGAGGAACTAAAGAGCCTCTTGATGAAGTTGAAAGAGGAGAGTGAAAAAGCTGGCTTAAAACTCAATATTCAAAAAACTAAGATCATAGCATCCTATGCCATCACTTCATGGCAAATAGCTGGGGAAACAGTGAGAGGCTATTTTGGGGGGCTCCAAAATCACTGCAGATGGTGACTGCAGCCATGAAATTAAAAGATGCTTGCTCCTTAGAAGAAAAGCTATGACACACCTAGACAGCATATTAAAAAGCAGAGACATTACTTTGCTGACAAAGGTCCATATAGTTAAAGCTGTGGTTTTTCCAGTAGTCATGTATGGATGTGACCATTGGACCATAAAAGAAGGCTGAATGCTGACGAATTCTTGCTTTTGAACTGTGGTGTTGGAGAAGACTCTTGAGAGACCTTTGGACTGCAAGGAGATCAAACCAGTGAATCCTAAAGGAAATGAATCCTGAATATTCATTGGAAGGAGTGATACTGAAGCTGAAGCTCCAATACTCTGACCACCTGATGTTTCACATCTGACTTATTAGAAAAGATGCTGACGTTGGGAAAGAGTGAAGGCAGGAAGAGAAGGGGACAACAGAAGACAAGATGGTTGGATGGTATCACCGACCTGACAGACATGAGTTTGAGCAAGCTCCGGGAGATGGTGAAGGACAGGGAAGCCTGGCATGCTGCAGTCCATGGGGTTGCAAAGAATCAAACATGACTGAGCAACTGAACAACAATGAACAGCAATTAATGAATTCAGTGTAGTTCACAACTTAGTCATTCATTCATGTGTGAGCATCAGTTCTATCCCAGACATTGTGTCAGGGGGCTGTCTGTGTAAAGTGAAAACCCAGACCTAACATTCCTGCCACCTTCCAACCCTATTCTAACACAGATACATGACTGGAGGATGTCAGACTGGGTTCCTTCAGAAAGAGCAGAAAGAAGGGATATCAGACTCAAAATGAACATTGGAAATCACATAATGAACATTACTTATATTTTTTGACATAAATGACTATTTTTCCTGATAACTTTTTTATTACTTATTGGAAATTAATTTTCATTTTGTTTAAAGCACAGAAAACAGAAGGGAAAAACCACCCATAAATGGGACAGCACTAATTTTTTTTTTAATTTATTTTTTAACTGAAGGATAATTGCTTTACAGAATTTTATTGCTTTCTGTCAAACCTCAACATGAATCAGCAATAGGTGTACATATATACCCTCCCTTTGAACCTCCTTTCCATCTCCCTCCCCATCCCACCCCTCTAGATTGATATGAGTCCCTGTTTTGAGTTTCCTGAGACATACAGCAAATTCCCATTGGCTATCTGTTTTACATATGGTAATGTAAGTTTCCATGTTACTCTCTCCAAACATCTCACCCTCTCCTCCCCTCTCCCCACGTCCTTAAGTCTATTCTCTATGTCTGTTTCTCCATTGCTGCCCTGCAAATAAATTTTTCAGTACCATTTTTCTAGATTCCATATATGTGCATTAGAATATGATATTTATCTTTCTCTTTCTGACTTACTTCACTCTGTATTATAGGCTCTAGGTTCATCCACCTCATTAGAACTGACTCAAATGTGTTCCTTTTTATGGCTGAGTAATATTCCATTGTGTATACATACAACTTCTTTATCCATTCATCTGTTGATGGACAACTAGGTTGGTTCCATGTTCTAGCTATAGTAAATAGTGCTGCAGTGAACAATGGGATACATGTATCTTTTTCAGTTTTGGTTTCCTCAGGGTATATGCCTAGGAGTGGGATTGCTGGGTCATATAGTGGTTTTATTCCTAGTTTTCTAAGGCATCTCCATACTGTCTTCCATAGTGTCTGTATCAATTTTCATTCCCAGAAGCAGTGCAAGAGCATTCCCTTACTCCACACTCTCTCCAGCATTTACTGTTTGTAGACACTTTGATGATGGCCACTCTGACTGGTGTGAGGTGGTATCTCATTGTAGTTTTGATTTGCATTTCTTTAATAATGAGTGATGTTGAGCATCTTTTCTTGTGTTTGCTAGCCATCTGTATGTCTTCCTTGGAGAAATATCTGTTTAGGTCTTTTTCCCACTTTTTGATTGGGTTGTTAGCTTTTCTGGTATTGAGTTGTATGAGCTGCTTATATATTTTGAAAATTAATCCTTTGTCCGTTGTTTCATTTGCTATTATTTTCTCCCATTCTGTGGGTTATCTTTTCACCTTGCTTATAGTTTCCTTTTCTGTACAAAAGCTTTTAAGTTTAACCAGGTCCCATTTTGAACATTACTTATATTTTTAGTGCCTCAATATAGTCCTACTCCTCAGGAGTAGTCAGGGTGAACTATATTATCCTTGTTTTACAACTGAGCAAACTGAAGGTCTGAACAGTGAAAGACTAGCCAAAGGCCACCTAATCTGTAAGTGACATATACAGCCCGACTTCATCACCCAATGCCAGCTTTCCAAAAGGCCTTTTCTTCTCTAACTGGTTAAGAAAGGGTCAACTAAGGCTCATGAGTACCTTCATACCTCCACTGCATTTGTTCCCACCATTTGCTCTCGGCACCAACCAATAGAAAACCATCTGCCAAAGGAACCAGATGTTTATACAACTATATTAACTAACATATCCCTCCCAAAATAAACCCCCCAAACCAAGCCTTGTGTGACTCGTGGATGATCCTAAAAAAATATTGATTTTAAGACAGAGGGAAAAATTAAACCTATAACACGTATATAACCCTTTTCTTCTATGCCATTTGAAAGGAAACTCGACCTCATTAGCCACAGGCCAGAGCCTAAAAGGCATGGCATGGGACAAAATTTAATTATATGTAGTGAATTTGATAAAAGAGAAAAGGTAATGTCATAAGGCTCACTGATGTAAATGTAAAAAAAAAAAAAAAAACCCAGGAGTCTAACTTTTTAAAGCATCAAAATCAAACCTTTCTATACACAACTTCTCATCTTAAAGAAGAAAACAGTGACTAACTAACAACCTAAGATGTTTTGTACTAAGTCAAGATGTGGAAAAATATTTCAAACAATTATTTATTTCTAATTAAAATTGGAGGAAATTATTTTTATAATTAGTTAAAACATATTTACATGATTTCTCAATGTAAAATGTAGATGATTGTGTATATTCTATTCTTTTTGTTGGTAAGAATTGGATTTATTTAAATAGAAACACACTCCATAGAGTGTGGACTATCTCAGAAGGTGAGTGTGACCTGTATGTTGCTGTTCTTGAAGGCCATTTGAGAGGGAGAGGTCCTGGAAGGGGTTTTGAGACCCTTAGAGAAATAGCACTTGGCTTTATTTTGCATTATCATTATTGTTATTGTTTGTGCTTGATTATGCTGCGGTCTACTCTGGCTGTTCTCACCTCTGAAAGCCCCTGTAACTAAAGTCTTCTATGAATTAGGGAGACTAATACAGAGGTCTGTAGGTTTTTAAAAAAGATGCAAGAGAAGAGGCATCGTAAATCTACTCCTGTCATATTTTCATGACAATATTCATAGATAATTCTTTTACTCCATCTCCTACACAGTTTCCTGAGCTTCCCATCTCTAATAAGATTGTCTCCCACTCCACATTAGCCACTCACACATGTTCTTCCCTATACCTCGTCATTAACAATAAGTGCACACACATATAATCTCAACTTTAAATATATTACTCTCTAGTCAGTGGCTCCTGTCTCTCAACATGATTTACTTTAGTACCCTGATTCCTATCAATTCTTTGATATTTATCATACAAAAAAACACTTTTGCATGATTTTCAGTACCTTATAACCTCACCTCCTTCATAAACTAGTTTAGATATTCCAGTTCATCATCATAATCACTCTCTTGCAATTACATACACAACAGGATAATATACAGTGACTAAATTGGATTTATTCTAGGAATGCAGAGTTAGCTTAACATTTGGAAAGCAATCAGTATAAACTCACCATATTAATAGAATAAAGGAGAAAAAAATTATACAATTATAATAGTTGTAGTAAAAACTTTTTATACAATTAAGCATCCAATCAATGATTTAAAAAAACAATCAGCAAGAAGTGAGCTTCTTAAATAATGTATATCCACAAAAATATCTAGAAAATATTATTTTTCATGGTGAAATATTAGAAGTTTCTTTTTTAAGAACAAGGATGGGAGAAGGCTGTCTGTTCACTTATTCCTATTCAACTGTCCTAGCCAGTATAATATGACAAGAAGAACAATAGCAGGAGGACTTCTATCTACGACAGAACAAGGAACTCTACAAATTACCCCTCAAATAAGTAACACTGGACAAAATTGCCAGAAGTTTTGATTAATGGCTCTTGAAACTGACCAAAACACTTAGAAGTGTTTATTCATGAAAAACTACTTAACATTGGGTAAGAACACTGGGAATACGTGCCTTACTTAATTTGCAGCTGCTTTCATCCATTCTCTAGTTCCGCTGGCAAGATAGTTCCCCAAAAGAAAGCAGAAAATCTGCTGGCCCTGAAGCCAGCAGATTTTCTGTTGCTGAGAGCTACCTTCCTTTGGAGGCATTGTCAGTAAAAGTAGCAAGCTCAGTAGGAAATGAACAGAGAAGGCCTATAACCCTATTAGCCTATGGTCACAGACTCTGTTGGGATAAGGGGAAAACTAGAGGACTAGCCAGAAACTTAACAGGGAGAAAATGATAAAAAGAACTTGGTAAGCTTTTCATACATCCTGGCTGACTGCTCAACTCTGTGCACATAGAGGAGGGACCTGACCTGAAAGTTTCTGGAAGTAAAAGTGGTGGAAGGCTTGAAAACTGCTTGCACTTTGAATGTACTATGAAACCTACACGCAGATTCGTTGACAGAGGGTAGAAGACAGTGCTGAAGATGTTTGAGTAAAATTTCTTAGCATTGAGCTCTTTAGAAACAGTAATGATCCCTAGAAAGCAAGGCTAAAATTTTGAAAATAAAAATATAAAAATAAACTCAGCAAGAACCAACAGCAGTTACACATTATGGGAGTGAGATTCCACAGATCAGGCAAGTTACATGAAAAGAACATCATCCACAAAGGAAGAAAAAGAAAACACCACCACCACTGAGAGGGGAAAATCCTCGGAATCCAGAATTGCTAAATGTTCACTTCCAACAAGAAATTGTGAGATATAAAGAAAGAGGGAAGTGTTACCCTACTTACAAGTACTCAATAAAACTGTCTCTAAGTATGTCCATATGTTAGGTTTAGAAGACACACATTTCAAAGCACTTATAAATATTTTCAAAGACTAGTTAAAGGAAAGTATGTTTTTAAAACAAGGGGAAATTCTAGAGGTGAAAAATGCTATATCAAAACAATAATCCATTACATAGTCTCAGCATTAGGTTTGAGATGGCAGAAGAAAGAATCAATGAACTTGAAGATAGATAAATAGAAATTATTCAACCTGAATTGATATATCTTTTTTATTCTCTTTCTTTAAAAGTAAAATTATGAAAAGCATTAATTATAATGCTGTATTTTAGGTTTGTAACATATGTGGATGTAATACACCTCTCAATAGCACACCTCTCAATAGTAGCACAAAATGCCTAGAAAAAAATTAATTCAAAAAACTTTAACTAGACCAATCAGACAAAAAGAAGATGATTATCAAACTCAGGAATGAAAGGTATATCACTACTGTACCTACAAAATTAAAAGTATTATAATGGTATGTCATGAAATACTTTATGCCAACAGATTAGACAACTGATATGAAATGAAAAAATACACAATTAAAAATTTTTTAATTTAAATTTATATTATGTAAATTTAAAATCTTACCACAATTTAAAGACTAGTTTTAAATTACTTCACTATTAAATTATTTCAGATATTTGAAGAATTAAAAAAAACTGAATCCTGCACACTTTTACAGACAATAGAGGAGAGGGAAACACTTCCAAACACATTCTGTGCAGCCAGTATCACTCTGATGCCAAAGCCAAAAATGTCTCAAATGAAGTACAGACCAATATCCCTTATAAATATAGGTGCAAACATCTTTTTATAAAATAGAAAACTGAATGCAACATTTAAAAAGAAGCATATAACATAAATAAGTGGAATTTATCCCAGGAATGCAATAAAAAAATAAAGACAACCTGAATGTCTCAATAAACACAGAAGAGCCATTTGACAGAATTTAATCTTTATTAATGATAGATGCTCTCAACAAAATAGAAAGAAAAGAAAACTGCCTCAATCAGAAAAAAACAAAAGACATATATTAAGAAAACTTACAGCTAGCATCATTCTTAATGGTGAATGCCTGAAAGTTTTCCTCTAAGACCAAGAACAAACCAAGGATGTCCACTGTCAACATTTTCTCTTCTACATTATAGAGGAGGTTCCAGTTTATACCATAAGATAAAAAAAAGAAATAAAAGACAACCATATTAAACTTTTTTTCATTTATTACATGATAGTCCATTTAGCAAATCTGATGGTATCTGTAGGGAAAACAGCTAATAGAATTAATAAGTTCAACAAGATTGCTGAATGAAAGATCAATGTAAACAATAAATTAAATATCTATATATTACCACTGGCTAATTGGAAATGAAATTAAAACAATTTCATCTATAATATTAAAAAAATAAAATAGGACTGACTTTAACAAAGGAAATGCAAAACTTATACACTAAAAATGATAAACCATTGCTGAGAAAAAATTATCTAAATAGAGAAATATTCATATTCATGAATTAAGATTCAATATTATTAAGATAGAAATTTGTCCTAAGTTGATCTATAATTTTAATGCAACTCCAATATAACTACTAGAAAATTTTTAAAGAAAATTATAAGTTGATCTTAAAATTTATGTGGAAATGCTAAGGACTTAGAATGACAAAAACACTTTTGGAAAAAGAAGACCAAAGGTTGAGGACCTACACTATCTGTTTTCAACACTCATTATAAATCTTCATTGATTATTTACTCAATGATTAAGACATTGGGGTATTGATGAAAGAATAGACACATGGATCAATGGAACAGAACAGAGTATAAAAATAGATCCCCACATCTATGTCCAACTGATTTCTTACAAAGGTGCCAAGGGAATTCAGTGAAAAATGAAGTCTTTCCCACAAATCAGATCAGATCACATCAGTCGCTCAGTCGTGTCCGACTCTTTGCGACCCCATGAATCACAGCATGCCAGGCCTCCCTGTCCATCACCGACTCCCGGAGTTCACTCAGACTCATGTCCATCGAGTCAGTGAGGCCATCCAGCCATCTCATCCTCTGTCGTCCCCTTCTCCTCTTGCCCCCAATCCCTCCCAGCATCAGAGTCTTTTCCAATGAGTCAACTCTTCGCATGAGGTGGCCAAAGTACTGGACTTTCAGCTTTAGCATCAGTCCTTCCAAAGAAATCCCAGGGCTGATCTCCTTCAGAATGGACTGGTTGGATCTCCTTGCAGTCCAAGGGACTCTCAAGAGTCTTCTCCAACACCACAGTTTAAAAGCATCAATTCTTCGGCCCTCAGCCTTCTTCACGGTCCAACTCTCACATCCATACATGACCACAGGAAAAACCATAGCCTTGACTAGATGAACCTTTGTTAGCAAAGTAATGTCTCTGCTTTTGAATATGCTATCTAGGTTGGTCATAACTTTCCTTCCAAGGAGTAAGTGTCTTTTAACTTCATGGCTGCAGTCACCATCTGCAGTGATTTTGGAGCCCAGAAAAATAAAGTCTGACATTGTTTCCACTGTTTCCCCATCTCTTTCCCATGAAGTGATGGGACCAGATGCCATGATCTTCTTTTTATGAATGTTGAGCTTTAAGCCAACTTTTTCACTCTCCACTTTCACTTTCATCAAGAGGCTTTTGAGTTCCTCTTCACTTTCTGCCATAAGGGTGGTGTCATCTGCATATCTGAGGTTATTGATATTTCTCCTGGAAATCTTGATTCCAGTTTGTGTTTCTTCCAGTCCAGCATTTCTCATGATGTACTCTGCATATAAGTTAAATAAACAGGGTGACAATATACAGCCTTGATGTACTCCTTTTCCTATTTGGAACCAGTCTGTTGTTCCATGTCCAGTTCTAACTGTTGCTTCCTGACCTGCATACAAATTTCTCAAGAGGCAGATCAGGTGGTCTGGTATTCCCATCTCTTTCAGAATTTTCCACAGTTTATTGTGATCCACACAGTCAAAGGCTTTGGCATAGTCAATAAAGCAGAAATAGATGTGTTTCTGGAACTCTCTTGCTTTTTCCATGATCCAGCAGATGTTGGCAATTTGATCTCTGGTTCCTCTGCCTTTTCTAAAACCAGCTTGAACATCAGGAAGTTCATGGTTCACATATTGCTGAAGCCTGGCTGGAGAATTTTGAGCATTACTTTACTAGCATGTGAGATGAGTGCAATTGTGCAGTAGTTTGAGCATTCCCACAAATAGTGTGGAATAATTGTACATATGTATGCAAAAAACAGAAATGAACCTGGAATCATATTTCACAATATATTGTAAAATGTAGCTCAAAATAGATTGTAGATTTAAATATAAAACCTGAAACTATTAAACTTTTAGAAGAACACAGTGGAGAAAATGTTTGTGACCTTAGATCAGGCAGAGATTTCTTAGACACAAATATCATGACTTATAAAACTAAAAATGGACAAAGTAGGCTTCATCAAATTTTAAAGGTTCTTATTTGAAAGAGACAGAGGAAAATAAATAAGATAATTCTCAGAATGGGAGAAAATATTTATAATATACAGATACGATAAAGATATATAAAGAATTCTCAAAACTCGATATTAACAAAACATATCACTAAAAATGAATAAAAGGTTTGAACAGATACTTCACTAAAAATTAGATATGGTTGGTAAATAAGCAAATGAAAAGGTGATCAGCATCATCATTTATTAGGGATATTCTTATTTAAATCACAGTTAAATCCCATTGCTTCTTATTTGGATGCTGGCATGGATACGGGGCAGTGTACATTGCTGGTGAAAATGCAAAATGATTCCGCCATTTTGGAAAACACTTTAGTAGTTTCTTATTAAGTTTAATGTAAACTGCTATACAACTCAACAATCTCTCAGATATTTACTCAAGGGAAATGAAGATATAAACCCATACAAAAACATTTGAATCAGTTCTAATGAGGTGGATGAAACTCGAGCCTACTATACAGAGTGAAGTAAGCCAGAAAGAAAAACACCAATACAGTATACTAACGCATATATATGGACTTTAGACAGATGGTAACAATAACCCTGTATACGAGAAAGCAAAAGAGACACTGATGTATAGAACAGTCTTTTGGACTCTGTAGGAGAGGGAGAAGATGGGATGATTTGGGAGAATGGCATTGAAACATGTATGATATCATGTGTGAGGCGAGTCGCCGGTCTGGGTTCGATGCCCGGTGCTGGATGCCTGGGGCTGGTGCACTGGGATGACCCAGGGGATGGTGTTGGGGTTGGGGGAGGGTTCAGGGTGGGGAGTGTGTGTGTACCTGTGGCGGATTCATTTTGGTGTGTGGCAAAACCAATACAGTGTTGTGGAGTTAAAAATTTAAAAAAAAAAACAACTCTATGTGGATGTTGGGAGTATATTTATTTATTAACAATTGCCCCCCAAAAAAGTGGAAAAAATGAAAGATAACAAATATGCTATATTTACTCAATGGAATATTGCTTAGCAATAGAAAATAATGAATTACAGTTATTTTTGACAATGTATATGAATGTCAAAAGCGTTAGACTAAGTAAAAGAAGCCAGATTCATATACAGACTACATATTGTATCAGTTCAGTCACTCAGTCATGTCTGACTCTTTGCCGCCCCATAGACTGCAGCACACCAGGCTTCCCTGTCCATCACCAACTCCTGAAGCTTGCTCAGACTCATGTCCATTGAGTTGGTGATGCCATCCAACCATCTCATCCTCAGTTGTCCCCTTCTCCTGCCTTCAATCTTTCCCAGCATCAGGGTCTTTTCCAATTAGTTACTTCTTTGCATTGAGTAGCCAAAGTATTGGAGTTTCAGCTTCAGCATCAGTCCTTTCAATGAATATTCAGGGATGATTTCCTTTAGGATGGACTGGTTTGATCTCCTTGCAGTCCAAGGGACTCTCAAGAGTCTTCTCCAACACCACAGTTCAAAAGCAGCAATTCTTCAGCATTCAGCCTTCTTTATAGTCCAACTCTCACATCCACATGACTACTGGAAAAACCATAGCTTTGACTAGACAGACCTTTGTCGGCAATGTCTCTGCTCTTTAGTAGCTGTCTAGGCTTGTCATAGCTTTTCTTCCAAGGAGCAAGCATCTTTTAATTTCATGGCTACAGTCACCATCTGCAGTGATTTTGGAGCCCCCCAAAATAAAGTCTCTCACTGTTTCCATTGTTTCACTGTCTATTTGCCATGAAGTGATGAGATTGGATGCCATGATTTTTGTTTTCTGAATGTTGAGTTTTAAGCCAGGTTTTTGACTCTCCGCTTTCAGTTTCATCAAGAGTCTCTTTCGTTCTTCTTTGCTTTCTGCCATAAGGGTAATTTCATCTGCGTGTCTGAGGTTATTGATATTTCTCCTGGCAATTTTGATTCCAGCTTGTGCTTCATCCAGCCCAGCATTTTGCATGATGTACTCTGCATATGTTAAATAAGCAGGGTGACAGTATACAGCCTTGAAGTACTTCTTTTCCTTTACAGAACCAGTCTGTTGTTCCATGTTCAGTTCTAACTGTTGCTTCTTGGCCTCATACACATTTCTCAGGAGGCAGGTAAGGTGGTCTGGTATTCCGATTTCTTTAAGAATTTTTCATAGTTTGTTGTGATCCACATGAAGTTTTTGGAGTTGTCAATAAAGCAGAAATAGATGTTTTTCTGGAACTCTCTTGCTTTTTTGAAGATCCATCGGATGTTGGCAATTTGACCTCTGGTTCCTCTGCCTCTTCTATATTTATATTACATTTTCACAAAGGAAAAACTACAAGGATGGAGAACAGTATTACCAGGGAATGGGGCTAAGGATAGAGAATTGACTCTGAGGGAACTTTGGTGTAATGGGAAAATTCTGTGTCTTGATAACTTGATAGTAAAGGAGGTAACAAAATGATATTACCTGTCAAAATTCACAGAAATGCAGAGCTGAAGTAGTAGGTTTTATTGTATACAAATTGTACTTAAATAAAATTGGATAAGAAGTAATCTGTAAGTGAAATGAAATTGAGTGGGGAAATTTATGAAACAAATGGCCATTAGTTAATCACTGCTGATTACTAGTTTATCAATGAAAGGATGCATGGTTATTCTGATCTGTCTACATTTCTATGTATTTATACATATAGCTTTTTATAAAATCTGCAATATACAGATCAGTCTTAAGGAACTAATTTTTAAATGATAGGGTAGTACAGGACAAGTCAATTTACTATAAATAGTTAATGGTAAATAAAGAATTATCATTGAGAATTATAGCTAAAGTTTTAGATTATATGGTAAGTTCAAGTGTATCCATTTAGATTTTTTTTTTTTTGGCCCACTTCATGTGGCTTGGGGAATCTTAATTCCCCAAACAGGGATTGGACCTGTGTCCTCAGCAGTGAAAGCACAGAGTCCTAACCACTGGACATTCAGGGAATTCCATGGATTTAGTTTTTTAAAAAATAACATTAAAAAAATCCCATGCATGTAGCAATGATGATAGAGTGTCATGACACTAAAGTTGTCAACTGAAGTTGACAACAAATCCAGTTTTACACTGAGATTTTCAAACTTCAACTGTAATTTTTCTCCCCTAGTCAAAACACTCCAGTGACTTCTGATCTTACTCAGAGTAGAAACCAGTCTCTTCAAGGTCTTATGTGATCTAGACCCTAGCTAACCCTCTGATTTTATCTACTATTTCTTCATTCCCTTCAACATATGCTGGCTTCTTTACTGTTCTTCAGACACACCAAGGCACCTTGCCATCTTAAGCCTTGCTGAGCACCCTGCCTGTAACTCTCTTTATGTAAGCCAGTGGCTTGCTTTCTTACTTCCTTCTGACCTCTGTTTAAGTTTCCCCATATCAGTGAAGACTTCCCTGATCACGGTGTATGAAATAGTACACGTATGTACAGATAAAACACCTTTGCATTGCCACTCATCTTGACTTGATCAGCTCGCACTCTATTAACTAAGAGTCTATCTATAATTCCTCTACATACCAACCAGAAATTTACCCCATTGAGATGAATTTACCATCTTCCTTAAAAAGCAATGACTAGAAATCAGTTTTTGTTATTAAATCTTCTGGTCCAGTTGTGGTAACTTAAATAACCTCTATACATAATTCTCTCTGGTTTTATCTCATTTCTGGCATCAACCTACTTAGTACCTCCTCTATACAGGGCAGTGTACTGGAAAGTGTTCTGAGAAGAGTCAGCTATGAAGCATATTCCAGAGTTTATAGTCCAGTTTTTTGGGGAGGTAAGAACTTTACACATATCAAGAGAAGTAACAAGACCTCATAGAAAATGATGTGAAAAAGGGTAAGTGGTAAAGATAATTAGAGACTGAGAGTTCAAATGAGAAGGAAAAAAAAAAAAAAACACTGGACATTTGAAGCTAGGATTTCATAAAAAGAAAGTGGGTTTTGGACAGTTTCTGAAGAATGTGGATAAGTGGGAAGAAGTTGAAGACAATGATATGATTAAGTGGCAAATATGAAATGTACAAGGTGTTTGGGAGACATCTGGCTGGAGTGATGGAATTGGCTAAGATTACCATAGCAAATAAGGTCTCAGTGTCAAATTGAAGCTCTGCATGAAGCACAAGGTTTCCTCTGCTTCGAAATAGGCAGAACTGGAATATGCAAGCACCGACCATGTGTGTGTCTATTTATGCCTGTGTGTTCAATTGTGTGTGTGCATGTCAAACGAAACACAATGTGGAATAGCTGCTGTTTGCTTATCACTTCACTCTTCCACACTAAACAACTGAGAAGTAATGAGGATTTCATGTTTTGTGTTCCTTTAAATTTTGAGCAGCCTATTTTGTATTACTGCTGGGTTCCCATTATTTAATAAATAAACATCCATTTACATTAGCTGTTATTAACTGTTCTCCACATAGAGTACAGACATATTTATGTAGCTGCTGTGTGATTTATTAACTCGTTATGCTATGTGAAATACAATTAGGCACTCCTACTCAGAGTATTTCATTTGTTCTATGTTCTGGAATAAGAACTAGAGTTCGTGTATTTGTTTATTTTTCAGATACATTTTTTCAAAACCTCCAATGCTTTTTTTTATGAGTTGGAGCCATTAATGAGAGTAAAATCAACACAACATAGCTATATAAATTCTGTCTAATAGGGCCCTTTCCATTCAGAAGGGAAGGTGAAAAACATGAATTTGGCTTATTCTATGGCCTGAGTTAGGAAACGAAGGCTTTGTTGACACAGGAAAGGAAGGGAAGCCCCTAGCCAGGGCCTCCCTGAGGGAAATATCTTGTTGCTTCCTGGGGTCTGGCTTCCTGCAGCCGCCAAGTTGTTAATACAAGTGCTGCTGTTCATATCTGCAAGCCCACAGAGTAGCTAGTAGATGGAGATGGCTGGAAGGTGATCAGGAATGGAGGGTGGGGCCTGAGTTCTTCTCTAAGTGTTAATGCAGTTAAGTGTTCTCTGGTGTTTTCCCACGTCATTATGCTTCTAGTTGTGGAACTCTTGTCAAAGAGTGGAAGCTGTGGCCCACAGATAGCCATCTTTGTGACAAGTGGAATTAAGAGGTTATCCCAGGGACCAGATGGGAGCAAAAAGGCTTGCATGCAGCTACAGACATGGAAGGAATCAGATCCCAGGGACATCAAGTGGTTACTATCACTTAAAGTAGGTTGTATCATTAGCCAAGGTTGAAAAATAAAATCTCTTCTCTCTCCCTCTCAGTCTCTATATGATATATACTGTGTTATATATAATATGTATTATGTGTATATACATATATATGTGCATATATATATGTATGTATATGGACAGATCGATAGATAGATATTTTTATATCAGTAACTCATGGCTCAGATGGTAAAGAGTCTGCTTGCAGTGCTGGAGACCCAGGTTTGATCCCTGGGTCAGGAAGATCCCCTAGAGAAGGGAATGGCTACCTACTGTAGTACTCTTGCCTGGAGAATTCCATGGACAAAGGAGCCTGGTGGGCTATAGCCCATGGGGTTGCAAAGAGTCGAACACAACTGAACAACTAACATTTTTACTGTCTTTCACTTTTCTTTCACCTAATAGTAAATAAGCTTAGCCATAAGACTTTTCCCTTTGAAACTATCTTAGGAAAAGGAGAGGGATGGGAAGGGCCTGAGTGAAAAGTCATACCCAGGAGTCTGTCTGGTATAAGTTACTGGGTAAAGGCAGTATTGAAAAAGCAGAGTCACAGGCATTTGGATGTAGGGGAGCTAAAACATTTTTTGCTGTGGAACAAACACTGCTTTTCTGACGTATATTCTGTCACACACAAAACAAAAACCTAAGCTCTGCAACAATGGCAGGCCACGGTTCCTGGCATAATGCCTGACACCTGGCAGGTCCTGAACAAGTGTTAATCTGTCCTTCTCTCTCTTATTTACTGGTGTGCATAGTCTGCCTCCAAAAATAAGTACACTTAGTACATAAAGTGTAGATTTACACAAGCAATATATTAGATGTTTTTATTTACATTTTAAAAGTATTTGTTTTCCTTAGCAAGTTGATTAATAATTTGAACTATTATTCAGCATGTAACTATCTGATCTATACATATTTCAGGGACATGCTAGTTACGTAAAGTGAGACAGAACTATAGACATGTTTTTCAAATGTGACTAAATCTAATTTTGAAGAGTTGAATCAGATATTAAATTTCCTTAGAGAGTTGGTTATTTAAAAGGGCCCCAAGGTAAATTCTTTTGGTAAAGCATAAACTCTTTCTGAATGGTGAAAAATTTCTGTGAAACTTGATGACAACTTCCCTTGGCCAGAAAGAAGTGTTTGTCAAGTTTCCCAACAGTGGAGTCTAGGCAGAGTTCAGAGAGCAGCCCAGGGAGGGTAAAGGAAAGAACAGGTTATGGGAGGGGAGGGGCAGGCAGATTATCAGACAAGTCTTTGTGGATTTCTAACCTTGGCTAAAAGATGGATGCAGGGATTCCAAACACAGAATCATGCTGCTTGTATTATTTTATTTTTCCGATTTTGACATTGAATTTTCCTCATGCGTATACCAGCTGCATTTTAGAAACGGAAAATGTAGGATTGACTAAATCTGGAGAGCATTATTTATGAAGCTTCACATTACATATGAAGGCAGGATAAATTATATTTAAAACCGTGAGAGAAGACATAGGCACTCAAAGGAGTGTATAGCTTAAGAGAAAACAAGGGACAACAAACCCTGGACACATAGTCAAGGCACAGCAAACAAAAAGTAGACTTTTTCTTTGAGAAGGAGTGGTCTGAAAGGAGAAGGAAAACTAGGAGACTGCAGTTATCACAGGAAGCTAAAGAAAGCCTTCCAAGGAGAGCGTGGTCTGGCAGGCTAATTGCTGCAGATAAGTCAAGATACACAAAGTTGGAGAGGGCTCCTTTAGACCTAGCAATCGTGAGGTCATTGGGGAACACTGGCAGATCGGTTTCCATGTGGAAGGAGGATAGACCTGGCAATAAGTGACCCATGACTCTGGAACTTCAGCTGTCCCAAAGAGGCTGCTGTTAATCGGCTAGTGGCTCTCACATCAAGACTGGACTTGAAGAGAAAATAGTGTGTTGCTATTTAAGAGAAAAGCCAGAGATACCAGATATGGGCATGTTTTATTGTGGTAAATACAGAGATAACTTTGCAGTTTTTACTTAATGGGGACATCTCCACTTGCCTGCACAGAAATTTTCATGCAAGTAAATTTTATACTTTTCTCTGTAAACAAGCATGAGTCTCATCATTATTCCACATGCCTGTGACACCATGATCATCTGAGACTACCCGGAGACAATGCTTAGTCCTAGTCGCCTCAAACAGTTTCTTGGCCTCGTCACTTGAGAATTTTTAAACCTATATTAATTATATGTAAGCACTGGTGGTTCATTTAGTCACCGTTTCTTTATTCAACAAGTGTTTACTAAAAGAAATCACCATTTTTGGTGCTCTGGGCGATAACCAGGATGAGTAAGGCACGTATCTGAACAACCTGCCAGATGAAATGAGTAATAAGTAACCACACATATGATAGAATTAAATGCATTCAAGACGAACACAAGCAAATTCTTAGAAGAATGTAAATTAGAGCGAGGCAGAGTGTAGGGGGTTCAAGTAAGAAGGTGTGTCAAGGTACCCTGGCTACCTTGGTACCCAAGGTACCCTTTTGTCTTTCAGAATGCTCACATGCCTTATTTTACAAATATTTAAATATTTGCAGCTCTTTTCTTGCAGTCACTTTCCAGACTTTTCAAATCCCATAAAGTCCAATACCTGGCCTACTGTAAATGCAAAAATTAATGAATAAATGTTTCTCAAGGTAATGCAACAGCATGAGTGTTTGGTGAGCACTGGTGTGTAGGAATGGGGTCAAACCCTTTGTCCTGTGACAGTGAATGCCACAGGCTGTGTTTGAGGTCGAAACACATGATGCTTCTGATGAATAGGCCGCAATGGTTTGCTTCAAGCCTCCCAGTCATGCTGGGAGAATTTCCAGACACCACCTCCAAGAATGTGCATATCCTGTTTCAACCGCAAAGGTATCACCATTAATACAAACGTAACTGACAACCGAAAGGTGGTGCAGTACTGCCCAACATGGCTGGGGAAGTCAGGAAAGTTGATTAACTGTTATTTCCTGATCTATAAATCATCAATTTTCAACCTCTTTGTGTGCTATCCATGAAATATTGGCTGTGGGCCTTTGTTATGCAAGGACAACTCGTTTTTAAAATGACCTTGTAAATAATAATTAACATGCTACAGCGAAAGAGTATCCTGAATCCTGTTGTAAAACATACAAAATTGGGTCACATATTTAACTGCTTCGGTAGTTAAACAAACATGCTACACACACGTATGCCTGTGTGTCCTAAAGAGTACTTCATTCAGGCCTCACTTCTCAGAACGGTCATTTGAATTGGCTTGCCAGCAGTTATTGAAGTTACGGACTAATAGTAATAATGCTAATTAAAAATAATACAGGATTACATATGCAGTACATTTTCAAGAGATTAGAAACTTTCATACTCATTGTATCATTTGTTTCACATAACAATCAGTTAGGAAGGTGAATCATTTTCCTTACTTAAAAGATGAGGAAATTAAGATTCAAAGAGGGTAACTTTTCCAAGATTGCACCACTGCTAAATGACAGAATGACTATATTGCAGGATCCATGATTTTTAGTATCTTTGTACATGGTTGTTTGAGAAGCTTTTTTTTTTTTAATAAAGGTGAGATTCATGGACTAATAAGATTGGCGTCTCCTAGGAGCCTGTTAGAAATGCAGGAATCAAGGCTGTCAGATTTATTGCTAGCAATACACAAGGTTTCTGTTGCAATTGGGGTTATGTTACACTAACAGAGATTATATATATATGGCTTTTTGTTATAGCATAATAAAATGTGTTATTTTCAAAAGAAGTTGACCTGAATATTATGCTGATTTGGAATTCCATGTAAAAGTCTAAGGGAATACATGAAATATACACTCCTTTAAGAGACATAAAATCTGATTTTTATCTCTGCCACTGATTTCCCATTTGACTTAGAGAAAAATCATAAAACCATAAGGTGAGAAGGTCATCTAAATTATCAAGTATATGTATTTGCATTTTATATCCTCTTAACCTCTAACTGGATTTGACTTATAGATTCAAATGCCAGAAGTGTGCACACACGCTCAGTTGTGTTCAACTCTTTATGACCCCATGGACTATAGCCCACCAGGCTCCTCTGTCCATGGAATTCTCCAGGCAAGAATATTAGCATGGTTGCCATTTCCTTCTCCAGGAGATCTTCCCGATCCAGGGATTGAATCCCTATCTCTTGCCTCTCCCGCACTGGCAGGCAGGTTCTTTACCAGCTGAGCCACCCAGGAAGCCCTGATGCTAGAAAACAGGGTATAAAAAGGAAATAGATACTATTAGGTTGGCCAAAAAGTTCATTCCAGTTTTTCCACAGCAACTTATGGAAAAACCCAAATGAACTTTTTGGCCAACTCAATATAATAATTTTTAAAAAGACCATAATACACTGATATTTCAACTGTTTCCAACATTAGGGAATTATCTCTGGCTCTAGTGTTTTTAGGAAAATGAAAACAAAGACAGAAGTATATCCATAGTCTTTTAAGATCTCTCACCCAAATTACCCAAGAAACCTAGATACTTATTTATTTCAGAATCAATCCTGATTGCAAATACCAGACAGAGAAGGAAGGAACTAGATGTCTGTCATGTTCAGTTGCCACTGTTTCTGCTACTGCAGACTCATGGCCTGCTGAATTTTTACTCATGGCTTTCTCCTTCATCGGTCAGGCAATGTAACATGCTTGAGAATCATAAAGTTATGGATATGTTTAGTATTCACACCTGAGCTTAGCCACTCTTCCTAAAGCATGGCAGTTGTGTGAGGGTTATCGGGCCTAGGGAGGCTTCTAGCTTTAGACACAAGCTGGGCAATTACTAGCTCTCCTCCAAAACTCTAGCCAACATCAGAATCTTCCTTCCTTCCTTAAGAATTTATCTTTTAAGTCCTTCATATACTCTTCTTCCAGTGACTCTTAATCAGGTTATTCCTAGTAGTAACATGAAACCTCAAAGGAGTCTCTTTTCTTTTCCCTCCAGAAAGATTTTTGATTCTATATATGTTTACCCACTTCTCTCACTAAGACTCAGCATTGTGTACCAAGAAATTTTGGGAGAAACTATTGTATGAGGCTTTAAAGGACAATTTAAACCATATTCCAAGAAAGTAAGTAGCTAATAGCCTTATATTTCATCCATTTGTACAAAGGGCCACTCATTTGGCCCTTTATCTCATCTGCCAGGCACTGTTCTAAGCTCCTGGAAGCAATGGTGAATAAATCTGCTCAAGTCCTTGCAACATGGAGTTTATATTCTAGTGAGAAGATAAACAAAAAATCAGATATTTAAAGGCAGGGAGTAGTAGATATTGGACTTCCCTGGTGACTCAGTGGTAAAAAATCTGCCTGCCATTACAGGAGTCACAGGTTTGATCTCTGGGTCAGGAAGATCTCCTGGAGAAGGAAATGGCAACCCATTACAGTATTCTTGCCTGGGAAATCCCAGGACAGAGGGACCTGGAAGGCTACAGTCCATAGGGTCATAAAATATCAGACATGACTTGGATACTAAACAAAAACTAAGTAGTAGATATTATGAAAATAAAGCAATAGACTGGAGAATGAGACAGATTATTTAGATGGCGTCACAGAAGGACAATTTAACATTGAGTGAAGTGAGAATAAGAGCCATCAGATTCTGAGAGAAGAAACTTCTAGGAAAACAATACGTGCAAAGCCCAAGGAACAGCAAGGAGGGGATGTGTTTGGAGCAGAGCAAGCAACAAAAAAGTAGCAGATAAGGTCAGAAAGATATTCAGGGGTAAAACATGTACAGCCTTAAAGACCAAAGTAAGAACTCTGGATTGAATTCTACATGAAGTGGGAGGCCTTTGAAAGGCTTTGAGCAGAAGACTGACACAATCTGATTTGTGTCTTAGAAGAGAAAACCCTGACTATAATGTGGAGACTAAAGTGTGGGGCATGGGTTGGGGATTGGCAGGGGTAAGAATGGAGACAGGGAAAAGAGTGTCATTGAGAAAAAAAGAGGATTAATAATTTGCTTTTGGACTTAACACAAAGGAGCTTATTAGGGACCTTGATAAGAGCCATTTTCATTAGACTGGTGGAGACAAAATTTTTGTACAGCCCTCTGCCTTCTACTTACATCATGAGCTGGCTTTGAGATTCTAGAGGAATTCATTCATTCAGAATGGCATTGCTTTTTTATTTTTTAATTGAGCAATTATTATGGGCCAGGAACTATACTTCTCACTAGGTATACCATAGATTAGTGGAGCATTAGTTCTTATTTATTACCATGTAGGAAAGACAGACATGTAAAATGATCAATTGCAAACCAATATAGTAAACAGTTATTTTCTTATTGAAATGTAGATAACAGGAGCTTAATCGCTTTTCTTCATGAGTGTTTAACCCATTTGAAAACTATGAGAACCTCAGAAAATACATCAAAATGTTGTCTTTTCTCCTTCAGTTTGTGTAAAATATTTGTAAAAGGAGAACTTAAACTGTTAAATCGTCTTGCGTATAGTAGTCTCACATTTGAAAGATGATTCTCTTGGTTTGCAGTTATTGGCTATTGTCCCATCCCATTCACACAGGACTTATATGGGATGATGTGGTTTGTTTTCATTTCCTGAAACAGAAGAGGAGGCAATGTAAAGGATGGAAATGGGAAAGAACCCTGCTGTAGAAAAGACCCTTACAAATCTAGGGCAGGGTGTTTATGTCACCAAACAACAGAAGAAGCTAATAAACCAAGCAAAGGGACATACCTGAATGACCACACCATAACCCCTCCAAATAAACACCCTGACTGGATTTATCTGAATGCTTCGTGTGTGCAAGAGTCTGTGTGTGTGCACATGTATGTGTGTTTGTGTGGTCATACAGTTTAATATGTGCAGCTGTGTTTATTCAACTCTATAACATTCCACATATACGTAGAGCACACCTGTGGCTAGAGACCATGCATGGCTTCATTCTTGGAAAGAGTATAAGTAGAAAAACTGTACAACCCCACGAAAACAAATTCACACTAGCTCACATATGCATCCATGCAGGGAAATGCTTTACGTAAATTTACAGCTGAAATCACTGCTTTGAAACCTGAAACTATTGTTTCAACTGAATAACTAGGTATAGTCCATTCTGAAGCACTTCTGAGAATAGTCACACACATGATTAAAGGGACTGAAAAATCACATGTACATGAAGATGTTAAGAAAATTGGAATTACATGACATGGAAAAGAGCAAAGCATGAGTGATAGCTTACTGATTTGAAATACACAAAAATTATACTACTGAAGACAATATCCCATATTTTCTAACAACAGAAGAGATACATACGAAATTGGATAGAAAATTTTGTCTGGCAAGAAGGTTTGTCAGATACTCAACTGCATTACAAAAATGAAGACTGCGAACTTATTTCAGTTCAACAGATATTTTTAAACGTGAACAACTATAAACATACTGAAATTCTCTCCTATAATTTACTGTCTTTTCTCAAAACCTTATTTTCCTATCTTAGCCCTGTAGTGAAACATGGAGACCACAGGACCTCTTGATGGCTATGAAAGTAAGAAGCCAGGTAGAAGAGAGAACTGACAACTCTAAATGTTAGCTAGTAAGTTGAAAAACTGGTGAAAGTATAACATGGCACAACTCAGAAAATTGTTAGTTATCAAGTTGAACATGCATTTATCTAGGGACCCACCACATGTTTACCTATGAGAGCTGAAAACATATTCTTATAAAAAGATTGCTGCAGGAATGTTTATAGAATTTTTATTCATAGTGGATACAAGCTGAAAACAACCTAAATGTCCATCAATAAGTGAATGGATAAACTAACTGTGATATGTTCATATAATCTAGTACTATTTAGCAATGAAAAAGAATGGACTACTGATGCATGCCACTGCATGGATGAATCTCAGAAACATTTTTTAAGCGAAGAAAGCCAGACACAAAATAGTATGCACTGTAGAATTCCATTTACATTAAGTTCAAGAGTATTTAAAATTAAACTACAGTAATGAAAATCAGAGTAGCAGTTGCCTATTATATGGAGTGAAGATTGATGAGTAGGGAACAAAAGATAGCTTTTTGTGATAATGGGTTATATACACAGTATACATTTGTCACAACTTACCAAATTTTGCACATAAAATGTGTGCATTTTGTTTCATGTAAATTTTACCTCAATTTTTAAAAATTTCAATGATCAAAACCCTCCAATCACATTTCATCTCACTTAGAATTAAATTCAACTTCTTTTTCATGATCTCTAATGCCCTCATTTTCTCTCAGAGCTGACTTATGATCTATTGGCTCCTTGCACCCTCCTTTCAACCTCAAAGGCCTCCTTATTATTCCTTGAACATGTGGGCATGCTTCTATCTCAGATCTTACACTGCTTTTCCTTCTGCTAGGAACCCTCAGTGTGTGTGTAAAACCAGCTCCCTCATTTTATTTAAATCTTTGCTCACAAGTCACCTCATTAGGCAGTAATCCCTAGCTATATAACACAGGGAGCCCAGCCTGGCACTCTGAGATGACCTAGAGGGAGGAAAGGGAGGCAATATATGCATAATTATGTCTGATTTGCACTGTTGTATGGCAGAAACCAATACAACATTGTAAAGCAATTTTCCTCAAATTAAAAAATGAATTTTAAAAAAATCCCCTTTGGAATAGAAGCAGCTGTTTCCAACATGCACACAGCTCATCAGTCTTTATACATCTCCCTTTTCTTCATAGCACCTATCAAACCCAGACATTGTAGTATATGTTTTCATTTTTTTTCTTTCCTCCATAGAATGAAGAATCTTATAGCCAAAACCTATTATTCACCACTGCATTCCCTCATACCTAGAAAAATATGTTATGTAAATATTCAATAAATATTTTTCGAATCATATGTTAGCTCTTATAGTTTCTTAAGGACCTCCACACTGTTCTTCATAGTGGCTGCATCAGTTTACATTCCCACCAATAGTGTAGGAGGGTTCTCTTCTCCACATCCTCTCCAGCATTTGTTATTTGTAGACTTTTTAATGATGACCATTTTGACTAGTGTGAGGTGGTACCTCATTGTACTTTTGATATGCATTTCTCTAATAGTTAGTGATGTTAAACATCTTTCCATGTGTCTGTTGGCCATCTGTATGTCATCTTTGGAGAAATGCCTATTTAGATCTTCTGCCCATTTTTTGATTGAGTTGCTTTTTGACATAGAGCTTCATAAGTTGTTTGTATATTTTGGAGATTAATCTCTTATCTGTTACAACATTTTCAAATTTTTTATCCAACTCTCAGGGTTGTGTTTTCATTTTGTTTAAGGTTTACTTACTGTGCCAAAGCTTTTAACTAGGTCCCATTTGCTTATTTTTGTCTTTATTTCCATTACTCTAGGATACAGACCCTATGTTCTGTTCTACGAGTTTTATGGTGTCATGTCTTACATTCAAGTCTTATGCCACTTTGATTTTATTTTTGTGTATGGTGTGAAGGAATGTTCTAAGTTCATTGATTTTACATATGGCTACCCAGCTTTCCCAATGCCACTTGCTGATAAGACTGCCTTTTTCCACTATGTATTTTTGCTTCTTTTGTTGAAAATCCTGAGCATAAGTCCAGAAAAGATGAAAGCTCTAATGCAAAAAAAAAAAAAACCCGTGCATGCCAGTGTTCACAACAGCACTACTTACAATTGCCAAGACAAGGGAAGCAGCCTAAGTGTTCATTCATGGATGAATAAAGAGGATTTAGTGTGTGTGTGTGTGTGTGTATTGCAAATATATACATACACACACGCATACAACAGAATGCTACTTAGCCATAAAAAAGATTGAAATAATGCCTTTGCAACAACATAGATTAACCTAGAGAACATCATACTTAACAAAGTAAGTCAGATAGAGAAAAATAGGTATCCTACATAATTTCTCATATGTGGAAAATAGTTTTTTAGAAAGTGATACAAATGAATTTATTTACAAAACAAACAGGCTCACAGACATAGAAAATAAACTTAGGGTTACCAAAGGGAAATGGAAGGAAAAGAATAAATAGGAGCTTAGAATTAACAGACACACACCTTTGTATTTAAAATACATAAACAAAAACCTATAGTTACCTATTATATTCAGTATCTTGGAATAAACTATAATGGGAAAGAATTTGAAAAAGAATATATATATATAACTGAATCACTTTGTTATACACCAGAAACTAACACATTGTAAATCAACTATACTTCAATAAAAAATAATAAATATTGTTGAATAGTTAAGCAAAGGTTAGATAGGTGATAGTGTATAGGAGATGCAGACATCTGTGGGAGAACGAACTAGATGTGTTAGCTATTGACTGTTGCATAACATATTCCTCTAAAACTAATGACTGTAAACATCAACATCTTTTCTCCCGAGCCTGTAATTTGTATAGGGCTCAGTAGGAACAACTAGTATCGGTTCAATGCAGGGTCAGCTTTGGTCAACTGAGCAGAAAAGGATGTGTATTTTCAAGATGGCTCACTCATGTGCCAGCTGGGAGCTCAGAGAGCTAAAGGCATCAGTTCTTTACATTGGCATGATGGCCGGGTTATAAGAGTAAATATTTTAAGAAATGGGAAGTTGAAGTATCACTTCCATGCTGTTATATAATGTAAGTAGTTACTGAGCCCAGATTCAATGAAAGAAAATATAAGTCATGTCTCTTGCTGGGTTGAGAGCTGAAGAATTTTATGGTCATTTTTTTTTTTTTTTAAACAACCACACAAGATGATCTTTCAGGTATGTTCTACCACCTTGGGATTTATAATTCTGTGATTTGTTTTGTTGTAGAATTTTTCAAAATTTACACGTAATGTTACTTGACATTAAGCTAAAACTATGATATAATAATTTAGTGGCTAATTATATTACTATTAAAGTTCTGATTATGTCCTGGATATAATGTGCTACAGTGTTTTATGTAGAAAAAGCAGGGGAATTCCAAAAATACATCCACTTCTGCTTCATTGACTACACTGAAGCCTTTGACAATGTGGATCACAACAAACTGTGGAAAATTCTTAACATGGAATACCAGACTATATTACTTGCCTCCTGAGAAATCTGTATGCAGGACAATAAGCAACAGTTAGAACTGGACGTAGAACAACAGACTGTTTCAAAACTGGGAAAGGAGTACTTCAAGGCTATATATTGTCACCCTGCTTATTTAACTTATACACAGAGTACATCATACAAAATGCTGGGCTGGATGACTCACAAGCTGGAATCAAGATTGCTGAGAGAAATATCAACAACCTCAGATACGCAGATGATACCGCCCTTATGGCTTTCACCAGAAAGTGAAGAAGAACTAAAGAGCCTCTTGATAAAAGTGAAAGAAGCAAGTAAAAAAGCTGACTTAAAACTCAACATTCAAAAAATGAGGATCATAGCATCCAGTCCTATCACTTCATGGCAAATAGATGGGGATAAAGTGGAAACTGTTAGATTTCATATTCTTGGGATCTAAAATCAATATGAACAATGACTGCAGCCACAAAATTGAAAGATACTTGCTCCTTGGAAGAAAAGCTAGACAGTGTGTTAAAAAGCAGAGACATCACTTTGCTGACAAAGCTCTGTATAGTCAAATCTATGGTTTTTCCAGTAGTCATGTATGGATATGAGAGTTGGACCATAAAGGCTGAGTGCCAAAATGAATGCTTTCCAACTGTAGTGTTGGAGAAAACTCTTGAGAATCCCTTGGAGTGCAAGGAGATCAAACCGATCCTAAAGGAATTCAATCCTGAGTATTCACTGGAAGGACTGATGCTGAAGCTGAAACTCCAAAGCTTTGGCCACCTGATGGAAAGAGCCGGCTCACTGGAAAAGACCCTGATACTGTGAAAGATTGAGGACAAGAAGAGAAGGATGCGTCAGAGGATGAGATGTTAGATGGCATCACTGACTCAATGGACATGAGTTTGAGCAAACTTTGGGAGACAGTGAAGGGGAGGGAGGCCTGGTGCGCTACAGTTCATGAGTTCAGTTCAAAGAGTCAGACACGACTTAGCAACTGAACAACAACAATGATACTATAACTCATTTTTAAATTTAGCAAACATTTATGTAGCATTTACTATATACCTCCCCTGGAAAAGGGAATGGCTACCCACTCCAGTATCCTTGCCTGGAGGATCCCATGGACCGAGGAGCCTGGCAGGCTATAGTCCATGGGGTTGCAAAAAGTCAGACAACTGATTGACTTCACTCTACTACATACCAGGCATTGTTCTTGTGCTTTGAGGCTAAAACTTAATTTAATCCATGTAATGACCCCATAAATTAAGTGTTATTACTATCCCCATGCTACAGATTGAGAAGCCCATGCAAGAAGAGATTAAATACTTCTCACAAAGTCACACAGCCACTGAGGATGTAGCCAGAATTTGAACCTACAAACTGATCACAGAGCCCTTAACCACAGTGTCATGTTGTCTTTCTCTTAATCTACCCAGGAATCCTATATAATTTGCATATTATTGTTATCTGCATTTGCCAAGAAAATTAGTTAAACCTTAGAGCAGTTGTCATCTTCCCAAGGTCTGCCTACCTACATGCTCCCAGCATTGCTCCACTATTTTGTATTTTGCTTCTATCCTCACAGCAATGCTGCAAGATAGGTGTGTCAAAACTGAGAATCAGATGTTACATAGCTTGCAAGGTCACATAGGTAGCAAATATTAGAGCTGGGGGTTCAAACTCAGGTGTATATGGCTGCAAAATCAACCTTCTGGATTTTGCACTGCCCCCATCTTCAGAAGCGGAGAAGACAATGGCACCCCTTCAGTTGGACACGGCTGAAGCGACTTAGCAGCAGCAGCAGCAGCAGCATCTTGAGAAGCAGAGCAAGAAGGGAGGAATGGAGCAGTTGGCACTAATGCAAGAGTACCAGCTTCCGTACTGGGACTCCTGGTTAACCTCTGAGAGGGCTTGCAGCAGAGATGGCCAGAGGTGACAAGAGATCCACAGATGATTATGAAAGTTTTCTGGATCTATTGTTAGATTGTAAATGCTGCTGCTAAGTCACTTCAGTCCTGTCTGACTCTGTGGGACCCCATGGACGGCAGCCCACCAGGCTCCCCCGTCCCTGGGATTCTCCAGGCAAGAACACTGGAGTGGGTTGCCATTTCCTTCTCCAGCGCATGAAAGTGAAAAGTGAAAGTGAATTTGCTCAGTCATGTCCGACTCATCGTGACCCCATGGACTGCAGCCTACCAGCCTCCTCCATCCATGGGATTTTCCAGGCAAGAGTACTGGAGTGGGTGGCCACTGCCTTCTCCGAGATTGTAAATGCTAGCTTCCTATTTTTCTCTCTCCCTTGGAGAAATAGTTTTACTTTCCTTTCTCTGCTCTAGGACAGGCCTGTTTTTCATTGCAGCCATTGTCTTCAACCCCACTGATAGAGGAGGAAGGTGAAGTGATGAAAGTCAACATCTACCTAGGGACCTCTTGTGGTTTAGTCAATTAATTGTTGGTCCTTCGGGGAGAGGGGAGTGGATGAAGAGTGAGGAGCAAAGGAAGAGACGAGAAAAAAAGAAATCAACTAATCTCCTGAACCTGTCAGGATTCCGCTCAGCTTTTCCTATGAAGATGTCCCGTGTGGCTCATTGAGAGCCATTTACCAAAACATTTTCAGATTTCTTTGATTTTAACATCTGCTTTCCTCTTTCTTCCCTTCACAGTCTTATGCTTCCTGGATACATGGCAGTCAGCCTTTGATCTTGGTGCCTCTGGTTAACTGCATGCTGTAAGTTATCCCTCCTCAAGCTAATTCTGGGCAATGATGAAATCTACATCCCTTCCTTCTTCACCCTCTTTATCACAAGCCTCCCATCCAGTATGACAGGAGTTGGGCCAACTCTCCCATGGGGACTCACAGAACTCACCAATTCTTTATAAATAACAGCGACTTCAGGCTGTACACAGTCCTGGAGTTACTATGTTAATCCTATAAATCAGTCATCCTAGAAAGTCATAGCGGCCCCAGAGAAATTAGATCATCTGCAAATAA
Organism: Bos mutus; assembly: GCF_027580195.1. NCBI lineage: Eukaryota > Metazoa > Chordata > Mammalia > Artiodactyla > Bovidae > Bos > Bos mutus. Next base: position 23,043,927 of record NC_091619.1, on the reverse strand, counting down.
GAGGTTTAGTACAATTTTTAAGCATAATTAGGTTAGGTACAGCATTTCTCTGGGTTATTTGCATCATCACCATTACTATCATTACTTGATTTCTGTCAACTTCAGATTTGCTGTGATACTGATCTAAGTGTGAGAAAGGCTGGAAAATACATTAAGGACAAGCTAATATGGGGAAAGCTAAATTGATAGTGATAAGGTTAAATTGTAGAAGCTTTTAGGAGAACACAATTGTAGCAGAGATAAAACCAATATTGTAAAGCAATTATACTTCAATTAAAAATAAATAATTTTTGAAAATACAATTGTAATAAGGCTCACAAAATTATTTGTTATGTATGTTTCTAGGAATCTTTGCATAATGAAGAGATATAGATACTTTGTAATAAACTTTTACATGTAAACATTTCTTCAAAATGTTTTCTAGGATAATGTAAATGTTTCCACTTGATGTATCCATCACATAACATTTGTATTCAAACTGTACTTTAACTATAGCAAGGAAATGGTACACCTTAGACCATTCCCTAGGCAAATAATCACAAATTCTGAATAATGGAAATTTTATTGTACTACTTTTATATCCTCTGGGGAAAATCTAGATAATATGTAAAACGTTTCTTCTGGTGAACAAGAATTCCTTCCTAAATTTTAAAATTATCCATTATTATAAGTTTCCCAGAGGAAGTCATGTCCTGTTACTATTAATTCTTGATATCCAAGTGAATTTTCCATCTTGTGACGTTTCCCAAGACCAACATACACTTCCAATTATGTTTTAGTCACAGATTGTGTCTGCTCTACAGCATGTTTCCGGTAGTAATTCTCCATCTCCTGGCTGGTACAGAAGCTTATGGAAACATGCAAAACAGTATCAGATTGAACTAAACAACAAGTTCTAAAGCACTTTAGTTTCTAATTATGGCATTTAGAGTTTACCTCTATCATGCCCCTTGTTATATAATTAAGAACAAACTTTTAACTTATCACGTTCAGGTCAGTTCAGTTCAGTCGCTCAGTCGTGTCCGACTCTTTGCGACCCCATGAATCGCAGCACGCCAGGCCTCCCTGTCCATCACTAACTCCCGGAGTTCACTCAAACTCACATCCATTGAGTCAGTGATGCCATCCAGACATCTCATCCTCTGTCGTCCCCTTCTCCTCCTGCCCCCAATCCCTCCCAGCATCAGGGTCTCTTCCAATGAGTCAACTCTTCGCATGAGGTGGCCAAAGTGTTAGTAGAGGACAACAGGAAAGTGAAATACATTGTTACTTTTCATATGATTTGCTAGTAATCAAAAGTGAAACACAGTCTTGTATTTAAAAAAACATAATAATATGTTTTTGGCTGAAATTCTCAACACATAAAAAGACCATGGAATCAAGTAGGTTACGTTTTTTAGATCAATGGTTTTTAAACTGTTCGGTGGCCACTAAATTCAGCTATGTTCCAAGAACTGAACAGAATCTAGGAAGGAGAGGGAAACTGAATCAGGAAAAATGGGGGAAGGCATTCAGAGGCAGAGGTTCTTAGTTGGATTTTGGAAGCAGGTGGAGAAGCAGGAGAGAAGGGAAAGGAGACAGAGATAGATGCCTGTCTTAGCCGTGATCCTCACTTGTTCAGAGCAGACTTCCTCCCCCCAGCAGATGTTTTCAGACCATCTTTGAAGCAAAAGGCTACCCTTGCAGAACCTGGGGTGGCCTGTCCCAGGCAGGGGTTCAGTTTTGCTGACTCCATCACATGCTGCTGATGACGAAGGGCAAAGGCCCTGGAATGCCTATCTTTGAGCCTTATCCCTCTTCATGACTCCTCAGGGAGAACTGTCAGTGGGGTGTTCCGGGCCATAAAAAATGATCCTCTTCCTGGGGACTAGATTATTTCACCTGAAAAAGCCAAGCATTCTCTTTAAGCATTTGTCAATGGGATAGGACCTATTGCTCTCCAGAGTGGGGATGGGTCTTCCCCCTTCGTTGCCTGGCCCCAGGAGCTTTGATATTCAGCTGCTGGGCATTATTGCAGTCTCTGACTTTCCCTACTGCCCATATCCCCAGCAGTGCCTGGTCTCTTAGAGCTCCAGCCCGTGCACACAATTCTAAGAGAGTAGCTCTCTGAGACAAATATTTCTCAGCCTTTCCCACCTACTTCCAATGAACCAATAAACCTAACAGCTGGTGTTTACATAGCACTTACCTTCCCTGGGAGCTCAGAGCAATTTCCAGTAACTGACTCTAATCCTCCCCCAAGGTCTGGGTGGTAATAGGTATTAATACTATTCTCCTAAATACCTAAGAGAAAGATTGAGCCAAGGAACTTGTGATTTGCTGAATATTGTCTGGTCCTTAGTTCATTTATTCAGCTTTGTTCTTTTTTTTCCCCAATTATGTCCTTGTCACTGTATTGTAAGGCATTTTCACATTAACTCTTTTCCCAAATTTTCTCAAAGATAACAATCACCTGAGGCTCTTGTTAAACAATAAACACCCCTGACCCCATTCTCATTCAAAGAGTCTCATTCAAAGGGACCCAGGCATTTGTTTGTCTGAATGATTTTTTTCCCCTCTTTTTGTGACGTAGAACATTCTCTATGATTATTATCATTAAGGAAGTTTGGGAAGCATTATTTCATTTAATTTTCACAGTAACCATGTGTGATATTATTATTTACCTTTATTGAAAAAAGAAACATGATCAGCATTTCAGTATAGAAGGCAAAGACATTTAATTTCAGTTAATTCAATTCTACTCCCACAGACAAGAGGTGACAGTTGATTAGTTTCTTATATTTCCTGGGTTTTCCCAATCACACTTTCTTATTTAAATAATTAAAAACAGAGCTACTCATTTGGAGTTTGAACTATTACATAATTCCTGCCTAGACCTGTGTCATAAATTAGTGCCGTGAGAACTCCTTATTAAAGACTATTCAAAATAGACCCATTTTACTTTTCCAAAACCATGATATTTCATCTACAAGTTTAAGCTCATCTTCTGAGCTCCCCCTTGGATTTTCGCCCCATCCTCATTCTATTGTTGCCATTACTATTTTCTCCTCCTGCTCTTTTCCCTTTCTTCCTTCCTCTCTCCCTCATTCCCTTGCTTGTTCTGACTATTCTTTCTCTTGATGAGATACTTCCAAGTCCCCTTTCCCTGTCACAACTATTCTGTTACCACTGACAGGACTGTACAACTCCCATCCACAATTCCTGAGGCCTTGGGCAGAGTTTCTGTCACCTTCATCCATAAGAGGATTCATCAACTTGTACACAATCCTGGAGATCCCAGAAACTCAGGAGCTCTTTTCCTCTGTGGTTTCCAGGACTCTTCTCACCTGCAAACGCCAGGCTAGGGAGTAGCCCTAGTTCAAGCATGGCACTCACAAACAACATCTCACATCTGAATGCAATGTGTTATGACTAATTCAACTGTTCTTATGTGCTCTAGAATAGTTTAATATCTGGTATTACATCAATCCAGTGATACTGTGATAAACTGGTTCTCTGGGAGAAGAGAAGAGATAAGAGAAGGGAAGAGAAGAGGGGAAAAAAAAAGAAGAGAGATGGGAAGGGAAATGAAACAAGAGGAAGAGGAAGGAAAGAGAGAATAAGCCCTGATTTGTAGCATTTGTGGATTTAAGCAGTATAAATACTGTCATGACGGCCAATTTCAAGTTACCAAAGATTTAACAACGAACTTAAAGAATGCCTGTATATTTAATAATCAGTTCTCTGGTGTGAACCAACTCTAGCGTACCACTGTAAGACTGACCCCAGAAAAATTCAATCATTTTCCCCCAGATCTTCTCATTTGCTTTCCACCGCATATCCTATATACTAGTACACAAAGATTACTCACTACTCTCCAAACATACTCTGTGCTGTCCCCCCTCTATGCCTTTTCATCTTGCTGGTCTATTTGCCAGGAACCCCCTTTCCCTTCATTTCTTCAAGGCTTATTTCAGGTACTTCCTGTTCCTTGAATCCTCATAGCACTTTGATCTGTCACTCTCTTATGATGCTTAGAACTTTATCTTGTACTGGAGCTTTTTTTTTTTTCTGTGTCCTGTACAATAATTGGATAAAAGGCTCTCCACATTGTTCCTGTATTCTCACAATACTGAGAGCAATGCCTGGTGCATAGTAGGCACTTAAAGCCACATTAACAACCATCTATTTCATGCTTCTAATGTAGCAGGCATGGCTCTATCCCTGAGAAGCAAACACTTTTGTGACTGAAGAACGAGGGAATTTAAATTGTGATTCTACTGGGAAACTTCAGAGTCAGATGGTCCATATAGGTCCATTACTAACAGTGTATCTAGAACAAGTCGATGACTTCACTAAGTATACAGCTTCCACCCAGGGCCGTTGGAATAGCAAGATTTTCCTATAAACAACCAAAAAGCTAGTATTTCAGGCTGTTGAGTCCATAAAATCTCTACTGAAATTTCTTACCTCTGCTATTATAGTGAAACAGCAGTCATAGACTACACATACACAAAATGAGCATGGCTACACAGCATTCAAACTTCATTTATAAACACAGTAGTGAGCTGTGTTTATATTTATGTTTATATTTGGCCCGCAGGTCCTATCGGCCAACCCCTGTTCTAGATACTTGAAGCTCTGGTGTCCAAACTGTCACGTGAATTCTTTTGCTCATTTTCCTTTTGGTGTCAGTGTTCCTCTTTCCTAGCTTCTAACTTAGCCCATTGTGATTTCTTACTAATAATTCTTGCTTAGGTGTAAGCTTTATTAGAGATAATCATCACTATAAATGTAATTTAGTTCATTCAGGCCTTGTGAAGCTAATTTGAAAAACAGTGTAAAGAGATGTTACACTAACTCTGCAATAGTAACACAATTTATAGATAATATGTAAATGAAGTGAAATGTCCTTGCAATAAAAAATGATACGGATATTGGTGAGATTCAACTATGAGTGTTGTCATGATAATACCTACTGATACCTACAGATAATATATTTAAATTCCATTAAGGACTGTTTCTTCTGGAGAAGGAAATACCAACCCACTCCAATATTCTTGCCTGGGAAATCCCATGGACAGAGAAGCCTGGCAGGCTAGAGCCCATGGGGTCACTCAAGAGTCGGACATGACTTAGCACATAAACAACAACAATAAGGAACTATATCTCTTGTGAAGTAGTTGAGTTCCTTTTCCTATGGTGAGAGCATCTTTAATACCAACTCGGGGCCAAGACTAATTGTTCTGTGATACCAGTAGATCATTTCTGGCATATGACTCTCCAACACCCCCAAGGGACTGTTTCATATAAGGTGTGTGCATGGATCAAATCCTTTCCAAGAAAGTGAATGATAATTGGTGAAACAGATTCATAAGGGTAATGGTTCTACTCAGAGAAGCTGAAAAACCTGTGACAGTCATCAAAATGAGTTTCTTACTTTGGGTGCCATAGTAAATAATGCAGTTCTTGCCCAGGGTACACAACTGACCTTTTAAAATTCCTTTGGCCAAGTAATTATGGAAAATAATAGTATAGCCTTAGACTTTATTTATTTATGGAGACGGAAATGGCAACCCACTCCAGTGTTCTTGCCTGGAGAATCCCAGGGACAGGGGAAACTGGTGGGCTGCCGTCTATGGGGTCACACAGAATCGTACATGACTGAAGTGACTTAGCAGCAGCAGACTTTATTTTGGCAAACCAGGGGAAATCTGCACCATTTCTAATACTTCCTATTGTACCTAGACTAACAATATGGGTTAAGCTAAAAGGCAACCCTGATATCTAAGACTCAAGGAGCAAAAGCCCAAGCAGTAGGATTGTTTTCTTGGTCAAACTGAAGTCTTGAATTATTATTCAAGAGCACCTAGTAGTTCCTTCTTATAATATATTAGTTATATTTTTTTGTCACACAGTTGTTCAGTTTAAATTCCAGAATCTTAAGTATTTCTGTGCAGCCACTGTTTCAACGGGTGACTGACCAAATAATAAAAAGACAAGGAGGCTAAAACCTGCTGATCAACAGTCAACTGAATTTCATATATCTGCAAACAAAACCTCATCTTTAAGGAGAATCAGCAACCATAGTGAAAATATGAGTAATTCTTGATGTATTTCTTGAAGCTTGGCTAGGAGAGGACCTGAAGGATGATTGTAAAAAGTTTAACCTTTTCTTAATACTTTTTGATTTCCCTGGTGGCACAGTGGTAAAGAATCTGCCTACAATGCAGGAGATGCAGCAGAAGCTGCGAGTTTGATTCTGGGTTGGGAAGTTGCCCTAGAGAAGGAAGTGGCAACCCACTCCAGTATTCTTGCCTGGAAAATCCCATGGACAGAGGAGCATGACAGGCTACAATCCATGCAGTGCAAAAGAGTCAGACATGACTGAGTGACTGAACAACAACTCCTCCTATAAGACCAATTTGTCTATAGCAAGGATGAAAAGGAGTCACCAAAATAAATTCATTAAGCAGAATAAGTATCAATTAATAAAGACTCTATAGCTACAGAACCATCAGAACTGGTTTTAAACACTTAAATCAAAGTCAGTTTGTTTTGGTGAATACACTTCTGTAAACCAACCAATTAATAAAAACCCTTGCTTGGGTTCCCACTGTTGGTCGGAATGTAAATTGATACAGTCACTATGAAAGACAATATGGAAATTCCTTTTTAAAAACTAGGAATAAAACTGCCATACAACCCTGCAATACCACTTCTAGGCATATACCCTGAAGAAACCGAAGTTGAAAAAGACACATGTACCCCAGTGTTCATTGCAGCATTATTTACAATAGCTAAAACATGGAAGCGCACCAGATGTCCATCAACAGATAATACGTAAAGAAGCTGTGGGACATATATACAATGGAATTCTACTCAGTCATAGAAAGGAACACATTTGAGTCAGCTGTATTGAGGTAGATGAACCTAGAGCCTATTATACAGAGTGGAGTAAGTCAGAAAGAGAAAAATAAATATATATGAACACATATATGGAATCTAGAAAGATAGTGCTGATGAATGTATTCACAGGGCAACAATGGAGATGCAGACACCGAAAACAGACTTACGGACATAGGCAGTGGGGAGGAAGGAGAGGGTGAGACGAATGGAGAGAGTAGCAAGGAAGCATGTACACTACCATATGTAAAATAAATAGCCAATGGAAATTTGCTCTGTGAGTCAGGGAACTCAAACTGGGGCTCCATAACAACCTAGAGGGGGTGGAAAAGGGTAGGGGGTTTGAGGGAGGTTCTAGAGGGAGGAGACATATGTATACCTATGGCTAATTCATGTTGATATATGGCAGAAACCAAAGCAATATTGTAAAGCAATTATCCTTCACTTAAAAAAAATTTTTTTTAATCCTTTGTTTCTGAAGGTAAATCAGAAACCAATACAATATTGTAAAGTAATTAGCCTCTAATTAAAATAAATAAATTTAAGTTAAAAAAAAAGAAATGGGCTCATTCTAGTGACTTGCTTCTTAGTACCATGCAATCAACAAGACTCCCACAAATAACTACACTTCTACAGTTGACACCAACTTATTTACAGCTGTGTACTTCTGCCACCAATCTCTGAAGGAAGGGGAGAAGAACAGATCTGAGGACTGGGATTGCTTTCTTGGTCAAATCTAAGAGACCACTTCTATGCACACCACTGTCACCTTTGTGACTTCTTTGTTTTTTCAAATCAGTGTCAAAAGGTCTTTCTAACCTGACTATACCAAGATTAAAATATACTGTAAGGGGAAAGTTCTTCACACATTTAGTCTACATTTTCACTGTCCTAAGGTTGACATTGGGCCTGCATAACACTGAAAAATTGCATTTCATTTGATCTGGGTTATCTGGACAATGCTTCCATCCCATGTATATTTCCTGTGTGTGTTAGTCACTCAGGTGTGTTTGACTCTTTGCAACCCCATGGACTGTAGCCCACCAGGCTCCTCTGTCCATGGAATTCTCCAGGCAGGAGGACTGGAGTGGGTTGCCATCTCCTTCTCCAATGTCCATGGGGTTGTGAAGAGTTGGGCGTGACTTGGTGACTGAACAACAACAGTAGGACTACTACAGAATGTACCAGAGGCTGTTGTTCATGTTGTTGTTCAGTCACCAAGTCATGTCTGACTCTTCACAACCCCATGGACCACAGCACACCAGGCTTCACCATCCCTCATTATCTCCTGGAGTTTCCCCAAGTCATATGCATTGAATCAGTGATGCCATCCAACCATCTCATCCTCTGTCACCCTCTTCTCCTCCTGCCTTCAATCTTTCCCAGCATCAAGGTCTTTACTATTGGGTCAGTTCCTCACATCAGGTGGCCATAGTATTAGAACTTTAGCTTCAGCATCAGTCCTTTCAATGAATATTCAGGGTTGATTTCCTTTAACATTGACTGGTTTGATTTCCTTGCAGTCCAGGAGACTCTCAAGGGCCTTCTCCAGCACCACATTTCAAAAGCACCACAGCATCAAAGCTTTTGGACTTCTGATGCTTTCATATTATGCTGCTTAATGACAGAAATTTATTTTCTCACAGTTCTGGAGTCCAGAAGTCTGAGGTCAAGGTATTAGCAGGGTTGGTGTCTTCTGAGTCTACTCTTCTTGATTTACAGACTGCTGTCTTCTCCCCATTTCTTTACAATGTCTTCCCTCTCTCTCTGTATCTCTTTTCATAAGGACACCAGTCATATTGGATTCAGACCAACCCTAATGATCCCATTTTAACTTAATCACCCTTTTAAAAACTGTCTCCAAATAGTCACATTCTGAGGTACTGGGGTTAGAATTTCTACATATGAATTGGGGGGAAAAAGAGAAAAAACTGAGCCCATAACAACCCCCGCATCTTGGGCCAGTACCTACTGTGTTGCTGATGGTCAGAAAATAGATACAACCTGTACTGGTCAGGTAAATTTGAGGAAAGCAAAAGGAGTAATAAATAAAGGTGACCTGGGAGAGATATTCAAGAGAAGGCTGAGTTTAAGTCCCCCTTTCTGGGGTGAATAAAGCTGCACTTTGGTCTGAGAGTATGGCTGAAAGTGTGAGCTGGGAAGGGAGGTCTGACCTTGGCTCTCCTGTGGACTTGCTGTGTGGCCTTGGGCGGTTTCAGGCCCCACGTCTTAATTTCCCCTTTGGAAAATGGGGGCAGGATATCATTTTTTTTTCTCCCAGAGGCTGTGACAGTGAATTAACGAAAAGGCAGAATCTTTGGCAGTCCCTTAGTGAGAGAAGTTTAGCTCAGAGAAGGTTTGACCCACACAAACCAGGTAGCTTAAACATTCTTCCATCATTACATGTTCAAGCAACAAAGTTTCAGACTTGATTTCAAGCCTGCAAGCAAATATTTTTGGGGAATTTAGAATTACCCACTGGGATGTTTTTGCGCTGTAGCTCATGGAGAGATTTTACTTTAAAAGCTTTTCACTTTGGCCTTTGCTTAGCTTTGAACACAGGATTATATTTAGACCTGCTGTTTTATTTTCTTGCTTATAGTTGAGGGCCTAAGGACTCTGAACAAATTCTCTCTGTCTTCCCTAGGGTTGAAGAAGTCTGAAAAAATAAAGTCTCTGCTTGCAGGCTTTTTTTGGGCTGGTTTTAAAGAAAAAGAAAAAATCTGGGGAGATGAAGCAAGGGGAGAATTAGACCCTAAATTATTGGGTAAACACAGGCAGTGTAAACTGTATAATTAGCCCAGCCTTTCACTTTCCTTCACTGTGAGGACAGTCAGCTAAGAATATTTCATCTTGTGTGTTTCTGTGATGCCTTGGCAAATTGCTCTGATGGCCTTATGTTCCATGAGATCCTTTTGTGACTGATAGTCCTCTGAGATGCAGCACTCAGGGCTTGGGGAGGAGAGCACAGTTGACTTCCTTTATGCTTTACTTGAGGGTATCATCCTATCCCCTCTTGAGAGCTTAAATCCAAAACACAGAATGCCTTTTGGAGGTCCCACTGCATTCTTAAATGATACATTCACCTCTCCCTTCCCTGCGCTATTTCTTTCTCGCTAATCCTTCCTGAGCTTCTCATTTTCTACTCTCTTCTCTTCTTTCTTTTAGGTCATCAGACTTGAAACTCCAGACTTACTCTCTCAGTATATCATTTGCTTATTGGAAAGAATGTTGTGCATAGAGAATTAAAAGACCTGAGTTTCAAATCTCACTCTACCTTATACCAACAGCATCACTTCAGGCAAGACACTGTATTTCTTTAGGCTATAACTCCCACATCTGTAAAATGGGGATAACAATAACGCCTGACAGTTTTATTTTGTGAGCAGCTCATAAAATAATATACATGTAAGAATCTGGGAAAAGGCACTCAATACATTTGACTCCGTATTAACCAGGCCTCTGAAACTTGAAAAGCCTCAGAATCCTAAACTGCAAAATGAAAATAATAATAGCTACCCTTCCCTCATCGTGATTCATCATGGGGATTATGAGAGAAGATGTACATGAAAGAACTTTGTAAACTGAAAGTTACTGGAACAGTGTGAAGTATCACTTTCCTACTGCTTCTTCACAGGGTAGAGGATCAGCCTGCGTGGTGATGTTGAGGGATGGAGTCAGAGTCAGTACTGCCCACTGGTTCTGATTCTTTTCTCTTTCTCTCTCTCTCTCAGGATGGGATGCTATGTTGAAAGACTCTCCTTTTCTGTCTGACATGATTTCTTTCTGCACTGCAAGCTGTTCTCCAAAATGAATAATGACACTGCCACGTCTTCGATGAGGCAGAACACCAACACTAAATTGTGTCATCACTCCTCTCATGCCGAAAAGTAGCATGTGGTGGGCCCAGGATCCCGGTCAGGGAATGGCCACCCTGGTGAGTTGGACTGATACAGCCTGTCGAATCCATTGCTCGGATCCCTTGGCAGTCATTTAATATTATTACTTTCCCTCCTTTTCTTGGATTTGTGCTTCCTCCTGTCTCCATGTGAAGCATGAGTGAATTGGGAGAAGGCTGGGAAGGCGAACGGGCTCAAAACAAGAGCAAAAGATAATAATGATAACAACTCACATTTGCAGAGTGCTTTATGGTTATAATGTCCTTTAAAATAGACCATTACATGTAGATCTTATTTACTGCATAAATTAAAGCAAATTATTTCACTTCCATACCTCAGTTCTGCATCCATAAAATGGTCATAATGCCTATTTTGTAGGGCTGTGAGGACCAAACAGTAAAGTATGTAAACAGTCCAAAAGTCTGTGTAGAAGTCAGTCCCTCATTTATTTAATAATATTTATGGAATGTCCACTGTGTCTCAGATACTAGGCTAGGAACAGGGGAAAGACTAATAAAAGGACACCTAAGTCCCTGACCTCATGTGCTTGTACCCTAGTAGCATATAGTAAGTGTACAGACATGTACACACACAAAATATAGCTGATATTATTAACAGAGAAGTGAGAATTGAGAGGAGCAAATAATTTAAGGAGAGGGTATGAAGTAGAATTGATTTGGGTTAGGAGATCAAATAGTTTTGAGGGTAGAGTAGGGGAAGGGCAGAAACAAGGATTATTCTTAAGGCCCTGCCTGGGTCAAAGGAAAGTGGTTCTATCCACAGAGGTGGGGACTATGGAAGGAAAAGCAATATAGGCATGTAGTAGGCAGCTTCTGCAATGGCTCTCAGATCTCAGCTCCTGATACTCACCCTCCCTCCAGGGTAAGGGAGAGAGGGCCAGATCTTTCAATGACCCGAGTGATAGGATGTCACTTTCAAGATTAGGATACAGAAAATGTTGTAACTCCTGTCTTACTTCCTTACCTTTCCTTTTTCACTCGTGCTTATTCTCTCTCTCGCCCCACCCCAACTCAAAGCCCTCATGTTGAGTGAAGCCACAAACATGTTGTGAGTAATCCACTGGAGGAGCCCTCATGGCAAGACACTGGTATTTCTGAGCAACAACAACCAGTGAGGACCTAAAGCTCTTAGCTCAGACGAGTGAGCTTCAAAGTAGATCTAAGGTCTACCATGGCGATGAGCTTGCAAGTGGATCCTGCCTGACCCCTTGATTTCAACCTAGTGAAAGAACCAGCATCTTTCACAAAAGAACCCAGTTAAATTTTGCCCATATTCCTGACTCACAGAAACTCTGAGATAAGAAAGGTTTGTTGTCTTAAGCCACTACATCTTGAGGTAATTTGTTTGAAATATTATGCAATAAATAACTAATACAAAGTATGAAGATGTTGAGTTCATTTTGGAGATTTGAGGCCATAATGACCATCTAAAGAGTCAGCTAATAGTCAGTGCAATATGTGGGTCTGCCGTTCATTTCCCTAAGAGGAGCATGAGGGCAGAAGCTAGACTTCAGTGAATTGAGGAATGATGAGAAGTAGAAAAGTAAAAGAGAGGTTCTTCTTTCAAATAGTGTGACTTGCAAGGAAGAGAAGAAACACTGTGCTGGTTTCTTCTCAAGAGATGAAAGTACGGAATTCAAGAAAAGCTTCTTGTTTGTTTTTTAATTGCACATTTAAGTAGAAACAATTTTATTCAGTTGGTGAGAGGTGAGAATAATTTATATTGATGGAGAATTGTACCCATTTAGAAAGAAAGGTTGGAGAAGGCAATGGTATACCACTCCAGTACTCTTGCCTGGAAAATCCCATGGATGGAGGAGCCTGGTAGGCTGCAGCCCATGGGGTCGCTAAGAGTCGGACATGACTGAGCGACTTCACTTTCCCTTTTCACTTTCATGCATTGGAGAAGGAAATGGCAACCCACTCCAGTGTTCTTGCCTGGAGAATCCCAGGGAAGGGGGAGCCTGGTGGGCTGCTGTCTATAGGGTCGCACAGAGTCGGACACGACTGAAGCGACTTAGCAGCAGCAGCAGCAGAAAGAAAGGTAGAATATAAAGGAAAATGAGAGGATAATAAATGAAACAAGGTTCTAGATAGAACAGGAGAAGAGGGAGTCAAAAAAACTAGTGAAGGGATTACAAAGAGTCCAGAGACAAGTACATTTGTTTTCTTCCAGTTACATAAATTACTGTAGATATAGCAGCTTGAAACATGAAAGATACGTTTATTATCTCCCTGTTTTGGGGTCAGGAGTCCAAGCATGCGTTAGCCAGGTCCTCCCATCAGGGTCTCACAGCCTGCAATAAAGTGTTAGTGCAAACTCACATGGTTGTTGGCAGAATACAGCTGCTAGGGTCATAGGACTGAGGTCCCTGCTTTCTTCCTGGCTGTCAGCCAGGGGTTGTTTTCAGCTCCTTGAGCCTACCTTCAGTTTGCTACCATGAGGTCCTGTCACAGACTCACACAGCATGACCTCTTACTTCTTCAAGGTCAGCAGGAGAATCTCTCTTTAGTCCGCTATGGTGGAGTCTTGTGTATATGATCAGGGGAGTGATTTTCCCATCATTTTTGCCATATTCTTTTGAGTTAAATCATACATTCAAGGGTTATGGATTGTATAGGAGCATAACTCACTGGGGTTATGGACACATTTTGGGGTGTGTCCACTTCAGGAGAGGAGAATACATAGGGATACAGATAACTCATTTGGCATGAACATTTGCTGGAAATATTTTTTAAAGGAATGTTCAGATGAGCAACTCATGATAGCTAATGTAGATAGTCCACTCTCTGGGACACATAGTTATTAAGGTGCTGAAAAGGAATCCTCCATTTGCCCTAATGACCCCCAGTGGCATTACTTCAGTTATGCAAGGCCATGCCTTCTAATATGCTTGTCAAGAAACAGGCTTGACAGTGAGTTTGGGAGGACACCTACGTTCTACCTAGTAATTCAGAGGTGCAAATTTGTAAGAACAATTCTGAAACTAAGGGAAAGTGCTACTTTGTGTGCAGTGACTCTAAAGCGACACCACGTTGTGTCAAATAAAGACTAGAAATTAGAAGTCAGACTGAAACTTGGCAACTAGCTATCTGCAGACTGAGGCAGCCCACCACATGACTCTGTGGCTCATTTTCTCATCTGTAAGATGATGCTCTTGAAGTACAGCCCTGGTTTCCAAGCGATATTTCTCCAACTGTAAGTCACCTTCTACAGAAGTGCTTTAGAATTTCCACAAATGACGGGTTGTTTTCCACCAAATAAAGATTTTATTTTCCTGAGGAAACCATTGGTTCATCACATTATCTGTTTGACATTTCAGATTTCCTATGTAATTCTATAGAAAAGAAGTTCAACTCTATTTAATTTCTCAAAATAAGTGTGAAAATCACCAATGTAGTTAATCTCTAGGGTCTAACACTGATCTTCTCTGGCTCTCTGAGAGACTACACATAGAGATTCTTTTTCTTTTATTGCGGTAAGAACACGTGACACGTTATCTACTTTTATAGATGTCTAAGGGTACAATTGGAGAAGGCAATGGCACCCCACTCCAGTACTCTTGCCTGGAAAATCCCATGGATGGAGGAGCCTGGTAGGCTGCAGACCATGGGGTCGCGAAGAGTCGGACATGACTGAGCGGCTTCACTTTCACTTTTCCCTTTCATGCATTGGAGAAGGAAATGGCAACCCACTCCAGTGTTCTTGCCTGGAGAATCCCAGGGATGGGGGAGCCTGGTGGGCCGCCGTCTATGGGGTCACACAGAGTCGGACACGGCTGAAGAGACTTAGCAGCAGCAGCAACAAGGGTACAATATAGTATTGCTGTTGAAAGTCACAGTGTTGTATAGCAGATCTCTAGAAATTATTCATCTTGTATAACTGAAATTTTAAGCCCATTGATTAGCACCTCCTTTTTCCCTCTTGTCCTCAGCCCCTGACAACCACCATTTTATTCTTTGCTTCTATCAGTTTGACTATTTTGGTACCTCATGTGGAATCATACAATATTTGTTCTTCTGTGACTGGCTTATTTCACTTAGCATGATGTCCTCAAGGTTCATCTATGTAGCTGCATGTTTCAGTATTTTCTTCTTTTATTAAGGTTGAATAATATTTCACTGTATTAATATGTATATATCAAAATTTTTAATTCATCCATCTATTGATGGACATTTAGGTTACACCCATGTCTTGGTTATTGTGAATAGTGTTGCAATGAATATAGGAGTGATATATTCTTTTTTTTTTTTTCCTAATTGTATTTTATTTTTAAACTTTACATAATTGTATTAGTTTTGCCAAATATCAAAATGAATCCGCCACAGGTATACATGTGTTCCCCATCCTGAACCCTCCTCCCTCCTCCCTCCCCATACCATCCCTCTGGGTCGTCCCAGTGCACTAGCCCCAAGCATCCAGTATCGTGCATCGAACCTGGACTGGCAACTCGTTTCTTACATGATATTTTACATGTTTCAATGCCATTCTCCCAAATCTTCCCACCCTCTCCCTCTCCCACAGAGTCCATAAGACTGTTCTATACATCAGTGTCTCTTTTGCTGTCTCGTACACCCGGTTATTGTTACCATCTTTCTAAATTCCATATATATGCGTTAGTATACTGTATTTATGTTTTTCCTTCTGGCTTACTTCACTCTGTATAATAGGCTCCAGTTTCATCCACCTCATTAGAACTGATTCAAATGTATTCTTTTTAATGGCTGAGTAATACTCCATTGTGTATATGTACCACTGCTTTCTTATCCATTCATCTGCTGAAGGACATCTAGGTTGCTTCCATGTCCTGGCTATTATAAACAGTGCTGCAATGAACATTGGGGTACACGTGTCTCTTTCCCTTCTGGTTTCCTCAGTGTGTATGCCCAGCAGTGGGATTGCTGGATCATAAGGCAGTTCTATTTCCAGTTTTTAAGGAATCTCCACACTGTTCTCCATAGTGGCTGTACTAGTTTGCATTCCACCAACAGTGTGTAAGAGGGTTCCCTTTTCTCCACACCCTCTCCAGCACTTATTATTTGTAGACTTTTGGATCGCAGCCATTCTGACTGGTGTGAAATGGTACCTCATAGTGGTTTTGATTTGCATTTCTCTGATAATGAGTGATGTTGAGCATCTTTTCATGTGTTTGTTAGCCATCTGTATGTCTTCTTTGGAGAAATGTCTATTTAGTTCTTTGGCCCATTTTTTGATTGGGTCATTTATTTTTCTGGAGTTGAGCTGTAGGAGTTGCTTGTATATTTTTGAGATTAGTTGTTTGTCGGTTGTTTCATTTGCTATTATTTTCTCCCATTCTGAAGGCTGTCTTTTCACCTTGCTAATAGTTTCCTTTGATGTGCAGAAGCTTTTAAGGTTAATTAGGTCCCATTTGTTTATTTTTGCTTTTATTTCCAATATTCTGGGAGGTGGGTCATAGAGGATCCTGCTGTGATGTATCTCGGAGAGTGTTTTGTCTATGTTCTCCTCTAGGAGTTTTTATAGTTTCTGGTCTTACGTTTAGATCTTTAATCCATTTTGAGTTTATTTTTGTGTATGGTGTTAGAAAGTGGTCTAGTTTCATTCTTTTACAAGTGGTTGACCAGATTTCCCAGCACCACTTGTTAAAGAGATTGTCTTTAATCCATTGTATATTCTTGCCTCCTTTGTCAAAGATAAGGTGTCCATATGTGCGTGGATTTATCTCTGGGCTTTCTATTTTATTCCGTTGATCAATATTTCTGTCTTTGTGCCAGTACCATACTGTCTTGATAACTGTGGCTTTGTAGTAGAGCCTGAAGTCAGGTAGGTTGATTCCTCCAGTTCCATTCTTCTTTCTCAAGATCACTTTGACTATTCGAGGTTTTTTGTTTTTCCATATAAAATGTGAAATTATTTGTTCTAGCTCTGTGAAGAATACTGTTGGTAGCTTGATAGGGATTGCGTTAAATCTATAAATTGCTTTGGGTAGTATACTCATTTTCACTATATTGATTCTTCCAATCCATGAACATAGTATATTTCTCCATCTATTAGTGTTCTCTTTGATTTCTTTCACCAGTGTTTTATAGTTTTCTATATATAGGTCTTTAGTTTCTTTAGGTAGATATATTCCTAAGTATTTTATTCTTTCCGTTGCAATGGTGAATGGAATTGTTTCCTTAATTTCTCTTTCTGTTTTCTCATTATTAGTGTATAGGAATGCAAGGGATTTCTGTGTGTTGATTTTATATCCTGCAACTTTACTATAGTCATTGATTATTTCTAGTAATTTTCTGGTGGAATCTTTAGGGTTTTCTATGTAGAGGATCATGTCATCTGCAAATAGTGAGAGTTTTACTTCTTCTTTTCCTATTTGGATTCCTTTTATTTCTTTTTCTGCTCTGATTGCTGTGGCCAAAACTTCCAAAACTATGTTGAATAGTAATGGTGAAAGTGGGCACCCTTGTCTTGTTCCTGACTTTAGAGGAAATGCTTTCAATTTTTCCCCATTGAGGATAATGTTTGCTGTGGGTTTGTCATATATAGCTTTTATTATGTTGAGGTATGTTCCTTCTATTCCTGCTTTCTGGAGAGTTTTTATACCATATGATTATCTCAATAGATGCAGAGAAAGCCTTTGACAAAATTCAACATCCATTTATGATATATTCTTAAAGTAATATCTCTTTGAGATCCTGATTTCAATTCTTTAGGATCTATACCCTGAAGTGGTGTTTCTGGATCATATGGTTGCTCTATTTTTAATTTTTTTAATTAATTTATTTTTTATTGAAGGGTAATTGCTTTACAGAATTTTGCTGTTTTCTGTCAAATCTCAACATGAATCAGCCACATGTATACAAATATCCCCTCCCTTTTGAACCTCTCTCCCATCTTCCTCCCCATCACACCCCTCTAGGTTGATACAGAGCCTCTGTTTGAGTTTTCTGAGCCATACAGCAAATTCCTATTGGCTATCTATTTTACATATGGTAATGTAAGCTTCCGTGTAACTCTTTCCATACATCTCACCCTCTCCTCCCCTCTCCCCAGGCCCGTAAGTCTGTTCTCTATGTCTGTAAGAACCTCTATACAGTTTTCCATAGTGGCTGCACTATCTTGCACTCCAACTAACAGGGTAGGAGTGTTTCAATTTCTTGATATGCCTGCTAACACATGTTTGTGTGTGTGTGCATGGTACTGTCATAAACAGAGACATTTAGAGCAATGGAACAGAATAAAAGCCTGGAGGTAAATACACAACATATACGGTCAACTGATCCTCCACAAGGGTGCCAAGAATGCAGAGCAGGGAAAAGACAGTCTCTTCAACAAATAGTATCAGGAAAACTTTATATCCACATGTGAAAAATGAAATTGGAAACTGATACTGTATCAAACAATTGAGTTTAGAATAGCATAAAGACTGAAATATGCCCTCAAAATAGAAAGCTCTTATAGGAAAACACAAGAGAAATGCTTCATGAAACTGGTCTTAGCAGTGAACTGATGGGTGTGACACCAAAGCACAGTCAACAAAAGCAAAACTGATAAGTGTGAATACCTCCGATGAAGAAGCCTCCACAAAGCAAAAGAAACTATCAATAGCATAAAAAGTCAGTCTGTGGAATGGGAAAAAAATGTTGCAAACCATATATATGATAGGGGTTAATTTCTAAAATATATAAGGAACTCCTACAACTTAATAATTTAAAATATATATATATACAGTTAAAAAATGGCCTAAGGACTTGAATAGACATTTCTTCAAAGAAGACATACAAGGATAACAGACACACAAAAAGATGCTAGATATCAGTAATCATTAGCTAAATGAAATGAAAGCTTTCCACAATGAGATATCATCTCACAGCTGTTTGACTATTATGAATAAAAAAGACAAAGACAATAGCTCTTGGTGAGGATGTGGAGAAATTGGAACCCTTAAAGAGACTCAAAACTAGGGCTCTGGAATCAGAATATTCTTGGTTTGAATTCTGTCTCCACTATTATGGACCATGAACAAGCTATCAATACTTAATTTCCCTGACACTCTATTTCCTCCTGAAGGTAATAATTGAGTCCACTACAAAGGGTGAATGGGTAAATATGAAAATTTATTCAGAGAATTAAGGTTAACTTGCCTGAGACTTAGTCCCCCACAGCCTAGGTCCCTGAAAAGTTCAATGGAAATGAGTTCCATACAGTCAAATGCTTAAGGTGATCAATGTTGGCAGAATGTTGAAGGAGCAAATCAAGTTCTGGCTTTTAAGATAAAAGCCACAACCCCAGTGCCTTAATCCAGCCCCTCATCACATCCTGGAGAATAGGAAAATCATATCTTTTCAGTAAATGGTTCTAGTCAATTGGATATACATATTGAACCAAAAAAATAAAAAATCTTAACCCCTATCTCACATCATGTTCCCAAATCAATTCCAAATGGATGACAGGTCTGAATGGGAAATACAAAAAAATTAAGCTCTTAAACATAGAATATCTTCATGATTTGGAGTAGGCAAAGATTTCTTAAACATGTAAAATGCATGTGCATTCATGCTCAGTCGTGAAGTTGTGTCCGACTGAGACTCTGCGGACTATAGCATGCCAGACTCCTCTGTCCATGGGATTTTCCAGGCAAGAATACTGGAGTGGGTTGCCATTTCCTTCTCTAGGGGGTCTTCCTGACCCAGGGGTCAGACCCACATCTCCCTCATTGGCAGGCAGATTCTGTACCAAGAGCCACTTGGGAAGCCCTAGCCATAAATAAAATGCACTAGCCATAAAAGAAAAAAAATAAGTTAGGCTAAATTAATATTATAACTTCTGCTCATTAAAATGTTTTAGTATAGTGAAAAGCAACCCACAGAATGGGAGAAAATATTGTTATAAGACATACAAGAGGCAACTAAAAAAAAGGCAAAACATTTGAACAGACACTTTACCAAAAAATGATGCAAATGCCAATAAATATACAAAAAGTTCTCAATCTCATTAGTCATTGGGAAAAATATAAGACCTGTCATGGCACCATGAAAGTGAAAGTCGCTCAGTCATGTCCAAGTCTTTGTGACCCCATGGACTATGTAGTCTATGGAATCTCCAGGCAAGAATACTAGAGTGGGTAGCCTTTCCCTTCTCCAGCAGATCTTCCCAACCCAGGAATCGAACTGCATTGCAGGTGGATTCTTCACCAACTGAGCTATCAGGGAAGCCCAATACTGCCCTTGCAAAGAGAAGGAGGTGTGGTGTGGGTACTGCTGCTGCTGCTGCTGCTAAGTCGCTTCAGTTGTGTCTGACTCTTAGTGAACCCATGGACTGCAGCCTACCAGGCTCCTCCATCCATGGGATTTTCCAGGCAAGTACTGGAGTGGGGTGCCATCGCCTTCTCTGGTGGTGCGAGTGAGACTCATCCAAAACACATTTCAAAGTGTCCTTGCATACAAACAAACTGAGCTCCAAGCCTGATGGCTTCCTTGACTCCGCTTCTACCTAATCTCCACGTTCATCTCACAGACATACTGTATACCTACACTGTACATGGTATTGGGTACACAATGGCCAGTAAAACAGACATGGTTCTTACCTTCGTGAAGTCAAATGAGAAACATAAATAATCAACAGATAAACACACTCCTGAATATACAATTACAAATGATACACGTTATGGCATACAATAATAATTACTGTGAGAGAAAAGAATAGGTGACGATGGTGAGCAAGGCCATAGAAGAAGTGCTGTTTAAGCTGAAAGATGGAGGTAACAGCAGAAAGGTCCATCAGGTAGAAGTCCTGATGACAGTGTAAGTCCTGAAGGCCAGTAAATGTGGGATTAGAATAGCAGAAAGAGGAACAAGAAGGGTATCAATGTTGAGTTAATAAGGGTATGAGGAACTGAAGCTGTACATGGGGCAAGGGTCTGAGTCACCAGGGAAGCCCAAGGGTCACACAGGCCTTTGCAGACTACCTATGGCTTAGAAATTTATGTTAAGTGCAGAGAAAGCTAATATAAGGTTTTAGACATGAAAATAATATAGTACAAATTTTTTTTAAAAATATACTTTTGGCTTCTGTATGGAAGATGAATTGAATGAAGGGAGCAAGAGTAGAAACCAGTTAGGAAGCTATGTCCATTGTTCAAGTGAAAGATGAGAAGAGCTGAATCAGGAACATGGCCTTGGAGATGGAGAACAGTAGTAGGTCAAGTTATACTTTAGAGATTGGGAGCATGCCTCATCTGAGAAGAGGGGTTCATGCTTTCTAGTTCACAGAAGAGGATCAGTTCAAGGAGCCTAATTTTTCTTGTCACGCATAGGCTTTGAGACTATTCAGGGACAGAGCAGAAACAAGCCTCATTTTCCCCATTTCTGGATTCTCTTCTTCTTTACTTGGGCAGAGGTGAGGGTCAAGCTCCAGCTCCATGGCTGTTAGATATAGTTGTTTTATTGCTCTTTTAAAGTCCTCTTTAAAAGATACAATTCCTAAGACATTCCACTGGTAAACATGTATACTTATGTCTAACCTTATGTTGTAGGGGTTAAATTCAAATTTCTTGTTAGAAAATGGCTTTCTTCTTCTCAGCAGGAGGCAATGTGCTATTTTTGTGGGACCCTCAGAACCTCACTTTTCACCTCCTCCTCCAAGGCCTGTGTGCTGAGAATCCACTTTATCTCCCAAATGTGGGACTGCAGGGGGGCGGAAAAAGCCATCTTCCTTAGACTGCTTCTGAGGAGGCTATTAAAAAGACAGCTTTACAGGACGTTTATAGTGGTCCTGATCCTAGAGGGCAGGCCTGCAGGGCCTGGCAGGGGAGGATGTTTGTGTGTGTTCTGGATGAAGCTGCTCTCTTCAAATCCAGATGGCCCATGATGTCACTGGAAAAAAACCCTAAAACGTGCTATAAGAAAGAACTTTTTTATGGCTCCCAGTGTAATGTTCCTATACTCTGGGCTCGAGATGCAGAAAAAAGGAACTGAAAGACATTCCCACTCATGATGGCCCTGCCCAACTGTCCCTTGGGCCTGCAGGGAGATGAAGGACTGAAGGAAAGAAAGGGGTTAGGTGAGAAGAGAGGAAAAAAGCAAAAGATAAAAGAAGCAGAGTTAATCCTCTCTCCTTTATGCTGCCTCTGTATCTTGGCACCAGGTACACCACACTGGGACACAGCTCTTGTTTATATATTGACTTCCCTACCAGACTATGTTTGAGAGCAGTGTTCCTGCCTTGCTTATTTCTGTAACCTCAGAATCTAAAGCAATATGTATTACATAACAGATGTTCAATAAACGTCAAAAGAATGAAGCTCTTCATTGGAGCCATGTTATTAAAGACCATAACAGAAAGAATCAGGAGAAAGAAAAGAAACAAGCCAAAATTTATTGGTTGTCTTATCTGTGTCACACATCATAATAGACACCTTTGGCTTCATTTTCCTTATTGCTATTGCCTGAGATAGAAGTCAGTAATCCCACTTTCCAGAAAAGAAAGCAGAAGCTCAGAGGAGGTAAATAATGTATCCAAGGTCATCAAGTACAGTCAGGATTCAAGCCCAGATTTGATTGACTCCAAAGTAGTTCCTGCTACTATGGCCTGCCTTTCCTAGGAAACTATGCTCTACATTATTCTCTACCTCAAACATAAAGCAGACAGAAAAAGTAGGCCATGTGTGGGAAGAAGTGGGCTGGGAATGTGAGTCCTAATTCAGTGCTCATTACAAACAGATTCTGCTGAAACGTAGTATACAAGTGCTTTCAGGAACACACAGTTGGATTTCTTATAATTTTCCAGCTATTTCCTACTGAATTGGAAGTGAGTCTCGAAGAGCCTAAGTTACTCAAGTCGTGGCTTATTAAATGAGAAAATATGGCTTATAGGGGAAACCATTCTCTGCTTATTTTACAAGGACTCAAACTTTTATTTTTTCAGCTTAAAAAAAATTAGGGGTGGTGAAGAAATGGACAAGAAAGACATGATAAAGAATGACTGTACAAAATATTTTGTAATCAGATGAGAAAAACTCCTCTTCTAGGTTTTACTCCCTCACCAGTGAACCTTACATAAGTAGGTTTTTGGGGGTGGAAGCTGGGGTAAGGTTTATATCTTATTAATATAAGCACATAAGATTTTAGAACTGAAAATGCTTTTGAGTCTCAAATTTAGACTCTGAACTTAAATATCTAAGCTATCTGTTTCACTTCATCTTCAAGAAGACCTGGCCCAGAGGATGGAGAAACTTGCCAGACTCCATAGCAGGCAAACGTCAGAAGCAGCATAGAATCCAGGGGTTTGAGTCTCCCAATTAAGAAATCTTGCCACTATATTAACAAACCATAAAAAATAAGTTCAGGAGATTAAGATGGCAGAGTAGGGGAACACTGAGCTCACCTCCTCCTATGAACACATCAAAACTATGTCTACACAAGGAGCAATCCTCTCTGAAAACAGACTGAAGACTTCAATAAAGACTCTCCTAAAACCAGGTCTATAAAGAAAGACCCATACAAGTCAGATAAGAAGGAAAGACAAGCTATCAGGACTATGAAAGTAGACAGTTTCTTGAAAAGGTAAAATACACCTACTCTGTGGTCCAGAAACTCCAACTAGATAGCTTCTTCCAAAAGAAACGAGAAATCAAGTCCATAATAATAGGTCATATAAAAGATATCATAGTAGTGTTATCAGAATAACCACTCCCAAGCTAGAAACAACCCAAATGCCCATCATCAGCTGGAGAACACATAACAAATAGAATGATGCAGCTAAATAAGCTACAACATGAATCAACCTAAGAAATATTAGGTTGAATATAGGGCGAGATACCAAAAAGTTCACAGTGAATTGAATTTATATGAAGTTCTAGAATAGGCAAAACTAAGCCATGATAATAAAGACTGAATCAGTAGCTATCATGGGCTGGGAATGGGGTGTACTGATTATGAACTGGCATGAAAAAATTCCCCATAATGATGAAGATATTCTACATCTTGACTGAGATGGTGATGTACCTTTCCATATACATTGGGTGTTCCTGTTTTTCAAAACTTGTTGACTTGCACTGAGTCTCTGCATTTTATTGTATACAAGTTATTTTTCTAAATAAAAATAGAAATACTAAAAAATTACTGAGGAAGAAAATGTTCCAACCTAGATAGAGATGTATGACAGATATATTTCAGGCATTTAAAAGTAGAACAAAACTTTATTTCTGCCATGATGAGTACTTTGTAAAAGTACATCAGAATAACCATTTTTGATATGTTAAAAAATAATACCAATCCAAAAATACCAATATCTACAACTGGAAGTTCCAGAAATTAATAATAATTAAAATGCTAGGAATTGGGTTGTAGAGAATTATCAAAGAACAATAGGAATTTTCTCCATAGTGGATGGCAGCTTCCAGATAAAAGATGCAGTGAATATGATCAACAGTGAATATAAAGATCTACATGAGGTATAACATTATAAAGTTTTTAGAACATCATCACAATAAAGAACTGATTCTAGAATCTGCAATAAAGAATCAGTTCAGTTCAGTCACTCAGTCACGTCTGACTCTTTGCAACCCCATGAATCACAGCTCGCCAGGCCTCCCTGTCCATCACCAACTCCCGGAGTTCACCGAGACTCACATTCATCGAGTCAGTGATGCCATCCAGCCATCTCATCCTCTGCCGTCCCCTTCTCCTCCTGCCCCCAATCCCTCCCAGCATCAGAGTCTTTTCCAATGAGTCAACTCTTCCCATGAGGTGACCAAAGTACTGGACTTTCAGCTTTAGCATCATTCCTTCCAAAGAAATCCCAGGGTTGATCTCCTTCAGAATGGACTGGTTGGATCTCCTTGCAGTCCAAGGGACTCTCAAGACTCTTCTCCAACACCACAGTTCAAAAGCATCAATTCTTCGGTGCTCAGCCTTCTTCGCAGTCCAACTCTCACATCCATACTGACCACAGGAAAAACCATAGCCTTGACTAGATGGACCTTTGTTGGCAAAGTAATGTCTGCTTTTGAATGGGTTCTGTTTTTATTTTTTATTTTTTTAAATAAATTAAATACAGATTTTATTCAGATTTTCCTAGTTTTTCCTCTAATGTCATTTCTCTGTTGCAGGATCCAATTCAAGTTAAATAATTGAAAAGGAATTGTCATTTGTCCTTGGTCTCCAACTCGTGTCTCAACCTGTCTCCCCTTGTCCTTCGTGACCATGAAAGTACAAACAATTGATGTTAAATTCCTTAGAATGGGTCTGTTCAGTTGCTTCTAATAATTTCTTAACCTCATACAGCAGCAGGTAACTTGTTTATGTTCAATTCAGTCACTCAGTCAGGTCCGACTCTTTTTTTAAAAATCAACAAAAAGAATGGTATCAGAATTTTCAAAAGCAACACTGGAAATGAGAAGAATGGACAAAAATAGATACATTCTTCATGGAAACAGTTTCCACCATAAAATTCTAAACCAAGACAAAACTTTAAATCAAATGCTAGAATAAAATACATTTTAGCCTCACAAGTTCTCAAAAGTTTTATGTACTATGGCTTCTTTTCTCTGAAGTAAATTAGGTGATGTTCTTTAGTAAAATGATGGGGCAAACCAAGGAATAAGACGTGGGGCCAAGGAAACATGATTCAACATGAGAAAGGTGAAGATAATTTTCAGATTAATAATAAAGGCACATTTATAGGTGAAATCTTGCCACAATCGAAAGAGCCATGAACTTGTGCCAGCAGAGGGCAGAGTACAGCATGAAGGAGTTCCCAAGGGGGAAAAAATCATCATGCCAATGCATGATGGAATGCATTTAATCATTTTGATAGAACTTATATAGTTGTTTCAGAGTTTCCAGGAAGAATTAGAGATAGGTACTGAACACACCTAGATAGCATATTAAAAGGCAGAGATATTACTTTGCCAACAAAGGTCCATCTAGTCAAGGCTATGGTTTTTCCTGTAGTCATGTATGGATGTAAGAGTTCGACTGTGAAGAAAGCTGAGCACCGAAGAATTGATGCTTTTGAACTGTGGTTGGAGAAGATTCTTGAGAGTCCCTTGGACTGCAAGGAGATCCAACCAGTCCATTCTAAAGGAGATCAGTCCTTGGTGTTCATTGGAAGGACTGATGCTGAAGCTGAAACTCCAATACTTTGGCCACCTCATGGGAAGAGTTGACTCATTGGAAAAGACCCTGATGCTGGGAGGGATTGGGGGCAGGAGGAGAAGGGGACGACAGAGGATGAGATGACTGGATGGCATCACTGACTCAATGCACATGAGTTTGGGTGAACTTCAGGAGTTGGTGATGGACAGGGAGGCCTGGAGTGCTGCGATTCATGGGGTCGCAAAGAGTCGGACACAACTGAGTGACTGAACTGAACTGAACTGAACACACAGAAAATAAACTTGTGTAATGGGGAGGGGAGGAAAGTTGATAAGAAAGAAAGAAACCCCCAAATGCCATAGTAGAAAGACGTAGTTACTCACCTGTAAAATCAATTAGCTATATAGGCAATATTTAGCTATACAGAGACAAGTGCCCAAAGAAGCAGCTTACCTGGTTCTCTAAAGTGATGAAAATGGGAAAAGGGAAGCTTCTCTTTTCTTCCCTTGTTTGTTTAAACTATGTAGATATGTAATTTTAACAAAATATAATCTAAATTTGAATATAAAGAGCTAAGAAAATTTTATTGCATTCAGAAAAGTTGAAAATGGTACAATAATGGAAATATATTCAGGATAGAATGCATTGCTCACCTATGAAAAGTACTTATATAATCATTATCTATATATTGCTCATTGATTTATCAAAAAGTCTGATACAAACCACATTGGTTCATGGGAAAAGAAAAAATAGATTTATTTATCCACTTCCCCCATAAGATTGTAAGATCCTTGCGAAGTACTTTGCTAAAGTCAAAGAGAATGTGGACCCAAACTGTAAGGAATTTTAGAATTATGGGGGAAAGAGAAAAATAAGCTATCCATTATAGTATATTTGGCAGATAATATGACAGTATATTATGCAATCACAAAGAAGATTAGAAAGTCACTAAAATCTTCTGGAAAAGACTTTGACCTGATAGAATTCAAATTAATGAAGTTTTAAAATAAAGAGGGTAAGGAAATTCAGAGAATGGGATGTAGAAAAGGGCATAAACATGGACTGTAGCATGAAGTATTTCAGGAACTGCTGTGAGTTTGTAATAGCTGCTGCAAAGGGGGCAAGCCAGACACTGATGAGACAGGAAACATCATGAAGGTATAGGCCAAGGAAAATTGTCGATTACAAGTGAATAAATTCGTGTTTGAACACAAACTTTAGTTGGCCTTCCGTATCCATGGGTTTTGCAAGAGCAGTTTCAACCAACCTTGGATGGAAAATATTTGTAAAAAAAAAATTTCAAAAAGCTCCAAAAAGCAAAACTTGAAGTTGCATAGCATTTACACCATATTTACATTGTAATATGTATTATAAGTAATCTAGAGATGACAAGGTATGCAGGAGGATGTGCTTGGGTTACATGCAAATATATGCCATTTTATATAAAGGATTTGAGCATCTGAGAATTTTGGTATCTGAGAGAGGTCCTGAAACTAACAGATAACAAGGGATGACTGTATGTATATTTCACTAAAACATATGCTTATAGAAATACATCCATGCACTGCAGTATATAAATCACATACATATAGATATCAATATCAGTATTGAGGATATGTATACATGGACGGAGGAGCCTGGTGGGCTACAGTCCATGGGGTCGTGAAGAGTTGGACACAACTGAGCGGCTTCACTTTCCCTTTTCACTTTCATGTATTGGAGAAGGAAATGGCAGCCCACTCCAGTGTTCTTGCCTGCAGAACCCCAGGGACGGGGGAGCCTGGTGGGCTGCCGTCTATGGGGTCGCACAGAGTCGGACATGACTGACGAGACTTAGCAGCAGCAGCAGCAGCATACACATACAGGGACTGACGACAATACTGGGCAAGATGATGTGTTTATCTGCAGTAATTAAAAACATTATTAAGTAATTTACTGTATTTTCCATGAACAGGCCCCCTCACTTGGACATGGAGAAACCCTTCATCCAAGAATGGCTGATGGAAACAACAGCTCTGGTTCTGTCTGGATTTTTTCTTTTTGTCACCTGGCTTTTTTTAAACTAAAGCACTTCAGTTTTTGAAATAGTTTTAGGTTCACAGAAAAACTGAGAGAAAGGCACAGTGAATTCATTTACACCTGTTGCTCACACACACCCACAACCACTGCCCACATGAACATCCCATTATAGTGGTTCATTTGTTCCAGTTGATCAACCTATATTGACATACCATTAACACTAAAATCAATAGTTTACATATGTTCACTTTTGGTGCTACAAATTCTACAGGTTTTGACAAATGTATGATGACAGGTATCTTCCATCATAGTATCACATAAAACAGTTTCATTGCCCTTAAAATCTTCTGTGTTCCATCTGTTCATCCATAACTCCTGGCAGCCACTAACCTTTTTAATGTTTCCATAGATTTGCCTTTTTTCATAATGTCATATACTTGGACTCATGCAGAAAAGTAGCCTTTTCAGATTGACTTCTTTGGTTTAGTATTATCTATTTAGTTCCCAGAGACAGTGAAGGACAACAAAGCCTGACATGGTGCAGTCCATGGGGTCACAAAGAGTCAGACACGACTTAGCAACTGAACAACAACATGTCTTCATGGCTTGATAACCCATCTTTTTTTTTTTTTAGCACTGAACAATATTCCATTGTCTGGATGAGCCACAGTTGATTTATCCATTCACCTACTGAGGAATTGGTTGCTTCCAAGTTTTGACAATTATGAATAAAGCCCCTGTAAACATCTGTGTTCAGGTTTTTTTACAGACTTAAGTTTTCACTTCACTTAGATAAATACCAGGTAACCTAGTTGCTGGATCTCATGCTAAGAGCATGTTTTGTTGTTGCTTAGTTTTAGTTTTATGGTGGATGGACCTAAAGACTGTCATGTGGAGAGGTCAGAAAGAGAAAAGCAAGTATCATATATTAACACATACATGTGGAATCTAGAAAAAATGGTACAGATGAACCTATTTGCAAAGCAGATATAGAGACACAGACATGGAAAACAAACATATGGACACCAAGTGGGGAAAGGGAGAGTGGGATGAACTGGGAGATTGGGATTGACATACATACACTGCTGCTGCTGCTAAGTCGCTTCAGTCTTGTCTGACTCTGTGTGACCCCATAGACACCAGCCCACCAGACTCCCCCGTCCCTGGGATTCTGCAGGCAAGAACACTGGAGTGGGTTGCCATTTCCTTCTCCAATGCATGAAAGTGAAAAGTGAAAGTGAAGTACACTACTTTGTATAAAATAGGTAACTAATGAGGACCTATTGTACAGCGCAGGGAACTCTACTCAGTGCTCTTTGGTGACCGAAGAGGGGGGAAATCCAAAAAAGAGGAAACATATCTATACATAGAGCAGATTCAGTTTGCTGTTCAGCAGAAGCTAACACAATACTATAAAGCAATTATACTCTAATAAAAATTCATAATAATTAACTTTTTTAAAAGCTGCCTTCCAAATCAACTGTATCATGTTGCATTCCCACTGGCAATAAAAAGAGTTCCTCTTGCTCCACATCACTATCATCATTTGGTGTTGTCAGTGTTACGGAATTTGGCCATTCTAATATGTGTTTAATGGAATCTCATTGTTGGTTCAATTTGCATTTTCCTGATAACATATGTATGATGTAGAGTATATTTTCATATGCTTACTACCATCACTGTATTTTCTTTGGTGAGTTGTCTCTTCAGATTTTTGCCCATTTTTAAACTAGGTTATTTGATTTCTTATTATCTTGATGTAAGAGTTCTTTGTATATTTTTGAATTACAATCCATTTTCAGATATGTCTTTTAAAGATACTTTCCTCTGGCTTTGAAGATTTTTTCTTTATCATTGTTTTTCTGAAATTTGAATATAGTATGCCCAGGTGTACTGAGTTTTTTATATTCATCCTGATTGGTTGTCTCTGAACTTCTTGGATCTGTGGTTTTGGATCTGATATAATTTCTCATTGTCAACAAAAGAGTCTGAAATGCAGAACTTGGGTGCAATCTCAAAAATGACAGAATGACCTTAGTTTGTTTCCAAGGCAACCCATTCAATATCACATTACCCAAGTCTATGCCCCAACCACTAATACCAAAGGAGCTGAAGTTGTATGGTTCTATGAAGACTCCCAAGTCCTTATAGAACTAACACCAAAAAAAATATGTCCTTTTCATCATGGGAGACTGGAATGCAAAAGTAGGAAGTCAAGAGATACCTGGAGTAACAGGCAAGTTTGGCCTTCGAGCACAAAATGAAGCAGGGAAAGGCTAATAGCGTTTTGCCAAGGAAATGCACTGGAAATAGCAAATGCACAAGGAAATAGCAAACACACTCGTCCAAAAACACAAAAGGTAACTCTACACATGGACATCACTAGATGGTCAACACTAAAATGAGATTGATTATATTCTTTGCACACAAAGATGGAGAAGTTCTATACAGTCAGCAAAAACAAGACAGGGAGCTGACTGTGGCTCAGATCATGAACTCATTATTGCAAAATTCAGGCTTAAATAGAAGAAAGTAGGGAAAACCACTAGGCCATTCAGGTATGACCTAAATCAAATCCCTTATGATTATACAGTGATAGTGACAAATAGATTCAAGGGATTAGATGTAATAGAGTGCCAGGAGAACTATGGATGGAGATTCGTAACATTGTACAGGCGGCATTGATCAAAACCACCCCCAAGAAAAAGGAATGCAAAAGGGCAAAATGGTTGTCTGAGGAGGCCTTACAAATAGCTGAGAAAGAAGAGAAGCTAAAGGCAAAGGAGAAAAGGAAAGATGTACCCATCTGAATGCAGAATTCCAGAGAATACCTAGAACAGATAAGAAAATCTTCTTAAGTGAACAAAGCAAAGAAATAGAGGAAAAGAATAGAACAGGAAAGACCAGAGACCTCTCCCAGAGAAGGCAATGGCACCCCACTCCAGTACTCTTGCCTGGAAAATCCCATGGATGGAGGAGCCTGGTAGGCTGCAGTCCATGGGGTTGCTACGAGTCGGACACAACTGAGCGGCTTCACTTTCCCTTTTCACTTTCATGCATTGGAGAAGGAAATGGCAACCCACTCCAGTGTTCTTGCCTAGAGAATCCCAGGGACGGGGGAGCCTGGTGGGCTGCCGTCTATGGGGTTGCACAGAGTCGGACACGACTGAAGCAACTTAGCAGCAGCAGCAGCAGAAACCTCTCCAAGAAAATTAGATATAGCAAGGGAACATTTCATGCAAAGATGGGCACAATAAAGGACAGAAACCATATGGATCAAGCAGAAGATATTAAGAAGAGGTGGCAAGAATACACAGAAGAGCTATACAAAAATTCTTAATAACCCAGATAACCATTATAGCATGATCACTCACCTAAAGGCAGAAATCCTGGAGTGTGAAATCAAGTGGACCATAGGAAGCATACTGTAAACAAAGCTAGTGGAGGTGATGGAATTGCAATTGAGCTGTTTCAAATCCTAAAAGATGATGCTGTGAAAGTGCTGCACTCAATATGCCAGCACATTTGGAAAACTCAGCAGTGGCCACAGGACTGGAAAAGGTCAGTTTTCATTCCAAACCCAAAGAAGGGAAATGCCAAAGGATGTTCAAACTACTGCAAAAGTGCACTCGTTTCACATGCTAGCAAGGTGATGCTCAAAATCCTTCAAGCTACACTTTAACAGTATGTGAACCGAGAACTTCCACATGTACAAGCTGGATTTAGAAAAGGCAGAGGAACCAGAGATCAAATTGCCAACATCTCTTGGATCATAGAAAAAGCAAGGAAATTCTAGAAAAATATCTACCTCTGCTTCATTGAATATACTAAAACTTTTGACTGTGTGGAAAAAAACTGTGGAAAATTCTTAAAGACATGGGAATACCAGACCACCTTACCTGCCTCCTGAGAAACCTGTATGTAGGAAAAGGAGCAACAGTTAGAACTGCACATGGAACAACAGACTGGTTCCAAATTGGGAAAAGAGTACATCAAGGCTGTATATTGTCACCCTGCTTATTTAACTTATAATCCGAGAACATCATGTGAAGTGCTGGGCTGGATGAAACACAAGCTGGAATCAAAATTGCTGAGAGAAATATCAATAATTTCAGATATTCAGATGACACCACTCTAATGGCAGAAAGTAAAGAGTAACTAAAGAACCTCTCTATGAAAGTGAAAGAAGAGAGTGAAAAAGCTGGCTTAAAACTCAACATTCAAAAAATGAAGATCATAGCATCTGGGCCCATCACGTCATGTCAAATAGATGGGGAAAAAATGGGAACAGTGACAGACTTTATTTTCTTGAGCTCCAAAATCACTGTGACTGCAGCCATGAAATGAAAAAATGTTTGCTCCTTGGAAGGAAAGCTATGACAAACCTAGACAGTGTATTAAAAAGCAGAGACATCAATTTGCTGACAAAGGTCCATATAGTCAAAGCTATGGTTTTTCCAGTAGTTATTTACAGATGTGAGAGTTGGACCATAAAGAAGACTGAGCATCATAGAATTGATGGTTTCAAACTGCGGTACTGGATAAAACTCTTGAGAGTCCCTTGGACAGCATGGAGATCAAACCAGTCAAACCTAAAGGAAAGCAACCCTGAATATTCATTGGAAGAACCGGTGCTGAAGCTCCAATACTTTGGCACTGATACCTGATACAAAGAGCTGACTCATCGGAAAAGACCCTGATGCTGGGAAGGATTGAGGTCAGGAGGAGAAGGGGGTGACAGAGGATGAGACTGTTGGATGGCATGACCAACTCAACACACATGAGTTTGAGCAAACTCTGGGAGATAGTGAAGGACAGAATGCCTGACTGCTGCAGTCCATGGGGTTGCAAAGTCAGACACGACTGACTGAACAACAACAGCAATTAATTTGGGGAGATTCATAGTCTTTAGGGCTTCCCTGGTGGCTCAGTTGGTAAAGAATCTGCCTGCAATGCAGAAAACCTGGGTTCTGTCCCTGGGTTGGGAAGATCCCCTGGAGAAGAGAAAGGCTTACCCACTCCAGTATTCTGGCCTGGAGAACTCCAGGAACTGTATAGTCCATAGGGTCTCAAAGAGTCGGACACGACTGAGCAACTTTCATACACTTAGTCTTTATTGATTCAGTATCTATTTCTTTCTGTCTTTGTTCTTCTCATATCTCCATTATGCATATATTACGCCTTGTGTTGTTGTCCCAAAGTTCTTGGATTTTCCGTTACATTTTATTCAGTCTTTTTTCCCTTTGCTTTTCAGTTTTGTACATTTCCACTGTCATATTTTCAAGTTCAGAGATTCTTCCCTTAACAATGTCCTGTCCACTAGTAAGCCCGTCAAAGGCATTCTTCACTTCTGTTACAGTGTTTTTGACCTCTAGCATTTCTTTTTGATTCTTTCTCAAAAATTCCATCTCTGTGCTTCCATTGTCAATCTATTCTTGTCTGTTGTCTATTTTTGTAATTAAGTTCTTAGCTTATTGATCATAACTTAAAATTTTTTATCATCTAATAATCTTAATAGTCCTGCTGTATCTGGTTCTGGTGCTTGTTTAGTCTCTCCAAACTATGTTGGTGTGTTTGTTTGTTTGTTGTCTTTTAGTATACCTTGTAATTTTTGTTGAGTGGTAGACTGGGTAAAAGGAGCTATGGAAAAGAACCTTTAGTAATGTAATCATAAGGTATAAGGATGGGGAAGTGTTATAGACCTATGATTAGGTCTCAGTCTTTTGGTGATCCTGTGCCCCTGGACTGTGAATTTATAAGTGCTGCTTGCTACACACACACACACACACACACACACACACACACACACCTCTTGGTGGGATAGGATGGCTTGAGGGGGCTGGAGTTTGCTTCCTACTGGTAAGTTAGCATCTGCTAAAATAGATTCTGCTGAGGGAGGGCCTGGTTAAGATGAACACAGTGCTCTGATATATTTCAAAATGTTTCCTTTTCCTGTCCCTGACTGAGTCTTTTAAAGGAACAGGTATATAAAGCCGGTGGCTCTAAGTGCATGATAAAGCTTAGTAATTTCAGAAAAAGATATAATACCTTAAAAATTGTGATCTTTACTGTCGTCATGGTTCATCTTCACCTCAGATCCTCATTCATTGATCTTAATGCCATGTCTAAGTCACTGAGCTGTGACTTTTCTTACCCCCTCTTTTGTACATTTCGCTCATTCATACTATTTCCATAGCCTGCACGTTAATTACATTTTAAGTATTATTTTTCAGATTTTCTTTATGGGGTTAGTTTTAGTAATTGGATTTCTGTTTGTAGCCTATAGATTTTATTAATTTAGAAGTAAAAATTTTTCACTGTATAAAAAGCACCTGATAAAGTTGGAGTTTTTTCTTTTTAAATTTTATTGACCTTGCCTTTAGGCAAAAACTGGCCAGATTGTTTTGCTGCAAAGGTAAATTTGGGCTATGATTGAAATATTAGAACAGCTACTCAAACAGATTGCTAGTAGCTATTGGAAGTGTAAACACAATTTCCAAAAGGTTCTTTATTTTCTCTTACTATAGCTGGTGGCCCATTTCAAACAGGTCTTTTTAAAACTCACACCAAGGATAATTACATTTGCTTTCTCCCTGCCTTTTATGGACATAAGAATAATGAGACTGTCACATTCAGACAAACACATACACACACCATTTGAGGTCACTGAAAATGAATAACATTAATACTAGATTTTCTTGAGCTTGAATTTAAGAGTTATGGTAAGACCACCAATTGGTATAAATACTTGAGGCTGTTAGAAGTACTCTATAGATTTACATTTAACAGTCTCTGTTCCTGCTAACTAATGGCTGTGTAACCACCACAAACTTATTGCCTTAAGATAATTACCTCATTTATTTGACTCTAAAATCTGCAATTTGGGCAAGGCTCAGTAGAGACAGTTAACCTTTGCTCCTCTTGGTGTGAGCTTCACAGGCCCTTAGGCTGGAGGCTGGAAGCATGTCATGGCTCACTCACAAGTCTGGTGGTTGATTCTGACCACTGACTGGGAGTCTTGGTTCCTTTCCATATGGGTTTCTCCATGTGATCTCTTGGTATGAGCTAGTTTTGACTTCCTCACAGCACAATGGCTTGTTTGAAAGTTGAGCATCCAAAGAAAGGGAAAGCCAGACAGAAGCAACATTTCACATTGTGACTGGGCATCCGAAGTCATGAATGACACTTCTGCCACACATTGTTGATCAAGTCAGTTACAAAAGTTCACTTATTTCTCAGTGGAGAAGTGTCAATGGTCAGTGAGTCATTATAGGAAGACCAAGTGAAATGCGGAAAAAAAATAATTGGAAAACACAATCTGCTGCAGGATCCATATGGAAAAGTTCTTCTGTATCCAAACTTAGGATGTGTGTGTGTGAGGACACCACTGCACAGCTACTACATATCAAACATGGAAGCAATTATTCTCTTAGATTTTGATTTCCAGTCATTCAGTTCCTTGCCTTTAGGAATCAAATGGATTTCAGGAAAGGATGATGCATTCACTTCCTGGGGATGATGCATTTACTTTTCTTTTCTGATCCTAGAATAGCTGCCCTGCTGTAAGCTCGGAGGAAGAATTACTGCCTCTGCTCCACCAACCCCCGCCCAACCCCGTGCTCTTTCTCTTTATCATAAAGAGTAATGCCCAGGCAAAAAGAGAGGGTCATGATACAGCTACTGTCCAGGTTATACCCCAAGCTAGGTCTCTTCTGATGTTAAAACCTCCATAAGTAATGAAGAACATTTCAGTTCAAGAAGAGTCTTTCTTGAATTTAATAAAGCAAAAGGAATATTTGTCCCAAATAGGGGTTTAAATTGCATCTGCTTTTTAAAACTTGTTTCCATTTTTCTTGTAAGTTTCTAGGCCAGGCTGGTGAAGTAAGGTTCTAAAAATTTCTGTGGTTCATACAAACTTTTAAGGTAGCTCTAATTTTCCAACAACATCCTTAGTTCCAAGAAGTTCATACTGCCATGTTTTCAAATTAGTGATTTAGCTTAGTCATTGATCCTTTCATGTGAGGTTTCCTGCAAAAGCAAATACTTACTGAATCTAGCAGCCTGAGTCTACACCTATTTCTGAGGACCCAGTTCCAAATTGGGTCCAGTTCCAATACCCAAATTCCAAATAACTGTTCAAATGTGCTATGGGTTCAAAACCAACTTAATGTCAAGAGATCTTATTCATTTCAGACAAAATGGGATTCTCTGTATCTGAGAAAATAAGGCTGCAAATAATACTCCAAAGGTTCTTATGTTTAACATATAAAGTTAATTATACATTAAGCATAAGTGTATGTTCTACATTCCCATGGCCCCCAAGTACTTTAAGGTAAACAATAGCTTAAAAATTAAGGAATGAGTGTAGGAGAACTTTTGCTGAGGATGCTTGGAGGCAACAAGACCAGAAGCCTCCACAAAAGACTGATATCCAACCATCTATCACAAAGAGGGATCATCTTACCCTGTTATATTTTTCCTACTAAGTGTATCCTAATTGAAAATGAAAATGGCAATGAACTCTCTCTCCCTTTGCACTCTCCAGACTTGTAAGTCTTCATCTTTAAAAAAAAAAAAGGAGCTATGATCTGTATCAGGGGCTTCCAGGTGGCACCAGAGGTAAAGAACCCTCCAGCCAATGCAGGAGACATGAGAGACATGGGTTCACTCCCTGGGTTGGGAAGATCCCTGGAAGAGGGCATGGCAACCTACTTCAGTATTCTTTCCTGGAGAATCCCATGGACAGAGAAGCCTGGTGGGCTACAGTCCAAAGAGTCACACAGAATCAGACACAACTGAACTGACTTAGCATACAAGCACGCATGTTCTCTCAAGGGACATCCAAGATTCTGCCTTTGCCACTAATCAATGCCAATTTTCAGTTAAGATACAAATGAACTAGGAAGAAATTTGCACCTTCCCCCAGAGCAGAGCTGAACTGGATGAACTGGAGATTGTATCCCATGTATGTGACAACATCATAGAGTGGGCACCCGGTCATATTAATTCTACCTCTTGAGCCCTTTGGGGTGTCACAAGTTTTAAAATCTCTCACACTATTTCCCACACTATTGGAGCACTACCTCATATTAAAGAATAAGACATAGGAACTCAACATTCCTGATATGAACAGTAGCTATTTATGCAACTCAGTTGAGTTGAAACACATATGTAGTCATTTCCCCTCTCTAGTTCCATAATTATTCAATGTATATATCTCTGCAGAGAGATGTTTTAATGTGATTAAATACTGTTCAAATATTTTATATTAGGTCCAGGCATCAATTAGGAATGGTATTTTGTTACTAGGAAAACAGAGTGATATAAAGTGGTTTAAATAATGTAGAGGTTAATTTCTCTTTTCTGTAAAGTAAGTCTAGAAATGGGAAGTTCAAGCTAATAGGCATGGTTTCACTTGAGACCTGAGCTCCAGTATCTTTAGCTCATGTCTTCTGTCTCCATAATCCAAGAGGCTTGCTTATATATCACTCAGTAATTTCTAATTTTCTCAAGGAAAAGGATCATTTCTTATTTCCTTTTGTAGCCATAGCACTTACCATATATTGGCTCTATACAGCATTTGTAAGATGAATAAGTGAATACACAAGTCTAGTGAGGGTAGATTAAATGCATGCTGCTGCTGGTGCTGCTAAGTAGCTTCAGTCGTGTCCGACTCTGTGCGACCCCATAGGTGGCAGCCCACCAGGCTCCCCTGTCTCTGGGATTCTCCAGGCAAGAACACTGGAGTGGGTTGCCATTTCCTTCTCCAATGCATGAAAGTGAAAAGTGAAAGTGAAGTCACTCAGTCATGCCCGACTCTTAGCAACCCCACGGACCACAGCCTACCAGGCTCCTCCGTCCATGGGATTTTCCAGGCGAGTATATGTATAATTACTGCCAAAGCAGCAGTACATCTATTGCTCAGTACTTCATTAATGGAAGTATGTATTATATACACCAAAGAAAATCTTATGTGGAAAGTGATACTTTAACTGGACATTGAGTGATGGGCAGGATTTGAGAAGAAAATTAAGTTGTTCCTTGGTGCTAGGAACATAGATTTGGAGTTCAGAAGACTGGCTTGCAGCCTTACCATTTACCAGGGTGTAATTTTTATTAAAGTAGGAAAACTCTCTAAGTCATATTTCTTCATCTATAAAATGGAGGTAATGCTAATTGACTATGTGTGCCTGACAAGGCCAAGGGGTGTCCAGATAACGTGCTATTTCTCAGTATGTCTTTGAGGATGTTTGTGGGTGAGATGAGCATTTGAATCAGTAGACTCAGTGAAGTAGATTGCCCTCCCAATATGAGCAGGTATCATCCTATGCCGGAGGTCTTGAATAGAACAAAAGGCATGGAACAGGAGGATTTGTCTTCCACCTGCCTGCCTATTTGTCTTCCACCTGCCTGCCTAGCTGAGACATTGATCTTTTCCTGCCCTCAAACTGCAATCTACACCTTTAGCTCCCCTAGTTCTCAAGCATTTAGACTTGAACTAGAATTATACCACTGGCTTTCCTGTGTTTCCAGCTTGAAGACAATATAATCAGATTACATAATCACATCATATATTTATATATATATTTGTTTTTCAATATCCTATTGCTTCTACATTATATATATATATATATATATATATATATATATATATGAATTACATTGAATATTGGTTCTGTTTCTCTGAAGAACCCTAATACACTTCTCATAAAAATTTTAGTTTTCTTATCACCAATTACAAGTTCCAAGGTACTGTTTAGTGTCTGTTAAGTATTTTACTTTTCACTTGTTCATTCAGTTCATTTATTTATTTCCAAGTAGTGTTCCAGCCTCTGAGCATTCCATACTAAACAAGCAAGTGATGTGAAGGTTTCAGACAGGGGAATTATGGGAACCCTATCTGAGGACCTGGGCTTCCCCAGTGGCTCACTGGTAAAGAATCCACCTCTTGTGCAGGAGATACAGGAGACATGGACTCTATCCCTGTGTCAAGGAGGTTCCCAAGAGGAAGGCATGGCAACCCAATCTAGTATTCTTGCTTGGAGAATCCAATGGACAGAGGATCCTGGTCGACTACAATCCATGGGGTTGCAAAAAGTAAGACTCTACTGAAGCAACTGAGCACACATCTGAGGAGTTAACATTTGACCTGAGATGTGAAGAAGCCATGACCCAGCCACATGTATAGCTAGAATTAGACCTGGGGAATAAATACTTCAAGCAGAGGGAATAGCAAGTGAAATGACTGAGAAAGAGAGACAGTGTATTAGTTAAAGTAATGCTCAGTTCAGTTCTGTCGCTCAGTCATGTCCGACTCTTTGCAGCCCCATGAATTGCAGCACGCCAGGCCTCCCTGTCCATCACCAACTCCTGGAGTTCTCAAACTCACGTCCATCAAGTCGGTGATGCCATCCAGCCATCTCATCCTCTGTCTTCCCCTTCTCCTCCTGCCCCCAATCCCTCTCAGCATCAGGGTCTTTTCCAATGAGTCAACTCTGCATGAGGTGGCCAAAGTATTGGAGTTTCAGCTTCAGCATCAGTCCTGCCAATGAACACCCAGGACTGATCTCCTTTAGGATGGACTAGTTGGATCTCCTTGCAGTCCAAGGGAGTCTCAAGAGTCTTCTGCAACACCACAGTTCAAAAGCATCAATTCTTTGGCACTCAGCTTTCTTCAGTCCAACTCTCTTTCAGTCCAACTCTTTCAGTCCAACTCTTTCAGTCCAACTCTCACATCCTAGCTGTTATAAAAATTTAACTCCAAAATCTCAGTGGCTTAATGGAGTAAACAATTATTTTCCATTTGATGGCTGAGGTTTCTATCAAAAGCAACATATAACTAACCTATGAAGGAAGAAAAGATTGTGTCTGGGGATTCTTTACGGTCAATAACCTGGTACCTCTGCTCCCATTTCACTGGCAGGTCTCAATTAATGGCCACACTTAAGAGCAAGTAGTGATGAGATATATCATCTTAAGGTCTCAATGCAGCTGAAACTCCAATACTTTGGCCACCTGATGCAAAGAACTGACATTTGAAAAGACCCTGATGCTGGGAAAAATTGAAGGCAGGAGGAGAAGGGGACAACAGAGGATGAGGTGGTTGGATGGCATCACCGATCAATGGACATGAGTTTGAGTAAACTCTGGGAGTTGGTGATGGACAGGGGGTCTGGCGTGCTGCAGTCCATGGAGTTGCAAAGAGTTGGACATGACTGAGTGACTGAACTGAACTGAAGGTCTCATAGTAACTGAGACCTCAGAATAGTGGTTTTCTGAGGCAATAGTCATTCTTTGATTCAGGAAGACACTGTGGCTAGAGATTAATTGGTAAAGGGGCAGGAGAGGAGGAGGAGAAGAATAAGGAGGAGAAGGAAAAGGAGGGGAAGAAAAACAGGGAGGGAAGGAAGATGACAAACAGTAATTTGACACAGATTTAATCAAAAGCAAAATCAGGCAAGGATTTTAGGACTTTGCAAGAAGTTCTAATTTTAATCAAAGAGCCATGGAAATCCACTGAGAAGTTTTAAGCATGAAAGTGACATGATCAGTTTTACCTTTTTATAAGATATCTCTTCTGCGGGAAGAATGAATTTGAGAGGGCAAAAGTACAAGTTTAACTAGCTACTGGAAAAGTTTATCTGGAGAATTACTGTGATTTGCTAAAGGGTCCTGACAGTAGAGATGGAGAAGAGTGGTTGCATTTGAGATAGATTTTTGGATGAAGAGTAAAGTATGTGTAGATGATGGTGACAATTTTGTGAATAAACGAATGATGAATAAATGATGATGCCTAACACTCACTGAGCACATCCAATGTCAGACCCTGTGCTAAGAGCTTTTACATGGATCATGATATTTAACCCTTATAGCAATCTTATGAAGTTAGCATTATTGATATATCCATTTTTCAGATAAGGAAATTGAGACTTCAGGAGGCTTAAATCACTTGTTCATGGTTATACAAGCCAGGATCAGAACACAGGTATTCTGACTACTGACCTTAAACAACCCACAATTCTCTCCTTAAGGTAACAAGCCTATTAACAACGATATTTAAATGACCCCAACTCTAAGCACAGCATTCTTCTTAGCCCCAGACATACAGAAGATTTCCAAAAGGCACAGTCAAGTTCTACAGGTAAATTCAAAGATGTTGGAGGTATTTATGGTGCCCCATCTTTTGGGGAGTTCACATCTTGTTCCTGAAA
Source organism: Bos mutus (assembly GCF_027580195.1). NCBI lineage: Eukaryota > Metazoa > Chordata > Mammalia > Artiodactyla > Bovidae > Bos > Bos mutus. The sequence continues at coordinate 23,002,815 of NC_091619.1, read as the reverse complement.
TTCCTGCCTTTAGTAACTCCTGTTCAAGCCAGTTGTAATGTCCTTGTAAGATCAGTTGCTCAGAGGAGAGTCTGTTCTGAATTATACAATTGTTGCCCCTAGAGGATGGGGAGTTGGGGGCTGGGGGTGGGAACTGCACATGGGTTCAGCATGGCAGGCTCCTATGCAATAATGAATGAGGAAACGTGGCCAGTAAGGCCCACAGAAAGAAAAACACTTAAGCCTCTTGATGAAAGGCCCGATGAGAAGGTAAGTGTTATAATTCAACTGAAAATAAAAGCCGGCGGCAGGTTATCCCTCCTTCCAGGCAGACAGTTCCTGGGACTGCTCTCCTGCAGCTGCAGTGGCAGTGATGGATTATCTGGGAAGGTGAAGCAGCTGAGCTGATCTGCCCCCTCCCCTTCCACCCACACATCCACCCCTCAGGCTACAGGGTTTCAGGGTAGCTTTAATCCCTCTTAGCCTCCCCTCTCCCACGGATCCCAAGACAAGCCCCCGGAGTTGCTGGGCCTGGAGAGCATCCTCCCAAGCTGTTTCCTGAAATCCAAGCCTGAAAGACAGGAGTTGGCCTTCAGGTGCTTGCCAGAAGCCCCCATTCATTACCCTGCTGGGAAGGACTGTTTGAGGAGTGCGGAGCTGAGAAGGATTCTCTGAATCTGGCCTCAGAGGGAGTGTTGATGGTTCAAGACTGGCTTGTTCAAGATATGTCTGGAGTGAGCTCTTCATTTCAGCAGGCCCTCAGCGAGCCCTCCTGGATGAGGGTGACAGGGGTGAGGAAGGAGGATGGATCCTCCTTCCCCATCACTTTCTTTCTCCACTCTTAAGACTTTGCTCTCTACTTCTTCTGCCCCTAATCCTGGCTCCTATCACAATCAGCTTGTTGCCAGCCCTTTAAAGCCATGTATTTTATTTATATTAGGCACTCTTTGGGTCCCTCCAGATATTTTAAGAACTGTATATATGTCTCTAGATTTGAAATTCTAAGGTTCTTGAAGAAATATTTTTGGATAAGGAGGCCATCTTGGAGTTTCTGAAGTCTCTGTCTCATACTTCTTTTTCAAATCCTGGCCAGAATCTCTAGACTTAAAGCGAATAGAAAATTAAGAACAGCAGACCAGAGTCATATGTCTTTCTCTATGCTTTGCTTTATCCCCCTGAAGATCTTGTGTTCAATACTTGATACAAGTAACACACAAAGCCTGGGAGAAAGCGGATGGAGCAAACCCTGGGACCAGTTTGGACGGTGACAGTGAACCTGTTTCTAAAGATCATTCTCTGCTGCTGCTGCTGCTAAGTCGCTTCAGTCGTGTCCGACTCTGTGTGACCCCATAGACGGCAGCCCACCAGGCTCCCCCGTCCCTGGGATTCTCCAGACAAGAACACTGGAGTGGGTTGCCATTTCCTTCTCCAGTGCATGAAAGTGAAAAGTGAAAGTGAAGTCGCTCAGTCATGTCCAACTCTTCGAGACCCCATGGACTGCAGCCCACCAGGCTCCTCCATCCATGGGATTTTCCAGGCAAGAGTACTAGAGTGGGGTGCCATTGCCTTCTCCGAAAGATCATTCTCTACCAAGAACCAGTCTATCTTTTGGTCCCAGTCACATTTTCTTTGCAGGGAATCCCTCTCAGTCTACTCCATGAAAATTTACTGTTTTACACCACATTGACTTTACACGACCTGTTATAAGAAACCCTAGCCACGCACTTATAACTATTATGTACTCTAAGGAGCATGTGAGTCTGATAAAAAATTATATGGGTTTTACTGTAGGACAAACCTGGGTTCAAATAGACGCATTACAAACAGGGTCTTAAGCAATATTTTTTCAGTTATAAAGTGAAGGTAATCCCTGAAAAATTACTGTAGGAGTTAAATGAGATATGTAAATCCCCTGACAATAATGAAATTATGTCCTTTTTCTATAGAAGCAAATTTGAATTACATTAGAAAGGAAATTGAGATTTTCCTTTTTTCTGTAGTTCTCTGCAGTATACTTCCTGGAGAGCAAAAAATAAAGATGGTTGTTTTTCTTCCTAGTTACAATAGTAATATGATCTTTTATATGTAAATAACATGTACTGCTTTCCAAAGAATATTCACTTTCACTTTGTATCACATTCATCTTTGGAGCCAGTCTATGGATACATACGGCTTCAACCCTAGGTCAATAGCAGGATAACTATACTTTTAATAGCAAAGAAGCACAGGTTTTAGGAGTGGTTATTTAGAAGTGATTATTAAAAGTGAGGGGGGAGCAAAGAAAAGGGGGTACAAATTCTATTCCTGATCATTAAGTTCCTGTATTCCAGTTTGGGAGAGAAGGCTGATCCATATAAGGGCCAAGAAACAATGCTTGCCAGGGCATGGTTAAGAGCAAAATGCGTGAAACGAGTGCCCCAGTGGTTCAGAGAAGGGTGAGAGCGGTGTGAGCTGGGGTAGCCTGAGAGGGTCACGTGGCGTGTAAGCTAGGCTTTGCAGGAAGAATCCACAGGGGGGAAAATGAATAAGAACAATGCACTTGCAGCAACAGCCAGAGCCAGAGGTTCTCAACCTTGTCTGAACATTAGAATCACCTGGGAGATCTTTCAAATTCAGATACCAGGTCTCCAGCTCCAGAAATTCTGTTTTAACTGGGCTGGGATGGGGGCCAGGCATCAGAGTTCTGTACTTTTCCCTAGTGATTCTAATGTGCAGCAAAGATACTTTATTGTACTGTAGCTTTATCCACTTCCACAGAATCAGATACATGAATCTCTCAGGATAAAATAAAATACTGTGTTTGTAAAGAGTTAGTTTACGCATTCAAGTTTTCTTGGGTTTTCTGTAATACTTCCTGAACAAAGATGTGAATTATTTGTTATAAATTCCTGAAAATGTATCATCTAATCTCAATTTGGTTAACCCTGCTACATCATGTTCTTGTTATTTAAACATTTTGATGAGTGTGCCTTGTCACACTAACCAGCTGTTTGGTTTTAGTGCAAAGTCTGGGCTTCAGTTTCTTCATCTATAATACAGAGAAGATAGACTGACTCAGAGGCCTTCAAACTGTGCTCCACAGAGGACTCTAGACTTCCTGGAAGAGCTCCATGGTCTACTTTGAAGAACAAAGGCCACACACCAGGTTTCAACCAGAGAAGCTCCATTTCTATCTATTTGTATCTATGAAGCTCCATTTTTATCTATTATACATAGGCTGTGAATAATAGTTCATTTGGAAAAAAAAAAAAAAGGAATGAGGCTAGATGTCAGTAAAATGCCAGAATAGGCAGATCCAAACACCTGCCCCCAAAGAGTACTATTCACAATAGTTAAAAATCAGATGCTCACTGATGGAAGAATGGATAAACAAATTGTAGTATATGCAGAGAATGGAATGTTACTCACCCATAAAAAGGAAATACTGATATATGCTACCATGTGGACAAACCTCCAAAACATGATACTAGTTGAAAGAAACCAGACACAAAAGGCCATATGTTACATCATTCCGTTTATGTGCAAGATCCAGAATAGATAAATCCATAGAGAGGGAACACATGTTGGTAGTTTCCACAGGCAGATGGAGGGAGGAATAGGGAGAAACTGCTTAATGTGTACAGGGTTTTACTCTGGAGTGATCAAACTATTTTGGAATTAGCTAAATAGAAATGGTGGTTGCACAAAATTATAAATGTACTAAATTTCACTGAAATGTTCATTTTAAAATGAATCATTTCACTTTAACAGAGTATTATTATGTTTTTTTAAAGGAAATGAGGTCCATCTCAGCTCTAAAATGTACTTCTACATCTATATGAAATAAATATATTTCTGAAAATTATAACAAGAACTAAAGCAAACATAGAAAGGAAGTACTCTAATAAGAGTTCAATTGAAGAGTTACAGGCATGAGAAGAGCTTCACGAAGGAGGCATGAACGCCAGGTTCTAAAGGAGACGGGGAATTATACATGGAGAGGGCAGGAGGGCATCCGTGCAAAGACATGGACATGAGAACTTGTGGAGGAGGAGTTGGTAGAAGTGGGTCTCTACAGAGGATGGGGGTCTAAGGCTAGAAATGTGGGTCTGAACCATAGGGTGGAAGACATTCAATGCCAGGGTTAAAAAGTTTAAAGTTCATTTGGACTCAAATAGATTTTCTTTAAAAGTTTTGCAGTAAACAAAGCTATGTTTTTTCCTAGTAGTCTTGTACTGATATGAGAGTTGGACCATAAAGAAGGCTGAGCACCAGAGCTGATGCCTTCAGACTGCGGTACTGGAGGAGACTCTTGAGAGTCCCTTGGACTGCAAGAAGATCAAACCAGTCAATCCTAAAGGAAATCAACAACCCTGAATATTCATTTGAAGGACTGATGCTGAAGCTGAAACTCCAGTACTTTGGCCACCTGATGCGATGAGCTGACTCACTGGAAAAGACCCTGATGCTGGGAAGGATTGAGGGCGAGAGGAGAAGGGGACAACAGAGGATGAGATGGTTGGGTGGCATCACTGACTCAATGGACATGAATTTAGAACAAACTCCGGGAGATAGTGAAGGACAGGGAAGCCTGGTGTGCTGCAGTCCATGGGATTGCAAAGAGTCAGACATGACTGAACAGCTAAACAATAACAAAGCTATGTAACTGGAATTCTGTTTTACTCTGGTGGCCCTGCCCTCAGTGTATAAAGGGAAGGCTGTACAGAGGCAGCGCACAGCATGGTAAAGGTAAGGACTCTAAGCCAGACTGATTAAATGGAAATTTTTCATTCTATCACACTTCAGCAAGGTGAACATGGGCAAATTACTTAACCTCTCCATGCTTCAGTGTCATCATCCATAAGATGGAAATGCCCCCCTCACAAAATTACTGTGAGGATTAAATAAATTAATACAAGTGAAGTGCTTAGAATAATGCATGGAGCAGAGTAACTGCTCAATAAATGTTAGCTGCTGTTGTTAGTAGAATAAGGGATATATGTGCTCAGGAAATAATGGGGTTATTAGTGAGAACCAGATCTGCATGGTTACTGTTGTGTTGTGAGTGAAGTACTTTGTGTGACTTCAATGATATACTGTACTTGGAAGACTGCAGTGTTTTATGTAATGTTTAAGCAGAGTAAACACTGGACCAAAAAGTTTTGGAAATTTACTGGGGCATGAATTAGAGATTATTAACTGGGAATGGGTGAGAGATGAATATCAGGATGATGACTTTTTGGAAAATATTTTCAGATGAACTTGTGGGTTTTCACAAACCCAGATTCCTCAGGAGACTATGGCAATAAATTTGGCTACAGGAAAGCCATTTCTTTGGAATGGATGCATTGGTGAAAAAAAATTGGAGGAAAACCACATGGGGTAGATCAAGGTCTGGCAAGAGGAGTTTGCATTGGTCGAGGACACCTGTTTTTATCAGCAAGACTGACACAGCATTTGCGGAGGAAAAGAGGCTGAAGTTGAGGTCAACTTTTGAATTCACAGGGGAGGCAACTCCCAGGGCTACATCAGAAGAGACACTAGCTGCTAATTTTGACAGCACAAGGATCTTCAACAAATTCACTCCCAAGGCAGGAATTCAAACCTTTTGTATCAGTCAGTCAACAAATCTACTGCACATCTATAAAGTATAGGTGATGTGGTAGTTTCCAGGTATATACTGATGGAAAAGATAATCCCTGACTTTGTTATAGTCTAGCAGAAGGGAAAGAATTAAGTCAATGAGCAAAGCTAAATTTCAGAACATCCCTCTGGGCTCTTTTTAGGTTTCTTTTTGTAGTAAATTCTGTAAGGTAAAATTCATCCTTAATAACTCTTTCTCATATTTCTACATTCAGCTCATCATCATGTCTTATACATTTTGCCTCTTAAATATCTTTTAAATCCAGTCACTTTTTTCCATCTGCAAGACCCCAGTCTGTTTTAAGTCACCATCTTCTGCAGCATGGCAGAAGCTTCCCAGCTGGCATCTCACAGCCATTTTGTCCTCCCTCCAGTCCAGTTTTGACTTAGAGGGCTGTTCAAGATAGAGTGAAAAATCCTTCATATGGCCTACAGATCCTTTTATGATCCACTTACCATGTATATCTCCACCCTTATCACTTTATTGCATACCAGCCTATCATTTCCTCAAACTTAGCATGTGCCCTCTCTATGCTGTCCCCAACTGATCCTCTCGGGTCTTAGTTAACTCCTATTCATTCTTAGGATCTTAGCTCACACGTTACTTCCTTGGAGAAATCTTCCTTCATTCATTGATCAGATCAGATCTCCTAAATAACTCCTTAGCACTATGCATCCTGTCTTCATACCACATATATAATTGGTAACTATAAATTTATTTATGTGATTATTTATTTATGTCTCCCCCAGCAGACTGAGCTCCACGGGGGCAAATTACTATCTGGTTTTGCTTATAATTGCTTCTCCAGTATCAAGCACAGTGCCTAACTGTGTTTTTATTGAATGGCTTAATGAAAGAATGAGTGGATTACTGATAAACTATTGCAAGTGCTCTATGCTCTTACAACAATCTGAACTACTGGGGAAGATGTCATAAATTTATGATAATCCAACAGATACTGAGAGAATGAGTAGCAATTAGATAGGCGAAGAGAATAGAGAAGCACACTCCAAGCAGAAGTAAGAACATTGAGATGAGGGTGAGCACAAAACAGTCATACATTTAGCCATGTCCATTGGAGGAGAACAAAGGAAGGCCACTGCCTGGTGGTAGTGGAGAGAGTAACAGTAGCCAGGGAGACATATAGAGTCTTTTTTCTATTTGACTTTATTTCTAGGGGCAGTGAAACCCCTTCAAAAATTTTATAAGTTGAATGCCATGCTTGGTGTGCAAAATTCTCAGATTACTGCATAAGACTACTCAGGCTTAAATAAGAAGAATGTAAGTAAACAGGGGAAAGGGAAGCTTGGAGGCCATGGCTGTGGCTTGGATAAAAGGCTGTCATAGCCTGGATTAGGATAAAGTAGAGCTGGAGAGTAGTGGATGGAAGAACATTTAGAAGGTAGGAAAAGGGTTTTTGAATATAGTCATGATAGTATAGAAAGTGGGGAGGAACCGAAATAATTTTTTCTAAACTGTTAATAATAATCATTAGGAGATGCAAAGACAGTACCAAGGAGTGGCTTTGAGAAATCCTGGCCCCTGCTCCATGAGGTCTTTCACCTCAAATAACAACTAGGTAAACACAGTATGCTACCTACAAATATAATAACCTCAAGGTAAGCCTTGCAGCCATTCCTTTCAACCCCTAAGTTCTTCCTATACAAACTTGGCCCCAAGAATATGTCTTACTATTACTTTTAAACCAACATTTTAAAATATCACTGAGTATTTTCATATTTCACCTCATTTAATAATCACAACTTTGAGATGAAGTATAATTAAAAAAAAAAACTGTGCCCTAAATTATCACATTCAAAACAACTCAGCTAGGGTTCAACCCCGATGGGTCTGATTGCAAAGCCCAGACTTCTCAGAATAAACTCCCCTAGGTCCTTTCCTCCACCATGTGGCAAACTGACATGCTGGACAGCTTCTCCTTAAAGTGGTTTGGAGGCCAGGCCTTCACTCTAATGGGGCATTAGCATTTCTCTTTGCATTCACTCTCAGACATCCTTTCAGCTTGGCTTATCCTGACACCATATTTCCTATAGCGAAAGAAACGCTGTGGAATATGGGAGCTTTCAGATGTGGACTTGATTGAAATGGGTGAAGTTTGTTTTCTTTTATGTTCTGTTTCTCTCATGCCTTCATAAGCTAGTGGATCCAGATGGCTGGAATCACCAATTAAAAACAAAGAGAACACTAGGGAAGGAGAAAGGGAGAGAGAGATACCGAGTGGTAATTAGGGATGAGACAGCTGAAATAGCTTCATGATGGTAAAGATTCTTTCATACCAGAAGAATGTGTGTGCAAATTAGAGTCTTTTTCTCCTTCTGCACTGTAAGGACAATTTAACATTAATAAATTGCCACCAGAATTCTTTATTTCTGTAGGAGAATGTGTGCTCCTGGATGTTTCCACAGCAATCAGTGTATGTCATTCAAATTACAGATTGGCTGATGTAAAAAGGTTGAAAAGGCAAGAGCAACAGAGCCTTCCTACAGGCTTCCAAACTCTCCAAACCCTTGCTCAAGCAGCATTGTATGGCTAGTCCAAAAGCTGTAGCTTAGAGGACAGACACTTTCAAGATATATTAGTTTTACCCAGAGAAATTCACAGAGGAAGCCTTAGCATTTGGAAACATTGGGATTACCCAGGTGCTTATTTGGTAGTGCATATCTCAGTTATAAACTTTTCTCAACTTCTGGTTAGAAACAGAGGTGAGAGAAGCAGAAAGTGAGACGAGGGAAAGTCGGGACCAAGGACGGGGGTGGGATGGGCAGGGGAGGCAGGTGAAAAAGCAGGAAGATAAAGAAAACAGGGGAATAAGGAGATGAGGAGGAAAAGAGAAAGGGATGGAGAGAGAAAGAGCTCAGGAGACAGGGGAAATAAAGAAGAGAGAAGGGAAAAAGAGAGAGAGAAGGCCTTCTAAAGGAAAAAATCAAAATTTTTTCCTGAAATGTAATTATATTCTTCTTTAGATACTGAAATATTGAAAAATAGGTTGTATAATTGTTCCTAAGTATTACTTTGTCTAGTAGCAAATTTAGGGATAGCTCAAAAATGATTTGTAATTAGCTTTACACTTGTTAATATCTAATAGAGAACTTTAAATATGTTTGAAAGCAGGTTTACTCACATTTGTAGAATCAATTTGTTTGAAAAAAAATTATTTCATAGATGAACTTAAACTTTGATTAAGCCACTCTCCAAGTTATTACAAATTCCAATAATAAAACTGAAATTATTGAGATCTGGCTGTATTCTTCATTCTCAAAGTAAGTTCATTTCCCCATGTGGTTTTACTGAATGAGGGTGAAACCAAAATTTTAAAGAATGATAGAAAATGAGCATAGTCTCTCCTTCCTTCAGGCTTGTCCTACATGTAATCTTGGGCTTTCCCCTCAATATGTCTTCACCAGAATTTAACTGCCAGATAATTACCCCAGATTACTAATGGCTTTTGAGCTCCAAAATCACTGAAGATGGTGACTGCAGCCATGAAATTAAAAGACGCTTGCTCCTTGGAAGAGAAGCTATGACCCACCTAAACAGTATATTAAAAGCAGAGACATTACTTTGCCAACAAAGGTCCATCTAGTCAAAGGTACGGTTTTCTAGTAGTCATGTATAGATGTGAGAGTTGGACTATAAAGAAAGCTGAGAACCGAAGAACTGATGCTTTTGAACTGTGGTGTTGGAGAAGACTCTTGAGAGTCCCTTATACTGCAAGGAGATCCAACCACTCCATCCTAAAGGAAATCAGTCCTGAATATTCACTGATGCTGAAGCTGAAACTCCAATACTTTGGTCACCTGATGTGAAGAACTGACTCATTGGAAAAGACCCTGATGCTGGGAAAGATTGAAGGCAGGAAGAGAAGGGAATGACAGAGGATGACATGGTTGGATGGCATCACTGCCACTATGGACATGAGTTTGAGTAGGCTTCAGGAGTTGGTGATGGAAGGGAAGCTTGGCTTGCTGCAGTCCATGGAGTCACAAAGAGTTGGACACAGCTGAGTGACTGAACTGAACTGAAGTTGCTTACACTCTCTCCCCCAGAAGGTAAGCTCTTGAAGGCAAGGATTCTGTCTGTCTAGATCACCCCAAGCCTAGTACATCTCAGGGCATGACTGCTATTTGTTGACAGTCAGAGTTGACATATCTACACCATAGACTGACTTTTACCACAGCAGCAAATAATAGGCACTGCACACTCTTAACATCTAGATTCCTTGGGGTTGACATCCTTAAACTGATCCTGGAATTAACCATACAATGGCAACCCACTCCAGTGCTCTTTCCTGGAAAACCCTATTATTTTATATTTTGCTTCTATCCTCACAGCAATGCTGCAAGATAGGTGTGTCAAAACTGAGAATCAGATGTTACATAGCTTGCAAGATCACATAGGTAGCAAATATTAGAGCTGGGGGTTCAAACTCAGGTGCATGCGGCTGCAAAATCAACCTTCTTTATTTTGCACTGCCCCCATCTTCAGAAGCAGAGAAGACAATGGCACCCCACTCCAGTACTCTTGCCTGGAAGGTCCATGGACGGAGGAGCCTGGTAGGCTGCAGTCCATGGGGTTGCTAAGAGTTGGACACAACTGAACGACTTCACTTTCACTTTTCACTTTCATGCATTGGAGAAGGAAATGGCAACCCACTCCAGTGTTCTTGCCTGGAGAATCCCAGGGACAGGGGATCCTGGTGGGCTGCCGTCTATGGGGTCGCACAGAGTCAGACACGACTGAAGCGATTTAGCAGCAGCAGGACTATAGCTATACTTAACTTCTCTGTTCTAATCTGATTTATGTTCTGGCATTGGCTACTCACTACACGTGTCCTGGTCTTTGCTCTGTTTCATGAAACCGAATTCACAGTTGTACATCTATTCAAGGTGTTTCTAAGTTCTTGATGATTGGTCATGACACATCCTCTAGTTGAGCTAACAGTTGCTGCTGCTGCTAAGTCGCTTCAGTTGTGCCAACCTCTGTGCGACCCCATAGATGGCAGCCCACCAGCCTCCCCTGTCCCTGGGATTCTCCAGGCAAGAACACTGGAGTGGGTTGCCATGTCCTTCTCCAATGCATGAAAGTGAAAAGTGAAAGTGAAGTCGCTCAGTCGTGTCCGACTCTTCGCGACCCCATGGACTGCGGCCCACCAGGCTCCTCCGTCCATGGGATTTTCCAGGCAAGAGTGCTGGAGTGGGGTGCCATTGCCTTCTCCAGAGAAGGGGCCAAATATTAGAGGTAACTGGATATCACATAAACAGACCAGAACTTCATTTCTGATCTAAACTGCTGGTTCTCTCTCACTGTACATAAGAATCTCTTGGGTATTATGAACAATTATATACCAACAAATTAGATCATCTAGAAGAAATGGATAAATTCCTAGAAATGTATAATCTAGCAAGATTGAATCATGAAGAAATAGAAAATCTAAACAGACCCATTACTAATACTGAAATTCAATATGTGATCAAAAACCCCCAAGAAAGAAAAGTTCAGGACCAGATTACTTTATCTGGTAAATTGTATCAAATATTTAAAGAAAAATTAATAGAGTCCTTGTCAAATTTTCTGAAAAATAGAAGAGGAGGAAACACTTCCAAACTAATTTTACAAGGCCAGCATTATCCTAATGCTAAACACAGAGAAGGATACTATAAGAAAAGAAAGTTACAGGCCAGTATCCCTCCTCAATATAGATGTAAAAATTCTCAGCAAAATACTAGTTAACTGAATTCAATAGCACACAGAATGCACCAGACACCACAATCAAATGCAATTTATTCCTGGGATGTAAGAATGTTTGAACAACCGCAAATCAATAAATACACCTACATTAAAAAATTGAAGGTTAAAAATCATATGATCATCTCAATATATGCAGAGAAGTATTTGACATTCTTTCATAATAAAATTCTTAACAAATTAGGTAGAAATGGAATGTACTTCAAGAAAACAAAGGCCATACATGAAAAGCTCATGCTGCTGCTGCTGCTAAGTCACTTCAGTCATGTCCGACTCTGTGCGACCCCATAGACAGCAGCCCACCAGGCTCCCCCGTCCCTGGGATTCTCCAGGCAAGAACACTGGAGTGGGTTGCCATTTCCTTCTCCAATGCATGAAAGTGAAAAGTGAAAGTTAAGTCACTCAGTCGTGTCTGACTCAGCGACCCCATGGACTGCAGCCTTCCAGGCTCCTCTGTCCATGGGATTTTCCAGGCAAGAGTACTGGAGTGGGGTGCCATTGCCTTCTCCGGAAAAGCTTATAGCTAACTTTATATTCAATGATGAAATTCTTAAAGTTTTCCTCTATGATCAAGAACAATATCCTAGCCAGAATTAGGAAAATTTTTTAAGAAATGAGAGATGTCAAAATCTTTGAAGAAGAAGTAAAATTGTCACTATCTGAAGATTACATTATATTATGTATAGAAAACCCTAAAGACTATCAAAAATCTGTTGAATAAATAAATCCAGTAAAGTTGGAGGATACAAAATCAATATAAAATATCAGTTTTTATACACTGACATCAAACTATCAGAAAGAGAAATGAAGAAATTAATCTTATTTGCAGTAACATCAAAAAGAATACTTAGGAATAAATTTAATTAAGGAAATGAAAAGTTTGTACACTGAAAATTATAAAATATTGGTGAAAGAAATTGAAGAAGACACACACACAAAAGGAAGATACTTCTCTTTCATAGGTTGGAAGAACTAATATTGTTAAAATGTCCGTGCTACCCAAAATGATCTACAGATTCAACATAATCCATATTGATCAAAATTCCAATGGCGTTTTTACAGAGATGGAAGATAATCCTAAAATTTGTATGAAACCACAAAAGATCCCAAATAGCCAAATAAATCCTGAGAAAGAAGAACAAAGCTGGAGGCATCACTCTTTCTGATTTCAAGTTATATTACAAAGCTATAGTAAGCAAAAAAAAACTATCATATAATCATAAAAACAGCCACAAAGATCAATGGAACAGAGTAGACAGCCCAGAGGTAAATCCATGGTTATATAATATTAATTTACAACAGAGGAGCCAAGAACATAAGGATAGCCTTTTCAATAAGTGGCTGTGAGAAAACTAGGTATTCACAGGCAGAAAAAAAAAAATGAAACTAGACCTTGAACTTAACATCACTCATAAAAATCAACTCAAATGGATTGAAGACTTGAACGTAAGATGTGAAACTGTAAAACTCCTAAAAGAAAACAAGTGATAAGTTCCTTAGCATTGGTCTTGGCAATGATTATTTTGGACTTGAAACCAAAAGCAAAGGCAAGAAAAGTAAAAATAGCTAAGTTGGACAATAGCAAACTAAAAAGCTTCTGTACATCTCAAGTAACAATGAGCAAAATGAAAAGGCAGCTTATGGAAGAGAAAATATTTTCAAATCATCTAACCCAGTAAGAGTTTAATATCCAAAATACACAAGAAACCCATACAACTCAATAGCAAAAAAGAAAACAACCTGATTTTTAAATGGGCAAAGGAACTGCATAGACATACAAATAGCCAAAAGATATATGAAAAGATGTTCAACATCAACCATCGGAGAAATGCAAGCCACAACCACATTGCTGTATCACTTCACATCTGTTATAAAAAAAAAAAAGACTATTATAAAAAAAGACAGGATATAAATACTAGTGAGGATATTGAGAAAAGAAAACCTGTACAGTGCTGGTGGGAATGTAAAATAGTACAGCCACTATAAATAAACAGTATGGAAGTTATTCAAGAAATAAAAAATATAACTATCACATGATTCAGCAATCCCACTTCTGGGTATATATCCAAAAGAAATGAAACCGTTTTTATCTCAAAGAGATATCTGCACTCCCATGTCCATTACAGCATTATTTGCAATTGCTGTGATATAGAAACAACCTAAGTGTCTATCAGTGGATGAATGAATGAAGAAAATGTGAAAGTGAAACATGTATAATATCATATATGAAATGAATCGCCAGTCCAGGTTTGATGCATGATACAGGATGCTTGGGGCTGGTACACTGGGATGACCCAGAGGGATGGTACGGGGAGGGAGGTGGGAAGGGGGTTCAGGATGGGGAACACGTGTATACCCGTGGCGGATTCATGTTGATGTATGGCAAAACCAATACAATATTGTAAAGTAATTAGCCTCCAATTAAAATAAATAAATTTATATTAAAAAAAAAGAAAATGTGAAAGTGAAGTGAAAGTCACTCAGTCCTGTCCCAACTCTTTGAGACCCCCATGGACTGGACTGTAGCCTGCCAGGCTCCTAGGTCCATGGAATTCTCTGGAGTGGGTAGCCTTTCCCTTCTCCAGAGGATCTTCCCAACCCAGGGATTGAACCCAGGTCTCCTGCATTGCAGGCTGATTCGTTATTGTTTGAGCCACCAGGGGTAGCCCAAGAACACTGGAGCGGGTAGCCTATCCCTTCTCCCAGGGGATCTTTCTGACCCACGAATTGATGGGAGTCTCCTGCATTTCAGGCAGATTCTTTACCAGCTGAGCTACCAGGGAAGCCGAAGAAAATGTAGTGTAGTTACACACACACAAAATGGAATATTCAACCTAAAAAAAAAAGAAGAAGAAGGAAATCCTGCCATTTGCAACACCATGGATGAACCTAGCATTGTCTTAAGTGAAATAAGCCAGACAGAGAAAGGCAAATATTGCATGGTATCACTTATATATGAAATCTTTTGAAAACAATTGAGCTCATAGAAGCACAAAGTAGAATGGATGATGGTTGTCAGGGGCTGGAGGATGGGGGAAAAAGGGAGAGGTTAGTGAAAGGGTATGAACTCTCAGTTATAATATAAATAAAGTCTTAAGATCCAAAATGTAAAACGGTTATCATAGTTGATAATATTGTTTTAGACAACTGAAATTTGCTAAAAGAGTAACTTGTGTTCTCACACACACAAAAAAACAGGATATATATATATATACACATACACATAAAAATATATATGTGTGTATACATGTGTATCTTTATAACTTGTTTAAATATATTACAATTTATTTGTCAATTATACCTGAATAAAACTGAAAAAAAAAAAAAAGATTCATCTCAGGACTAAATTCCTTGACTTCACTAAATGGAGCAGGGAGAAGGCAGTATCTGAGAATTTGCATTTTCATAAATGATGCTGATCAGGTGGTCTTAAAGCAACTCTGAGAACCACCCAGACTTGAATTTTATAGTGTTTAGCTTCATTCTCTTCACTTTACTCCTAATTTTCTGCAGAAAGACTATTTAAGCTGTTTCCTGCATAAATTCTTCTGGGTTTCATTTTATTTAACTCGTCACATGGCTTAGAGTTAGGTCTGGCTAAAGTTGAGTTAGGCTAGAAACAGGAGAAACTCTTAACCAGAAAAAAATCAGAAAACGCAAGGTTACTTTTACCAAGGTTCTTCTTTGTATATATTTTCGTGATAAAAATTGTTTTAATTTGAATATATGAAACCAGGAAACAGAAGAGATCTTAGGACCCGGTTACTTTTTACGCTCCATTCATTCATGTGTTTTGAATTGAGAATACTGGAACTATAACAGTGGTGTCAGCAAAGCCACTAGACTGCTTAGTCATTGTCTGGATTTTTCTGATTTCAGGAGTCCCAGCCCTGCTTTAAAAATCATATGCATTTTCAATCATCCCCAGAAATGTCATGACGTTCTTAAAACCAATTTAATTTCAGCTTAGCTTCATTTAAATAGAGCAAAATCTATTTAAATGTAACATTTATGATGCAATAAAAATGTGATGAAACAACGTTCCATATGATTCTTTTCTGCAAAAATAAATAGTTGACATATATGTTCAAATTTGTATTTGTTTACTTAGAAAACATGTAAAAGGATATTCACCAAAATGTCAACCGTGATTCCCTACAAATGATATCTAGGTGAATTCAAGTTTTTCCTTTTTCCTATCCAGTGTTTATTTTCTGAATTTTATAAATTAACATATAACAATAAACATGAAATAGGGAAAAAGAAATATTTTCCTGAACATCAATTCTCAGTTACAAATCTAAAATAGTTGGAAATCACTTGTCAATTCTTAGTTCATAACCACTCCCTCCATTTTCAAAAACATCTTTTCTCTTAAGTAGTTTTTCCCTGGGATTATTCCTCCTCAGAGCATTATAAAACATTATATCTGGTCCAACGCCTCTCCCTTTTGCATTCTCTTTTCCTCTGGTCACCAATCATTGGACATCTTTCTGCAGGAGAGCTTTCTCCCTATTCACTTCCTGCCAATAACACCACATTGTTTATACATAATCTGTGATTGTACTATTTTTTAAGTGTCTTCCTTCTGATTTAACTAATGCATACTAATTTATAGATAATTTGGAAAAAAGTAAATCCACCCATAATTACATTGTCCAAAGACACACTAATATACTAATACATGCTATTATTTTATCCTAATATATATATAAATTTATATAAATATATATATATATGGATGTGTATGTAGGCCTGGTTGATGCAATTCACTTGGCCTACTGGAAGAAAATACTTGATCAAGGGCCAGAACAGGACTAGCTCAGTGTAAATCAATAAAATAAAGCAGGAAGAAAATGGTTGATCTTTACATATAAAAATGTTGTTTTTTTTTTACAGTTTTACTTTGTTCTTTTTTTTTAATTAATTAATTTATTTTAATTGGAGGATAATTAGTTTACAATATTGTGGTGGTTTTTGCCATACATCGACATGAGTCAGCCATGGATGCACATGTGTCTCCCCATCTAAACCTCCCTCCCACCTCCCTCCCCACCCCATCCCTCTGGGTTGCCCCAGACCACCAGCTTTGAGTGCCTTGCTTCATGCATCAAACTTGCACTGGTCATCTATTTTACATATGGTAATATACATATTCAATGCTATTCTCTCAAATCATCCTAACCTTGCCTTCTCCCACAGAGTCCAAAAGTCTGTTCTTTACATCTGTGTCTCTTTCACTGCCTTGCATATAGGATGGTTGTTACCATCTTTCTAAATTCCATATATATGCATTAATATACTGTGTTGGTGTTTCTTTTTCTGACTTACTTCACTCTGCATAATAGGCTCCAGTTTCACCCACCTCATTAGAACTGACTCAAATGCATTCTTTTTGATAGCTAAGTAATATTCCATTGTGTATATGTACCACAACTTATTTTTATTTAAATCTCTCAAACCACATTAAAGAGCAAGTAATAAATTGGAGGAAATATTTGTAACATACAAAAGAGTGTTAGTTCTCTTTATCTAATGTTCTTTTTATCTGGAGTATTTAGACTCTAAAAATCACTTAGAAAAACATTAGGCCATCTAATAGAAATTAGGTGAATTCTAGGCTGCTGTTACAAAAATAAAAACAATAAAGTGGTTTCAGTAAGATAGAATTGTATTTCTCCCTCTTGTTATTACAAGAGAGTATCAGGTCAGCTCTGCTTAAGGCAACACTGAGGTTTCTGCCATCTTCCTGGCCAGTTTCCTTTTGGGTATTGTCATTGTTTTCATCCGCTTAGTTTTAAAATTTCTTACTCTTTGATTTAGTAATTCTACCCTTAGGAATCTATTCTAATGAAATCATAGATGAAGTTACAGAAAATAATATACAGAGAAACACTCAATACTAAGAGAATTATCAGATAATTCATGCAGCAGCCATATAGTAGGATATTATGCAGACACTAGAATATTTTGAAACTCATGAGGAAATTCATGGTGCAATGTTAACAGGAAGAAAAGAATGATTCAAATTTCTGAATTTAGGATGACCTCAACTTTGTTTAAAATAAATATATTACTAAAAGTTAAAACACCACAGTGTATGACAGACTTTTATTTTCTTTGGCAGACTTTTACTTTGTTATTTGTTTTCTATGAGTAATATATTTTCTATAACTAAATGTATTTTATAGTATTATAAAACATTAAATGCTATTTAGAAATGAACAAGCAAAATAGATACACAGGAATGCCATCTCCTGAGAAAAAGTTTCTGAAGACTGAAGTGTGAGATCTCAATAATTTCAGAATTCCCTTCTTTATAATTTTATCTCTGGCACACTGTAACTACTGTAATACCATCCTCTCTATTTATTCATTAGAAGACTTTTGGTTGCAAATATCAGAAACCAATCTAAGCACAACCAATTAAACCCATAAAGAAGGAAGAACTGTCTTATGGCCATCCTGATTCAAGGATAGGAATGTTCAGGAGTCTTGGAAAGGTAATTGAACCAAGGTCTAGAAGGTTAGAAAGACTCTTTCTTTGCTTTTTTCTCCCCATATATCTGCTTTCTTCTTCTCTCTCTGTGTAGACTGGCCTTCTCTTTTTCTCTGGTCCACATCACAAATCACAGATGCTTGCTGATTCTCCTACATCCCATACTACACTTCTAGTCTCAAAAGATATCTGAATCTCCTTCCTGGACCCAATATTAAACTCCCAGGGAAAAGACCTAAAAAGGTCCAACTGCCCATTTCTAATCTTATTAACTGTGGGCAGTGTGGCAAGGTCATAAACAAGGCTCCAGGAGCTGACCACTGGGAATGGAGTTCACAGTGAAAGGGATCCATTCAAATGTGACTAACTGCATCCATCATCAAAAACTGGTAGAAATACATATACACAATGGAATATTACTAAGCTATAAAAAGGAATACATTAGAATCAGTGCTAATGAAGTGGATGACACTAGAGCCTACTATACAGAGTGAAGTAAGTCAGAAAGTGAAAGTTAGAAAGTTACATCGCTCAGTCGTGTCCAGCTCTTTGCAACCCCATGGACTGTAGCCTACCAGGATCCTCCGTCTATGGGATTTTTCCAGGCAAGAGTACTGGAGTGGGTTGCCATTTCCTTCTCCAGGGGATCCTCCTGACCCAGGAATCAAACACAGATTCCTGCATTGTAGGCAGACGCTTTACCATCTGAGCCACTAAGTCCAAGTCAGAAAGAGAAAGACAAATACCGTATATTAATACATATATATGGAATCTAGAAAGATAGTAGCTAGGATCCTATGTGCAGGGCAGCGAAGGAGACACAGACATAAAGAACAGACTTTTGGACACAGTGGGAGAAGGAGAGGGTGGGATGATTTGAGAGAATAGCATTGATACATATAAATTACCATCTGTAAAAGAGATAGTCAATGCGAGTTTGATGTGTAATGTGGGGAACTGAAAGCCAGTGCTAGGTGACAACCTGGAGGGAGGAGGTGGGAGGGAGTTGGATGGGGGCTCAAAGGATGGAGGGGTCACACATATGCCTGTGACCGATTCTTGTTGATGTGTGTCAGAGGCCATCACAATATTGTAAAGTAATCATCCTTCAAATAAAATGAATAATTTTTTTAAAAAACTGGTAGAAGACCTAGTGGGTACACACTTAACTCTGTAAAGGAAAACTCAGGCTCCAACCGTCAAAGAGATAACATTTTACAGTAACGGTGCAATGTCTATATATTTAGAGAGTTGTCTTTTATTATGGACAACTATTCATTAACCCACAACTTCACAACTTTCCACTAAGATAAATTTTGTCCACTTTCTCTGGAAAGCTCAGTTCTGTTTTGAAATATGGATTTTAAAGTTATAGTTGGAGGTATCATTACAAACTTATGGTTTTAAGTTAGATAGAAGACAGACTGATAGATGACAGGAGGAGGGAAGGAAGAAAGGAAGGGAAGGTGGGAGACAGGGAGGATGTCTACACTGAAAAATAGAAACGTGGCCCGTGACATCCAGATACTGGCTGGCACTCATAATTAGGCCTGATGTTTTCCTTAGAATATAAATAATCTCACAGACCACTCAGACAGAGTCACTCTGTGACTGTCTTATGGCATCCAAAGGTAAACACACACACAAACCACTTAGCAAAACTTCTGTTTAAGCAGAGACAAAAATAAGATCATTGTGCAAACTGCAAAAGTAACTAAACATCGCCTAATTTGGTCTACTATGTTGACTGCCTCTTCTCGAATTTTAGTTTTAACCATCCTCTAGACTTCTCTCTTCTTAGATAACATTTACTAAGATTCCCAGAGAATTACCCTACTCACTGACAATATCCATTCCAGAACAAACTCCTACTTCCTCAAATCCTTCCCCGAAACACCTGGCCTGAGTCTAAATATTATAATAAGCTCATTCTAACATCCTCTTATTAAAATGACTCGTGATTCTCCATAATGTGCAACCTCCCTCATTGCAGTAAGCAATAACAACTTGTTCAATTATAGGTGTATTTCTGATATTTCCTAAATTTAGGTATTTACATTATTCCTAAAACCTCTCTTCTGAGGGGGGCAATGACACTCTAGGAGCCATGAACATCCCTAACACCCAGAAAGCGAAAGTGTTAGTTTCTCAGTCATGTCAGATTCTTTTTTTTTTTTTTTAAAGAGCCTCACTCATTTTTTTTTTAAACTTTACATAATTGTATTAGTTTTGCCAAATTGTGACCCCATGGATTGTAGCCCTCCAGGCTCCCTTGTCCATGGGATTCTCCAGGCAAGAATACTGGAGTGGGTTGCCATGGCCCCTGCAGGGGATTTTCACAAGCCAGGGACTGACCCAGATTTCCTGCATTGCAGGTGGACTCTTTACCATCTGAGCCACCAGGGAAGTCTAACACCCAGATACTAGATTCAAATATCATTCTCCAATAAAAGGCAACAGGACTCCTTAGAGGAAAAGCTGATTCAAAGGCTGGGGCAAGGAAAGAAAAATGTGAGCCTAGTTAATTATATCTCAATAAAACTAGAAGTAAAAATATTTTAATACAAATTAATAAATAAATAAAAGATAAGCCTAGAGCATTTTATGACCAGGAAGTAAGGAAGTACTGAAAAAATGATGGGAACTTGTCAAAGGGACCCAAATAGACAGGACTTCTGATTACCAAATTTAAGATAATTTGAAAAGAAAAATAATAAAGTTAGTAATGGATTATAGTTCGCCGAATAAGGTAAGAATCTATCTGTCCATGATGATACAATTGAATAAATAAACAAACAAGGGAGGAAGAATTTCTCTTCCTTACATTAAAATTCCAACTAAGAATGTAGAAAGAAATGAAGTTAAGTAGAAAAATATCATTTAGCAAATAAATTGCTTTAGAGAAAAATCATCAATAGATTTTTAAAAGTTAGTGGGTAAAAGTATAATGAAAAACAGGATACTTTCATAGTCTCAAAATATCTTACCACAAGATGCTTACTAATTGCAAAAGGAAAAACAGTAACTCTGGAGACAAGAAAATTGGCAAACATGACCTTAATCAAGTCACTTAATCAAGTTAACATCACTAGTAATGGGAAAAGTCTTATTCATGTGCCTCTTGATGCCACACTGAGAAAAACACATCATAACTTCTGAGGTAATCAGGAAGAAATGTCTGACACACACAAATTGAGGGATATTCTACAAAAAAAAAAAAACTGGCCAGAAGAGCACTAATGTAAAAGCAAAGAAGGATGGGAGGACTTATCTAGATTAAATGACACATGAAAAGTAAAAATAATGTATGATCCTGTACCAGAAAAAGGACATTAATCGGTAAAATATGAATAAAGTCTATAGATAATACTATTGTTTCAACATCAATTTTCAGATATTGATAGTTGTACTATAGTTATGTAAGATGTTAACATTTAGAGAATCAAGATTACTGTTACTTGAGAACTTTTACTACTGTTTCCATAAGTCTGAAATTATTTTTAAATGAAAAGCTCTTTTAATTTAAAAATTAAAAAATAGGCCCTACACTTTTATGCTTGTCTTGCCCATGTATTAAATTAGCAGACAGTTAAATTTTAAGCCTTACAAAGTCATTTGTCATAAATGCCTAAGGAA
This sequence comes from Bos mutus, assembly GCF_027580195.1. NCBI lineage: Eukaryota > Metazoa > Chordata > Mammalia > Artiodactyla > Bovidae > Bos > Bos mutus. Next base: position 22,981,312 of record NC_091619.1, on the reverse strand, counting down.
ATAGTTGACACACATGTTAGATGGGGAAAATTATCAAGAAATATATACTGTCTAAGTATTGAAGTTCATTCATGTTCAGTCTCAAAAAACACTAGTGTTCATATTATATGGGATTGGAAAAGGTGCCCAGGCAATCCATTACCCTGAAGCTTTTTCCTCTTTTAATGTGTTTTCTTATTTTTCTGAATTCCTTACTACTATTGCATTTTAAGATTCTGTTCTATTTATTTTTCTTTCTTAGATGATTTTATGACTTTTTATAGTTCTCAAAAAATGTTTTTAGCAAAATTAATCAACACTCACACACACAAAAATAATGAGGAGACAGGTACAGAAAGTTTATTCGAAGAAATAGTGGCTGAGAACTTAGCAAATTTGCAGAGATATGGGCATATCAAGTTCAAGAAGCTAATAGGTCACCCAAAATGTCAACCCAAAACAACCTTCTCCAAATCACATTATAATTGAACTGTCTAATATCAAAAACAAAGAGAATTTTATTTATTTGTAATTAAAAGAGAATTGCTTCATGGTACTGTGTTGGTTTCTACCAAACATATCAGCTATAGGTCTGCCCATGTCCCCTCCCACTTGAACATCCCTCCCACCAACAAACAGAATTTTAAAAGCATTAAGAGAAGAAAGTCCTCACTTACAGTGGAACTCCTGGAAAGTTATCGGTGGATTTTTCAATAGAAACCACACAGCCCTGGAAAGATTGTAATGAAATATACAAAGTGCTGAAATTTTCAAGGAAAAAAACAAACAAACCTGTCAACCAAGAATACTCGCAAAGTACTCCTTTGAAATAGAGGAGAAATAAAGACTTTCCCCAAAAAACAAAAGCTGAGGGAATTCATCACCACTATAGACCTGTCTTACAAGAAATGATGGAAAGAGTTTTTTAAATTGAAATAAAAGGATTCTAATTAGTAACATGAAAATATTTGAAAGTATAAAGCACACTTACAATGATTAGTATATCATCAAATTAAGACTACTCAGAGTGTAATTTGGTGTTATGTTAAGTTCTCAACTCTAGTATAAAAGTTAAAGGACAAAAGTATTAAAAATAACTATAGCCATAATAATTTGTTAATGGATATGCAATATTAATATTAAAAGATGTCAGCTGTGACAACAAAACATAAAACTTGGGTGGTTGGGGGAGAATAAAAAGGTAGAGTCTTTATATGTGATTTTAGTTGTTATCTATATAAAATAGACTATTGTATCTAATATGTTTTATGTTTGTCTCATGGTAACCACAAAGCAAAAACCTACAGTAGACACAAAAGATAAAGGGAAGGAAATCAAACAAAGCATACCACTATAGAAAATCATCAGTTCACAAAAGAAGACAGCAAAAGAGGAGGAAAGAAACAAGGGAACTACGGAATACCATACAACAGTAAGATGGTATTAAGTTCTTATCTAGCAATAATTACTTTACTGTAAATATATTAAACTCTACTGTCAAAAGGCATATAGGGCCTGATTGAATTAAAAAAAAATAAAAGAAAAAAGACAAATACATCAATGGAACAGAAGAAAGAGCCCAGAAAAAACCTATACATACAAGGTCAACTAATATTTGACAGAAGTGCCAATGGGGAAAGGAGAGTCTCTTCAGTAAATGTGCTGGGAAAACTGGACAACACATGCAAAAGAATAAAAATAGACCCCTATCTTATACCACTCACAGAAATTAACTTGAATTGGACTGCATGCTTAAAAGTGAGACTTGAAACTGTAAAACTCTTAGAAGGAAACACAAGGAGTAAGCCACTCTACATTGGTCTTGGCAACGGAGTTTTTAATTACGACACCAAAAGTTCAAGCAGCAAAAGCAAAAAATTGTTAAGTAGGACCTGCATCAAACTAAAAAGCTCTGCACAGCAAAAGCACAATCAACAAAATGAAAAATCAACCTTCAGAATGGCATAAAATATTTGCAGACATTTAACTGATAAGAGGTTACTATTTAATATATATAAGGAACTGCTGCTGCTGCTGCTAAGTCACTTCAGTCGTGTCCGAGTCTGTGCGACCCCATAGATGGCAGCCCACTAGGCTCCTCTGTCCCTGGGATTCTCCAGGTAAGAATACTGGAGTGGGTTGCCATTTCCTTCTCCAATGCGTGAAAGTGAAAAGTGAAAGTGAAGTCACTCAGTCGTGTCCGACTCTTAGCGACCCCATGGACTGCAGCCTACCAGGCTCCTCCATCCATGGGATTTTCCAGGCAAGAGTACTGGAGTGGGGTGCCATTGCCTTCTCCGATATAAGGAACTAACACAGCCCAAAAGAAAAAAGATTAAATAATCCAATTAAAAATGGATGGTGGACCTGAATAGATATTTTTCCCGAAGAAGACAAATGGCCAACAGTTACACGTAAATTATATCCAAGCAAAAATGTCAAAGTATCATATCTGAAGCAACAATATTGAAATATTAATTCATGAATTAATCCATGAATTCTAGTATTGGAATCACAGATCTTTGATCGCACTTCCAAATTTATTTCTTCTTCCACCAAAATAAAAAATTAAAACTTCACCGACCATTTTTATAAAACAAAGGAAAAGAAGGAAATAAACTAGCAACTCTTAATCCTTTTCTCTTTCTTTCTACATTCAGTAACTTTCTACTGAGCTGTCACCAGTGTTTTACAGTAAAGAAGACCATGCCGTTGTTTTGCTATACGCTGTCATTCAGTATCCAACGCCTGACTATATTGTCATTCCTGAGTGCAAGAGGCCTGCAAACACTAGAACAGCTTTTCACAATAACCCGCTGGCTGAGAAACCTGAGCAAACAAAGAAGGGAGAAAATTAACTCTGGTCTCTGGCCAAAATAATTTGCTTATGATAAACAAAATAGACAATTTCCAGTTCCCACCCCATAGCAGATTAAGACCACCTGTTGTTAATTCTCTTCAAATACTTGATAGTTCTTACTCCTGTTTCTCAGTTATGTCATTATTCTTCGTTTTTATTTTAACCCATGAAGCACTATTTGCTTTTCCTTGGCTTTCTACTTTTATTAATAGAGTAGCCACTTCTAATTGATTTCTGCCTCTCTCAACCCAAGATTTATTATCATACTAAGTGAAGTCAGACAGAGAAAAATAAGTATCACGTATACAGAATTATATATATATATACACACACACACACACAGAATCTAACAAAAAAAAAGATATAGTGAATTTATTTACAAAATAGAAACAGACTCACAGACTTAGAGAAGGAACTTATGGTTACCAGGAAGGAATGGGGGAGGGGAGGGATAGATTGGGAGTTTGGGGTCAACATGCACACACTGCTGTATTTAAAATAGATAATCAACAAGGACCCACTGTGTATAGCACAGGGAATGCTGCTGAATATTATATCATAACCTAAATGGGAAAAGAATTTGAAAATCATTAGATACAAATATATGTATAACTGAATCACTTTGCTGTACACGTGAAGTAACAACATTGTTAATCAGCTTTGCTCCAATATTTTTAAAAAACAAATAAATAGGAATCTAAAACTCTGATGTTGTCACTCCTTAGCAAATGTTGTCCAACTTAGTGTGAAGTCTTTCTCTGAAGTTTCCTGAAACAGCTTACTGACCACTTCTCCTGCAAACCTCCGAAGTGGAAGATGCTGGTTCTCCCACACTTCACATGCTTTCAGCCATTAAATAAGGCGTAACTCCTGAGTGTCTCTTGTATCACCGAGGGGAGCAGCAGGCAAAAGAATGAAACTGTATCGATTAAATGACATGGCTGCTTAGAAATGGCAGGTTATGGAGTGAAATAAGGAACATTAAGAAATGCAGAGATTAGCAAAAATGGAAAGGCATTACCAGCCCTAGGGCTAAGGGAAAGGAACATTTTTACGGAACCTAGTGGGAGTATAAGATGTGGAGCTTTACTTTTAGAAGGACTTGGCTACTACTAGAAGTATGCTGAAATAAAGGAGTGAGCAGAGGAAAAAGAGGGCAACCTGTCTCTTCCCTTGCCCTCCAATTTCCTGCAAATGTCTCACCTTGGCGAAATTCATTTACAAGCCAGTCTGATTTTATGGGGGAAGGAACAAACAGAAAATGACCAGCACAACACCGAAGACAGAAATGTTTCCACCTGCATATAAAAACCTTTCCTCCTGTAAAGCTCCTGGTATCTGACTATCACCTGTACCAGTTCTCAGTGCTGTCATTTGCTTGTCTCACTTTCCACTGTAACTCCTGTCATCACTGGCAGCCTCACAAGATACGTGGATGGCCCTTCTGATGATCTGGCCTCAAAGTTTGCTTATCTCATCAGCAACATCTGCCTATGCCCTAGTTCATCAATTCATGGGAAGCTACTGATCACAGCCCTGTATCTCACACCGGGTGGTACAGGTTTTTGATGAGATATGGAGTCCTGCAGCTTCCCATTCTCAAAGTTATCTGCATCCATTCTTCCTTTTCATTTAGTTTCAAAGAATAGGTTCTTTCTTTCTCCTGTTCAGACCAATTTATCTACCTGTGTTCTTTATCTGATCCCTTCTTGTCTCTTTCAGGACTTTGCTCCAATGGTTGCATTCTCTTCCTTTCTATGATCACCCTCCTCAAATACCATATACAGTCTCAAGTACCTCTCATTTAAGAAAAAAATAAGGAAAAAGAAACTGAATACTATTATTAATCCAAAAATCTTATAGTCACTTCCTTGGTTCTCTTCTTAGCATGTTCCTCCAAACAGCCTACACTTCTATCTACTTTCTCGTACTCTCTCGTACTAGTTAACACTTGGCAGCATGTCTTAGCTGCACTCACTTACTCAACCGGACCCATTTCATAGAACAACGATAATATTTTTTGCAATGCTAAATCCAGTAAGTACTTTTCAGTGCCTTTGTGTGGCATCCAACATTGTTGCCTATTCCTAGTTCCATTTTTTAATTTTATGACTTCTGACAACAATACTCTCTCCTTAGCTTTTTCCTTTCTCTGGCTTTTCCTTATTGGCTTCATTGACTGAATCTACTAGTAGCTGTATCTACTCCTTAAATGTTAGCATTCCTGAAGAATCTATTCTTGGCTCATGACAGTCAGTTGACTTGATATTTCTGGTCAATGTTACTCTTCATTATCTCAGAGCTTCAGCTACCACCCTGTGCCAATGGCTTTCAAATTTCTGCCTCCAGTCCAGATCTCGATTCCAAGTTCTAGACCACATATATTTATTCAACAAGTACTTAAACAGTACTTTCTATGTTCGAGACACTGAATTTTACAAATATTACTTAGTTTAATCCAGTAACAACCCAAAAGGTGTATGGATGAAGAAAACTCGGACATTGACAGGCTATATACATTGCCCAAGGTCACATAACTGGTACATGACAAAGCAGGAAACTGAACTCAAACAGCCAAGCTCCAGTGTCTGTGTTGTTAACCATTATGCTGTCCTGTAGTTATACTACGTAATTTCTTGGTGTCTTCATTTTTATATTCCTTGAGTATCTTTAACTTATCATGTCCAAAATCATATATCTCCTCTCTCTAAAAACCGGCTTTTCCGATTCTAACCAACATAGGCTAATATTCAAAGACTCCTTTAATGTAATATTTTAAAGTTATTTGTTCAATATTTAATGGGATATGATGGGAGAAAGTGACTTAATAAACACTATATACTCATATCTTTATGATAGAGACTTCCTATATCACCTGAAAAATAAAATATTTTGATATTTTTGAAATTGTCTTTTATTTTACAGTTTTCATCACTTCAAAATAAATTACCTGTTAGTAAGGACGAAGTTTCACTTCTTTGGACATCGTCTTTTAAAAATATATTTTAAGGGTTTTTTTATTTATAGGTGAGCAAAGTATTTTATGACCACTTTTTGAATAGTAGCATTTTATACAGATAATGTCAAATAAAAGAGATGCTATTTGAATGAGTGTTTCTAGATCCAATAGGTCAGACTCCCTCTTCACACATGTGATAGAGTTTTAAAGTAAACAAAAATTACTCTGGAATTAAACTTTGTTAACATGTCAGTGAATATTTTATCCACATAGAATCTCTACAACACTGTAGGTAAATCCATCTTAATGAGCTATTCTAAATGCTTCTAAAACCACATGCCAGATTTACAAATAAAATTCCTTAGCACTTTTTCTGTAATATTTGAAACAGAGAATGAGGTATAATTAGAATTGTGAGGACAAATAAACTCACTGTTCATTTTTGTAAATATTTCCTGCAATATAATTTGGCTTCATGTTGTGAAATTCAGTGCAACAGGCCACCTAGCAAGATTATAGTCATGTCAGCAAGTAGTCAAATATTATCTTGCTGTACATGCTTGCAGTGTCAGTTCTACCAAAAAAAAGAAAAACAAAGTCTTGCAATCAATCAACTTTTAGTAACAAAATATTTAAAGTAATATTCTGATATAGCAGAGGTTGAGTGTTGCTCTATTTTATTTTTCACTTTATATTCAGGAAAATGTATACTAAAATAGGAGAAACAGAAATACATTCACTAATTCACTTTCACTCATCAAAGCAGCGGAGAAGGCAATGGCACCCTACTCCAGTACTCTTGCCTGGAAAATCCCATGGACGGAGGAGCCTGGTGGGCTGCAGTCCATGGGGTCGCTAAGAGTCGGACACGACTGAGCGACTTCACTTTCCCTTTTCACTTTCATGCATTGGAGAAGGAAATGGCAACCCACTCCAGTGTTCTTGCCTGGAGAATCCCAGGGACGGGGGAGCCTGGTGGGCTGCCGTCTCTGGGGTCGCACAGAGTCGGACATGACTGAAGCAACTTAGCAGACTTAGCAGCAGCAGCATCAAAGCAGAGTACATCTTCTGAAATTAAAAAAAAAAAATCTCAGTAAGTTTTTCTCTCTTTAAGTTCTTTTCAATCAATCGACCTCTTAATGAACACATTAAGATGTTTAAGTTTTAGCTAGTAAAATAAACAAATAAAACACATCACATGTTCTAGGTAAACAGCACCTTGCCATACTTCAGTTAAGTTCAGAATTGTAGTTGACAGTAGGTATTGGCCGCAGGTGACTCATATCTGCTTTCAGGCTTGGGGACAAGACACCTTGCAGCTACACCTTGCAACTTGAATGCATGCTTCCCATCATTCCTCAAAAGAAGGAGGGTGGCATCAGTGAAGGGCTGCTTTTATTCCTCTTCCACGTGCTATATCATTTACCAACACTGGGAGCAATTTACCTGGAAAACACCAATTTAAGGGGTTGCATGTGAAAACTTGAGTCATTAACTGGCCCCATAGCTAAAATTTATGACAGTGGTGTTTTAGTATCTTTTATAGATTGACGCCTTGGGCAGCTGCTTACAGGCCTGACTCAGCAGCTAACTCTGCATTCTCCTCATTTGTGGACTGTGAAAAACATCTAACCAATGAGATCTAAGAAATCAGAATCATCAAAATTCTTCTCTATCTCTCAATCCTCTTTCCAAATTCACCATATTATTAGTACAAAGCTTGTGGGCTATCCTGGTCTGTCATATACCAATCTATACACCGTATTAGGAACAGTTAGCATCACTCTTTCTTCTCCACTTTCCTCATTCTAAGCCACTTGAAGGTAGAAATTTTGCCTTAGTCTTCTTTATCCCTAGTCCCTAAGGCAATACCTGACCTATAGCTCATGATTTTTAAATAATTATTGAAGGAATGAAATTAGCACTTGTGGCAATGCCTGGCCTATAGCTCATGATTTTTAAATAATTACTGAAGGAATGAATGAATCCACCTCTGAGCCAGCACTAGGAAAATTGTCCAGAAGATAATGTAAAGCATGGGAGAGCATCACATAGTTATTTGAAGATTTAGATACAGAACACAAAAAAATCCATAGCCCCTCTTTCAAAGATCAGGATACCAAAAGTAAGTGGCAAGTAGCACTTTGGGGATGACTCACTAACAACATGCAGAAAACAACCACCTTTCTTTATACTCTGCTTGGATTGTCCATAAAATTTGGTTCTTCCAGTTGAGGAAGCAGCCATCTCTCTCAATAGATGGTGCTGTTTATGGTACAAAGAGGTCAGCCTCTCTTTTCTGATATGTGGTGAAGCTTTAAAGTTAGCCAAGATTATGTAATAAACATTGTAACATATATGTTTTATCCACATAGATTTGATAATAAATTCATAAGAAATGAGATTCAGTTTCACAAATTTGAGAACAGAGAGACTTGGGCCCAAATTAGGGCCTCTGCTCTGCTTTTTAAACTCTTTGATCCCTCTTAACTAAATTTCTGAATATTCCCATGCTTCAGTGAATTGTATATGCACTGTTTTCCTTCAGAGCCAAAGCCTCATAATTTGTACTCCAGGACTCAAGAGTTTCATTGCCTCAAAATCACATTTAGCTTTATTCACAGGTCTATAGCTATTTTGATGCTTAAAAAGTCTTACAAGGACCTTTACCAATGGTTTTTTAAGTTTTCTGAAAGAACTCCAACTGTGTGTATAAGAAAAACAGCAAGCCTTAGTGAATCCACCCCAGACATCAGATATTTCAAAAGTTCCTTGCTACATTGGACCTGACTTCCTTTACATGTGGGGATTTGAAATATTCAAGGGAGAAGGGTCTCTCTATAAGAAGCATCTTTCTATTCTCTTGAGAATGTCTTTACCTTAGATCTAGATCCAACTTTTGAAACATAACATGATGATTTCTACTCTTCTCCTTTTTCCTTTGTTTATTTCTTTACCCCAGTTCATTTTGTATCAGACTCATATTCTGGTGTCTTATCCCACATGGTATTTACTCTCTTTTTTTTAAACCAACTTTTTTGTAGCTTCAGGTCTATTTTCTTTGATAGACTTTACTTTTAAATAACTTAAAATGTTACTCTTTCTCAATTAAAACTCAGAAATAATATTACTGTATGTCTTCTTAGGAGCTTCTTGCTTACTGTTTCATGAACACTGAAAATAGTAACAGGAAGGTATTTGATTTAGTCATAAATAAAAGAAAAACTATTACAGATATGAGTTTATTTGCAACAAGAAGTCTAGAGATAATCATGGGGGTTCCAGATTGTTACCAAGGAACTAGAATTCAGCTTTCTGCTTTGTCAACCTTTGAAAGTTAGAGTATGCTAGGCTGTGCTGCTGTGACAAATAAGCAGCATGTCTTAGAAGTTTCAGTCAGTTCAGTTGCTCAATTGTGTCCAACTCTTTGCTACCACATTGACTGCAGCACACCAGGCTTCCCTGTCCATCACCAACTCCCAGAGCTTGCTCAAATTCATGTCTATCAAGTCCATGATGCCATCCAACCATCCCATCCTTTGTCATCCCCTTCTCCTTAGAAGTTTAACACACACAAAAATGTGGCTAGTGGGGATGAGATAGTTATTCAGGAAACAAGGTTCCTATCTTACCCTCAACATGTAGTCAAGGTCATTGTAGAGGGAAAAAGAGTGTACAGAAGATCATGCATGGGTGGGTGGGTGTGGGGCTTATGATGAGGGGAGGAAGCATGGTACAACGCTTGAATTAATATTCCTTTAGCCAGAACCCAATCGTGTGGCCTTCTTTTATATCTCATTGGTTACATGATTACCTCTAGCTGCATGGGAGTCCAGAAAGCATTATTTCAGTAAGGAAGAGTAGGGAAAAGATATGTGGTGGGTACCTAGCAATGTCTACCACAGGAATAGACTGTTGAACAATGTACAGTCTCAGCCTTTCATGTATTTCTATTATAATATGGGAGATAAGCTAGATCAAGAGTGCTACAGTAGAGATTTAAATGAAATAATCATAGGAATTCATAACACAAAGCAGCTAACTCTTTTTAGAGGACTTAAGAAAGACTTCACAGAGCATATAACATTTGAATTAGCTATTAATGAAAGATTGGGACTCTATTAAGTAAGAAGTACAGATGGAAGAGTGGATGCTGTAATATTATAATTGGATTTATGTTCTTTGCAAAAAATTACTTAGTCATTGGAGTGATACCAGAAAATTTTCAACAAGGGAGTAATAGGACTGGCTTTAGCATTGAGTAATTGGTGCAAAGGTGCACTATGTAACCATACAGCTTAAAAAATTGCCAAGATCCAGGAGACACATATTTTTCAATTATGGGAAAGGAGTGATATGGGAAGAGGAAGAAAGGGGTATAAGCCAGGGATCCTGAGCTCTATCTCACCTCTAAGGCCTCTGATAGTGAGACTCCATTCAGGTGACCCTCCAACCCCCAAAATGTGTTCTTTTAGCATAAAAATAAACAGTTCTTGAGATACAGCTTTCAGTTTTCCCAAGAGGACCCACTGAGTTTTGATCATTAAAGTCTAAGAATAATTCCTTTCCTATAAGCCGAAGTGGAACTCCCTGAAACTTTCATTCACTTGGTTTAATTTTCAATGATTAAGGTAATGGTATTCTTTGGAAATATAAAGAATGGCTATGAACATTTACCCCCAGAAAAGTATATGTATATGCAAAACTCACAAAAAATCCCAAATGAACTTTTTGGCCAACCCAATACTTTGTTGGGTTTGGAGGGCTACTTGAAATTTTTCCACAGATGCCCAAATTAAGAACCCTTAACCTATAGCAACTCAAATAAAAGCCTACTTACACTTCTGTATTACAGTTTCTTGAATATTTGAAAACTCTTTACATATTTTTCCTTTGCTTGTCAAACACTGATAAGCCTTACTATGTTCAAATACTTTTCAAACATTTTATTATTATTAATTCATTTGATTCTTTTGCAACGTTTGATTCTTTAGCAACATTATATATTAGGCACTATTATTTTTCCCTCTTTTACCAATGAAGAAGCTGAAAGTACAGAAGAAGTAAATAATTTCCTCAAAGTCACAGAGCTACTAAGTAGAAGAATTAAGATTTGAAAGTAGACAGTCTTGCTTCTGAGTGTCCACTTAGCACTGTGATAACTTATTGATGTTTAGTTTGGAAAAGAGAAGTCCAACTTCTTTGACTATGTTTATATTTCATAAATTTTAGGCCCCTCATTCTTTTCTAGACAACGTATTCTGACAATATCCCTTTAAAATGTGTTGCCGAGTTCCAAGCCCTGCCCTGTAAATGCATCGGTGCAGCCCCACACCAAATCAGCTTGTTCTGAAAGCCACTAAGGGGTCATTCATGCTGGGGAAGAACAGGATAAAGGAGGAGGCCTATGGGTCTTCTTCAGCTTCACACTGTTCTGGGTCCTCTGGGCTAGGGTTCGAATAGCTCTGGGATGGATATATCTGCAAGACTTTGTTATGTAATGTAACAAATTTTTTGTTATGTAATATCCCAGACAAAGTCTTGCATGGATTCTTTTCCACTCAGAACAAATCCTTTTCCAGGCTGCAAATAATCATCCCTAAGAGAATTAAGTGGTCTCTAATTAAGAACAATACTACTAAATCCTCACCTGAACCACAAAATAACCACACTTGAGGAGTCCACAGTCCTAAATGGAGAGGGACTGTTAATCTATGTTGATACCTTTAGTTCGATTTTATTTTATTAGATGGATTTTATAGTGGTTATTATCTCCTGGTTTACATAATCCTACACTTCCCTTAAGGCAAAGTGAATTGAGATTCATTGGACTTTGAATTTACAATCCAGTGCAGCTGGCAGGGCTGGGATTCAAATTCAATACCACAGAACACCACACTCGTAGATACATGTTTGGAAAGTTGGGGGTTGGTGGGGAGTTGCTGGGATGTGATCCATCAAATTGTCTGAGGTGAGGTGTTTGGGAATTTGTACTACAAGCGAATCTAAACTTCAACTAATTTGACTTAAAGGTTCCATGACCTCTCTTAAGTGGGAGACTCCCTTGCTCCAGAGTACTTACCCTCCATCTTTGTCTGTTGCTAATAATTTAGCCAGCGACAAGGCATGCTTAAAGATCAGCTTTTTTCCTGCAACAAACATGACTTCAGTCCAAGTATTTAAGCACCTGAACTCAAGTGAGGATAATAAATGTCAAAAGGATATTTATAGCTTGGTATATGGAGACTTTCCAGGTCCCTGTTCTGCAATAACACAGATCCATCTGCTAAGGGCATTAGAGTTGTGTTGTGTGTTGTTTTTTTTTTTTTTTTGGATGATAGGTTCTGAAAATAGAAAACCTGCAGTATGCAAAGATTGACATTGATTTTAACCCTTTCCTACTCAAATAATTATTGACTTAGTAGTTAATTACTGAGGGTAAAGTTTCTCTACAATTCCTGGCCTTTGGATGCAAGCCCAGAAGAAACCTTAGCTCAGTCTTATATAAGCCCCTGTCATCATTGTGCTGATAGATCTACCTGAGGATTTACTGTATACTTGTCAGACTTCAGGGACCTGGGGTTAGTCCACTCCCTAATCTATCGTTGGAATTATGATTGCTTTTACTGCTACACCATAAACATGGTTACCACTTGAACTATTATAAACTAATGTATTTCTGTCCTAAAGTCTGAGAAAGAGTACCTTTAAACACCTACAAAGAGAGTTTATATGTATTTGTACCAGGAGGTCATTTAATTCACTTCTATGATTGGCAAGGGGAGGAATAACCTCTCTGGTTCCTTTCCATCTGTGTTCCCCAACCTAGAGAATTTCCATAAAGTGAAATGAAAGTCAGTTAGCTTCGAAATCAGAAATTTAATACATTTGTTGAAATTAACACTAAAGTACAAGTCTAAACAACACAAGATATGGAAGAAAAATGTTGTCTCTTCTGTCACTAATAATTGCATATTCTCTGCAGCACAAAAGAAGACAATACTTTTAATATGAGGAGTATGTCTCACTTTACAACTGTGCTTGTTCTGAAATAGTATGCAAATTACATTTTGCACAATATATTTTCCCTTATAGCAGTGTCAAGAATATATCATTTCTAGGTCAACAATCGTCATTTTCTTCTCTTTTTAAATTTAATTTTAGTTTTACAAAGATCCCAATTGGTCTGCACAAACTACACCTCTTGTTCTATTTACTAATTTGTTTCATTTTCACTCCCATTCTGTAGTGCCATACCTTGCTGTCATTCTAAATCAACTCCCCGCATATGCTTGATTTTAAATCTTTTCTTGATCTGCATTTCTCTAATAAAGAGTCATGTTGGACATCTTTTCCTGTGCCTCTTGCCCATCTGTATGTCTTCTTTGGAGAAGTGTCTATTTAGATCTTCTGCCCATTTTTTGATTGGGCTGTTTGTTTTTCTGACATTGAGCTGTATGAAATGCTTATATGTTTTGGAGATTAATCCTTTGTTGGTTGCTGCTTTTGCAATTATTATTATTATTATTTTTTTTTTTTTTGCTTTTGCAATTATTTTTTCCCATTCTGAAGGTTGTCTTTTTAGTGAAAAGTGGTTATGGTTTCCTTTACTGTGCAAAAGCTTTTAAATTTAATTAGGTCCCATGTGTTTATTTTGTTTTTAATTTCCATTACTCTAGGAGGTGGATCAAAAAAGATCTTGCTGTGATTTATGTCAAGGAGTATACGCCTATGTTTTCTTCTAAGAACTTTATAGTTTCTGGCCTTACGTTTAAGTCTTTAATCCATTTTGAGTTTATTTTTACATATAGTGTTAGGAAGTATTCTAATTTCATTCTTTGTACTGTTGTACAGTTTTCCCAGCACCATGTATTGAAGAGGCAATCTTTTCTCCATTATATATTCTTGCCTCTTTTGTCAAAGATTAGCTCACCATCGGTGCATGGGTTTATCTTTGGGATTTCTAGCTCATTTCATTGGTCTATATTTCTGTCTTTGTGCCAATACCATGCTGTCTTGATTACTGTAGCTTTGTAGTATTGTCTGAAGCCAGGAGCTTGATTCCTCCAGTTCCATTCTTCTTTCTCAAGATTGCTTTAGCTATCCAGGGTCCTTTTTGCTTCTATACAAATTGTGAAATTTTTTGTTATAGTTCTGTGAAAAATGCCACTGGTAGTTTGATAGGGATTGCACTGAATCGGTAGGTTGCTTTGGGTAGTACAGTCATTTTTCACAATATTGATTCTTCCAATCTAAGAACATGATATATCTCTCCATCTGTTTGTGTCATTTTTGATTTCTTTCATCAGTATCTTAGTTTTCTGCATATAGATCTTTTGTCTCCTTAGGTAGGTTTATTCCTAAGTATTTTATTATTTTTGTTGCAATGGTGAGTGGGATTATTTCCTTAATTTCTCTTTCTGACTTTTCATTGTTACTGTATAGGAATACAAGGGATTATTTTGCATTAATTGTATATTCTTTGACTTAAATTCATTGATTAGCCCTAGTAATTTTCTGGTGGCATGTTTAGGGTTTTCTATGTATAGTTGTATCATCTGCAAACAGTGACAGTTTTACTTTTTCTTTTCCAATCTAGAGTCCCGTTATTCCATTTTCTTCACTGACTTCCATAACCAGGACTTCCAAAACTATGCTGAATAATAGTGGCAAGAGTGAACATCCTTGTCTTTTTCCTGATCTCAGAGAAAACGCTTTCAGTTTTTCACCACTGAGGATGATGCTTGCTGTAGGCTTGTCATACATGGCCTTTATTATGCTATGGTAGATTCCCTTTATGTCCACTTTCTGGAGAGTTTTTATCAGAAACAGGTGCTGAATTTGATTTGTCAAAAGCTTTTTTTTTTTATCAATTGAGATGATCATATGGTTTTTATTCTTCAATTTTTGATGTGGTGTATTACACTGATTGATTTGCAGATATTGAAAAATCCTTGCATCCCTGTGATAAACCCACTTGACCGTGGTGTGTGATCCTTGTAATGTGTTATTGGATTTAATTTGCTAGTATTGGGTTGGTCAAAAAATAAAAATAAAAGACATTTTTACCAAAAACTTTATTAAACAATGTCTTCACTATTTCGTTCCTCTACATTCTGCCATTTTTCAGGCAACTTCACGATTCCACCTTCACAAAACTTTTTATCTTGTTGAGCAAAGAACTGTTTCAGGTGCCTTTTACAATCTTTCAGAGAATTGAGATTTTTTTTTCCACTAGGAGTCGGACACAACTGAGAACTGAACTGAATTGAACTGAAACTGAAGAGAATAAAGACCAAACTAAATGGACATCCAAATGTGTAGTGTCTGGTGAATATGGCAGATGAATCAGAATTTTCCAGCCAAGCTATGAGAGTTTTTACCAGGTCATCAAAGAAGCTTGCTGTCTTGCATTATCCTGATGGAAAATTATGAATTTTCTGTTGACTAACTCTGGAAGCTTTTCATTGAGTGCTGCTTTCAGCTAATCTAATTGGAAGCAGTACTTGTTGAAATTAATCATTTGGTTTTCTGGAAGGAGCTCATAATAGAGAACTCCCTTCCAATCCCACCATATACACAACATCACCTTTGGATGAAGACTGGCATTTGGTGTGGATGCTGGTCACTCATTTCTTTTGCCCTATGATCTCTTCTGTTCCACATTATTGTACAGTATCCACTTTTCATTGTCACAATTTGTTTTAAAAATAGAAATTTAAGTTTCAGTAGAGAATCACATGCAGAAACACAGTTAAGAAGGTTTGTTTGTCTGTTTGTTTAACTTATGTGGAAACAAAATATCAAAAAGATTAACATTACCTAGCTGATACAAATGATTTTCCACGCTTGATATGGATATTTTGAGTATGACAGCTGTCTCCTGTGTGGTATAACATTGATTGTTCTCAGTTAATGTCTCAATATGATCACTATCAACTTCAACTGCTCTACCTGACTAGGGAGTATCATTCTGCTAGAAATCTCCAGCACAAAACTTCACAAACCACTTTTGACACATTAGTCACAGCATCTTCTCCATATACTAGATAAATCTTTTTTGCTGTGTTTCAGTATCATTTTTGCTTTTCTTGAAATATTAAAGTAAAATGTGCTAAAAATGTTGCTTTTTTCTTCCATCATTAATATTAAAATAGCTACACAAAAAATTACCAATTTTGATGAATTTTTTATAAATGCATACTGATATGCCAGCTGTCGAATTATACTGTAACATAATTGTTTCAAATGAAGTCAAACACAAATAAACACTACTAGAGCCATCTTATGGAAAAAACTGAGCAGACCTTTTGGTTACTCCAATATTTTGTTGAGGATGAATATCTATGTTCATCAGTGACAGTTGCTGAAAAAAAAGAAAATGAGAGGCCATCATCAGTGATGTTGGTTTGTAATTTTCTTTTACGTTATCTCTTTGTTGTCTGGTTTTGGTATCAGAGTGATGGTGACCTCATAAAATACATTTGGAAGTGTTCCCTCCTCTGCAACTTTTTGGAAGAGTTTCAGAAGGGTAGATGTTAACTCCCCTCTAAATGTTTGATGGAATTCACCTGTGAAGCCACCTGATCCACCTCACACCAGTCACAATAGCCAACATCAAAAAAAAAAAAAAAAATCTATAAACAAATGGTGCAGAGGGTGTGGAGGAAAGGGATTTCTCCCACACTGTTGGTAGAAATGTAAACTGGTACAGCCACTATGGAGGTGATGGAATTCCAGTTGAACTATCTCAAATCCTAAAAGATGATGCTATTAAAGTGCTGCATTCGATATGCCAGCAATTTGGAAAACTTAGCAGTGGCCACAGGATTGGAAAAGGTCAGTATTCATTCCAATCCCAAAGAAGGACAATGCCACAGAAGGTTCAAACTCCCACACAATTGTGCTCATTTTACATACTAGCAAGAATATGCTGAAAATCCTTCAAGATAGACTTCAATAGTACATGTACCGAGAACTTCCAGGTGTAAAAACTGGATTTAGAAAAGGCAGAGGAATCACAGATAAATTTCCAATATCTGTTGGATCATAGAAAAAGCAAGAGAACTCAAGAAAAACATCTACTTCTGCTTCAGTGACTATGCTAAAGCCTTTGACTGTGTGGCTCACAACAAACTGTAGAAAATTCTTAAAGAGATGGGAATACCAAACCACCTTACCTCCTCCTGTGAAACCTATATCCAGGTCAAGAAGCAACAGTTAGAGCCGGACATGGAACAATAACTAGCTGAACGTTGGGAAAGTAGTACATCGAGGCTGTATATTGTCACCCTGCTTATTTAACTTATATGCAGAATACATCATGCGAAATGCTGGTCTGGATGACCCAGAAGCTGGCATCAAGACTGCCGGGAGATGTCAAAGATGACCAGGGCAAGTTCAATGCATTAAGCAGGGTACTCAAAGCCAGTGCTCAGGGACAACCCAGAGTGATGGAGTGAGAAGGGAGGTGAGGGGCGGTTCAGGGTGAGGGGACACATCTACACCCGTGGCTGACTTATGTTGATATATCACAAAAACCACCACAATATTGTAAAATAATTCAGTTCAGTCACTCAGTCGTGTCAGACTCTTTGAGACTCCATGGACTGCAGCTCGCCAAGCTTCCCTGTCCATTGCCAACTCCTGGAGCCTACTCAAACTCATGTCCATCACATCAGGAAAGTAATTAGCCTCCAATTAAAATAAATTAATTAAAACAAAAGATTGCTGGGAGAAACATCAATAACCTCAGGCATGCAGATGACACTACCCTTATGGCAGAAAGTGAACTGGAAGTAAAGAGCCTCTTGATGAAGGTAAAAGAAGAGAGTTAAAAAGCTGGCTTAAAACTTAACACTCAAAAAACCAAGATCATTGCATCCAGTTCCATCACTTCACAGCAAATAGTTAGGAAAGCAATAGAAACAGTGAGACTTTATTTTCGTGGGCTCCAAAATCACCACAGACAGTGACTGCAGTCATGAAATTAAAAGAGGCTTGCTCCTTGGAAGAAGAGCCATGACAAAGCTAGACAGCATATTAAAAAGCAGAGACATTACTTTGCCAACAAAGGTCCATGTAGTCAAAGCTATGGCTTTCCCAGTAGTCACATATGGATGTGAGAGTAGGACCAGAGAGAAGGTTGAGTGATGAAGAACTGATGCTTTTGAACTGTGGTGTTGGAGAAGACTCTTGAGAGTCCCTTGGACTGCAGGGAGTTCAAACCAGTCAATCCTATAGACAATCAACCCTGAATATTCATTGGAAGAACTGATGCTAAAGCTGAAACTCCAATACTTTTGCCACCTGATGCAAAGTGCAAACTCATTAGAAAAGACCCTGATGCTGGGAAAGATTGAAGGCAGGAGGAGAAAGGGACATAACAGAAGATGATATGGTTGGATGGCATCACCAACATAATGGACCTGAGTTTGACTAAACTCCAGGAAATTGTGAAGGACAGGGAAACGTGGTATGCTGCATTCCATGTGGTTGCAAAGAGTTGGACACGACTAAGCAACTAAACAAAAACAGCCACTATGGAGAGAATATGGAGGGTACCTTATTTTTGACAAAGGAGGAAAGAACATACAGTGGGGCAAAGATAGCCTCTTCAATAAGTGATGCTGGGAAAACTGGATAGCTACTTGTGAAAGAATGAAATTAGAACACTTACTAACACCATACACAAAGATAATTCAAAATGGATAAAAAAAAAAAAAACCTAAATGTAAGACCAGAAACTAAAAAAAAAAAAAACTCTTAGATGAAAACATAGGCAGAACACCTGATGACATAAATCAAAGCAAGATCATCTATGACTCACCTCCTAGAGTAATGTAAATAAAAACAAAAATAAACAAGTGGGACATAATTAAACATAAAAGCTTTTGCACAGCAATGGAAACTACAAACAAGGTGAAAAAACAGCCCTCAGAATGGGAGAAAATAATAGCAAAGGAAATGACTGACAAATAATTAATTTCCAAAATATATATGCTGCTCATACAGTTTAATATCAGAAAAGCAAACAACCCATTCAAAAAGTGGAGAAAAGACCTAAAAAGACATTTCTCCAAAGAAGAAACACAGATGACTAACAAACACATGAAAAGATGCTCAGTTTCACTTATTATTCACTTGATTGCCCATTCCTATCTGACTCTTTGCAAACCCATGGACTGCAGCACACCAGGCTTCCCTGTCCATCACCTACCCCCAGAGCTTGCTCAAACTCCTGTCCATTGAGCTGGTGATGCCATCCAACCATCTCATCCTCTGTTGTCCCCTTCTCCTCCTACCTTCAATTTCCCCAGCATCAGGGTCTTTTCCAATGAGTCAGTTCTTCACATCAGGTGGCCAAAGTATTGGGGTTTCAGCTTCTGCATCAGTCCTTCCAATGAGTATTTAGGACTGATTTCCTTTAGGATGGACTGGTTTGATCTCCTTGCAGTCCAAGGGACACCGAAGAGGCATCTCCAACACCACAGTTCAAAAGCATCAATTCTTTGGCACTCAGCTTTAGAGTCCAACTCTCACATCCATACATGACTACTGGAAAAACCATAGATTTGACTAGATGGACCTTTGTCAGCAAGGTAATGTCTCTGCTTTTTAATCTGCTGTCTACTTTGGTCATAGCTTTTCTTCCAGGGAGCAATTGTCTTTTAATTTCATGGCTGCAGTCACCATCTGCTGTGATTTTGGAGCCCCCCAAAATAAACTCTCTCACTGTTTCCATTGTTTCCCCATCTATTTGCCATGAAGTGATGAGACTGGATGCCATGATCTTAGTTTTTTGAATATTGACTTTTAAGCCAGCTTTTTCATTATCCTCTTTCACTTTCATCAAGAGGCTCTTTAGTTCCTCTTCATTTTCTGCCATAAGGGTGGAGTCATCTGTGCATCTGAGGTTATTGATATTCTACTGACAATCTTGATTCCAGCTTGTGCTTCATCCAGCCCAGCATTTCTCATGATGTACTCTGCATATAAGTTAAATAAGCAGGGAGACAATATATGGCCTTGATGTACTCCTTTCCTGATTTGGAATCAGTCTGTTGTTCCATGTCCAGTTCTAAATGTCCTTTCTTGACCTGCACACAGATTTCTCAGGAGGCAGGTAAGGTGGTCTGGTATTCCCATCTCTTGAAGAATTTTCCACAGTTTGTTGTGATCCACACAGTCAAAGGCTTTGATGTAATCAATAAAGCAGAAGTAGATGTTTTTCTGGAATTCTCTTGGTTTTTTGATGATCCAACAGATGTTGGCAATTTGATCTCTTGTTCCTCTGCCTCTTCTAAATCCAGCTTGAACATCTGGGCGTTCACGGTTCACATACTGTTGAAGCCTTATTAGTAGAGAAATGTAAATCAAAACTTCAGTGAAAGACCACCTCACAGCAGTCAAAATGGCCATCACCAAAAAGTCTACAAACAATAAATGCTCAAGAGGGTGTGGAGAAAAGGGAACCCTCTTGCATTACTGGTTGGAATGTAAATTGATACAGCCACTATGGAAGACATTATGGAGATTCCTTAAAAAACTACGAAGAAAACCACCATATGATCCAGCAATCCCACTACGAGGCATATTCCCTGAGGAAATAAAAACTGAAAAAGTCACATGTATCCCAATGTTCACTGCAGCACTATTTACCATAGCTAGAACATGGAAGCAACCTAGATGTCCATTGACAGATGAATGGATAAAGAAGCTGTGGTACATATATACAATGGAGTAGTACTCAGCCATAAACAAGAACACATTTGAGTCAGTTCTAATGAGGTGGACAAACCTAGAGCTTATTATACAGAGTGAAGTAAGAAAGAGAAATATAAATATCGTATACTGACGCATATATATGCAATCTTGAAAGATGGTACTGAGGAATTTATTTTTGGGACAGCAATGGAGAAACAGACAGAAAACAGACCTAAGGACATGGGAGTGGGGAACGGAGAGGGTGAAATGTATGGAGAGAGAAACATGGAAACTTACAATACCATATATAAAATAGATAGCCAATGGGAATTTACTGTATGACTCAGGGAATTCAGACAGGGGTTCTGTGACAATCTAGGAGGGTGGGATGGGGAAGGCAATGGAAGGGAGGTTCAGGAGGGAGTGGACATGGGTGTACCTATGGCTAATTCATGTTGATGTATGACAGAAAACCACAAAATTCTTTAAAGCAAATATTCTTCAATTAAAAAAATAAAGTGAAAAAAAAAGAAGTGGAAGGACTGAAAAAAAAATTAAAAATAGAGCTACCATATGGACCAGCAGTCCCACTCCTGGACATATATTCTGAGAAAATGATAATTCAGAAAGACACATCAGCCCAGTGGTAGCTGCAGCACTATCTACAATAGTCAAGACACGGAAGCAGCCTAAATGTACATTGACAGAGAAATGGATAAAGTGTGGAACATAAATACAATGGAATATTACTCAACTGTAAAGATAAAATAATGCCAATGGCAGCGATACGGATGGATCAAGAGACTGTCATACTGAGTGAAGTAAGTTAGACAAAGACAAATAACATATGTGGAATTGGAAAAAAAGGAGGTACAAAGGAACGTACCTACAGAACAGAAACAGTTACAGATGTAGAAAATAAATTTGTCATTATGGCAGGGCAGAGATAAATTGGAAGACTGGTGTTAATATGTATATACTACTGCATAAAATAGATAACTAATAAGGACCTACTCTATAATAAGGACTATAGGGAATTCTACTCAATACTCTGTAATGGCCTACGTGGGAAAAGAATCTAAAAGAATGGTTACATGTATAACAGATCCACTTTGCTGTATACCTGAAACTAACACAGCATTGTAAACCAATTATACTCCAATAAAAGGTTTGGGGGAAAAAATTACCTTTTCTTTATAAAAATCTTTGGAAAATGGCAGTGGTTATTTGTGAGCATGTCATTTAATTTACACTACCGCTGCTGTGCTATAGATACCAGCTATCTTCCTTTTTTTCGCTTAACAATATAGTTTTAAGATATAATCTTATTTTTATGCATATATTCACCTTGTGGCTTCTGGTTTCTGCTAAGTACTACATCATCTGCATCCACCTTATGTTAATACTCCCTCAGGGTCAGGACCCAGACTGCTATCATCTCCCTGCTACCACAAACAACACTATAATAAAGAGTGCTTTGAGCTCCTATTTCTTCTCTATCCAATAATAGAAAGCCTTTAAGGAAATATTCAAGTGCATTGATAGATTCCCTAAGTAAGAAAACATGCAGAATCCTACTGAAAATTAAGTCTATGGCTATTTTTCTTACTATGCAAATAATTATCCTTAATATGTTTGTGGTATAAGTTTCATGTTCGGACTTATATACATTTGACTTCCATAAAGATAAAACATCCATATGAAACAATTTGGACATTCTTCCAGCTCAGTGGGATTAGTACTTTGCTCTCTTTCATTTAAACTGTCTCAAGTAATCAGCTTTCTTCTTTGAGATACTGTATCCCAGGCCAGTAGATATGACTTCTTGGAAGTCCTAACATTTGGCTTACATTTACCTTTTCTTATATTGATCTCAAAAGAGTGATCTCTTCAGGCCAAATTCCTCCCTAAAGAAATTAGCAGTGTGTAAGGTTAGCTAAAATCACAGATTCATAATAAGAACTCTGTAACTATTTGGGTTCAGGAATAGACAATAGTAGATGAAGGTAAGACAGCTTTGCAGATGTCCCTACATCTATAACCAGGGGCTGAAATTTTATGATAGGTCCTTAGGAAAAAGTAATGTTGAGTCTATTCATTTTTTTGTGATAAAGATAATTTAAAGCCTGGTAAGTAGACTGATTCAATTACAATGTGTTGGGGGAATACAACATCTTAATTAACCAATGTTTACTGAATATTTATTATATTTGAGGCATTATGATAAGCAATGGGATAGAAGAATGTGGAATGTAAACATTAATAAAATATTTATACTTGTAAGATTATTAGTAGAGGGAGAGGTTCTTGATATGTGAATAACTAACAGAGGAAGATAAGACTACAGAAACCCAATTCAACAAATATTCAGTTCCAACCAAATAGGGCTGTCATTTTAAGTCCTCATCAACACAAATGACTTTGGTGTCCGCCCTCACAATCTGCAAGAGGTGGAAAACAAGAAAATAAATGTGATTAAGTCTTATGGAAACTATGATGGAAAGAATGCAGAAAGAGACAAAAAAAGTCAGGAGAGTGGATGATCCATAAAAAGAAAGTATGTGGAATTATATATAATGTGGCCATCTAACAGAGCCCTGTGAAACATCAATACTTGGAGACAGGCAAAGGAAAAAGAGAAGCAAAACTAAATTGAACAAGGAAAAGACACAAATGCAAATATTAATAATACATACCCTTGGATATTGCAAAAGCCAAAGTAGGTGGCTTAAGGAAACTGGGAAGAAGGACACGGTGGGAAGACATGGAATCCAGCAGTCTGAGATTACTCCAAGGATGTGAATGAAAGTATCCATCAGGAGGGTGGGGCTAGCCTGGGAAGGAACACAAGCAATTCTTGAAGACCTATTATCCATTTTAAGAAATAAATCAAACCCATGGATCCAAAGCCACTTTGAAAGCCCTCTTATTCCGTTCTTCCAGAAAGGGAACCACTCTTCACCATTTTGTACTGATCATTCCCCTACTCTTCTTTAAATCTTTATTGCTTGTGTATTTATACATAAATAATATGTTGTTTTATATATGTTAGAACTTTTTTGTATTCTGTCACTTCTTTTTTCTACTCAACATCTGTTTTGAGTTTTCCCCATATTAAAATTAGCCATTTGTGCCTTAACATATTTTCTTCCTCAGTCTTGCCAGAGATATATGTATGTATTTCACATACATAATTATGTTCTTGAGAAACTGTATTCTCAAATGTGCAGGTAAAGTTCCTATATCTATTCCTTACATCAGAATTACTTATTGTCTTTTTCAGATCTTCTAAATCATAATTGTTTGCCTTTTTTGTTGTTGTTGTTGTCACTGAGAGGTGGAATGGATTTGCCCATTACTCCTTTTCTTTCTATTCCTATATTGATCTATTTTCAAGTTATGTATTTATATTTACCCAAGGTTAGAATGAAAGTGAAAGTCGCTCAGTTGTGTCCAACTCTTTCCAATCCCATGGAGTATACAGTCCATGGAATTCTCCAGGTCGGAATATGGGAGTGGGTAGCCTTTCCCTTCTCCAGGGGATCTTCCCAACCCAGGGGTCAAACCCAGGTCTCCCGCACTGTAGGTGGATTCTTTACCAGCTGAGCCACCAGGGAAGCCCAAGAATATTGGAGTGGTAGCCTGTCCCTTCTCCAGATCTTCCCAACTGAGGAATCGAACCGGGGACTCCTGCATTGCAGGCAGATTCTTTATCAGCTGAGCTACCAGGGAAGCCAAGTTTAGAATGGTTGTATGTATTTTAAAGTAAAAATATAATCAAGAATAAAGAGGGCCACTTCAAAATGATAAAATAGATAAAAGTTTAGAGTGGTTGATTTTATCATTTTTGAAGTGACCCTCTTTATTCTTGATTATATTTTTCTTTTAATATGTTTGTTATTAATATAACTGTAATAGCTTATTTAACTTAGTATGTATGTTGTAGTTTTTTATCTTATTTTCAACACCTTCTTGGTTCTTACACTTTAGTGTTTATCTCTCTTTTAAAAAAAAATTTTAACTTTGTAATTGAACTATAGTTGATATAGAATGTTGTGTTAGTTTCAGATGCACAGCAAAATTATTTAATATTTTTGAAGATTATATGCCATTATAGGTTATAACAAGATAGTGGGTATAATTCCCCGTTCTATGCAGTATATCCTTTTTGCTTATCTATTTTATGTATAGTAGTTTGTATCTGTTAATCCAGACTCCTAATTTGTCTTTCCCCCTTCCGTCTCCCTTTTTGTAACCACAAGTTGTTGTTTTCTATATCTGTGAGTCTTTTTCTATTTTGCGTATATATTCGTTTGTATTAGTTTTTGGAGTGAAAGTGTTAGTCTCTCAGTCAGGTCCAACTCCTTGTGACCCCAGGCACCATAGCCCACCAGGCTCCACTCTCTACAGAACTCTCCAGGCAAAAATACTGGACTGGGTTGCCATTCCTTTCTCCAGCAGATCTTCCCAACCCAGGGATCGAACACAGGTCTCCTGAATTGCAGGCAGATATATTTATTTGTATTAGTTTTTAGATTTCATAGATAAGTGACATCGTAGAGTATTTGTCTTTCTCACGGAACATCATTTTCTCTAGGCCCATCCATGTTGCCGCAAGTGGCCGTATTTCATTCTTTTTTGTTGCTGAGTAATTTACCATTTTGTATGTGTGTATGTATGTGTATACCATATCTTCTTAATCCAATCATGTATTGATGGACATTTTGTCTCCATGTCTAGTGTTTCTCTCTTAAATAGCATATAGATGGATTTTTGTTATTTTTATTTTAAATGAATGTGTTGACAATGAACCTTTATTGTGATATATTTGAAATATTTTACCAACTTATTCTGTACTTTACTTTTTTTGTTTTATGTTTTTACCTCTTTCTTGTATTCTTTTGAATGCACTGAGATTTCATTTGCTTCTTTATTCTGGCTTTCTACTCTTTTGGTTTGGACATTACTTTTTCTACTTTGTTAGAGGTTATCCTTGAAATTTTAACATATGGATTACACATGACAAAGTGGAGAATTAATTAATATGCTTATCCCCTCTCTAACCAATATAAGCAGCCATGGCACACTTCAGGCACTGCCTGTTGTGTTAGCTTATCAATCCTTTCTTCTTTAGTTCTTAATATTATAATTTTAGTCCTTCACAGTTTTGTTTTTTTTACCTATATTTATGTATGTTAAGCAACTCCTTTTGTCATAGTTTATTTCTATAGCTCAGACATTCCTTCTGAGATCATCATTGTTCTTCATGAATAATTTCCTTTAAACCTTTCATCAGCACACAGTGATCTCAGTTATTTTTTGTTTGAAATGGCTTTATTATGTGCTAATTCTTCTGTAAAACTTTAAAAATATTTGGCTGTGTGGGGTCTTAGTTGCGGCACACAGGACCTTCATCCTTATTGTGGCATTCAGGATGTTTAGTGGTAGTACGTGAATTCTTAGTTGTGGCATGTGGGATCTAGTTCCCTGGCTAGGGATTGAACCTGGCCTCCTTGCATTGGGAGCATGGATTCTTAGCCACTGGACCATCAGGGAAGTCCCTATGTGCTAATTATTGAAGGATGGTTCACTGTAAATAATATTAGTGTTCACCTGAACTGAACTGAACTGAGAGCTATATTTCAGCATTTTCTAGATATTGCTCCATAGTGTCTTTGCTTTCACTGTTCCTCTTGGGAAGTCAGTTGTCAGGCTATCTGTCATTCCATTGTAATAAATCTATTTTTCTATCTGGTACTTTTAAGATTATCAGTTGACTTTGGTAACCTGCTGCATCTCTGTGATATGTCTAGGAATGAATACATTTGATTTATTTTGTTGTTTGGGATATGTTGTGTTCTTTGATACTAAAGAGCCATTCAGTTCAGTTCAGTTCAGTCGCTCAGTCGTGTCCGACTCTTTGTGAACCCACGAATCGCAGCATACCAGGCCTCCCTGTCCATCACCAACTCCCGGAGTTTACCCAAACTCATGTCCATCAAGTCAGTGATGCCATCCGGCCATCTCATCCTCTGTCGTCCCCTTCTCCTCCTGCCCCCAATCCCTCACAGCATCAGGGTCTTTTGCAACGAGTCAACTCTTCGCATGAGGTGGTCAAAGTATTGGAGTTTCAGCTTTAGCATCAGTCATTCCAATGAACACCCAGGACTGATCTCCTTTAGGATGGACTGGTTGGATCTCCTTGCAGTCCAAGGGACTCTCAAAAATCTTCTCCAACACCACAGTTCAAAAGCATCAATTCTTCAGCACTCAGCCTTCTTCACAGTCCAACTCTCACATCCATGCATGACCACTGGAAAAACCATAGCCTCGACTTGACGGACCTTTGTTGGCAAAGTCATGTCTCTGCTTTTCAATATGCTATATAGGTTGATCATAACTTTCCTTCCAAGGAGTAAGCATCTTTTAATTTCATGGCTGCAGTCACCATCTGTAGTGATTTTGGAGCCCCCCAAAAATAAAGTCAGCCACTGTTTCCACTGTTTCCCCATCTATTTCCCATGAAGTGATGGGACCGGATGCCATGATCTTCGTTTTCTGAATGTTGAGCTTTAAGCCAACTTTTTCACTCTCCTCTTTCACTTTCATCAAGAGGCTTTTGAGTTCCTCTTCACTTTTCTGCCATAAAGGTGGTGTCATCTGCATATCTGAGGTTACTGATATTTCTCCGGCAATCTTGATTCCAGCTTGTGTTTCTTCCAGCCCAGCGTTTCTCATGATGTACTCTGCATAGAAGTTAAATAAGCAGGGTGACAATATACAGCCTTGACGTACTCCTTTTCCTATTTGGAACCAGTCTGTTGTTCCATGTCCAGTTCTAACTGTTGCTTCCTGACCTGCATATAGGCTTCTCAAGAGGCAGGTCAGGTGCTCTGGTATTCCCATCTCTTTCAGAATTTTCCACAGTTTCTTGTGATCCACACAGTCAAAGGCTTTGGCATAGTCAATAAAGCAGAAATAGATGCTTTTCTGGAAGTCTCTTGCTTTCTCCATGATCCAGCAAATGTTGACAATTTGATCTCTGGTTCTTCTGCCTTTTCTAAAACCAGCTTGAACATATGGAAGTTCACAGTTCACGTATTGCTAAAGCCTGTCTTGGAGAATTTTGAGCATTACTTTACTAGCATGTGAAATGAGTGCAATTGTGTGGTAGTTTGAGCATTCTTTGGCATTATCTTTCTTTGGGATTGGAATGAAAACTGACCTTTTCCAGTCCTGTGGCCACTACTGAGTTTTCCAAAATTGCTGGCATATTGAGTGCAGCACTTTCACAGCATCATCTTTCAGCATTTAAAATAGCTCCACTGGAATTCCATCACCTCCACTAGCTTTGTTCGTAGTGATGCTTTCTAAGGCCCACTTGACTTCACATTCCAGGATGTCTGGCTCTAGGTGAGTGATCACCATCATGATTATCTGGGTCATGAAGATCTTTTTAACAAAAATCAATTCTGAAAAATTAGATTTTAATCTATTAATATGGTATGTTCTTCAATTAAGCCTCCTTTAATTCCTCTCAATGATGTGTTATAGTTTTCTGTGGTCTTTCACATCTTTCATTAAATATAGTCCACGTTTTAAGTATTTAACATCTCTGTTATTTTCTGCTTTTTATTAGTACATGGAAATATATATTGATTTTTATATATTTTGCATCCAATAACCTTGTTGAAATCATTTATTCTAATCACTTATATATAGATTCTTCTGCATTTTCTAAATATAGAGGTGTACTATTTACAAATACTATTAGCATGACTTCCACCTTGTCAGTGCAGATGCCTGCAGAAGCCCATGTGTTATAAATAAATTGCTAGAATCCTGCATGATCTGTAGTTCATGAGTCACAAGATCAATCAGAATCAGCACTGTTTTTCAGATTGCTAACTTGTCTTCACAAACATTTAGTCCAACAGCTCATTGAACTTTGCCCAGAATTTTTGAAATTCCCATGGGGTTTGATCTGTGTAAAATTTCAACCTGAAAAGGATTTGTCTGGAAATTCAGAAATTTTAATATAAAATATTCCCCTCACATGTAAACAAAGATTTTACTGGCAACACTGACATATAAACAAACATGGATCCCTCTAAACCATATACTATACTATATCGTATACAGTACTAGATCATGATCTTTATTCGGCATTCTCAAACACAAAGTTCATTACTGAGAAAGAAAAAGAATGAGATGGTGGGTGATTTAGAACAAATATTCATGTTGAATTTGGGCCTACATAGAAGTTTATAAATTAAGTTTCATCAGTTTTATTTTTGTAAAGCTTAACTGAGATAAAATTTCCTAATTTAACTCATGTCCTAGCAGAAAAAATTTTAGGCTAGGGACAAAGCCGAGCAGAGGAACTAAACACAGATGAGAGGATGCATGCATTTACGTGCTGGTATTCCCTTTAGGAAGAGAAACTAGGCCTCAATAAGGGGGTGGAAAGCAACTTTAGAATGTGTGCATGAGTTTTCCTCTGCTTGAAAAAAATCTCCCCCCTCCCCCAATCTTCCCCTGAACAGTTCTCCTTACCAGTCAAGTCTCAGTTTAAATGTCACTTTATTAGGCTCTTTTAAACCAATGTCTCAATCTAAATTTGTCTTCCTCATGTCATTCTGTTATATTTAACTTCTTTATCATAAATTTAAATTTCATATTTGCACATTTACTAGTGGTTCTCAAACTGCAGCATGCTTAAGCAGCGCTTGGGTAGCTCATTAAAAATGTAGACTCCTCAACCTACCCGACTTTAGGCTCTACTGCAAAGCCACAGTCATCAAGACGGTATGGTACTGGCACAAAGACAGAAATATAGATCAAGGGAACAAAATAGAAAGCCCAGAGATAAATCCACGCACATATGGACACCTTCTCTTTGACAAAGGAGGCAAGAATATACAATGGATTAAAGACAATCTCTTTAACAAGTGGTGCTGGGAAATCTGGTCAACCACTTGTAAAGAATGAAACTAGAACACATTCTAACACCATACACAAAAATAAACTCAAAATGGATTAAAGATCTAAACGTAAGACCAGAAACTATAAAACTCGTAGAGGAGAACATAGGCAAAACACTCTCTGACATACATCACAGCAGGATCCTCTATGACCCACCTCCCAGAATATTGGAAATAAAAGCAAAAATAAACAAATGGGACCTAATTAAACTTAAAAGCTTCTGCACATCAAAGGAAACTATTAGCAAGGTGAAAAGACAGCCTTCAGAATGAGAGAAAATAATAGCAAATGAAGCAACTGACAAACAACTAATCTCAAAAATATACAAGCAACTCCTACAGCTCAACTTCAGAAAAATAAATGACCCAATCAAAAAATGGGCCAAAGAACTAAATAGACATTTCTCCAAAGAAGACATACAGATGGCTAACAAACACATGAAAAGATGCTCAACATCACTCATTATCAGAGAAATGCAAGTCAAAACCACTATGAGGTACCATTTCACACCAGTCAGAATGGCTGTGATCCAAAAGTCTACAAGCAATAAATGCTGGAGAGGGTGTGGAGAAAAGGGAACCCTCTTACACTGTTGATGGGAATGCAAACTAGTACAGCCACTATGGAGAACAGTGTGGAGATTCCTTAAAAAACTGGAAATAGAACTGCCTTATGATCCAGCAATCCCACTGCTGGGCATACACACTGAGGAAACCAGAGGGAAAGAGACACGTGGACCCCAATGTTCATCGCAGCACTGTTTGTAATAGCCAGGACCTGGAAGCAACCTAGATGTCCATCAGCAGATGAATGGATAAGAAAGCTGTGGTATATATACACAATGGAGTATTACTCAGCCATTAAAAAGAATACATTTGAATCAGTTCTAATGAGGTGGATGAAACTGGAGCCTATTATACAGAGTGAAGTAAGCCAGAAGGAAAAACACCAATACACTATACTAATGCATATATATGGAATTTAGAAAGATGGCAACAATAACCCTGTGTATGAGACAGCAAAAGAGACACTGATGTATAGAACAGTCTTATGGACTCTGTTGGAAAGGGAGAGGGTGGGAAGATTTAGGAGAATGGCATTGAAACTTGTAAAATATCATGTATGAAACGAGTTGCCAGTCCAGGTTCGATGCACGATACTGGATGCTTGGGGCTGGTGCACTGGGATGACCCAGAGGGATGGTATGGGGAGGGAGGAGGGAGGAGGGTTCAGGATGGGGAACACATGTATACCTGTGGCCGATTCATTTTGATATTTGGCAAAACTAATACAATATTGTAAAGTTTTTTTAAAAAAAAAAAAAAAAATGTAGATTCCTGCACATAACTTTAGAAATTTACACTCAGTAAATTTTAGTTGGGACCCAGAAATCTGCATTTTAAACAAATTCTCCCAAATAATCCTGATGTAGGTGTCCCTAAGAACAGACTTCTGGAACTTCTCCATGAGGGCAGCAACTCTACTTCTGCATCTCTATCATCTAGCAGAGGGATTAATAAATATTAGCTGCATTACAAATGTTAGGACCCAAAATATACAAACACTTTGGCAAGTGAGCCAGTGGACTAATACTGCTTTAGGGTCAGGGCTGCCTTCAGACCCAGAAAAAACTTTCTAAATGGTGGGTGGAAGAGATTTTACAAGGAGAGATGGAAGAGTTTAGAAGAAAAGAAAAAAAAAAAAATTCACGTGTTGGAGTTTAGGCCAGAAGTCAAAGTTGATGAGCTGTCAGCAGCCAGTCTTTATCGTGATGAGTCAAAGACTGTATACGAAACTCCTACAGGGTATCCAGTTCAGAATTTCAGCTGGATAAGGGCACTATCTTCCTTTCATCGCAGTGCTGCTTTCAACACATCGGGAAACACCATGTCACTCCTTGACAGAGGCTGGCAATTTGAACTAGGGAGATAATTTGATGGCTTTAAAGCTGGCTGATATTTTCATTTGTGATTCTTCATGGCAGCACTGCCCCCCTTTTTCTGCTTTGTCCCCTGTTGTGAGATTTGGCAGCTAGAATGTTTTCAGGCAGGGCTGGTGGTAGGGTGCTACCATGCAACTGTAATGCCAGCATTTCTGGTATCTGATACCAGCACTTTAAGGGACAAGGAGGTAAAGAGAAATGGCTCTTGGGGGCTTAAAAAAAAAAAGACTGTAAAAAAAATCCAAGAGGGACTTTAGAGCTAAGACCTGAGATTAATCTCTTGGAGCTATAGATAAGCAAGAGTAGACCTTGTTTGCTGTTTTAGAGTGTAAAAGAAGATTATTCAGGGTCCACCTTTCAACTTTGTCTTTCAATCATAGGTGAAAGTTGGGTATGTTGACTTTAAGGGTAGGTAGAAATCTCAACAAAATCAAAATAAGTTACTGAGAAAAATTAATAAGGAATGGTAAGGATAGGGTTGGAAAGAAAATATTGTGTGGCAGTCATCATAGCTGTATGAATTCGATCTGTCTCTTTAAGGAAAAACAAATTTTGCTGATGCCTTCTTACCTGTCTCTCTGGTTTTTGTTTTTGGGTTTTTTTTTTTTTTTTTTTTTTTTAAGATTTCTGTTTTTAGATATTACTTTTTACAGAGTTGGCATGTAGACAGTCTCTGACAAGGCAAAATATCTGTAATGGGTTCTGAGTTAAGATCTTTGGCTTCTTCCAATCTTTCATCTCCTTTGAGCAGTAAATCCCTTCGCTCTTTCAGACAGCTCTTGAGACCAGGTTGACATAAACAGTAATACCTGCCAGGAAACATGGCAGCGCTGCTTAGAAGAATCTGGAGTGACTGGGGAATACTTGGCTGCAAGTTTTTGTGGTGAGAAATGTGGCACCAGAGATCACAGGGGATACATGTCTGTCTGGCTTTTAGTTTGCACTCAAGGGCTGTGCTTTAAGTGACCAGAGGCCAAAGCTAGAACAAAGCCTCCTTAATCTGCGCATCTACCAGTATCTTCCCCATCTGGCAGGAAGATTCTCCTCTTCTGTTTTCAGTTACTCCCAGTTAATATTTCAAGCAGCATTTTTATTTCTGTGGTTCCAGATTCTAATCAGACCCCTGCCAGTCTCTAAAACGCTTGTGTGTCACCTATCACTGGCTTGTTTTATTGACTTTATCTGAATTACTCAAGTTATGGTCTTGCTGACATTTACCTTCCAAGCTGACTTTAATTACAATAAATATAAAGTTCAGGTGGTATTGCTTTCCTTATCCTAACTTTATCCCAGAATGACATTAATGTCCTATATCAAAATTACCACTGAAGGCAGAGGGCTACTACATGAAAACTCTTGGGTCTCTGTACAAACATACTTAATCACAGTCTTTGCAGATAAAACCTGATAATTTGCATTTGTTCAGCTTTTGTGAAAACAGGGGCTTCAACTTCCAGTAATAACAGATAAACTGGTATCAGACAAGCTCTCCACTATAGATAGCCATAAAAATGCACAAAATACATGAAACAATTTTCAGCCACTAAAAAACATGAAAACATGCAGTGCAGGATTGTATCTCTGAAAGTGATGTGAGCCTCAATTCACACAAACGTTTTGCCCACAGTCACTTTCCAGGAGACGTCCCAGGAAATTGGACAGAGAAGAGAATTTAGTACTGTTAGCACAGATGAAATTTGCAGGGCAGATGATTAGAAGAAGGAAACATGCAGAAAAGGAGCGCCAGAAATCTGCATAGAGGTCCCGTGGAGCCTTGGTTCAATACTTAACTGCACAGGATTCTGCAAGTCCTGGCAGAAATTAACTATCAGGGATCTCTGAATTCAATGGATATTCCAGAGATCACAGAAGGCTGGAAGAGGAAGCTATAACCATACAGAATGGAGTGATATTAGAATCAGGCCCATAGAAATAGTCTCAGGAATAACAGAGGTGTCAGTAATAAGAACTTTAAAAGAGCTATTACAGTTCCACTTCCTTATCCAACCTGTGCAGATAAGAGTTATAAACTCAGGACAAACACAGAAAAATACAAGGAACTGAAAGCACTTGAGAGTAAAAATAGCAGACAAATT
The DNA here is from genome assembly GCF_027580195.1 of Bos mutus. Lineage (NCBI taxonomy): Eukaryota > Metazoa > Chordata > Mammalia > Artiodactyla > Bovidae > Bos > Bos mutus. The sequence goes on along the minus strand of NC_091619.1, from coordinate 22,947,785 downwards.
CTGGATAGGAGCTGACACTTGGAAGGAAGAAATTTCATGACTGAGTTAGCCAGTTCTATGGCTTTCAGCCTTTGTTTTGGGCCATACTGTCAAGCAGCCGAGCAGCTAGAACTGACAGAAGACTCATAATCTTTCTGGGCTGAGCAATCAGAGTACAGCTATCGGTGAACCAAAGCCATTAGAAGCTGAAGGTGGTATCCCATACAGTAGAGAGCCAGAAAGAGGGAGCCCGAAATTTACTGTCAAGCACTCTGACCCTGAAGGAAGCATGTGCAGAACAGAATCCAAACAACTCAACTTATTGAAGAACCAAACTGAAATTTAAGCTGCCAGTCAAAATGCAGAATTTAAAAATCTGAGTCCAACCAAGCTAATTTCATGATAAAGCAAAACATTTAAAACACAGTTTTTAGAAGGGAGCACAGACTGAACCTCAGGCGAAACCTTTATTCCTGAAAGAAGGAAATGTTTGTAACCATACCAAACTATACACATGATGCACTATTGGAAAGAAACAGCTTGTTTTTATCTATCACTGAGTTACAAGCACATCAGAGATCCTCAGTAAATACATATTGAATGAAAAAACCCACGAATTTCAAGAGGAAATATAACAAACTTCAGAATCTCCAGAACATAATATTTATGATGTTCAAGGTGCAATCCAGAAATATATGTGAAGAAAATGTGAGGCATTCTCAAGATAAAAGACAACTGATTGAGAGTGACCCAGAGGTAATCCATTACTTCAAATTAGCATAAAATCATTTTACAGGCGTTATTAGAACTGTAACATACTTGCAATAAATCAAATATTTATTTAATTAATACTTGCAATAAATTAAATATACTTGCAATAAATTAAAAAGATAAAATGAAAGTATCTCAGTTAGGAAATAGAAATAATAAAAATATTCAAATAGAAAGTTTAGAACTGTAAAACACAGTACCTGAAATTTTAAAAATTCACTGGATGGGCTTAAAAACAAAATGGAGCTGCCTAAGGAGTCAATTAATTGCAGACAGATCAGAATAAACTATAAAATTTAAAAGACAGGAAAGAAAATTGGGGAAAAAAAAGATGAACCTTGGCTCAGCCACCTGTGACACATCACGCGTATGACGGTAGTCCAAGAAGCAAGAGAGAAACAGAACAGGGCAGAAAAATAATGACCGAAAATGTCCCCATTTTGGTGGAAGATATAATTGTACAGATGCAAGAAGCTCAACAACTCCAAGCAATGTCAAATTGGTAAACATCAAAGATAAAGAGAAACCCTTGAAAGTGATGAGAATAAAATGACTTATTATGTATAAGGGGAAATGATAGGTAATTTCTCACCAAAAACTATACAAAATAGAATACAGTGAAACAACGTCTTTTAAATGCTTGGGAAAGATACTGAGCCAAAAATTCTATAACCAGTGAAAATACTGAATAAAAATGAAATAAAGATATTTTCGGATAAAATGAAATAGATTGTTCATTGCTAGTAGACCTACAGGATAAGAAATGCTAAGGGATGTTTTACAGGCTGAAGGAAATAAGATCAATAACTTGGATGTTCAGGAGAGAAAGAACATCATCAGATATGGCAAATATCTGGATAAATGTAAAAGCTTATTTTTGCTTTTAATTTCTTTAAAACAAAAATTAGAACATTTTCTTTTAGCACTCATAAAGTATTTCAGTGGGAAATACACAACAATGTCAGCATAAGGGATTTGGGAAGGAGTAAATGAAGCCATATCTTTACAAAATTTTACATGCAGTGTAGTACATTAATATCAATACAAATAAGTAAACTTAAGAATGTGAACTAAAATCCTTAGAGCAATAAAAATGAATACATATGGTACAACTAAAAAGGCAACTGCTGCTGCTAAGTCGCTTCAGTCGTGTCCAACTCTGTGCGACCCCATAGACGGCAGCACACCAGGCTCCCCCGTCCCTGGGATTCTCCAGGCAAGAACACTGGAGTGGGTTAACAGTAAAATGGAAAAGAAAAGTAAAATGGAATTCTAAAAAACTAGTCAAATAACTTGAAAGCAGGCAGAAAAGAAGGAAAAGAAGAACCAAATTGAGGAGAAAGTGAAACACAAATAGTAAAATAGTAGACCTAAATACAATTATATCAACAGTTAAAAGGGAGAGATTGTCAGAATAAAGAATCAAGACCCAGCTATATGCCGTCTGTAAGAGACGCACTGCAAATATAAAAACATTGATAAGATGAAAGTAAACAGATAAACCCAGGACTTCCATTTAGCTCTGATCTGTAAAGAGCTTAGACACCACCACTCCCATCCTTTCAACAAGAAAAAGCTTGAAAAACTGGATAACAAGAACTTTTCTTGGGTCTATCAAAGAAATGAGGTTGGAGAGTAAACCACCACCACCAAATCTGGAGAGCTAGGCAGATCCAGAGAGAGACAGACAAGCTATGATTACATGGAGCACAAGCTGCTGAAATCATCAACTGGTAGAAACTCTTAACTAGGAATTTTGACAAACTGCTGTGAACTGGTCTAAGAGTGAGAAACTCCTTAAAGCTACACATTTGCATGGGTTTTTAATCTCCAGGAATGCCCCTACGTTCTCACGTGATCCAAAGAGCCCCTCCTGGCACTGGCAGGGGTACAGGGGAAATAATCATTGTGAAATATGCCCATGGCATACTTTATAATGAAGGCCTACTCCCCAGGAAAAATATCTTTGCCAGAGCCACATCTAAGGAGAAGAGCATTTCTCACATTCCAGTTACCCCTAGACTCCTATCTCACCTAACATAAACATCACTAAAAGCATCAACAGAGTTTGGGGGTTCAAGGAAATAGAGTGAGAACACAATAGTCAGAAAAGGGAACAGGAGTGGGATTGGGGGAAGTTGTATCTTGAAATAAACACTTTTGAAGATCACAGCCCTAAGACACAGGCTTCCTAAAATACTAAGATTCACTTACGTAATTATGAAACTCTCTTCCTCCCCGCATACCTTACCACCACATTAGTAAAGTATTAGGGCAACACAGAAGACGCTTCCCTGGTGGCTCAGTGGGAAAGAAGCCGCCTGCCAATGCAGGAGATGCGGGTTTGATCCCTGGGTCAGGAAGATGCCCTAGAGGAGGAAAGGGCAGCCCACTCTAGTATTCTTGCCTGAGAAGTCCCATTGACAGGGGAGCCTGGTGGGCTGCAGTCCATGGAGATCACAAAAGAGTTGGACATGACTTAGTGACTGGCTGCTGCTGCTGCTGCTGCTGCTGCTAAGTCGCTTCAGTCGTGTCCGACTCTGTGCGACCCTATAGATGGCAGCACACCAGGCTCCACCGTCCCTGGGATTCTCCAGGCAAGAACACTGGAGTGGGTTGCCATTTCCTTCTCCAATGCATGACAGTGAAAAGTGGAAGTGAAGTCACTCAGTTGTGTCTGACCCTCAGCGACCCCATGGACTGCAGCCCTCCAGTCTTCTCCATCCATGGGATTTTCCAGGCAAGAGTACTGGAGTGGGGTGCCATTGCCTTCTCCAGACTTAGTGACTAAACAACACCAAAAAAAAGTTTACAGATAAAAGAGTTGCAAGATGTAGACCCTCTCTGAGGAGTATTTAGAGAAGCTCAGAGTCAAGAGGGGAGACAAGTACGGGGACACAAGAAGAATTTGAAGCCTATGACACCTATGTCTCCAGTAAACATTATAAACACCCCAGCTTCTAGACAGGTTACCATAAATCCTCACACTGAAGTCCTATTTCCCTTAGTTCTTAATATCCAAAACAACCTGTCAGCTTTCAGTAAAAATTTTACAAAACCAGAACACAAGAAGAACCTGATGAAACAAGGCAGTCATGAGAATCAGATATCACACAGATGTTGGAATTATCAAATAAGGAATCTTAAACTATGTTAAGGACTGTAATGGAAAAAAATAGTCAATATGCAATAACAGATGGGTAGTGTTAACAGAAAGATGGAAACTCTAAGCATCTAAAATAGATGGGGGGAAAAAAGACCATGCAAATAGTAAGCAGAAACAGAATGGAGTCAATATCAGCTAAAATAGACATCAACACAGAGTATTATCAGAAACATTTTATAAAGACAAAAGGGTGAATTCAAATACATAACACTCATAAATGTGTACATAGCTAATGATAAGGTTTCAAAATACATGGAAAAATCCACAGGGCTGAAGGGAAAAAAAGACAATTTCATAATTGTAGTGAATAATATTAACACTCCACTTTCAACAATTTACAGATTAACAGACAAATATTTAATAAAGAAACAGATGATCTGAACATTACCAACCATCTTGACCTAATCAGCTCCCAACAACTACAAAGAAAATATCCTTTTTAATTGTACATAGAATTTTTACTAAGACAGATCTTGTACTGTGATCTAAAATAAGTTTAAAAGGATTTAAATAATAAAAAATATATTCTCTGGTTACAATAATATTTAATTAGAAAACAATTAACAATAAGATATCTAGTGAATTACCCAATATTGGGAAATAACACATTTCTAATAGTCTATGGGTCAAAAAAGAAATAACAAAAGAAAATAGAAAATTGTTCAAACTGAATATTGAAAAATATATCAAAATTTGTGGGATGTAGTTAAAACAATGCTTAATGGATAATTTATCTTTAAATATTGTATAGAAAAATAAGAAAGGTATAAACCAATGATCTAAGTTCCATTCAATGATCAAGCTTCTCACTCTTTTTTTCTAAAAAGATAAGTTAAAATAAGAAAATGGAAGAGAATAGTAAAGGGCAAAAATCAACAAAATTGAAAACAAATATTAAAATTGACAAAGACAAAATTTAGTTCTTTCAAATAATCAGTAAGATTGAAAATCCTTAGCTAGACTAATCAAGAAAAAAATATTTAAGAGAAAATCCAAATTACCTATATGAGGACTAAAAGAGGGACTATCACTAAAAATTCTACACACATTGAGAATATAATAAAATAATATTATCAACAACTTGTATCAACAAATAATTTAGAGAAACAGATTCCCTGGGAAAAAACCAACATACCAAGTCCAACACAAGAAGTATTAATAACAAATTAGAATAGCTTTTTACCTATTAAAGGAAGTGAATTATCAAAAACCTCCCCAACAAAGAAAACTTCAGGCCCAATTATTTCATTGGTGAATTTTGTATTTAAGGAATAGATATTACCAATCTTATAAAAACCCTTCCAGAATATAGAAGAAGAAACATACCAACTTGTTTTATAAAGGCAGCATAATCCTAATACCAAAAGTTGACAATGTTTTTTGCAAAAATATAAAAAGTTCTAAGGAATATTGATGTAAAAATACTATTTAATAGCAAATTAAATCTAGCAATATAAAAATGACACTTAGCATGAATTACAAAGTAGTGTTATCCCAGAAATACAAGATTTTAAAATCAATCAGTAAGTCACCATATTAGCGGAATTTAAAAAATACCAGTTCTTAAAGGATGCAGAAAAAGTGCTCAGAAATAATTCAATATCCATTCACAATTTTAAAAGCAAAACAAAACATCTCAGCAAACTACACACAGAAGTCAAATTCCTTAAGATAATGAAGACTATCTTCTAAAAGTTACAGCTGACATCATAATTAGTGGGGAACTGTGAACATTTTAAGATTGAGAAAAATATCTAGGACACTCAATCTCACCACTTCAATTCAACATGATACTAGAGATCCCAATACTACAATAAGATGAAAAATTTTTTAAAGAAAAAAGAAAGACATAACTACCAGAAATGAACAAGTCCAACTATCTCCATTTACCTATATGATTGTTTACATAGAAAATCCTAAAGAATTTACAAAACTACTACCAGAATAGATAAGTAAATTAAGCAAAGTTATAGGATACAAGATTAATTTTTAAAAATTGACTGTATTTTTATATACCAGCAATAAACAATATTATACATTAAAAATTCTACTTATAGTATCAAAATAAATACTAAGAAATAAATTTAACAAAAGATAACAAGACCTTTACATAGAAAACTAAAAAAAAAAGATTACTAAAATGTAATAAGAAATTAAGGAAGATCTAAATAAATGGAGAGATAAACCATGTGGATAAGTTGTCTGTTATCCTTTAATTTATATATGTACCCAATGTGATCACAATCAAAATTTGAAAAATGTGATGAACTGATTTTAAAATTCATATGCAAAAGCATAGAAGCTATCCAAAACACCCTTGCCAAAGAAAAACAAGGTTGAAGGATCTATGCTACTTACCTTAAAGAGTGCTGGAGTGGTGTCTGCAAAATGACAAACATAGGAATTTCTAGTGCTTGTCCTCCCCTAGAAACATCAGTTTGAGAACAATTATCTGAGCTTGAACCTTCACAAGAGCCAAGAATTCTAGGTAAGGTGTTATAGTACCTGGGTGAAACACAAAAAATTTAAAAGATGCCTTGAGGAGGGTAAGAAAGATAGATTCACACTACACCCGTCACCACTCCCCCTAGCTTGGACAGCCCAGCACCACAAAGACACCCTTCCCATGGAAGAAGAATAAAATGAGCTCCTGATTTCACTGTGGACCCGAGTCAGCTGGTCCCAGCACTGTGCCAACTTCCCCAGCCCTGTGTTCCCTGTGGGCTACTAGGACCCCAGCCACTACAGCACCCACTGCCACAGGCAGTTCCTGAGGCCCCAGGCTCCCAGCCCACCCTACACCCACCAACTCCTGTGGGAACAGGCTCCTAGCAGCTTCTGGGTCCAAACTCCTGGCTCACCTCAGCATGAGCTGGCTCCTACAATGCCAGTGGCTCAAGAAACAAGAAGCTCCTGGCAGGCTCCCTCTAACCCAGGCTCCAGGATCCTCACACATCCTGTGACCCTTTTGTTATTGATCAAGGTCCTCAGACTCTGCAATTAATAGAAATTGAGGCCATTTGAGAAATTCAAGCAAAGCTTTATTGGGATGGGCTGTGGCATGAGGAAGTGAAAACAAGTAACAAGTGCCCTTACTCACTCCCTGAGAGGGGGCTAACTGGTCCCTTAAATGGAATGAGAGTAGAGACAGATCTGTGTCTCAGGGCTTAGGTATTTGCTGACCTCCTGAGTGATACTGTGTGCAAGGATCATGCTCAGTCCTCTGCTTTTGCTCCTAGCATCTCAGAGGTGGCAGCTGGTTTTCAACTTATTTGTATCTTATTGTTCATAATTTGCTCCAACTCTGCATGCATGAGTTTTTTTTTTTAGTCCCTTATAGTTTCTCTGTATTCTGTTACTCCAGGAGACTTTTGGTCATGTGTAAGTGCAGTGTCAGTCACCCAGTCATGTCTGACTCTTTGCAACCCCATGGACTGCAGCCCACCAGGCTCCTCAGTCTATGGGGTTCTGTACTCCAAGAATACTAGAGTGGGTTGCTACTTCCTTCTCCAGGGGTTCTTCCCAACCCAGGGATCAAACCAATGTCTCCTACATTGCAGGCTGATTCTTTACTGTCTGAGCCACCAGGGAAGCCCAAAGAGTCCCAGGTCGAAATCTATCTCATTGTTCAAGCACTCTAGGAGAGGATCCCAGGTCCCAGCCTCTCTCACTTTGAGGCTCCTGTAGCCCCAGATTCCCATCAGCCCCTGTGAACCTGGGCTCCTGGCCAGGCCCAGAGACAGGCAGGTTAAAGTGAACCCAGGCTTTGGGCCTATCCCAGAAACAGGCAATCTCCCACGACCCTGGCCCTATCTCCACTCAGCAGCAGACAACCCCCACAGACCCAGCCAAGTAAGTGTTTGCTTTTCTTTGTTGGTCCTATTGGACTCAGTAGACTCATATTTGCCCATCTGAGTGGAGTGAACCTTTGTCCACTGCCCCAAGAGGCTGGAAAAGCTGGTCACGCAACCTACTCTTCCTTTTCTGGTAACTGAAACTCTTTCCAGCTGGGATATTCCTCCTGGCACTGACATGGCCCCCATGATGGCCCTGAAGGATGGAATGAAACAGGCAAAATGAAGTTGTTTTCCTTCTCTTCTTGTGTAATTATTCTCAGTCTTTTTGTTTCATAGTGTTGTTCAAATTTCCTAATTAGACTCCTGAATTCTCCCAGAGCTTTTTCATTAAGGATAGCTGGCTAATCATTGATTTTGGTGGGGATGGGTGGGGGACATACAGGGAAGCTGTGTTCTCCTATCTCAGTATTTTCCCCTCTCTTTAAGATAGAAGTATGTAATGATAAATGCCTATATTAAAAAAGGAAGGCCCTAAATAATCAGTGTAACCTTATACACTTTCCAGAACTAGGAAAAAGACAAATTAAATCCAAAGTTAGAAGGAAGAATAAAGATTAGAGCAGAAACAGAGAAAAAGAAAACACTGGAAAAAAATCAATGAAACTAAGAGTTTGCTTTTTCAAAAGATAAAAAAAATTGACAAATCCATAGATAGATTAAAAAAATAAAGACAAACACTCAGATAAAATTATAAATGCAAGAGAAGACATTACAACTAATGCCACAGAAATAAAAAACATCAAAATAGACTACTATGAAAAATTGTATGCAAACAAACTAGTTAGCCTAACAGAAATTAATAAATTCTTAGAAACATGCAACATATCCAAATTAGTCATGAAATTGAGATTCTTAACATACCTATAGCTAGTAAAAAGATTGAATCAGTAATCAAAAATGAGTCAACAAAGGAAAGTCAAGGACCAAATCACTTAATAAATGAATTCTACCAAATGTTTAAAGAATTAACATCAATCCTTCCCAAACTCTTCCAAAAATCTGAAGTGGAGAGAACATTTCCAAATGTATTTTATGAGGCCAATATTACCCTGATATCAAAGTCAGATAAATGCAGTTCAAGAAAAAACCTTATAGGCCAATATCCCTGATGAATGTAGAAGCAAAAATCCTTAACAAAATACCAGCCAACCAAATTCAACAGCTCATGAAAAAAAAGCATACACCATCACCAAGCAGGCTTTATTCCAGGGATAATATGAAAACATATGAAAGTCAAATAATGTGATACATCACATTAACAAAATGAATAATAAAAATCACATAAGAAAACTGTGGTACATATACACAATGGAGTATTACTCAGCCATTAAAAAGAATACATTTGAATCAGTTCTAATGAGGTGGATGAAACTGGAGCCTAGTATACAGAGTGAAGTAAGCCAGCAAGAAAAACACCAATACAATATACTAACGCATATATATGGAATTTAGAAAGATGGTAACAATAACCCTGTGTACGAGACAGCAAAAGAGACACTGATGTATAGAACAGTCTTTTGGACTCTGTGGGAGAGGGAGAGGGTGGGATGATTTGGGAGAATGGCATTGAAATATGTATAATATCATATATGAAATGAGTCGCCAGTCCAGGTTCGATGCACGATACTGGATGCTTGGGGCTGGTGCACTGGGACAACCCAGAGGGAGGGTATGGGGAGGCAGGAGGGAGGAGGGTTCAGGATGGGGAACACATGTATACCTGTGGCAGATCCATTTTGATATATGGCAAAACCAATACAATATTGTAAAGTTAAATAAAATAAAATTTAAAAAATATTTTAAAAAATCACATGAACACCTTAGTAGATGCATAAGAAGGATTTCATAAAATTAATCATTCATTCATGATAAAAATTTTCAACAAAGTAGGAATACAGGGACACTTCTCAATGTAATAGAGGGAATATATCAAATACCCAAAGCTAACATCATCCTCCGTGGTGAAAAACTGAAAGCTTTCCTCTAAGATCAGAAACAAAGGAATGATGCTCACGCTTGTGACTTCTATTTAACATAAAGGAAGTCCTAACCAGAAAAATTAGGCTGGAAAGATAAATAAAAGACATACCAATTGAAAACACCTAAATAAAATTACCTCTGTTTGCAGGCAACATGATCTTCTTAGAAAATATTAAAGACTACACACACACACACGGACACACACACACACGGACACACACACAAACCTGTTAGAATTCAGTTGCAGGATACAAAATCAACATACAAAAACACACTAACAACAAACTATCATGCTAAATCACTTGAGTTGTGTCTGACTCTTTGTGACCCTATGGACTATAGTCCACCAGGCTCCTCTATCCATGAAGTTCTCCAGGCAAGAATACTGAAGTGGGTTGCCATGCCCTCCTGCAGGGGATCTTCCCCATCCAGGGATCGAACCTGTGTCTTTTATGTCTCCTGCATTGGCAGGTGAGTGCCACTATCAGAAAAGGAAATAAGAAAACAATCTTATATATGATAGCATCAAAAAGGACAAAATATTTAGGAATAAATCTAGGCAAGGAGACAAAAGACTTCTGCACTGAATACTGCAAGATACTGCTGAAAGAAATCAAAGACATAAATAAATAGAAAGACATCCTTGTTCATGGATTGGAAGATTTACTTTTGTTAAAATGTCCATACTAACCAAAGTGATCAGCAGATTCAGTGCTATCCTCTTTAAAATCCCAATGACATTTTTTACAGAGACAGAAAAAAAGACAATGCTAAAATTCAAATGGAATCATAAAAGATTCAGAATAACCAAAGGGATCATGAGAAAGAATAACAAAGCTGGAAGCATCACGTTTCCTAATTTCAAAATACATTACAAAGCAACAATAATTAAATCGGTATGAATACTGACATAAAGACGAACATACAGACCAAGGAAACATGTTAGAAAGCCCAGAAATAAGTCTGCACATACATGATTGACTAATCTTTGATGAGGGTGCCTAGAATACAAAATGGGGAAAGAATACTCTCTGCAGTATATGGTGCTGGGAAAACTGGATATCCATATGCAAAGAATGAAATTGTTCTCTTACCATACACCATCCACAAAAATCAACCAAAAGTGAATTAAAACTTAAGTGTGGACCTGAAACTGCAAATATACTAGAAGAAAAGAGGGGAAATTTATTGGCATTGGTCTTGGTGATGGTTTCATAGATATAACACTCAAAGAACAAATCAAAAAAGCAAGAATAGACAAATGGACTATGTCAAATTAAAAAAATATTGTAAAGTAAAAATAATAATAATAAAAATTTTTAAATAAATAAATTACATATCTCAAAAAAAAACCTTCTGCATAGTTAGGGTGTTTGGAATGGACAAACACACACTGCTGTATTTAAAATGCATAACACTCTCCGACATACATCACAGCAGGATCCTTTATGACCTACATCACAGCAAGATCCTTTATGACCCACCTCCCAAAATATTGGAAATAAAAGCAAAAATAAACAAATGGGACCTAACTAAACTTAAAAGCTTCTGTACAACAAAGGAAACTATAAGCAAGGTGAAAAGACAGCCTTCAGAATGGGAGAAAATAATAGCAAATGAAGCAACTGACAAATAACTAATCTCAAAATTATACAAGCAACTCCTACAGCTCAACTCCAGAAAAATAAATGACCCAATCAAAAAATGGGCCAAAGAACTAAATAGACTTTTCTCCAAAGAAGACATACAGATGGCTAACAAACACATGAAAAGATGCTCAACATCACTCATTATCAGAGAAATGCAAGTCAAAACCACTATGAGGTACCATTTCACACCAGTCAGAATGGCTGCGATCCAAAAGTCTATAAGCAATAAATGCTGGAGAGGGTGTGGAGAAAAGGGAACCCTCTTACACTGTTGGTGGGAATGCAAACTAGTACAGCCACTATGGAGAACAGTGTGGAGATTCCTTACAAAACTGGAAATAGAACTGCCATATGACCCAGCAATCCCACTGCTGGGCACACACACTGAGGAAACCAGAATTGAAAGAGACATGTGTACCCCAATGTTCATCGCAGCACTGTTTATAATATCCAGGACCTGGAAGCAACCTAGATGTCCATCAGCAGATGAATGGATAAGAAAGCAGTGGTACATATACACAATGGAGTACTACTCAGCCATTAAAAAGAATACATTTGAATCAGTTCTAATGAGGTGGATGAAACTGGAGCCTATTATACAGAGTGAAGTAAGCCAGCAAGAAAAACACCAATACAGTATGCTAATGCATATATATGGAATTTAGAAAGATGGTAACAATAACCCTGTGTACGAGACAGCAAACGAGACACAGATGTATAGAACAGTCTTTTGGACTCTGTGGGAGAGGGAGAGGGTGGGATGATTTGGGAGAATGGCATTGAAATATGTATAATATCATATATGAAACGAGTCGCCAGTCCAGGTTCGATGCACAATACTGGATGCTTGGGGCTGGTGCACTGGGACGACCCAGAGGGATGGTACGGGGAGGGAGGAGGGAGGAGGGTTCAGGGTGGGGAACACATGTATACCTGTGGCGGATTCATGTTGATATATGTCAAAACCAATACAATATTGTAAAGTTAAAAAATAAAAAAATTTTAAAAAATAAATAAATAAAATGCATAACCAACAAGGACTTACTGTACAGCACATGGAACTCTGCTCAGTGTGATGTGACAGCCTGGATGGGAGGGAAATTTGAGGGAGAATGGATATATGTATATGTATGGCTGAGTCCCTTTGCTGTTCACCTGGAACTATTACAAAATTGTTAATCCGCTATCAGTTCAGTTCAGTTGCTCAGTCGTGTCCAGCTCTTTGCGACCCCATGGACTGCAGCACGCCAGGCTTCCCTGTCCATCACCAACTCCCGGAGCCTAATCAAACTACTCCAATACAAAATTTTAAAAAATTTAAAAACTGACAAATCATTTGAATAAAGAAGGTCAGGGTTTAACCCTGAGTAGATAAATATCTCTATACTATAAATTGGTGATGTTACTATTTGATTACATCAGGTGAAGCTAAATAAAATCCTTATCTAACATGAGATTGGAATGGGTGCCAATGAATTCACTGAATGATTGTGATTTCTGTAATCACCAAGGTAAAAAGAAGACAAGTCTGATGTTCTATTCCATTGAAAATGATGAGCAACAAGGTTCAAGATCCTTTCTAGACAGTTTATTTAACAGAACTGACACTGAGATACTGAGTATGTGGTGAAAATTGCTGTGAGCTATGAAGAGATCCTAAAACACTGTAAATTTCAGACATCTCAATAAAGCATGGTTTGCAAATGAGGGGAAAAAAAACACTTCTACACAACAAAGGAAACAATCAACAGAATGAAAAGGCAAATGAAATGGGAGGAAATATTTGCAAGCCATGTATGTGAGGGCTGCTTAGTCACTTCAGTCATGTCCGACTCTGTGCAGCCCCATGGACTGTAGCCCGCCAAGTTCCCCCGTCCATGGGAATTCTCCAGACAAGAATACTGGAGTGAATTGCCATGCCCTTCTCTGGTATATGAGGGACTGAAATCCAAAATATATAAGGAACTTCTTTTTTTTTTTAATTTTTAAACTTAACAATATTGTATTGGTTTTGCCAAATATCAAAATGAATCCGCCACAGGTATACTCTTTAACTCATAGCAAAAGTTGAATAACCCACATCAAAAGTTGGCGAAGGACTTGAACAGACATTTCTCCAAAGAAAACGCACAAATAGGCACTAGCATTTGAATACGTTCTTAACATCACAAATTTTCAGATAAATGCAAATCAAAACCACCATAAGATATCACCTCACTCTCTTTAGGATGACTATTTTCCAAAAACTGAAAGATAACAAGTCTTGGGGAGGATGTTGGGAAATCAGAACCCTTGCATAGTATTGTTGGTAATGTAAAATGTCTATGGAAAGTAGTGTGGAGTTTCCTCAAAAAATTAAAAATGGAACTATCGTGTGAATCAGCCTTCCCACTTTTGGATATATACCCAAAAGAAGTGAAATCAGAATCTTAAAGATATATCTATACGCTCACTTCCACTGAAACAAGAGTTTTGTATTTCTAGAATGGAATATTATTCCACATTAAGAAAGAAGGAATTCCTGCCATTTGAGACAACAATGGATGACCTTGGAGCACATGACGCTAAATGAAAGAAACCAATCATAAAGGAACAAATACTGATCATTCCACCTATATCAGGTACCTAAAATGGTCAAACTCAGAAGCTGAAAAGAGAATGGTAGTTGCCAGGCCTAGGAGTTGGTTGAATGGGGAGTTTTTGTTGAATGGATGTAAAATGTCAGTTTTTCACATAAATAGGTTCTAGAGATCTGCTATGCAACATATTGCCTACACTTAACAGTACTATATGATAGGACTTTATATAAAATTCTTTAAGTGGGTTGCTCTCACATTAAGTGTTCTTATCATAAACAAAAACAAAAAGGGGATGGGAACTTTTGGAGGAGCCAGATGTGACTATTACTTTGATTGTGGTGATGGTTTCTCGTATGCATATTTTCAAATTCACCAAATTGTATACACGAAATAAGTTCAGTTTCTTGTATATCAACTATACCTCAATGAAATGTTTTAAAATGACATAAAAATATTTAGAAATTTTGATGGTAAAAAGTACTGTGGAAAAAAATAACACAGAGAAGAGGCATGTGGTATTCTTGATAGTGGAGAGAGGGATACTATTTTAAATAGGATGATTAGGGACAGTCTCATTGAGAAGTTCATGGTGGGTTAAATTTTGTAGCTCCTTCTGGCTTTCATAACATCTTGCTTTCCCTCCTTTATCATGGTTTCCCTAATGTCTTTCATATTGTCCTTCCTTAGTTTCCTTTGCAAGATCCTATTCTTCTACCTTTAAAAGTCAGTATTCATCTAATTCTGCCTTTAGCTCTTTTCTTTTTTCATTCTGTATGCCCTTTCTGGGTAATATCCTTATTTGTATGGTTTCAAATATATATGTATATTTCCTAAACCAGTATAATTCCATGATCCCCTGGCTCATTTTCCACAAACTATTGGACATTCCCATTTCTGTGACCTACAAACTCTTCAAAATCTAAATATATGAAATAATTTCAACAGTTTTCCATATAAGCCTTGTTCATATTCTAGACTTTCTCATAATTGCCAAATGCCTAGAAGTCAGTCAAACTGTCTTCTGATTCATTTACAAAAATGAACTGGAGACAGGGAGAATAGATAACTGATTATATAACAAACAGCAAAAGTAAAGAGATGGTAAGAACCTGACTTGGAACAGCAGTGGTGGGGATGAAGGAAAAGGGATAGATTTGAAAAATATTCTCAAGGTATAATGATACAGGATTTGGGACAGACTGGCTTTGAGAGAATTTGAGCTTCAGAATTTGATGAATAGAAAATTGAGCACAGTTGAGAACAGCAGATTGAAAGAAGATAATAAAGCTATTTTGGATGAATTATTCTTGAGATACCTTTCAGAGAAATAGCCAGGTTAAAAAGTCATGCCGTTTTCTAGGTGCCTTGCTTTGGCTTAACTCATAAGCTTATAAATACACTCAGAGACAAGAATTCAAACACAGTGGTGTATTTTGGAAGTGGTCCTGGAAAATACCAAGAGGTTGGTGGGAAAGTGAGATAGGAAAGGGAAGGAAGCCTATAAAATGTGCTTTGTCCAGGCAGTTATAACTACTGTTGGTGGGGAAATTTAAAGTTTGGTACCACTGGTCCAACTCTAGAAGATGGTATAGAACATGCCTTAGAGTTAGCCTCCAGGTTGGAAGCTGGGGTTGTCATCCATCAAATCTCCACCTGCATTCTTTGAGAGCTCTTTCTGGAGTCATTAACTTTTCCAGATCTGCTCACTTGCCACATGCATAGGAAGAACATTCTCTTGCAGTCAGAAAGTTTCCTGGAAGTAGCCTTCAGCATATAGAAGATAAATGCCAAAGAGATATGAGTGAGGCAGCGATAGCATCTGCTACACTAAGTACAATATGAACGTTAAGTTCAGGGAAACCTCTGGTTTAGTGAACTAGGTTTGGAAATCTTTGGTATAGAGTTGGTCAAATTTATACCTCCAAATCCATGACTACACTGTGGGCTGGTCAAATAACATCCCCAAATGTCAACTGAGAAGAGAGAAAAGACGATATGAGCCAGTTAAACCAGAGGTCTGGAAGGAAAAGCAATGTCTCTTGAAGTATAGAAATCTGTCTTTATGGGACAGGATCTAAAGAGATTATGAAGTCTGTTTTGGAGGTAGGCAACAAGCGACAAAGGACAGAGAATAAAACTGGCTAAAAACTAGAGGAAAAAGGGAAATCTCCCTGGTGAGCTTGAGATGTTTAGGATGAATTGTTTGCCCTCATAACAGAGAATGTATATTGCTTGGGGAAAAGTATAGGATTCATCCTTGGGTGGAGATCTAAGAAAAATAAATATACAGTAGAGCTGGCATCATCAGAAATTCTAACAGAAGCCCTCACAGTAGAACTTCATCAAAAGGGATGAAGTATGAAAGCAAGTGTAAACCAATGATCTAATTGATCCCAGAAATATGAGAATTTATCATCTAGTGATGGTAGCTGAGGAGAGAGATAATATTACCTATGGATCACTCAGCAGCTGGAGAATTTACAGACACTTAAGACTTACTTCTGTTTATTGCATATCTCATGATATCAGCTGAGTATTTTGTTTGTTTTCCTTCAAATCAATTTCTTTTTACAGCACCATTCAATGTTCCCTGATAGCCTATACCAGTAGGATGCATTTTTCAGGTTTCAGAGCAGGAGCTTGAGTCAAAATATATTTGAGCCAGCTCTAAATATAATCCAGATCCAAGATTCCAAAGCTATCTTTGATGAAAATGTCCCATTAGCAAGCATTTGATCTACCTACAGTTAGACATGGGAAGCCAGTGGAAAAGAAAAGCGTTTAATATTGGGTTTTGTTATGGAGTTCTCTTAAGAGATCCCTGATACCTCTTCATACATTCAAGTATTTCACACCAAGTTAGACATTGTCCCAACACAAAAACAAGCTCCCACTCATTTGAAATACTATGAGTCCCAGAAGTATACAAATAAGGTATGTTTAAAAAAAAAAAAAAAGCCAGCCACTAACTATGGTAGTGAGAGTTATACAGTCAGGAAGGAATTTGATCTTTATCCCATATAAGTTTTAAATGTCTTAAGCTTCAATCTTTGCAACTTTTACTCCTTCCATCCAGTTCTTAAAAAAAAAAAAAAAAAAAGGTCTCTCTAAGATTGGTGTCAATTGGAAAGTATTTGTATGTTCTGGCCGTTAAGATGGAAAGTGTGAATTTACAGAAACTCTAATATGTAGAGAGATGGTGGCAAGTTTAGTAGAGTGATGGAGGGGCAGTAGATGAGAGTAGGGTGCCTGTGGGATAGAGCCAAGAAAATGAGACTTACAGACTGAGAGTCAATTATGCTCAGATTTCAGTCTCCCCAACTATGTGCCAAAGGCAACGTGCTGGATGCTAGGTAAAGTCTTAGCCAAGAAAAGAGAGCCTAGTAATGTGTTGCTCTGTTTTGTAATGGGGCTGGTAAGCATTTGGCTTTTATTCAGTTTTGCTGGCACATTCAGGTAACACTAAACTAAAACATATTTCTAAGGTTAAATAATACTTTGTTGATTTTTCTCAATCACTTTGTAAGGACGATACCAATAGAAAAAGACAACAAAAATATAAACTTCTTGCCCCAGATCCCATCCTTACTTTCCAAAAGTATGATCCATTAACCTAGGAAGAGTGGAGATGAAGAAATGAAGTCAGCCTTTCGGTCTTGTCCTTAGATTGAAATTTGGGGACAGAATTTGCAAGCAAGTATCTAGTGAGCCACATTTTAAAGTTTTCTTTTTCTTCCTCATCTTGCATTTTTTTTTAGAAATACTATTGTATGTCTTTAAGAGTTGGGAAAGAGCAGCAGTTAATTAGAGCTACAGGGAACTGCTTGAGGTGGAAGCCAACTGGCTCAAACTGACCTGTTTGTAACTGGAAAGTTAGTTTGGCTCCTTTGTGTTTTGGGTACTTTTATAGACTTTATTTTGTTTTTCATTCAGCATGATTTCATAAGCTCCAGCAAGTCAGCGCTGCTGGAAAAAGTCGTGCACTTATTTACTGCCTCTGCTTTTCTAGAAGTGAGTGTCCCTCCCCATGTTGGCCAAAGGACTCCAGCCACAGGCTTATAGTCTGTATCTCCATTGTTACCCCACCCCAGCTCCAGAGCCACCTGCTCGCCAATTCTGTGAGCTCACCTCTGGGTTCTCACACTGAGGTCTTGCCCTGAGCTTTGCCAAGTCTGAAATAGTCAGAGCTGCTTTGGGGAGCTACTTCACTGGGGTCACTGCTTTTCTAAAAATCAAAGTCTGTAATGAAATATGATGAGAGGTTAAGAAATAATATCCTAGAGTCCCAAAATACATACCAGTGCCATTACACAACACTTATTTATGAAGCCCCTTTTGAACAATTATGGGATGGAGCCAAGGCAGGAGCTGTTGGAGAGAGCAAGCTGAGAACAAATGTTGGCAGTTTTATTTAAAGCCACAAAACTATCTGAAGCAACAACAGCTCATTCAATCATAGAATATAGTCTATAAAGCTACTACTCTTTTTTCCCTCATTTTTAGTTTTAAATAATGGTATGCTCCTTCTCACTGAGTCTAGCTATAATACTACACAATCACAGGTATCATGTTGGTTCTAAAAAATACTTTAGCATGTCTGAAACCTTAGAAGACCACAAAAATCCCTAATAGCTTGCTGCAGGGGTATTCCTTTAACATAAAGGGAAGTGAAAGTGAAAGTCCCTAGTCAAGTCTGACTCTTTGCGACCCCATGGACTGTACAGTCCATGGAATTCTCCAGGCCAGAGTACTGGCCTTTCTTTCCCTTCTCGATTTAACATAAAATTAACAACAACAAAAAAAGGAGCTATGTGCAAAGTAATCATATATGGATGACTGAGGACCTTTTTAAGAAATCCATATTGTTGTTCAGTCGCTAAGTAATGTCTGACTCTTTGTGACCCCATGGACTGCAGCATGCCAGACTTCCCTGTCCTTCACTATCACCTGGAGTTTGCTCAAATTCATGTTCATTGAGTTGGTGATGCAGTCTAACCATCTCATCCTCTGCTGCCTCCTTCTCCTTTTGCCTTCAATCTTCCCAGCATCAGAGTCTTTTCCAATGAGTCAGCTCTTCAAATCACATGGCCAGTGTATTGGAGCTTCAGTTTCACCATCAGTCCTTCCAATATGTATTCAGGGTTGATTTCATGTAGGATTGACTGGTTTGATCTTCTTTGTGTCCATGGGACACTCAAGAGTCTTTTCCAGCACCACAATACAAAAGCATCAATTCTTTGGCATTCAGTCTTCTTAATTGTCCAACCCTCACATCCATACATGGCTACTGGAAGTACAGTTAAAGTAATGAGTGTCCAACCTCAGGAGAGGATCTGTGTTATCATGTCTACATCATAGCCTCACCATCTCTGTCATGAAAAGTAGAGGTGTTAACATCCAGGAGTTGGTCAGCAAGGATGTGAGCAAAAGGAGGTTAATGAGTAAGGTTTTATTCTGTGTATTTCTAGCTCTGTCCAGAAAAGAAATGGCCTGGTCAAAGGACCCAAACACAATTCCTTTTGGTAAGTCTTCTTTATAGTGCTTAGAGTAATAACTCTAGGCATTAAGAGCTTCCAAAGAACTCACTTTATAAATTCCATGCTTCCCAAGAACCTCCTTTTGTAGGGAGGCAGGGGGAGATATGAGATAGACACTGAGTGGTTTCACTGTGGAGAGAATTGTCAGAAATGCTGGAAACAAGAGAAAGCCACATGTCAAATACTTAAGATCAAGCAGAGGATCAAAGTTTATAAGCCAGAGAAGGGAGTCTAAACTAGTTTCTAAAATTTATAATAGGAAGGCCATAAATAAAGACCATGTCCAATCACAGAGCCAAAGACATGGAGCCCTGGGTAAGACATGGGGAAAAAAATGGAGCAAGTAAGTAGGAAGAAAGACATGGGAAAATATTACTTCTGATGATGTCTAAGCTGGCTTTCTAAAAATTCTTTTTATCTGGATGTAAGGGAGACACACAGGAATATGATCATATTATGCAGAGTGAAGTAAATCAGGAAGAGAAAGACAAATACTGTATATTAATGCACGTATATAGAATCTAGAAAAATGATACCGATGATCCTACATATAGGGCAACAAAGGAGATACAGACATAAAGAACGAAGTTTTGGAGTCAGTGGGAGAAGAGGGTGGGATGATTGGAGAGAATAGAATTGAAACATATACATTACCATATGTAAAATAGATAACCAGTGTGAGTTCAATGCATGGAACAGGGCACCAAAAGCCTGTGCTCTGGGACAACCCAGAGGGATGGGGTGGGGAAGAGAGGTGGGATGGGGGTTCAGGATGGAGGGAACACATGTATGTCTATGGCCAATTCATACAATGTGTGGCAAAAACCATCATAAAATTGTAAAGTAATTATCCTCCAATTAAAATTAATAAATAATTTTTTTTAAAAGCCAAGAGTGCCTAAATTTAAAAGTTTTAATTTTATCCTAAAATACACATGAGGAGCCACTGATTGGTTTTACACTCTAAGGGACACTACCAGATGAATAGAATGTCAATCAGCAGAAATGAAAAATAAAAGCTATGTATCAGAATAAATACATGAAAAGTTATTGTTATTAATTTAGTCACAAATAAAATGCAAGGAAATAACCAATAGAAAAACACATATTCTCTAATTACCTAGCCATGTTTTTAACTTAATTAAGGTGAAATGTAACAAGCAATCAACTGACCAGACCACCTCTGACTGTTTTATTATGAATGAGAACGGTTACATCTTAGAGCAGTGTTTGTTGGCAAGTCTAAATATCAGAACTCTATCATTCATGATGTATCTACTTTTGCTCTTCTCTTTTGGTCAAAAAATTCACTGGGTCATGAGGCCAAATCTCTTCACTAATTGCCCTTGTTCCAATAGAACTTATGGTTCATGATGACCTGAACCTTATAATCAATGGGGAAAAACAACTGAAGAAAAATGATTTATGCAGATTGTTTCTTAAAATTCACAATCTGAAAGAGGCTTTGTCTTCATGGTGGGATTTGATGCCTAAATCCTGCCATTTCTCTACACCTTCCACCTTCTGACTAACTGATTTGCACAGGGAGCAGATAACCTAGCAATTGCTAGCTCCTCCTTTTCTGCTCCACGAGACAGACAGATGAAAAGACAATGGAATCTGTTTCTAGCTTTGGTGGGATAGCAGCCCCACTTACCTATAACCTGGCACAATGTATGCCAATGTCTGAACAGTCAGATTAGCTATCCCTCTAATAGGGATACAGTAAGGCAGGAGGGAGGTAGAAAGGAAACACAAGTCCTTATTCCTGTCCCTCCCTTAGCAGGGATGGGCAATGGAAGCCCCTTTCTCTCTAAAAACGTGAAGAGACTGAAAGGCAGCTCTCCTTTCCCAAAAGTGATCAGCTTCAGTAAGTCACAATTTTACTTTAGCAGTGAAATAATAACTGGCAAAAACTAAATACTTGTCTAGGAATACTGAGTTATGTCTAAGCAGGGAGTTGTAAAATATCTAATGAAACCTGGACTATTTATAATGAAGTTAAAAAAAATAACAGGAAAGATGGGATAAGCTCAACTAGATTTTTAAGTGCAATGAAAATATTTTAAGTCTCTGTTCCATTCACATGTTTTCATAAATCACCAGAAAATATACTTTCTGATGAAATATTTATTTTGGAAAATGAGAAATTTGGGAAAATAATTTACAACCATTTAATATTTTTATGATGTGGACATACTACTTTAGATTTTACTGTGTAAAAAGTAGATGATCCTTGCAAATAAAAGAATCATATATGCACACACACACATAATTATCTAAATAATTCAGGCTCCAAATTACTTTTTACATTAAAAATATTTAGATAATTTAGTAGTCATGATTATAATTATTGAAGTTTTCCAGTTGACCTTATAAAAATGATTCTATGATAAATGATTTTCTCCTTAGGCAAGATGTTTTATGAGTTGCCACTGAAACAACTATATCCCACATTTTTATAACTTGTAGCACATGTTTATAAAAGTGACTGGAAAGAGGAACCCAGGTGATGGTACTAGAACAGTATTTTCCTCAGCTGCTGTCCCATTAAAGGAATCACACTGGACTGAATGAGGATTCAGACCTTAGACTCATTAACACCGTATTTTAACCTAGTAACACCATATTTTAACCTATTTGAAAGAACTCATAACAGAACTTTGTCAGTGATGGGACAACTTTCCCTAGATTCTGCTTAATGCCTTCATGATCACAGTAAATAAAAAGACCAAATGTTCTGGTTTCATCCTGTTCAATTTACTCAAATTGATCTGATCATAACTTAAACATAATTAATTCTTGATGATCAAAATGAGCCTCATTATTTAAGACTAATTTTTATATCCTACTTTCAACCAATCAAGTCCTGTTGGTTCCACCTTCATAATATATCCAGGATCTGACTACTTATCTTCACTATCATTGCTTCTGCATTTATCAGGAGCTAATGAAGAGTTGAGGAAAATTGTGACCTGAAGGAAGACCATGTAAAAGGTTATTGCAGTAATTCAGGCAACAGATTATAGTAGCTTCCTTAGTCTAAGCTACTATAATCTGTTGCCTGATAAATGCAGAATAAAATCCAAAGTCCTTCAAATAGCCTGAAAGGCTTTAGACTGTCTGACTCCTTGCTACTGTTCTGGGCTATTCTCAAGCTACTCTTTCTTTCATTTATTTCACCCTAGCCAAATCAAAGAAGGTAATGGCACCCCACACCAGTACTCTTGCCTGGAAAATCCCATGGACGGAGGAGCCTGGTAGGCTGCAATCCATGGGGTCGCTGAGGGTCGGACACAACTGAGCGGCTTCACTTTCACTTTTCACTTTCATGCATTGGAGAAGGAAATGGCAACCCACTCCAGTGTTCTTGCCTGGAGAATCCCAGGGACGGGGGAGCCTGGTGGGCTGCCGTCTATGGGGTCACACAGAGTCGGACACGACTGAAACGACTTAGCAGCAGCAGCCAAATTGGCAGCATTGCTGTTCCTCTAACACATATGTACACATAGTACATATTCCAGTCATATTCCTGCCTAAGGGCTTTTGCCCTGGATGGACCCCATGCCTAGAATGATTTTCCCTTAGACATCCTACTTAGCCAGCTCTCGCCTCTTTCAAGATTTTGTTCAGATGTTACCTTTTCAATGATGATCCTATTTAAAAGTGCAAGCTACCTCCAGCATTTCCCCTCCTTATCTGTTCTATATTTTCTTTACTTTTTTGATAGTCCTTATCACCTTGGGCTTTCCTGGTGGCTCAGATGGTAAAGAATCCGCCTGCAATTGGGAGACCTGGGTTTGATCCCCGGCTTGCAAAGATCTCCTGGAGAAGGAAATGGCAACACATTCCAGTATTCTTGCCTGGAGAATCCCCATGGACAGAGGAGCCTGGCAGGCTACAGTCCATAAGTTGGCAAAAGTTAGACACGACTGAGCAGCTAAGCACAGCACATCACCTTATAATATGCCGTATCATTTGTTTGTTTGTCTATATTCATTATCTGTCCCTCTTCTCTAACTGTAAGTTGCAGAAGTTCAGGGATCTTTGGGACACTGGTGTGTCCCAACCACCAAGAATAGTTTCTGGAACATAGTGAACACTCAATAAATATTTACCATATCAACTGCAAGGTCTGGCATTGATTGTAAATGTATCATTGTGCTTAATTGATAGGTAAATTGTTTCACTATTTTCTACTGACTAAAATAGCTAAAATACTATCACCTTTATGTTTGGTACTTGACAAAGCTCTCCATTCCATCAGCATTATGTGCATTTTCACAAACTAGTGGTCAAAGTAAATGAAAGTTGGTGGGCAAGAAGAAAGCCTTTTTTCCCCTCATTCTGAGTGCTGAAGAATTGATGCTTTTGTACTGTGGTGTTGGAGAAGACTCTTGAGAGTCCCTTGGACTGCAAGGAGATCCCACCAGTCAATCCTAAAGGAAATCAGTCCTGAATATTCATTGGAAGGACTGATGCTGAAGCTGAAACTCCAACACTTTGGCCACCTGATGTGAAGAGCTGACTCATTGGAAAAGACTCTGGTACTGGGAAAGATTGAAGGCAGGAGGAGAAGGGGATGACAGAGGATGAGATGGTTGGATGCCATCACAGACTCGAAGGACGTGAGTTTGATTAAGCTCCAGGAATTAGTGATGGACAGGGAAGCCTGGCATGCTGTAGACCATGGGGTCACAAAAAGTCAGACACAACTGAACAACTGAACTGAAATGAACTGAAGCCTTCATGAAGCATTCTGTGCATATGCCTATTATTGTACTTTACAGATCAAAATATACTTTTATTTGTGTATCATCCTCACTAATGTGACAATTCCTCAAGGGTAAAGACCATTTTCTTTATCTTTTTTATCTCCAGTATCTGACACATTATATAACAATAGTTGCTGTTGTTGCTCACATGCTAAGTCGTGTCCAACTCTTGTAACCCTTGGACTGCAGTAGTAATAATCAATAAAAGCTTGCTAAATAAGGGATAAAGTAATAAATGGTTTACTGGAGGCATAGAGAGAAAGAGCATAACATTGGAAGTTTGAGTTCCAGTTATATTAACATTAACAATATAAACATGGCCAAATAAATATATTATACCATGTCCTTACTCAAGAGGAAGCACTCTAATTTGGATTTGACACCAAAGGCAAAGGCAACAAAAGCAAATTAAATAAGGGGAGAATATTGAACTAAAAAGCTTCTGCACATAAAAAAATAAAATCAGCAAAATTAAAAACTAAAAAATGAAAGAAAATATTTCCAAACCACGTATCTGAAAGGGTTAATATCCAAAATATATACATAACTCATACAACTCGATAGCAAGAAAAAAAAAATCCCCAAATGACTCAAATTAAAAAATAGGCAAAGGACCTGAAGAGATGTTTTTCCAAAGACATACAAATGTAAATAGATACATGAAAAGATGATTAACATCACTAATGATCAGAGAAATGAAAGCCAAACAAAGTCATTATCCTGACTAGATATTTGTACTCCTTTTCCACTGCAACATTATTCATAATAACGAAGGTATAGAAACAATCTAAGTGTTCATCAATGGATGGATGGATAATTAAAATGTTGTATTATATTATATATTATTCAGTTTTTTAAAAAGAAGGAAATCCTGTCATTTGTGAAAACATAGATGAGCTTTGGGGAGAAGGCAATGGCACCCCACTCCAGTACTCCTGCCTGGAAAATCCCATGGACAGAGGAGCCTGGTAGGCTGCAGTCCATGGGGTCTCTAAGAGTCAGACACGACTGAGCGACTTCACTTTCACTTTTCACTTTCATGCATTGGAGAAGGAAATGGCAACCCACTCCAGTGTTCTTGCCTGGAGAATCCCAGGGACGGGGGAGCCTGGTAGGCTGCCATCTATGGGGCTGCACAGAGTCGAACACGACTGAAGTGACTTAGCAGCAGCAGCAGATGAGCTTTGGAGGACATTATGCTAAATAAAATAAGTCAGACAGAAAAAGACAAATACTGCATGGTGTCACTTCTTTGTGGGATCTAAGAAAGGTTAAACTCAAAAACAGAGAGTAGAAAGTGGTTGCCAGGGCTGGGAAATAGGGGAAATAGAGTGAGATTAATAAAAAGTACAACGTTTCAGTTATAAGATTAGTAAGGTCTTCAGATCTAATGTCTAATATGGTAACTATCATCAATGTCTCTATTGTATAACTGAAATTTACGAACAAAGTAGAACCTAAATGTTCTCACCAAAAAAAAAAAATAATAATAATTAAAGTTAAATATGTGAGCTGATGGAATTTAACTCAATTGTGGGAATTCTTTCACAATGCATACATATATCAAATCATCATATCATACACCTAATATCTTACATTTTTTGTCAGTTATGCCTCAATAAAGCTGAAAAAAAGTATGTTTAAGTCAAAGAGAAAAATTATAACATTGATCTAGTTTACTGATATGGAATGGCATCTATAGTATGCATCATAAAATCAAGTTGCAGAACAAATTAAACTATTCTGTATACAGAATTTCCATATTTTTATAAAATTTTATTTTATATATACTCTTTCATATACTTTTTGAAATTTTTCACACAAAAATATGTTTTTGCAGTTTGCTGCTGCTGCTGCTGCTGCTAAGTCGCTTCAGTCGTGCCAACTCTGTGTGACCCCAGAGACGGCAGCCCACCACGCTCCCCTGTCCCTGGGATTCTCCAGGCAAGAGTACAGGAGTGGGTTGCCACTGAAGTTTAAACATCATTAAATCATTTTAATGAAAGGAATATAAATTCTATGAGAATATATGCAAATAAGACAAGCTAGATTTTCATAGTTGCTTTATATGTTACCAACTAGTTTATAATCTGTGACATCAGGGATATAGTTTCCACTGTTTCCATGTCATATACTTATATTATATTGTCTGTGGTAAAGACAGTCAAAAAATGCTGAAGAAAAAATAATCCAGTATTTGTGAAAACTGAAAATAGATAGAGTTAACTCTAGTATGTTTTATTACCCTTTCACATGGATTAAAGAATGAAAGATTATATACAGTGGATAATATGGAGGATTATAATTTAGTTAAAGTTAAGTTAAATTATCAGATAGAGTTGAGAGACTTCCTGGAATAGGAAAATCAGAAATCATTAAATTTGGTTAAAATCATTTTTCAGAACAGAGTCATGTGGGGAATGAGTGTAGATGAAATTAAAATTAGTTGATGGAAAACTTTAAACAACAGAGTAATAATGGTCCCTTTAGGGATGTGGTACTGTCAAAGATTCCAGTATGAAAAATATAATTCTTATGGTCACCATCAGTTAAGAGTAAATATCAGATCAGATCAGATCAGATCAGTCACTCAGTCGTGTCTGACTCTTTGCAACCCCATGAATCGCAGCACGCCAGGCCTCCCTGTCCATCGCCAACTCCCAGAGTTCACTCAGACTCACGTCCATTGAGTCAGTGATGCCATCCAGCCATCTCATCCTCTGTCGTCCCCTTCTCCTCTTGCCCCCAATCCCTCCCAGCATCAGAGTCTTTTCCAATGAGTCAACTCTTCGCATGAGGTGGCCAAAGTACTGGAGTTTCAGCTTTAGCATTATTCCTTCCAAAGAAAACCCAGGACTGATCTCCTTTGGGATGGACTGGTTGGATCTCCTTGCAGTCCAAGGGACTCTCAAGAGTCTTCTCCAACACCACAGTTCAAAAGCATCAATTCTTCGGCGCTCAGCCTTCTTCTACATCTGGTATATAAACAGTTCATATTACTCAATATCAAAAAAATAAACAACTCAATAAAAATTCAGGCAGAAGACCTAAATAAACATTTTTCTACAGGGGACATAAAGATGGCCAACAGGCACATGGAAAGATGCTCAATATCACTAATTATTAGAGAAATATGAATCAAAACATCACTTCACACTTGTTACAATGGCTATCATCAAAAAGTCTACAAATGACCAATGGTGGCAAGTGTGGAGAAAGGGGAACCCATATACACTGTTGGTGGGAATGTAAATTAGTGCAGCCACTATAAAAAATGGTATGGAGTTTCATCAAAAAATAAAAACTAAAAATTAAGCTTTCATATGATCCAGAAACTTCACTTCTGAGCATATATCTGGAAAAAACAAAAACAGTAATCTGAAAAGATACATGCACCCCAATGTTCATAGCAGCATTATTTACAATAACCAGGGCGTAGAAGCAATACAAATGCACATCAAGAGAAGAATGAATAAAGAAAGCATGCTACACACACACACACACACACACACACACACATATACAATGGAATACCACTCAGCCTGAAAAGAATGAAATTCTGCTATTGGCAGCAGCATGGATGGACCTAGAGAATATTATGATTAGTGAAATAAATCAGGCAGAGAAAGACAAATACTATATGATATCACTTGTATGTGGAATCTAAAAATTAATGCAAATGAATATATATATGCAAAAAAGAAACAGACTCAGGTATAGAAAACAAACTAGTGGTTACCAAAGGGGAGAGGGAAGGGGAAGGGCAAATTAGGGGTATGAGGTTAAGAGAGACAAACTGCTATGTATAAAATAGATAAGCAATGGCCAGAGACTTGCTGGCAAGATGGCAGAATAGAAGGACATGAACTCACCCTTTCTTACAAAAACAACGAAATCGCAACTTACTGCTCAACAACTATTGACCAAAAAAATGCTGCAATCTACCAAAAAAGATACGCTACATCCAAAGACAAAGAATAAGCCACAATAAGATGGTAGGAAGGGCACAACCATGATAAAATCAAATCACGTACCCACCAGGCAGGTGACCCATAAACTGGAAAATAATTATACTACAGACGTGAAATTCCTGAGCCCCATGGCAGGCTTTCCAGCCACAGGATCTGGCAACAGGAGGAGGAGCTCCCAGAGAATCTGACTTTGAAGCCCAGCAGGGTCTGACCACAGGAATTCTGCAGGACTGGGGGAAATAGAAACTCCACTCTTGGAGGGCACACACAAAGTCTAGTGCACATGAGGACTCAGAAAAAAAAGCAGTGAACTCTTAAGAGACTGGGCCTTATCTACCTGCTAGTATTGAAGGGTTTCCTGTGAAGGTGAACCTTCCTACACTGTTGATGGGAATGTAAATTGGTGTAAGCCACTATAGAGAACAATATGGAAGTTCCTTAAGAAACTAAAAATGGAACTACTGTATGACCCACTCCTGGGCACATATCCAGGGAGGAACATGATTTGAAAGGATACATGCACCCCAGTGTTCACTGAAGTGCTGTTTACAATAACTGAGTCATGGAAGCAACCTAAATATCCACTGACAGATGAATGGATAAAGGAGATGTGGTACATATATGTGTGGAATATCACTCAGCCAATAAAAGAATGAAGTAATGCCATTTGCAGCAACATGGATGAACCTGGAGATTATTATACTAAGTGAAGTAAGTCAGACAGAGAAAGGAAATATCATATGATACTGCTTATCATATGATGCAGAATCTAAAAAATGATACAAACTTATTTACAAGGTAAAAACAGACTCACAGACTTTGAGAATGAACTTTTGGTTACTGGGGGCGGGGGTGGGAGGACAGATAGATTTGACATGTATATCCTATATTTAAAATAGATAGCCATTAAGGACCTACTGTATAGCACAGGGAACTCTGATGAATACTCTCTAACTAAATGGAAAAGAATTTGAAAAAGAGTAGATACATGTACTGATCCAGTTTATCTACACCTGAAACATAATACTGTTAATCAACCATGCTGCAATATAAAATAAAAATTAAAAAAATAGATAAGCAACAAGGATGTATTATATAACACAAGGAATTATAGCCATTATCTCATAGTAACTTTTAGTGGAGTGTTATATGTAAAAATACTGAATCACTATACTGTACACCTGAAAATAATATTATAAATCAATTACACTTCAATTGTTAAAAAGTTAATACCCATCTGGGAAAATTGACAGACTGTCCTTACCGCTAAGTCGCTTCAGTTGTGTCCAACTCTGTGTGACCCCATAGACAGCAGCCCATCAGGCTCCACCGTCCCTGGGATTTTCCAGGCAAGAGTACTGGAGTGGGGTGCCATTGCCTTCTCCGAGAATGTCCTTAAGGCTCCAGTTATATGAAACCTTTATGGGGGACCTAAACCTCTAAAGAAAGGTTGAATATTAATTGAAGGCCAATGTGATTTTAGAAAACTGAACCTAGTAATACCACACACAGTCTGTGATCCTAAATCCTACATCTAGAAACTGCTGTCTGTGGACTAACAAACTGGCTTCCAAAATAAACAATTTTTAAGAGATAACCTATAAGAACCATTTACAGTCTCTAAGCTATTGAGCTTGTTTTCTAAAGGTCTGATTTGAAAAACTCTAGAGTAAAAAAATGTCTTCCAGAAATTTCTGACTGGAGCTCTTCCAACCTTCAAAGGAAAGACACAATGGGAGTAGTGATAAGGGAATAAGTAGAGGGATTACTTTTTTAATCACAAGAATAATGAACTTGGAGTCACAGGCATGCACTTGCCTAACAAATCCTCAGTTGAGCAATATGTATCAACAGCTTGTTAGAACAAAACATTAAGTCATTTCCCAGGAGGAGCATGAAGCTAAACTCAGAGTCCAGAACTTTGCCAGGGAGACTATATTAACACTGAAACTAGAAATAGATGCGAGAAATAATGGAAAGAAAATGAGCAAAAACAAACAAAGAGAACAAATGAGATAAAACAGTGTACAAATTACAAAGTAAAACAAAAATATTAAGAAGTCAAAAATAGAGAAGGTGGGAAAGAACAGGGAGCTAAAAAGAAATCACAAAACTAAGTAATGAAATATTATTTTGGTGTAAATATGTCAGCAATTTTGAATTTACAAGTTATGTTATGGCAGAATAGATAAAACAGAAGAGAGCCAGTTCTTCAACTAATATGAATATTACTTACTGAGGATCTTTTCTTCATTAAGTAGTAAATTAGACATAGGGAGATTAACAACAGCAAACATTAGAAGATAGCTTCTACTTTGCTATTTTACTATTTGTTAATAACTCATATAAGCAAATAAGAAATTGAGCAAATACCAGAGATGATCATGGATGCCTAAGAACACTAACGTTTCGTAATTCTTACATAATTAGCTACAAAGGAGCCCCAGTAAATATAAGCAAGAAAGTACTGATGTACAATATATATGAATGTATGTGCATGGAAAGATGAAAAGATGTATGTAAACAGTTTATTTGTCATGTAAAGCTGGTCACCTTGAGTAATGACCTGCATTAAAAAAGCCAGCCTAGGATGACTTCACATGAAACAAAATAGGGAATAAATACTCTTTTTTAATATAAATTTGTTTATTTTAATTGGAGGCTAATTACTTTATAATATTGTATTGGTTTTGCCATACATTGACATGAATCCGCCATGGGTGTACATGTGTTCTGCATCCTGAAACCCCCTCCCACCTCCCTTCCCATCCCATCCCTCTGGGTCATCCCAGTGCACCAGCCCTGAGCACCCTGTATCATTCATGGAACCTGGTCTGGTGATTCATTTCACATATGATAATATATATGTTTGTATGTCATTGTCCCAAAACATCCCACCCTCGCCCTCTCCCACAGAGTCCAAAAGACTGTTCTATATATCTGTGTCTCTTTTGCTGTCTTGCATACAGAGTTATCATTACCATCTTTCTAAATTCCGTATATATGCGTTAGTATACTGTACTGGTGTTTTTCTTTCTGGCTTACTTCACTCTATATAATAGGCTCCAGTTTCATCCACCTCATTAGAACTGATTCAAATGTATTCTTTTAATGGCTGAGTAATATTCCATTGTGTATATGTACCACAGCTTTCTTATCCATTCGTCTGCTGATGGACATCTAGGTTGCTTCCATGTCCTGGCTATTATAAACAGTGCTGTGATGAGCATTGGGGTACACGTGTCTCTTTCAATTCTGGTTTCCTCAGTGTGTATGACCAGCAGTGGGATTGCTGGGTCATATGGCAGTTCTATTTCAAGGTTTTTAAGGAATCTCCACACTGTTCTCCATAGCGGCTGCACTAGTAATATATACTTACTTACTAGTAATATATACTTACTGTTCTAATAATATATACTTAAACTGTTGCATTCCCACCAACAGTGTAAGAGGGTTCCCTTTTCTCCACACCTTCTCCAGCATTTATTGCTTGTAGACTTTTGAATAGCAGCCATTCTGACTGGTGTGAAATGGTACCTCATTGTGGTTTTGATTTGCATTTCTCTGATAATGAATGATGTTGAGCATCTTTTCATGTGTTTGTTAGCCATCTGTATGTCTTCTTTGGAGAAATGTCTGTTTAGTTCTTTGGCCCATTTTTTGATTGGGTCGTTTATTTTTCTGGAATTGAGCTTCAGGAGTTGCTTGTATATTTTTGAGATTAGTTCTTGGTCAGTTGCTTCATTTGCTATTATTTTCTCCCATTCTGAAGGCTGTCTTTTCACCTTGCTTATGGTTTCCTTTGTTGTGCAAAAGCTTTTAATTTTAATTAGGTCCCATTTGTTTATTTTTGCTTTTATTTCCAATATTTTGGGAGGTGGGTCATAGAGGATCCTGCTGTGATGTATGTCAGAGAGTGTTTTGCCTATGTTCTCCTCTAGGAGTTTTATAGTTTCTGATCTTACGTTTAGATCTTTAATCCATTTTGAGTTTATTTTTGTGTATGGTGTTAGAAAGTGTTCTAGTTTCATTCTTTTACAAGTGGTTGACCAGTTTTCCCAGCACCACTTGTTAAAGAGATTTTCTTTTCTCCATTGTATATTCTTGCCTCCTTTGTCAAAGATAAGGTGTCCATAGGTGTGTGGATTTACCTCTGGGTTTTCTATTTTGTTCCATTGATCTGTATTTCTGTCTTTGTGCCAGGACCATACTGTCTTGATGACTGTGGCTTTGTAGTAGAGCCTGAAGTCAGGTAGGGTGATTCCTCCAGTTCCATTCTTCTTTCTCAGTATTGTTTTGACTATTTGAGATTTTTTGTATTTCCATAGAAATTGTGAAATTATTTGTTGTAGTTCTGTGAAAAATACCATTGGTAGTTTGATAGTGATTGCATTGAATCTATAATCTGCTTTGGGTTGTATACTCATTTTCACTATATTGATTCTTCCAATCCATGAACATGGTATATTTCTCCATCTATTAGTGTCCTTTTTGATTTCTTTCACCAGTGTTTTATAGTTTTCTATATATAGGTCTTTTGTTTCTTTAGGTAGATATATTCCTAAGTATTTTATTCTTTTCATTGCAATGGTGAATAGAATTGTTTCCTTAATTTCTCTTTCTGTTTTCTCATTGTTAATGTATAGGAATGCAAGGGATTTCTGTGTGTTGATTTTATATCCTGCAACTTTACCATATTCATTGATTAGCTCTAGTAATTTTCTGGTGGAGTTTTTAGGGTTTTCTATGTAAAGGATCAAGTCATCTGCAAACAGTGAGAGTTTTACTTCTTCTTTTCCAATTTGGATTCCTTTTATTTCTTTTTCTGCTCTGATTGCTGTGGCCAAAACTTCCAAAACTATGTTGAATAGTAGTGGTGAGAGTGGGCATCCTCGTCTTGTTCCTGACTTTAGGGGAAATGCTTTCAATTTTTCACCATTGAGGATAGTGTTTGCTGTGGGTTTGTCATATATAGCTTTCATTATGTTTAGGTATGTTCCTTCTATTCCTGCTTTCTGGAGGGTTTTTATCATAAATGGATGTTGAATTTTGTCAAAGGCTTTCTCTGCATCTATTGAGATACTCATATGGTTTTTATTTTTCAATTACTCTGATTGATTCTCTTTCTTCTCTCTGATCTGTTGGCAACTGGAAACCAGTGGGCAAGGCAGACCATACTTGTAAACTCCAGGCTCCTAGGCACAGAGCAAAGTGGAGAAGCATGGAAAGGGAATCTGGAGGTGGAAACAGAAGACAGCTGGCACAACAACTTTACTGAAAATACTTCGAAAGTTTCTTTGTTAAGAAAATATTTGCTTTCATTTGGTTAATAATCAGATTAAGAATGTTCCCTTCTAATCCTAGTTATCATCATAAATAAGTTGAAATTTTTAATCCTTATTTCCCTGTGTATATTGATATAGTTATATGGTTTCCTTCTTTAATCTGCTAAAGGATTGCTCTAAATTGTTTTGTTTCCTAATATGTAAACATCTTTGCATTTCACACACACCAGTACTCTTGCCTGGAAAATCCCATGGAAGGAGGAGCCTGGAAAGCTGTGGTCCATGGGGTCGCTGAGGGTCGGACATGACTGAGCGACTTCACTTTCACTTTTCACTTTCATGCATTGGAGAAGGAAATGGTAACCCACTCCAGTGTTCTTGCCTGGAGAATCCCACGGACAGGGGAGCCTGGTGTGCTGCCGTCTATGGGGTCGCACAGAGTTGGACACGACTGAAGCGACTTGGCGGCGGCAGCAGCATGTGATACCAATGTATTCAGTTCAGTTCAGTTCAGTCGCTGAGTCATGTGTGACTCTTTGCGACCCCATGAATTGCAGCACGCTAGGCCTCTCTGTCTATCACCAACTCCCGGAGTTCACTCAGACTCACATCCATCGAGTCAATGATGCCATCCAGCCATCTCATCCTCTGTTGTCCCCTTCTCCTCCTGCCCCCAATCCCTCCCAGCATCAGAGTCTTTTCCAATGAGTCAACTCTTTGCATGAGGTGGCCAAAGTACTGGAGTTTCAGCTTTGGCATCATTCCTTCCAAAGAAATCCCAGGGCTGATCTTCAGAATGGACTGGTTGGATCTCCTTGCAGTCCAAGGGACTCTCAAGAGTCTTCTCCAACACCACAGTTCAAAAGCATCAATTCTTCAACACTCAGCCTTCTTCACAGTCCAACACTCACATCCATGCATGACCACTGGAAAAACCATAGCCTCGACTAGACAGACCTTTGTTGGCAAAGTAATGTCTCTGCTTTTGAATATGCTATCTAGGTTGGTCATAACTTTCCTTCCAAGGAGTAAGCGTCTTTTAATTTCATGGCTGCAGTCACCATCTGCAGTGATTTTGGAGCCCCCCAAAATAAATTCTGACACTGTTTCCACTGTTTCCCCATCTATTTCCCATGAAGTGATGGGACCGGATGCCATGATCTTCATTTTCTGAATGTTGAGCTTTAAGCCAACTTTATATTATTTGTATACAAATACAAATTTGCTGACATTTGCTGAAATTTTCTCTAGAAGTTTTAAATACTCATGTTTATGTCACAGTGTGCTATACTTTTATTTTCTTGAACCTTTCTTGATGTATTTTCTTTCATGAGTTTTCATTTTTACTTACAGAAACAAATTATATACATAGAAATTATAAATTTCCTAAAGGCTTGGTAAAATGTGCTTATAAGGTCTCTGAATATAATACTTGATTTCAGAAAGAGGGTTTTATTAATTAAAATTAATTCAAGTTGTCTTTAATGACAGCCCCATCATTAGGGTTTTATCATTCTTAGAGAATTAATTTTATTAAATTTTATTTTATATAAATTGGTTTTATCCACATTTTCAAAATTATTGGCATATAGTATTTGTGGCATTATATATTTTTAAAATTATTATTTTATGTATGGTCATGTTACCACACTTATTCATAATACTGGCTTTGTTTGTTCGTTTGGCCTCACCATGCAGCTTGTGGGATTTTAGTTCCCCAACCAGGGATTGAACTTGGGCCATTGGCAGTGAGAATGCCCATTCCTAAGCATTGGAGCACCAGGATATTCTCCTAATTTTGTTTTGTCCTTGAGGCTTATTTTTATTTTGAGGCTTTTCTTTTCCGTTTGTTTAAAATATCAGGCTTTACTTTTCTGGATCAGCTTTACTGTTGATTTGTTGTCTGTCACTTTACTAATATTTTCCTTTTATTCTCTTCATTTCCTCTTTTCTACTGCTTTGTTTTAATTTTGTGATTCTTTTTCTCACCTTCATTAGTTAAGCAGTTTATTAATTTTCAGTGTTTTATTTTTTGTTTGTTTTCTAATACATACTTTTAGGGCCATAAACTCTCCAAATACTATTTTAAATGTATCCCACATGGTCTGGGAAATAATGCTTTCATTATCACTTAGCTTCCAGATATGATTTCCTATTCTTAGTGTATGGATTATTTAAAAGTGTGATTCCTTTAAGTTTCCCTTGCGATTTTTTTAAACACATCATTGTTTGGTATCTTTTTGTTATCAATTTCTAATTTTATTACATGCTGGTCAAAGAATATGTAAAACAGTAAGAAACGTCCTTTCTGGACGTTTACCACAAACTATGTGGTAAAGTTTCATAAATATTTAATGTAACTTTGAAGGCAATGTGTAGTCACAATTCACTGGGTACAGAATTGACATATGTTCAGCTTGTAAGTTGTGTTGTTAAAAGTTGATTGATCAGAAAATCACATGATCATTTCATTCTGTTAATTTTATAATTTCTGTAATTTAATCAATTATCACTTTATGTATGTTGATGCTTTTTTAAGATGCACATATGCTTATAATAATTAATTTCAGTTGCTGTTTCATTTTATCATTGTGCAATATCCCCTTTTATCTCTATTAGTGATTTTTGTCTCAAGTTCCTTTGGTTCTGATTTTAATAAAACTAACATTGATCAGTCTCATCTTGGTGGATGGAGAATAAATGTGGAATAATTTTATCTTTTCTATTTCCCCCATTATCAGTCTTATAGTTACATATAGGGCAAAACTCAGAGCTTTCTGATCACACTCATTCATTAAAAATTCTATCCAACCTAGGGACTTCCCTGCTGGCCCAGGGGCTAAGACTCCAAGCTCCCAATGCAGAGACCCAGATTCAATCCCTGGTTGGGGAACTAGATCCCACATGTTGCAATAAGAGTTCACATGCCACAGTTAAAGATCCCGCATGCCTCAACTAAGAATCCCACACAACACAACAAAGATCAGAGATCCCATGTGCTTCATCCAACACCCCCCACAGCCAAATAAATAAACAGCATTTTTAAAAGTCTAGTCCAAAACTCCAATCTCAAATATAATTTAAATTTCATCTCATCCCTATCTCCTAGTTGTGTACCACCTTCCATTCCAGGTTTCTCATCCACAAGCCTAATAGTTTCTTCATCTCACCAACATCTCATTCAAATCAGTG
The DNA here is from genome assembly GCF_027580195.1 of Bos mutus. NCBI lineage: Eukaryota > Metazoa > Chordata > Mammalia > Artiodactyla > Bovidae > Bos > Bos mutus. The sequence goes on along the minus strand of NC_091619.1, from coordinate 22,911,044 downwards.
CTGAAATTTATTTTAAATAAAAGAATCAAGGGCTTCCCTGGCAGTCCAGTAGTTAAGACACCTTGCTCCCACTTCAGGGAACACAGGTTTGATCCCTGATCAGGAACTAAGATCTCACATTCCTTGAGGCATGGCCAAAAAAATAAAGTTGAAATAAATATTAAAGTACCATATCTTTGTACAGAAAGATATAACAAAATGGAAGCGAGGGAAAATAAGACTAGTTTGTTAAAATTACTATTAATTCCAACTCTCAAACAATTTTGCCTAGAATATCTAGAAATAGGAATCCCAGAAGGAGAGGAAAGAGAAATAGTCAAAGAAATAATGGCTGAGATTTTAATTTAAGACAGACACCAAACCACAGATACAGGATGCTAAGAGAACTACAAGTAGGATAAATACCAAGAAATCTATAACTTGGCATGTCATATTCAAGTAGCAGAAAATAAAAGACAAAAAAAAATCTTAAAAGAAGCTAGAGATGTCTAGAAAAGGGAAACATCTTAAACTGTTGGTGGGATTGTAAGCTGATACATCTATTATGGAAAACAGTATGGAAATTCCTTAAAATACTAGGAATAAATCTATGATATGACCCTTAGAAAGCTACAATTCTAAAAGACACATGTACCCCCATATTCACTGCAGCACTGTTTACAATAGCTAGGACATGGAAGCAAACTAGATGCCCATCAACAGATGAATGGATAAAGAAGATGTGGTACATATATACAATTGACTATTACTTAGCCATAAAAAAGAATTAATTTGAATTAATTCTGTTGGGGAGAAGGCAATGGCAACCCACTCCAGTACTCTTGCCTGGCAAATCCCATGGACGGAGGAGCCTGGTAGGCTGAAGTCCATGGGGTCGCTAAGAGTCAGACACTACTGAGCGACTTCACTTTCACTTTTCACTTTCATGCATTGGAGAAGGAAATGGCAACCCACTCCTGTGTTCTTGCCTGGAGAATCCCAGGGACGGGGGAGCCTGGTGGGCTGCCGTCTATGGGGTCACACAGAGTCGGATATGACTGAAGTGACTTAGTAGCAGTAGCAGCAGCAGTTCTGTTGAGATGGATGAACCTAGAGCCTCTTATACAGACTGAAGTAAATCAGAAAGAGAAAAACAAGCATCATATATTAACACATATATATGGAATCTAGAAAAATGGTTTTGATGAATCTATTGGAAGGGAAGGAATGGAGACACAGACATAGTACGGACACAGTTGGGGGAGGATAGAGTGGACACAGCAGGGGAAGGAGAGAATGGATGAATGGAGAAAGTAGCATCAACATATATACACTGTCGTGTGTAAAATAGACAGCTGGTGAGAGTTGCTATATAACACAGGAAGCCCAGCCTGGTAGTCTGTGATGACCTACAGGTTTGGGATGGGGGTAGGGAAGTGAGGCTTCAGAGAAAGGGAACATATGTATAGTTACAGCTGATTAGAATTGTTGCATGCCAGAAACTGACATGACATTGTAAAGCAATTTTCCTCCAATTAAAAAAAAGAAGTCAGAGAAAGAAAACACCTTACCTATAGAGGAATAAGAATAACAATTATACTGAAAATCACTGCAGGAAATATGCAGGCAAGAGAAGAGTGGAGTGAAATAAGTGCTGAAAGAAAAAAAGAACTGTCAAACCAGAATTTGGTATCTGGTGAAGCTGTGGAAGAGAAATAAAAACTTTCTCAAACACTGAGGGAATTTATCACCAACAGAATATTGCAAGAAATGTTCAAATTTCTTCAGAAAAATGAACTATAATGTTCTAAAAAAGGCAAAAGTGTGGAGATCCTAGGGCTTTCCTGGTGGCTCAAATGGTTAAGAATCTGCCTGCAATGCAGGAGACCCAGGTTTGATCCCTGAGTCAGGAAGATTCCCCTGGAGAAGGGAATGGCAGCCCACTCCAGTATTCTTGCCTGGAGAATTCCATGGACAGAGGAGCCTGGTGGGCCACAGTCCATGGGGTCACAAACAGTTGGACACAACTTAGTGACTGAAAAATAGCAATAACAACATGGAGATGCTAAAAGATCAGTTTTGCTTTTTGCAAGGGTTCAGGTAGAGGGAGTGGGATTGGACAGGCAGAGCACAGAGGACTTTCAGGGCAGTCTGTTTGCTTTTCTGTATGATTCCATAATGATGGTTACATGACATACATTTGTCAAAATACATAGAACTATACAACGCAAAGTAAATGTAATGTAAACTTACTGTAAGCTATGTATGTTTAATGTAAACTATGGATGATAGCCAATAATAATGTTTGAACATTGGTTCATCAATTATAGCAAATGTACCACAGTAATACATGATGTTAATAATCGGTGAAACTGCACAAGGACAGGAGAGAATATAGGAGCTCTCTGTACTTCCTGCTCAGCTTTTCTCTTCTAATATAAACTGAAAGCCCTTCTTTAAAAAGTTATTAATTAAAATATTAAAATATTAAATGAAATATAAATATATTGTATATATGTATATATATATGTCTATAGAGAAATATATTTTTAAGGCATATTAGGAATAGGAGTATAGTATTATGTGGATAATATATTTAATATCCCACTTCAGCTTCTACCAGAAACTAATAAATTGTTAAAAAGATTTTTAAAAACTATAGTTCTTTTTCTTACCACGTCTTAGCTTCAACACCTGGGTGAAGTCAGGATGTGTTGGGAATTTTACGGTGGATCACTGGGTTCCCATATAGACGATGCAATGGAAAAATAACACAGAAACAAGAGAAATGGTTTGACTTTGCTATTGTACGGAGAATTTTTGGTTAACCATATAATATGCTAGAAATTAGACCATGCATCCCAGGATCCCACAGCTGTCCTTCTGCCACCTAAATTTTCTCTGTCAGCATGTTAGACTACCTTTGTAGAATACCTTTAAGACATTTTTTAAAACAACATTCATGTGTGAATCTCTGTATTTGGGAGTCCCTTTCTGTGCTGTGATTCAGAAGAGCAAATGCGGAACAAGTGACTGAACTGAAGGGCTCGGACTCAGCAAAATGGGTAAGTGGTTTTCACATTCCTATTTCGTCACCTTGCCTCATCCTTCCACAACCTTGATATTATTTATATTGTGATCTTTGATTACAGAGCAGTAAGAAGGTGATACAGTGTTTTAATTGGAATGGGTGTTTTAGAGAGAGATCATATTTATATTTTAATAAATCCTTCTGGTGAAAAAGGTTTAAAGGAGACAAAACTGGACACGAATTTACCTATTAGAGGGCACTTAACAATCTTCTAGATGAAAGATGTTTCCTGCCTTCTAAGGACATTTGCATTTTAACAGTCAATGGCTCAAGCGGTAAAGAATCTGCCTGTGATACAGGAGACTTGAGTTTGATCCCTGGGTCGGGATGATCCCCTGGAGAAGGAAATGGCAACCCACACCAGTATTCTTGCCTGGGAAATCCGAGGGACAGAAGAGCCTGGCGGACTATAGTCCATGGGGTCATAAAGAGTCAAAAATGACTGAACAAATGAGAACACATGCAATCTCTCTCTTGCAATCCCTTCAATCAAAAAGAGTAAAATTTCAGATATTCTTAAATTATGTAGAAAGAAAGACATTAGTAGTCTCAGGGTCCCTGAAATTACTCTAATTGTCTTTTAATACTTCTATACTTTTTGAAATTTTTTTTAAAAATAATGCAATCAAGGTTAATATCTCTTGCTCATTTTGCCAGTGTATTTGGGCTATAAGGCCACATCTCATACCTTGAATGCTAGAATAAATTCAGACCTAATGGAATCAGGTTTGATTTTAGCCTCATTAAAATTATAGGATTTCTCTATTTTCAAAATATTTAGAGTTTGTTGGCAAATGAATGAGTAAATACTGCTGGATATTTTTTTTTTTTTTTTTATTTTTATTTTTTTAAATTTTATTTTATTTTTAAACTTTACATAATTGTATTAGTTTTGCCAAATATCAAAATGAATCCGCCACAGGTATACATGTTTTTTTAAAGCTAAGGCAGCCTTTAAAAAAAAATGTATTGTTGGCTGTGCTGGGTCTTTGTTGCTGCATGTGGGCTTTCTTTGGTTGTGGCAAGTGGGGGTTACTCCTTGTTGCTGTGCACGGGCTTCTCATTGCTGTGGTTTCTCTTGTTGCAGATAATGGGCTCTAGGAGTGCGCATTTCAGTAGTTGTGGCACATGGGATTAGTTGCTCCACAGCATATGGAATCTTCCCAGAACAGAGATTGAACCACGTCCTCTGCAATAGCAGGTGAATTCTTACACACTGTACCACCAGGGAAGTCCAATACTGCTGAATATTACACAAAATGCATGGCTAAATCAATGCGTGCAGTAAGGCTCAGTTACTCAGGCACTAAAGTACATATTTAAACAGCTACTGAGTCCCTAAAACTGTGCTTGGCACTGTAGAAAATATAAAAATTCATAAGATGTGTTATCTACCCTTGAAGGAACATATAGAAGCGGTAAGACATGTACACAAATAAACATAAAACTAAGGAGAATGCTATGCTATGCTATGCTATGTCACTTCAGTCGTGTCCAACTCTGTGTGACCCCATAGACGGCAGCCCACCAGTCTCCCCCATCCCTGGGATTCTCAGGCAAGAACACTGGAGTGGGTTGCCATTTCCTTCTCCAATGCATGAAAGTGAAAAGTGAAAGTGAAGTCGCTCAGTCGTGTCTGACTCTTAGCGACCCCATGGACTGCAGCCTACCAGGCTCCTCGGTCCATGGGATTTTCCAGGCAAGAGTACTGGAGTGGGGTGCCATTGTAGACCTGTTATTAAAATCTATGAAGATGCAACTATTCAGAGGAGGAAACGATCTAAGAGAAACTTCTAGAATAATACCTTATAACATTAGAATAACACCTTACAGAATAGAAGTGAATAGAAGCAGAGGACATTCCAGGTGGGGACACAGCATGAACAGAAGAAACCCACATTCACAGAATGGTGAGCTCTCCAATTAGAATGGAGCATTCTAATCACAAAGAAAGGCAATGGCAAAGAATGTTCAAACTACTGTATAGCTGCACTTCTTTCACATGCTAGCAAAGTAAGGCTCAAAATCCTTCAAGCTAAGTTTCCAAAATACGTGAACCGAGAACTTCCAGATGTACAAGCTGGATTTAGAAAAGACAGAGGAGTTCAGTTCAGTTGCTCAGTCATGTCCAGCTCTTTGTAACCCCGTGAACTGCAGCTCGCCTGTCCATCACCAACTCCCAAAGCTTGCTCAAAACTCATGTCCGTGGACTCTGTGATGCCATCCAACCATCTCATCCTCTATTGTCCCCTTCTCCTCCTGCCTTCAATCTTTTCCAGCATCAGAGTCTTTTCCAATGAGTCAGTTCTTTGCATCAGGTGGCCAAAGTATTGGAGTTTCAGCTTCAGCAAAGCCAGAGGAACCAGAGATCAAACTGCTAACATCCGTTGGATCATCAAAAAAGCAAGAGAATTCCAGAAAAACATCTACTTCTGTTTCATTAACTGCACTAATGTCTTTGTTTGTGTGGATCACAACAAAGTGTGGAAAATTCTTAAAGAGATGGGAATACCAGACCACCTTACTATCTCCTGAGAAGCCTGTACGCAGGTCAAGAAGCAACAGTTGGCACCTGACATGGAACAACAGACTGGTTCAAAACTGGGAAAGGAGTATGTCAAGGCTATGTATTGTTGCCCTGCTTATTTAACTTATATGCAGAGTACAGCATGAGAAATGCTGGGCTGGATGACTCACAAACTGGAATCAAGATTGCTTGGAGAAATATCAAGAACCTCAGATATGCAGATGACACCACCCTAGTGGCAGGAAGCAAAGAGGAACTAAAGAGACCCTTGATGAAGGTGAAAAGAGGAGAGTGAAAAAGCTGGCTTGAAACATGTAAAATATCATGTATGAAACGAGATGCCAGTCCAGGTTCGATGCACGATACTGGATGCTTGGGGCTAGTGCACTGGGACCACCCAGAGGGATGGTATGGGGAGGGAGGAGGGAGGAGAGTTCAGGATGGGGAACACATGTATACCTGTGGCGGATTCATTTTGATATTTGGCAAAACTAATACAATTATATAAAGTTTAAAAATAAAATTAAATTAAAAAAAAACTCAACATTCAAAAAAACTTAGATCATGACATCTAATCCTATCACTTCATGGCAAATACATGGTGGAAAAATGGAAAACAGTGGCAGACTTTTTTTTCTTGGGCTCCAAAATCACTGCAGATGGCGACAGCAGCCATGAAATTAAAAGACGCTTGCTCCTTGGAAGAAAAGCTATGACACACCTAGACAGCGTATTGATGAAACCCTATATAGTCAAAGCTGTGGCTTTTCCAGTAGTCATGGGGATGTGAGAGATGGACCATAAAAAAGGCTAAGTGCCAAAGAATTGATGCTTTTGAACTGTGGTGTTGGAGAAGACTCTTGAAAGTCCCTTGGACTGCAGGGAGATCAAACCAGTCAATGCTAAAGGAAATCAACCCTGGATATTCATTGGAAGGACTGATGCTAAGGCTGAAACTCCAATACCTTGGCCACCTGATGTGAAGAGTTGACTCAACAGAAAAGGCCTTGATGATGGGAAAGATTGAGGGCAGGAGGAGAAGGGGAAGACAGGATGAGATGGTTGGATGGCCTCACCAACTCAATGGACATGAGTTTGAGAAAACTCTGAGAGATAGTAAAGGACAGGGAAGTCTGGCATGCTGAGTCCATGGGGTCAAAAATAGCTGGACGTGACTTAGCAACTGAAAAACAATACCATGCATGTGTGCTAAGTCACTTCAGTCATGTTTGACTCTTTGCGACCCTATGGATTGTAGACTGTCAGGCTTCTCTGTCCAAGGAGTTCTCCAGGCAGGAATACTAGAGTGGGTTGCCACTTTTTTCTACAGGTGATCTTCCCAACCCTAAGATCGAACCCATGTCTCTTATGTCTGGCAGGCGGTTCTTTACTACTAGCGCCACCTGGGAAGCCCCAACACAGGGTACCTAAAAAAGTGAAAGGTTTGAGACTGAACTGGAGTGTGGAGCCAGATTGTGAACAGTCATGAGAATCAGGTTAAGGATCTCAAGCTCATGCTTTATCAGTCATGGAAAAGCTAAAGGAGGTTTTAAAATGAGAAACACATAGAGAACAGTGCTCTAGGAAATTCTAGAAATTTTTCGAAGATGGTGTTTCTCAAAAAATGCCCATGGTTGTACCTTACCTCCAGAGATCTTGAATTTATTGGTCTGATCATCTGGTTTTTAGAAGTTCCCTGGTGATTCCAATATACTAGCCAGTGTTGGAAAAAAAAACACTACTTTAGGGTGTATCTGCGAAGTTCCCAATGATCCTTTCCAGGACCTCCTACATAATTTGCCAGTCCCAGGGCGAAATGAAAATCCAGGGCTGGTCCTTGTTCAAAAACTATTAAGACTTTCAAGATCACAGCAGCATTAAACCAAGGGTGGGGCCCCTATGAGCCTGCGACCCTGTGTGACTACACAAGTCACACGGCCCTGAAGCTAAACTTGCCCCTGCTCCTTGTTTTCCTGTGAAACTGCATGGCCCTGACCCAGTGAGGACTTTCATCAGCCATGTTTGAGTTTTCTTGACTCTGTTTCCTCAGCCGTAGCTGATCAGTGCACCCCACACTGTGTAGTATACCCTATTCCATGATACAATGTACTAATTGAGACTGATGGAAGGTACTTAACTTGCCCAAGTTAATACAGTTACACAGTAGCAGATCTGAGATATAAAGCTTGACTCTGAACCAGAGCTCTGCCGCCCAGTGTGCTTTTGGTCTGATAGTTGTGTGTTCTCAAAGTTTATGACAAAACTGATTTAAGACTCAGTTCCTTCCAACCAATATAATAAATGAGATTGGATTTTATTTGTAATATTTTAATATGTGCTAGCTATAAAACACTTTCTTAAATGACTATTTAAATAACAGCTTGGTTGGTATTTAGCAACCTCTCCTTCAAGAATTTTTTTAAAACAGGGGGTGGGGGAAACTGGCTTCAGAATAGTGCACATATAACTTAGTTATATTTTGTTTGAAACAGCAGTTCTTTTCTTCCATTCCCATTGCCATCTTTTTAATCTAGGACTTTATTACTCATACCAAGACTATTCTAATAGTCTCTAAATTCTACCTCTAAATTCTCACTAAGGGCTTCCCAAGTGACTCAGTGGTAAAGAATCTGCCTGCCAAGCAGGAGATGCAGGCCCGATCCCTGGATTGCAAAGATCCCCTGGAGAAGGAGATGGCAACCCACTCCAATATTCTTACCTGGGAAATCCCACGGACAGAGGAGCCTGGCGGGCTACAGTCCATGGGGTTACAAAGAGTTAGACACAACTTAGAAACTAAACCATGACAACAACAAAATCCTCACTATTTCTCAATGCCCTAGCTCCTTCTCCTTAAAACACTGCTATAATTTCCATGCCCAACACCCTCCCCACCCCCACATACTGGTCTTTTCTAGCAGAATCCCTGGATTTAGTCCATCAAGAGTTTCAGTGGAACTTTGCTTTCTTCAGCAATTCAGTTCCTGAGGCAGGAAATTTACCAGTATTCCCCACCCCTGCTTCCCGGTAAGCTTTAATATTTAGTCATCACCTCTGATCCAAACACCTATCATAGCTGCAGCATCTTCATTGAACCTGTACTCCCAAAAATGACCCAGGGTGGCTGTATCACATGAGTATTCTTTCTCACCCTGTGCTCTCCCCTGCCCCACATTCCTGCCCCTCTGCTCAGGATATAAGATTAGGTCCCTGCTTGGATGTTCTTGTTGCCATTTAGTTGCTAAGTCATGTCCCCGTGGACTACAGCATGCCAGGCTCCCCTGTCCCTGGATGTTTAGTTCCACCTATTTCTCTCTCTAGGTGAACGAGCCCCTATAGAACTGGAATCCTTTCCTCTGTTAAATGCAAGCAAGATTCTGTACTTGAAAGGATGAAGAGAAGTGAAGTGAAAGTTGCTCAGTCGTGTCCGACTCTTTGTGACCCCGTGGACTATACAGTCCATGGAATTCTCCAGGCCAGAATACTGGAGTGGGTAGCTTTTCCCTTCTCCAACTGAGACAAAAAAGATATGGTCTCTGCTTTCAAGACACTTAAATTAATGCATGCATTAGATTATAAATAGATAGCTATAAACTAGTTATTCCTAGTGGCTCAGACAGTAAAGAATCTGTCTGCAACGCAAGAGAACTGGGTTCAATCCCTGGGTCGGGAAGATCCCGCTGGAGAAGGGAATGGCAACCCACTCCAGTATTCTCACCTGGAGAATTCCACGGACAGAGGAACCTGGTGGGCTCCAGTCCATGGAGTCACAAAGAATCAGACACAACTGAGCAATTAACACTTTCACTTATATTTAAATGCATATTACAGTAAAAGGATAAGCAAACTTTTGGGGAATTAAAAGGAGAAAAGCTCTTAATTCTGGCTTTGAAGATGGAAAAAACTAAGTATGGGAGTGGTATTAATATTTGAGCTGACTGTTGGAGGATAAGCAAGAGTTTGATGGATATAAACCATACTATCCTCATGTTACAAAGCTAAATAACCATGTCAATAAAAATCACACTACAATTATAAATTAATAGTCAAAATTAAAACCAGTCGGATTTAACAACTCTTGTATTGGAAAATTTATAAATAATTTAACAGTAAGTATGGTAAAATTAAAAGAACCTTAGAGGCATGATCCATGCCAATTTACACATTTGTGTTTAAGATCTTATGTTTTAAATTGGATCACCATAGTGAATTTAGTACACTAGTATAGTTGTTGAACTATACATTTTTAGTGAAATGGCATTAATATTATAATATTCTATCTATTTGTGTCCCCCACTTGACTGGGAATCCCTTGAAGGCAGGGACTTTGCTTTATCATCATGTATCCCTAGCGCTTGACACATGGTAAGGATATCTTGAATATTTATGAAGGGAATGAATGAATAAATGAATGAACTGTTACCTATGTACCTTATTTCCATAAAACATTAATTTCTGCAACCAGTAACTTCCCAGGTCTATCTAAAGCATAAAATACCACTCCAGTACCTTCCCTTTCTTGATCAGAATTCAAATATAGGTTTCCCAACATCCAAAAGTAGAGCATTCCTATGAAGCTTTTTGTAAGCCAAAATGGCAGAGAGCAAAGAAGCAATTACCTTAGGACACATCTTGCTAACAGATGCACAGAATAAATCAAGATAAAGCCCAGATGCTCACAGTCACAGTTCAAAGCTGTAGTGGCTTGATGCTTGAGATGCTGACTGTAGTTTCCTGGGAAGAAGCTTGGTGCTGCCACTCTCACCGCAAAAATTCTCTTCGGATTTCTTTTGGTTAGCCAAGATAGGTACTGATACAGGTCTTTCATGAAAGCAAAGCGATGTAAAGTGAACTTTGGAAAAGTGTGGGACACCTGTCATTATGTTTTTCAATTAATGGTGATTCTTAATACAGTCTTCCCTCAGTATCTGTGGGGGAATTGGTTTCAAGAACCCCTACAGATACCAAAATCCATGGATGTTCAAGTTCCTCATATAAAATGGCATTGTATTTGCAAGTTACCTATACTCATCCTCCCATATACCTTAAACCAGGGGTCCCCAACATCTGGGATCTAATGCCTGATGGTCTGAGGTAGAGCTCATGTAATAATGATAATAAAGTGCACAGTAACTAATGTACTCGAATTATCCTGAAACCATCCCCCACCTCAATCTGTGGGAAAACCCTCTTCCATGAAACCTGTCCCTGGTGCCAAAAAGGTTGGGAATGACTTATGATAAATTTTCATTAGATGCCTTAAATCATCTCTAGATGACTTATAATACCTGACACAGTGTAAATGCTAGGTAAATTTTTGCCACTGCAACAAATTCAAGTTTTGGTGTTTGTAACTTTCTGGATTTTTATTTTATTTTATTTTTTTCTCTGGATTTAAAAAAATACTTATGACCCTTGGTTGGTTGCAGAAACTGCAGACTACTCTATTTTTAAAAGAAAGGGATACGTTTCTGAGACAATCTCCTGTACCTTCTATATCAACAACTACAGAGTGTGAAGTTAAAAATAATGAACCTAAGCAGAAAAAAAAAAAATAGTCACAATACTTAATGATTATTTAGTGCTTTCTATACAGATTGCTTAGGAGAAGGGAATGGCACCCCACTCCAGTACTCTTGCCTGGCAAATCCCATGGATGGAGGAGCCTGGTGGGCTGCAGTCCATGGGGTCACTAGAAGTCTGACACAACTAAGCGACTTCACTTTCACTTTTCACTTTCATGCCTTGGAGAAGGAAATGGCAACCCACCCCAGTGTTCTTGCCTGGAGAGTCCCGGGGACGAGGGAGCCTGCTGGGCTGCCATCTATGGGGTCGCAAAGAGTCAGACACGACTGAAGCAACTTAGCAGCAGCAGCAGCATACAGATTACTTAGCATGTATCAATTTATTTGACCTACAATCCTGAGAGGTAAGAATTACTAAAATTATCATTTAGAAATGAAGAAAGTTATGAAGTCATAAATTGCTCAGGATCATGTGGTTATGAACTGTCAAGCTAAGTTTTGAACACTAAATTATCTTAATATACTTACTGGAGCAGAAAATACACTAATATTTCAGAAACATGAACCATATCAATTTACAAATTAATCAGAAAAATCCTGTTCACCAGAAACCATATTTTTAAGCAATGTAATAGTACATTCTTTTTCTGCCTTGTATGTGACCCCCCTTTTTGTTTGAGGAATTTTCTACCATATGAGTTTTAATGACCATCAGAACTGTCTCCCACTTATGGAGGCTAAAAAGACCAAATACTTAATTTCCAGCCTTTGCTTTAGCATGCATATAGGCACTTGACCTGTATTTGGTGGTGACCAGTCTTCTTTTGGTGGTGAAAGTTTTCTGTCGTAAACTTTGGATCTGGGCGTTGTTGCTACAGAGAAGCAGAGACAATGGACACCTTCCAAGCACTCTTTGCCATGGCATTGGCTGCCTAATCTCCCTCATCCGGTCTATTTGCCAACTCTAGCTCTCTGGCTCTTCAGGGATCCTAACAGGTTTGCAGTAAATCATGTTTCTACTGATTCAGCTGGAATGTGCTTATTTGCTTATAATGATGCACCTTAAATGACAGATATGATATCCCTCATTAACAGCTATATGGTACAGGCCCAATTGTGTAAGGAAGTGTTGGGCTTTTTTCACACCAGACTGGGCTACAATGGGCTATTTAGAACACTGGAATTGTGGAATGAAATAAGTTTAGTAACCAATGCAGTAGATCAATTTATTCATTTATTGTTTTCATGTTCACAGTATTTTGTATATCCTTGACATTCCACAGTAAGAAAACTTGCCAGTGCTCTATGCTCTGACCTGCAAATTATGCTCTCTGTTGCTCACGTTTTTGTCACTTGTTAGTCTTCCATGTGGAGAAGGCAATGGCACCCCACTCCAGCACTCTTGCCTGGAAAATCCCATGGACAGAGGAGCCTAGAAGGCTGCAGTCCATGCGGTCTCTAAGAGTCAGACACGACTGAGAGACTTGACTTTCACTTTTCACTTTCATGCATTGGAGAGGGAAATGGCAACCCATTCCAGTGTCTTGCCTGGAGAATCCCAGGGACGGGGAGCCTAGTGGGCTGCTGTCTATGGGGTCGCACAGAGTTGGACACGACTGAAACGTCGCAGCAGCAGCAGCAGCAGCAGTCTTCCATGGCCACCCTCTCCCCACCCCCAAAAGTACCAGATATTCAACATAGCTTAGTGGTTCCCAAGCAGGGGTGCTCACTGGAATCCCCTATGGTATTTTTTAAAATGTAGAGTTACCCCTGTATCTGTTAAATTACAATGTCCAGAAGTGGGACTAGTGCAGGCATACACACTCTTCTGACGACTCCACGGCATACTTGTAGTTAAGAACCACTAGCTTTTCCACTAATTCTACTTGAAATTTTAATATGTTTCCTTTAGAAGAATCCCACTAGGGTGGTCTATTAATACAAGAAATAAAATCTAAGGAAAAACTACTAAGTTAGTTTTACCTATCAACACCACCATTTTCTTCCCGATTTATTTAGGAAACTTTCTCAAATATTAACACATTGAATCATGTAATTTTCCTAAAACTCAGAGTCCCTATGATTTATATCAAAGTTTTGCATCTACAGGATACTAAAAAACTAGATTTTTTTCAAGGATTTTGAATAATCATGGCAATGAGAGAAATTAAAGAGTTATTTTTAAATCAAGGTGATTAAAGTCCTATTATATTATCATCACTGATGAGTGAAAATGCTAGCAGGAGAATGATGTCATCAGCACTGTGTGAGGTCAGGAAATCAATCATGACTTTCACAGCTCTGTATATCATCAAGTAAACAGATTGTCCAAGACTTCAACACCTTCTTCTTTCTAAATTAAGACATCTAATGGGTTCTCGGTGTTTTCTCTTACATGTATTTAAAGAATCTTCACATTCCTTTTTATACTCCATCCCCAGGTTCAATCAGCTTGAAATGGATTCATTCACCAAAGTGACAAAGGCAACTTTGTCCTGTGAGTAAACTTCATGAAGTCCAGTGTGATAGATGCCACTGCTTCTAACAGTTGGATGTAAACACTCTTTCCTGACTTTTACATTTTTTTGTTCAGGTTTCATGCCATCTTAAGTCTGTATCAAATCTCTCAAGAGAAAGAAAGTTTCCTTACAAAAGTTGAAGCTGATGACTTGGTGTTTGTTTTTATGGCTTTTTCCTGAGGATGAAGTACTACAATCCCATGGGCTAAATGCAGTAAAAGATAATGTGAGAAGTATCTTTATCTTTTTGATCCTAGTTGGACTATGGTGTATTAAACAATATAATAAGATTTATCTTGGGTGGCATATATTTTTGATGGGGTAAAAATCTATCACTTTATTTTGTAACATTGAGTATAATACAAACAGAGAAAGGATTAAGGGGGCTTGCACATAGACTTGCAAGGATAATACTTTAATTATACTCAAACCATATTTAGGACAACAGCTAAAACTGAGAGACCTATGTTCAGAAAGACTGACTGTAGCAGTGAACAAGGAGAAAGAGGGTAGAATCTGGAAAGCAATATTTGAGAAAAGGTCAAAAAAGAAACAGGAGACTATCATATCCCAGAAGCCATATAGGAGATGAATTTTGAGAAAGGAGAGGATGGGAGTCAATGGACTTTTGGGAGGGAGGCGAGAATGACTCTTAAGCCTGCTTATGGGCTAAATGGAAGAATCTGAAGAAAGGCATTACAGATGCAAGAGCAACCAACGCAGAGTTTCAGAGGTGGGGGGTATGGAGAAGGAAAGGGCAGCCAACGGAGTGGCCACCACCTCTCCAGTGCTCAGCAGTGGTCTCATCCCCTGCTGCACAGGGACATGAGCCCCTCCCAACATGCTGAGAAATACAGCTTTGTCTGCACCTCTCTTCCTCCTTCCTTTCCATCTTTATGGAATATGTGTCTTTTCTCATGAACAAGCTCAATCTCTGCATATGGTAAATAAAAGTGTGATTGATATTTGCCACATATATAATTATACAACCCAGAGAACACAAAAAGTATGAAGTGATCTACAGTGTGTTTAAATCTATGCAATAAGCATTGGTTTTATTACTGTCTCAATCAAGCAAGTATAGTATGATAGATATAAAAATGGATCATTCTGCTATATTTAAAGTAGACAACCATCAAAAACCTACTGTATAGCACAGGGAACTCCGTTTAATACTCTGTAATAACTTAAATATGAAAAGATTTTTAAAAAGAATAGATACATCTATTTGTATAACTGAATCACTTTGCTGTACACCTGACACTAAACACTGTTAATCGCCTATGCTCCAATAGAAAGCGATTTTCTTAAATGGATCATTCTTTCATTCAAATGAAATTGGAACAATCATTAATGCAACCATTGATAAGATCCTTTATTTAGGACATCATGACCAAATACTGAACAATCAATCTGGGTTAACTATACAATCCGTTTGGCTAATTAGACACATTCCTTTTGCTATTATATCACAAAGATAGTCTTTAGCTTTTATGAACGTAAAAAACGATATAGCCAAAATTCCACTCAAAAGCATGAAAACCATGAGAAGAAAGAACTGTCTCATCTGTAACATTAAATACACTTTAACCCAAGCCCTGAATGCTTAGGAGTCAAACATTAGCCTTTTACTACTTTTGGCAAAAAAAAAAAAAAAACAAGTGTTAGACTAAGCATTTATGGATAGAATTTTCCATTACTAACGCCAAAATCATGAGAATGACTATACTAAAACTATCACTTGACAATCCGTACTCACTTCTTCATGTATTCTGCAAGTGCTTCTCTCATGCCCACTATCTGACAGACACTGTGCTGAGGAATAGGAGATGCAAAACAGATAAAACACTGATTCTGCCTCTGAGGAACTTTCAATCTCCTAGGAATGAAAGACAGGTTCAGAATTATTTATTTTGCAAACATGTAATGTTATGAGAGAAGTATGAAGAGGCTGCAAATAAGTACTAAAATGTACATCTTTTGATCAAAAATTTTACCTCTGGAAATCCACCTGAACAGGATAATCTGAAACAGAGAGAGGAAAGCGCAATGCAACTGATAATCATCGTATGTAATTTACAGTGGCAAGAAATATTTAGAACAATTACCAAAAATATCCACATGCATACTCATCAGGACAGACTAATAGTAAAAAATATAGTAAAAATAACCCTAAAATTTCAGCGGCTTAACAAAACAAATGGCACAATCCAGTGGGAGTTAGAGGCCTCTCCTTTTCAGCTTTTCTCCAAGCAGTGACTCAGGAATCCAGACCCTTTCTATCACGAATTAACAGATATGATTTTTGGAATATGTGGCTTTCCAGGGAAAAGAAGAGAAGGCTGAAGGATCATGCAGGGTATCCTTAAGGATAAGGCCTAGCAGAGGCTTGCATCACTTTGCTCACATTCTAGTGCTTCCCAGGTGGTACAGTGATAAAGAATCTTCCTGCTGATACAGAAGACACAAGAGATGCAAGTTCCATTCCTTGGTCAGGCAGATACCCTGGAAAACGAAATGACAACCAGATCTAGTATTCTTGCCTGGGAAATGTCATGGACAGAGGAACCTGGTGGGCTACCCTCCATGAGATCATAAAGAGTCAGACACAATTAAGCACACATTCATGCACATCCATGTTTCATTGACTGTAACTCAGTCACATGAGCCCTCACCTAACTGTAATCTTATTATTTGCCAAGAAGACAAAACAGTATCTCTAGCATAAAGTCAATCAATCAGGCAATATATGGATGCTTTTATCAAGAATTTATAAAAATACAAAAAATGTTTGTTAGAGAGTTTAATAAAAATTTATCATGCAAATATTTATCATGACAAAGTAAGTAAGTAAGTGAAAGTTGCTCAGTAGTGTCTGACTCTTTGCGACCCCTGGACTGTATGGTCCATGGAATTCTCCAGGCCATAATACTGGAATGGGTAGCCTTTCCCTTCTCGAGGGCATCTTCCCAATCCAGGGATAGAACCCAGGTCTCCTGCACTGCATGCAGATTCTTTACCAGCTGAGCCACAAGGGAAGTCCAAGAATAATGGTGTGGGTGACCTATCCCTTCTCCAGTGGATCTTCCGGACCCAAGAATCAAACCAAGGTCTCCTGCATTGCAAGCAAATTCTTTACCAACTGAGCTATCAAGGAAGCCCCAACTGAAAAAAAAAATGATTAATATAGGAAGGAAATATACTAAAATATTAACATCATATGGGATGAAAGAATGACATGGAAAAAAATCTTCTATTTGAATTTCTTCAATTTCTGTAAAAAGTGTATTATGATGGAAAAAGTTAAGATAACTTCTTGATTTTCTTTAAGGCTGTGTGATAGCAATTACCATACTATTAAGGAAAAACTGGAAATCAGATACTCTGGGGGGTAGCAAAGAGGGAAAAGATGGTAGTAAATTAGGGGTAAGTAGCTTTTGGAGAGAAAAGCAACAGACTATGGGCATTTTGGCACATAGAAAGCACATGTGAACCTTAAGCATCACTCACGCAAGGAGCCTGGGGCCCTGAGAACACTAAAACATTTGTGAAAGGCATTTGTGCAAGATCGGAGGGCAGGTTAAGTGTGATCCTGGTGTGAGGTCCTCATAGATGAAGCTAAGGGAACATAATCCATGTGTTAGGGAAATATAGAGATCATTTGATCTTGTGAGGGTTATATTGAATAGAAGAAGGAGGCATTTCTGGAAAGACGTCCAAGTCATACAGTACCTAAGGAGCCACAGCAAATGGCAATGTGTATACTGGATACTGGATTTCAGGTTTACTGCACTGTGAGCTGTGTCCTGTGTACCCATAAAGCATGTGCAATTCAAATCCTGCACAGAGAACTATGGAATCGGTTGACTCACTGTCTAAAGTCATCATAAACCATCAGTGATACTGATGCATACTGATACATGCTGCTGCTGCTGCTGTCTCTTCAGTCGTGTCCGACTCTGTGCAACCCCATAGACGGCAGCCCACCAGGTTCCCCTGTCCCTGGGATTCTCCAGGCAAGAACACTGGAGTGGGTTGCCATTTCCTTCTCCAATGCATGAAAATGAAAAGTGAAAGTGAAGTCCCTCAGTCGTGTCCGACCCTCAGCAACCCCGTGGACTGCAGCCTTCCAGGCTCCTCCGTCCATGAGATTTTCCAGGCAAGAGTACTGGAGTGGGGTGCCATTGCCTTCTCCAAATGTAAAAAACTCCTTCACTGACATTTAACTACACTGAAGGTTTCCAGTGTAGTTATAGGTTCCATCCACCTATTATTCTTCTACTTTCTTCTTCAGGAGTTAAACAATCTACTCTCTGTTTTGTTAGGTTTATTTTTTCAGTGCCAATTGGAAAGTAGAGTGAGGCTTATACACTTAGCTTCTCTGCTCAGCTTCAACCAGGCTCAAGTCTTAGCATCTTGCTGTCTTCCTCGGGGCCTGACACAGCGTTTAGTACCTAGTTTCTCTTTAAAATAATTATCTGTTGAATAAATGATTCCTTACAGCTCACATTTGTTATATATTTAACTATGTATTCTAAGTCTAATTTTCACTTTGAAACAAACACTGAAAATCCCTTCAGATGTAATTTGTCCAAAGCAAACTGCCCTGTGTCTTCGCAGGCCTTTTTCAAATGATGCGTCAGCTTGTGTAGCTGCCCAGCAGGAGCTTGTGGTATGCCATCTAGTGACCAAAGTCACCAATATATGAACTGCACTAAGGATATTCGTTATTTTCAATATACGCATTAAAGTTTTATGAGTATTTCAGTGGAAAATAACTTTTCCAAATAATTACATTCATATGAATATCCCCAGATGGCGCAGTGGTAAAGAATCCACCTATCAATGCAGGAGACACAAGAGACACGAGGTCAAACCCTGGGTTGGAAGATCCCCTGGAGGAGGAAATGGCAACTCACTCCAGTATTCTTGCCTGGAAAATTCCATGGACAAAGAAGCCTGGTGGGCTACAGTCCATGGGGTTGCAAAGAGTTGGACATGACTGAACACACACAATATTACTGATGCATGACACTCAAATAGAGAAAAAATGGAAAAGAAATTTTGGCTGATGTTGACTTACTACTATTAAATATTTCTACACAGTATACTAAATTGCTAACCATTATCGTGGTCTTTGTTGTCACCTATGGTTACCCAACACACACCTACAGTGTGCAAAGTACTATGAAAATACAGGGCGGGGGGAATCAATGATATAGTGCCTTCTCTCTGGGCATGATATGCACACATATGTTATTCATGGCAAGTGACAGATATTTGATGCACACTACTGCAAACAAGCAATAAATGGGCTACCAGGGTGGAAAAGGCAAAAAATGAAATGAATGTCTTAAAAAGGAGAAAATATAAGCAATATTTATAAAGAAGTAAGACAAGGAGCCCTGGCACCATGCTAAGACATTCAGACTTTATCTTGTAACCTATATGTTATAAGCACCCCTGAAGAGCTTTAAGGAAGAGAGAAACATGATTTAAATGACTTTTGAGCAGGCCTGTAATGGAGTTAGATGATGAGCACAAGTGATTTTTGAGAGAAGATATAGGATACAGGTAAGAATTATTTAATGCTATCAACACAACCACTTGCATGGTGTAGTCTATCCAGAAGATATCTGATATTTATTATTATATAGATGATCATGAAATAATGTTGGAAATGTCATATTCTTAATTTTTGACAATATTTTGCAGACCTATTTCCCTTGCTAGATAAGCAGAGCAAAGTATGGACTTGGTTTTCATATCATTGTGTGTATCTTTCATATAGGTGTGTGTGTGTGTGTGGTTCTTTTACAGAAACTCTCACAATTCCAGGGGAGAATTTAAGATGTTTACTGAATCTCAGCCCTGACGGTGAGGCTAAAAGATCCTGCCTGATGACTGATGGGTTCATGTGGGGCGACTTTCACACCAGCAACACAACAACTCTGGTTGCTAGATAAACACAGTCAGAGGAAAAGCACTTCGGTGATTTCCAACAGTGGCGGATCGCAAAGGCATTTACGATTCTCCTTTCACCAAGCAGGACACGTCACAGTGACTTGGCAAGATGGTGAAAAAGTATTAGATTCAAATGACAATTACCTGACACCACCCAGGTTTCCTTTGGAAGCGTTATTACGAGGCTGCAAATAGCTATCATGTCTATGACTTCAAGTTTGATAACTTATTAGGAAAAGTGGGAAGAAGATGTCATCTCCTCAGTGAGCATTCAGAAGGCTTCATCTCCTCCTAATTTATGCTACCATTCCTTTCTTCCAGCTTGTCTCTAACATTGATCATACTGGAAAACACACATCAAATTTATGGCTAAGAGTTATCTTACAGTACTTTATTTGATACAGGAATATTTGTCTTTAAAACAGTGTATCTGCTTAAATCCAATCATAGCCACACAAAAGATGGACAAATGGTTTGACATGCCTTAATCCTTAATAAGAAATTTTTCCTTTGAATTTTGTCAGGGTTCATAGAAACGTTGTCTCAGCTTCATATTTTAAGTCTGAATATTTAGATTCCATTCCATGTTATACAAAACAACTAAGAAATATTCTTAATTATGATAGAATAAAAAGAGGAAGCAAGAAGAATGAAGGCAGCCAAGAAGATATTTCAACAAATCTCCTGCAAGTGACAAAACAATTGCGTGTATCAAGTAGACAGGGCTTTCCCAGGTGGCACTAGAGCTAGTGGTAAAGAATCCATCTGCTAATGCGGGAGACTCAAGAGAAGCAAGTTCCATCCCTAGCTTGGGAAGAGCCCCTGGAGTAGGAAATGGCACCCCACTTGAGTATTTGTGCTTGGAAAATTCCAGGGGCAGAGGAGCCTGGCACACAGGAGTCTATGGGGCCACAGAGAGTTGGACATGACTGAGCACACACTCATGCACGCATACACACACATACATCCAGTAGACCAACTTCTTACCAATTAGCAACAAGGTGTTTTCTGCTCTCTAGCTGCCTTCCTCTTCTCTAGCCCCAGGGCCTTTGCACTTGCTATGTCCCTGGCCTGGAGACCTTCCTTTCTAGCTCCTACTGCTCCCTGGCTATTCTGTACACACCCTTCAGAGCTCAGCTCCAGCATTATCTCCTTAGGATCTCCTTAGGTCTGCCTCCCTAATTACCATCCAACTCTCCTCACTATATCAAATGCCCCCTGCTATGCATCCTTCTAGCACCCCAAGATTCTTCTTGACTATAGTAAAGAAATAACTAAGTGGTTATTCTCTTACTCCTCTGGCAGAATATGAGCTCTGGAGAAGTGGGCTTTTGTCTTTCTCAGCTACATCTTCAGAGAGGTAAAGTCAACTGAAACCTAGGACATGTCCAACCTACCCCAGACCCTGCCAAAGAATGCCCCTCCCACCGCCACTCCTGTAAAGGGGTGGAGCCTGCCCAGCCATCCACCCAGCTGCTCTAGCTCCACCGACCTGGGCATGGGCTTACCCAATGGAAGGCCACTCTACATATGAGCAGCATGCCATGGCTGCTACTGCCAGGGTTTTGTGGCAGGTATTTTGAAGTCCTTGGGTGCTTTCTGCAACTGCTTTGAAGACTTGGGGACAGTCTCTCACATCATTCAGTTTTTGACCTAAGAAGTGGTCCAACTTATAATGTTGCTTGTGGTTTAACTGACAAGGATGTAGGCAGCTAGACTTTTTGAAGAAGTTTTTTGAATGAAGAAATTAAGAACACAAATCTTGACTTGAAGGACACACTCATTCTAAAAAGTACTTGGAGCTGAGGGTAGTAATGAAATTAAGTACAAATACAGATTGCAATTGCAGAAGGCACTGGCAACCCACTCCAGTACTCTTGCCTGGAAATGCCCATGGATGGAGGAGCCTGGTAGGCTGCAGTCCATGGGGTCGCTGGGAGTTGGACGCGGCTGAGCGACTTCACTTTCACTTTTCACTTTCATGCATTGGAGAAGGAAATGGCGACCCACTTCAGTGTTCTTGCCTGGAGAATCCCAGGGACGGGATTCTCTGCCGTCTATGGGGTCACACAGAGTCGGACACGACTGACGTGACTTAGCACAGATTGCAATGAATGTTGAGAGAAACATTGATTATTCCTAACTTTTTAGGTACTCTATGTGAGACACTAAATGCTGTTATTAACATTGGCTGCTATGGAAATATAGACAGAATCAAATCCAATAAATGTTGACACAAATGGATTAAGGACTTTGCACAGTATTCCATGACTGGCAAGTAAAACTCATTCTCCAAGGCTCATTTTGACTGTGCACATTTTTGCATATCATGTTTATGATGATTCGTTGGAATTAGCCAATATGGACTCTGTCCATAGGAGGAGAAATCATTTTTTTAAGCAACTACATTTGGTCATGGAGGCTGTTTTTGCTACTCCTGGAATAGGTCATTCCTTGGTATGAGCTTTGATAAGCAATACTTTACATGTAATCCAGAGATGTTGTAATGACTATTTTAATTGTACATTCAGTGATCCTGTTTCAATAATATAATAATGATGGCCACTTCCTGGCCAGTGCTGTACAAGAACAAGGAAGTAACAAGTTGGTGGGGAAAATGGAGGAATGGCTTAGTGACATAGCAAAAGAAAGTGAAAAGGATGTTGCTGTCAGTTAGATCATAAGAAAGCCAGATGTACTGTAGTTTAGGTCTGTGCTCTAAAAAGTGCAGTTTTTCCCTGCTAAATACATTTTTAGAAAGAATAAATATGATCTAGAGGAGTTTTGTACAGGAATCTCAGTAGAGTACCCAGTAGGTGTATATTGTACAAGAGGGAAAACATGTGCAATGATTCTCACCGCTAACACGGTACTTGCAATTCTCACCTTCAGGAGGACAGAAACACTTTTATTCAGGAAGCAAAGAGTAGTCCAATTAAGGGTTACATGATAAAGGAGACACATTTTTTCACCTAGGGTGTTTCAGGCATTGATTACAAAAAGGTGTTCACTGAGTGACACATTGTGACAAAGAATGCAATGTGTCAGTGCTAAAGGCTTTCCTATTATGACAGAGCATATTTGCCTAATTTAGTCTAAAATGGAAAGTAACAATGTCACATGCTGGGGAATTGTTGTCGTTATTGTTTAGTTTCGAAGTTGTGTCCAACTCTGCGACCCCATGGCCTGTAGCCCTCCAGGCTCTCTGTCCCTGGAATTTTCCAGACAAGAATACTAGAGTGGATTGCCATTTCCTTCTCCAGGCAATCTTCCTGACCCAGGGATCGAACCCACATCTGCTGCTTGGCAGGCAGATTATTGACCACTGAGCAACCTGGGGAGCCCCATGCTAGGGAATAAGCCAGCATTTAGCAACAAGGCCCTCAGGCCTACATGATTCTAGAGGGATGAAAGACCACACATCATGTGGCAAGAATGCAATATGTATTAATAGAACCTGTCAGTAGATTAACACTGCATGTGCATCTTCAGGAAAAGTACAGACAATAGGGATGTGCATAAATGAGAAACATCAAAACTGTGATGGCCTGTCCTTCTGTGAATACCCTAGAAATAGAGGAAGCTTTAGCATCAATGGCCTGCAAACCCCATGATCTCTTTTCTCATTAGGGCAGCCACTGTAGTCACCTTTCACAAAATAACTTCTAAAAGATATGGATAAAAAGACACATGTCCCATGTGTGGGATACAACTATAAAGCAAAAGTTTTTTGGCTTTGTTTTTTCAATTTAGCTGCAGAATCTCATTATCTAATAATCACACTTCTTGACAAACAAAAAATATATAACTAGATATATACATATACACACTACATATATATCTTAAACAGAAGTTAAGACTTATTTAGAAATTCTTTAATGTCTTCTTGCAAATGTCACAGAAAGTTAAAACCATTAATTGACTAGGAATTAATACCATTTTTAATAGACTTGGCTTCTTTAGATAAAACAATAAAATGCCACTCCATATTAGAGCCAAGTGGAATCTGTTTTTCTATGCCTAATGTTGACGATGAGGAGATTCTGTCCTGTAATACACTTAGTCATAAAACCATGAAATAATGGATGCTAGATGACTATGTCTGCCATCCGACTGCTTGCATCAAAATTACCCATGGAGCGTCTCTAGAATATATAAACAAACACTGACAATGCACTCAGGAAGAAATGTACCTGCCCATAATTTAATTTTCCAAGATAATCCTAACACTGTCTATGGTATGTAGCAACCATAAAATTTATAAATTCTACCTTTCTAGCACATAGTTTAGCACTGTCTAACTAGTGCTACCTTTCTAGCACTAGTTAGACAGTGAAACATCCAATCATATTATTAGTTTTAAAGGAAAATAATAGATGAACCTGAGTTAATATTTAACCATGGTCATGGTAACACTGCCATCTGATCAGTTTTCACTATTTAAGAGCTTTGTACCTCCAGTTATTTCATTATGCATAACCAATCAGCATCTTGCAAAGTTTTCAGTTATCCATTAGAAACTGACTTAGAAAGTACATCAACAACATCTTGATGGGAGATTCTGTCAAATGCATTTATATCCCCAAATTTTGGCCAGTTAATTTTAGAAAAAGAAGTTCTGAAGAAAAGACAACACATTACTGACCCTCCCTAAGCCTCCCTTTCTTTATCTGCAGGGTTTCAGAAGGGATGAAACAATACCACATTGTTGTTATTGGCACTAACCATCCATTCAATAGTTGAAAACTAAAGTAATAGCTATTGAACATTTCTCCAAAGAAGTTGTACAAATGGCCAAGAATGTGAAAAGGTACTCAAAATCATTAAACATCAGGGGAATGCAGATCAAAGCCACAGTAAAATATAGACTTAGACATATTAGAACAGTAATTCTCAAACACAAGAGTTAACAGATGCTGATGAGGATGTAGAGAAAAGAGCACTGTTGGTTAGAATGTAAACTGATGTAGCATCTGGGAAAAAATAGTATGGCATTCCTCAAAAAATTAGAAGTGAGAACTACCACATGACTCAGTAACCGTGCTTTTGGGGATATCCAAAGGAAATAAAAAAAAGGATCTTGAAGAGCTATCTGTATTCTTATGCACAAGACATAGTAACATGAGTAAAGAAGATGTGGTATATGTATATATAAAGGAATACTATTCAGTCATTAAAAAAGTAGGAAGTCCTGCCATGTGACAACATGAATGGACTCTCAGGGCCATCCCTCATTTACTGACTTGAAATAAGACAGAAAAAGACAAATACTGTATGATCTCACTTCTGTGGAATTTAAAAGCAATGAACTCATAAAAATAAAGTAGAATGTTGATTGCCAAGGGCTGATAGTTGGAGGAAATGGAGTCAGCAAAAATAAGACTGGGAGCTGACTATGGCGCAGATCATGAACTCCTTATTGCCAAACTTCAGACTTAATTGAAGAAAGTAGGAAAACCACTAGATCATTCAGGTATGACCTAAATAAAATCCATTACGATTATACTGTGGAAGTGACAAATAGATTCAAGGGATTAGATCTGATACACAGATGCCTGAAAAACTATGGACGGAAGTTTGTGACACTGTATCGGAGAGAGGGATCAAGACCATATCCGAGAAAAAGAAATGCAAAAAGGCAAAATGGTTGTATGAGGAGGCCTTACAAATAGCTGCGGATAGAAGAGAAGCGACAGGCAAAGGAGTAAAGGAAAGATGTACCCATTTGAATGCAGAGTTTCAAAGAATAGCAAGGAGAGGTAAGAAAGCCTTCCTCAGAGATCAATGCAAAGAAATAGAGGAAAACAAAAGAATGGGAAAGACTAGAGATATTTTCAAGAAAATTAGAGATTTAGAGATAACAAGGGAGCATTTCATGCACAGATGGGCACAATAAAGGACAAAAATGTATGGACCTAATGGAAGCAGAAGATATTAAGAAGAGGTGGCAAGAATACACAGAAAAACTGTACAAAAAAGATCTTCACAATCCAGATAATCATGATGGTGTGATCACTCACCTAGAGCCAGACATGCTGGAATGCAAAGTCAAGTGGGCCCTAGGCAGCATCACTATGAACAAAGCTAGTGGAAGTAATGGAATTCTAATTGAGCTATTTCAAATCCTGAAAGATGATGCTGTGAAAGTGCTGCACTCAATATGCCAGCAAATTTGGAAAACTCAGCAGTGGCACAGGAATGGAAAGGTCAGTTTTCATTCCAATTCCAAAGAAAAGCAATGCCAAAGAATACTCAAACTACCACACAGTTGCATTCATCTCACATGCTAGTAAAGTAATGCTCAAAATTCTCCAAGCCAGGCTTCAACCATACGTGAACTATGAACTTCCAGATGCTCAAGCTGGATTTCGAAAAGGCAGAGGAGCCAGATATCAAATTGCCAAAATCCACTGGATCATAGAAAAAGCAACAGAGTTCCAGAAAAACATATGCTTTATTGACTATGCAAAAGCCTTTGACTGTGTGGACCACAACAAGCTGGAAAATTCTTAAAGAAATGGAAATACCAGACCACCTGACCTGCCCTCCTGAGAAATCTGTATGCAGGTCAGGAAGCAATAGTTAGAACTGGACATAGAACAACAGACTGATTCCAAATAGAGAAAGGAGTATGTCAAGGCTATATACTGTCACCCTGCTTATTTAACTTACATGCAGAGTACATCATGAGAAATGTCAGGCTGGATGAAAGACAAGCTGAAATATCAATAACCTCAGATATGCATATGAGACCACCTTATGGCAGAAAGCAAAGAAGAACTAAAGAGCCTCTTGATGAAAGTAAGAGGAGAGTGAAAAAGTAGGCTTAAAACTCAACATTCAGAAAACTAAGGTCATGGCATCTGGTCCCATTACTTTGTTGCAAATAGATGGGGAAACAGTGGAAACAGTGGCAGACTTTATTTTGGGGGGCTCCAAAATCACTGCAGATGGTGACTGCAGCCATGAAATTAAAAGACGTTTGCTCCTTGGAAGAAAAGTTATGACCAACCTAGACAGCACATTAAAAAACAGAGACATTACTTTGCCAATAAAGGTCCGTCTAGTCAAAGCTATAGTTTTTCCAGTAGTCATGTACGGATGTGAGAGTTGTACTATAAAGAAAGTTGAGCGCTGACAAATTGATGCTTTTGAACTGTGAAGTTGGAGAAGACTCTTGAGAGTCGCTTGGATTGCAAGGAGATCCAGCCAGTCCATCCTAAAGGAAATCAGCCCTGAATATTCATTGGAAAGACTGATGCTGAACCTGAAACTCCAATACTTTGGCCACCTGATGTGAAGAACTGACTCATTTGAAAAGACCCTGATGCTGGGAAAGAATTGAGGGCAGGAGGAGAAGGGGACAACAGAGGATGAGATGGGTGGATGGCATCACCAACTTGATGGACATGAGTTTGAGTAAACTCTGGGAGTTGGCGATGGACAGGGAGGCCTGGCATGCTCCAGTGTCTGGGATTGCAAAGAGTCAGACACGACTGAGCGACTGAACTGAACTGATACTTGAAACTGGCACAACACTGGAAATCAACTGTACTTCAATAAAAAAACAAACAAACTTGTTGCAACTTTTTACTGAGCCATCTTGGTAGGAGAAGTATATTCCCATATCACTAATGGCATGCTTTGTCGTATGACATGTCTAGCCAATGAATATAAGCAGAAGTAACATATACTATGTCTGAGAATCAGCTTTCTTTCAGCTCTGCTTGCTTTCATATTTTCCCACATTTGACCTATATCATTTAAGTGAGTTCAGTGTTCATCAGTTTAGTTCAGTCGCTCAGTCGTGTCTGACTCTTTGCGACCCCATGAATTGCAGCACACCAGGCCTCCCTGTCCATCACCAACTCCTGGAGTTCACTCAGACTCATGTCCATTGAGTCAGTGATGCCATCCAGCCATCTCATCCTCTGTTGTCCCCTTCTCCTCCTGCCCCCAATCCCTCCCAATATCAGTCTTTTCCAATGAGTCAACTCTTCCCATGAGGTGGCCAAAGTATTGGAGTTTCAGCTTCAGCATCAGTCCTTCCAAAGAGCACCCAGGACTGATCTCCTTTAGAATGGACTGGTTAGATCTCCTTGCAGTCCAAGGGACTCTCAAGAGTCTTCTCCAACACCACAGTTCAAAAGCATCAATTCTTCAGCGCTCAGCTTTCTTCACAGTCCAACTCTCACTTCCATACATGACCACCGGAGAAACCATAGTCTTGACTAGATGGACCTTTGTTGGCAAAGTAATGTCTCTGCTTTTTAATATGCTATCTAAGTTGGTCATAACTTTCCTTCCAAGGAGTAAGCGTCTTTTAATTTCATGGCTGTAATCACTATCTGCAGTGATTTTGGAGCCCAAAAAAATAAAGTCTGCCACTGTTTCCACTGTTTCCCCATCTATTTCTCATGAAGTGATGGGACCGGATGCCATGATCTTCGTTTTCTGAATGTTGAGCTTTAAGCCAACTTTTTCACTCTCCACTTTCACCTTCATCAAGAGGCTTTTTAGTTCCTCTTCACTTTCTGCCATAAGGATGGTGTCATCTGCTTATCTGAGGTTATTGATATTTCTCCCGGCAATCTTGATTCCAGCTTGTGCTTCCTCCAGCCCAGCGTTTCTCATGATGTACTCTGCATATGTTAAATAAGCAGGGTGACAATATACAGCCTTGATGTACTCCTTTTATTTGGAACCAGTCTGTTGTTCCATGTCCAGTTCTAACTGTTGCTTCCTGACCTGCATATAGGTTTCTCAAGAGGCAGGTCAGGTGGTCTGGTATTCCCATCTTTTTCAGAATTTTCCACAGTTTATTGTGATCCATACAGTCAAAGGCTTTGGCATAGTCAATAAAGCAGAAATAGATGTTCTTCTGTGTTGATAAGTGAATAAAATTCTGACTTCCTGTCCAAGTGTCTTTAATGTAATCCTCTAAGAGCACTTTGAGATGTCTCACATACAGCTCTCTTTTCCTTAGAACACCCTAATTTCCCTGTCTCACTGGAAGCTATTGTTATAACCACTGCAATCCTCACTGGATGGGTATTTCCATGGTGAAAAAAATCTATGTATCAAATAAATAGTACCAAGTCTTGGTTTCGTGGTAATAAATCCGCCTGCTGTACAGGAGATGTGGGTTCAATCCCTGGGTCAGGAAGATCCTTGAGAGTAGGAAATGGCAACCCACTCCAGTATTATTGCCTGGAGAATCCCACGGACAGAGGCTCCTGGTGGGTTACAGTTGCAAAGAGTTGGACACAAGTGGGGTCACACGCATGTACATCAAAGAAAGCCCCTGACTCTCAGGCAAATGCTGAAGTATTTCTCTCCTCCTCTTTCATCCTCCCCACCAGTGTTACCAGCTCAAAGCACTATTACTCTGCTTCTCCTCTTACAATAGTTAATTCCCCAGCAATACACATATAGCTTTCTTCTTGTCAGTTGGGCAGCTGTGTGCCACACCCTACCATTAATTTTTATGAGTCATGGATGTTGGATTTCCATTTGCTCCTACACATGGTTTTCTAATGCTGACACTAGTTTTCTCATACTGGTTAGTTTATTTTCCCTATTTGTTAGAAGCAAGTTTAAAATCATTAAGGGGAAAATAATTGGACTGTAATTTCAGTTTGAGTCACACACAAGTGAAAAGAGAAACTAGAAACAAGGGCACACACTCCAGTTTTCTTCAGAATTTACTTCCCAAATCAAAGTCAGAGAACTCCAATCAGTAGGGTTCTACCCATCTCTAATGAAGGAGGAAAACCTCCCAATGAAGCCAGAGCAGAGCCAGAATGCATCTATGGTTTCAAATAGAAAGAAACTTAGGCTGGCAAACATCAGCTGGTGCCAAGCATCTGTTATTACTGTAAAAAGGCAAGTGAAGGCTGCTGCCAGTACCTCAGCAAGCCAGAGACCTGGGTTTCTTGGAGTCCACAAGGAGCAGTGTCAGAGGGTCTCTGTGAAAGTCCTTATGGCAGTTGTCACACCACAAACGCATAGACTGATTAAAGAGCTTCTGCTCTCATTAACTTTCTGGTCAACGTTTTATCTGGTTAGAGATGGAGAGACTGTATTTTTAACAATCTTACACTTTTGGTCTTGAACGGAAAAAAAATAGAATCCCCAGAACTAAAGATTCCACATGTTTTAAAGCCAGTTTCCTAGAAGAGCCTTCTGCTGCAGGGAAGCCATGAAACTTGTGTCTTTCTGTCACCTTCATGAAGATTTCCTTCATAGCTTTATTCTTAAAATAGTCACCTTTCCATTGCTATGAGCCAATTGGAAATACCCAGCTTGGAAACACTGATAGTTCTATTCAGACCCCATCAGCAATTCATCTGAGACTGAAAACTGTCTCACTAAGGGAAGAGTTGATACAGGGTATCCACAAGGGTACTCAGCCACATCTGACTCACAAAAAAACTCCAAAGTTTAGAGCTGTGGTCCCCAACCTCTGAGCCATGGACCACTACCTCCTACATTGGTAGATGGATTCTTTGCCACTAAGCCAAGACTGGATACTATTTCTTTGATACATAGATATTTTTCACCATGGAAATACCTGTCCAATGATGATTGCAGTGGTTATGATAATAGCTTCCAGGGAGATAGGAAAGCTAAAGTGTTCCAAGGAAAAGAGATGAGAAATAAAATGCACGATAAAAGTAATGCTCCTGAGTCGTTTTGAAACCACCACCCTCTCACCCTTCATCTGCGTCTGTGGAAAAATTGTTTTCCCTGAACCTGGTCCCTGGTGCCAAAAAGTTTGGGGATCTCTGGTTTAGAGGAAGAAGGTGGCTTAAAATCTGCTAGTCCCCTCAGTTTACATATTAGCCAGACAATGCTATCATGGGTGTCGTTTCTGTTTGCCTGTCCTGCATCCCCTTCTGGTTCTTCTGGTGACAGATGACACAATCCTCTTTCCTAGGGATTGAATTGTGGCATCGCACCACTGCTCTGCCCTGATTATTGGATGGGTACATTAAATACATTAACCCAGTCAAGTGCTTTCCCCGTGGAGTCTACATCGGGAGCTAGGTTCCCTCCTGGGTAGTGTCCCCAGTGTTAGTCACTTAGTTGTGTCTGACTCTTTGCAACCCCATGAACTATAGCTCTCCAGGCTCCTCTCTCCATAGAATTCTCCAGGCAAGAAAGTTGGAGCTGGTTGCCATTCCCTTCTCCAGGGGATCTTCCTAACCCAGGGATCAAGCCCAGGTCTCCCACACTGCAGGCAGATTCTTTACCATCTGAGCCACCAGGGAAGCCCACGGGTTATCAGTTCCTGCCTCAAAGATCCCTGGAGCCACTTCCACAGCAGATAGCTCACTTTCTCCTTGGATTCTGTGAAACCTCAACTGTCTTTCTAAGAAATTCTCCCTACCGTTCCCCCAACTGCTTAATTTGTGCCTAAGTTAGCCAGAACTGCTTTTGGTTCTTGTAATCAAAGAACCTGATACAGAGACCCTGTCAAAGGTGGAGGACAAAAATCTCACGTGTTCACCTCTGGCCATGCTGTGTGCTGCACAAAGCTGGTTTCATAAGCAGGCAGCACAGGTGGCCAGCTATGAAGTATAAATGACACCCTTATTCAGACAAAAATTATGCTTTGACTAAGTAACCTTACCTGAAACACCACCGATTTCAATTTAAGCTTTTCCGAAAATGAGTCTGTTGCCTTATTCATCATTCAATAACAAATTGATTGCTGGCTCCAGTATTTAACAAAAGTAGATTTTTCTCGATAGAAACATAAGTGGAAAATGGGAAGAGAGGGGCAGAATTGAGGGTGGACACCATGGTGAACAGTCTGGGACAACCAGAGGTATCAGGAGAACACCTGGAAAAGGAGGAGCTTCACCCGTGGCCCCATGGCCAGGCAGTTAATGCCGCCTTGTCTGAGGATCTCATCAGATCTTCTAAGATGCGTGCAGGCCCTCCTGACGGGGCCTCCTGTCAGCAGTCCCACCTCTCCTCCTCAAACTCACCACCCTTACAGAGGCCCATGATCTAGTTGGAATCCAAATTTGGTCATCACTCATTTGCTTTATCAATGGTTCACCGCCTCCACTACAAGGTAAAACCTAAATTCCTCAGTCTGGCTTGGATGGCTTTTCATGATCCTGTGTTTCAATCTCTTTCTCGTTGCTGCCCCATGTTCACTGACATTCTACGTGTCTTTACTCACAACAGTTCCACTTGCCCTGCCTTCAAGCCTTCATACATGCTTTCCCTCCATCTGGAAGTCCCTTCCTTCACATCTCACTAGACTCACACTCTTCCCAGTATAAACTCAGGTATCACCTTTACCAGAGAGACTCGCAGAACCCCACAGTTAGAACTAGGTATCTTTTTTTCTGTTCTCCTAAGCTGGATGGCATCACTGACTCAATGGACGTGAGTCTGGTGAGTCTGGGTGAACTCCGGGAGTTGGTGATGGACAGGGAAGCCTGGCGTGCTACGATTCATGGGGTCACAAAGAGTCGGACACGACTGAGCGACTGAACTTAACTGAACTGAACTGAATGTATCCTGGAACTCACATTTTAACTAAAATATATAGAAGAGGCTTTAGCTGTCTATTTCTAGCTCTAGACTCAGAGCACCTACAGGGTTTAGGACTATATCATTTATCTCCATATCCTTGGCTCTCAGAGTACAGTGGACTCTCGAAAAATGTTATAAAATTCAATGTTCACAACTAACTTTAATTTCCCTTTAAAAAAGCACTCTTCACCATTATTCTTTATAAATAATATTATCCATCCCATCAACCACGCTGAGAATTTTATCATATTTAACTCTTCCCTGTCTCTCTGCCTTTAAGCATTCTGCACACTCAGTGGAGCAAACACCCCAACTAAAGAGTTACAAATGTTTATATGCCATAAGGAGAGGCTCTTCTTTTCTTCACCATTTCATACAAGGTTACCAGAGACCATGAGTCTGCATTACCCCAGCAATGCCCTTGTCATTAGAGCTTTCTGACTTGAACTTTGGTTTATTAAAAATAGTATTAAGTTATTATGGTGTCCATTTGCTGAGGGAACAGAATCCTCTGGGTTTAGTGATAAAAGCTTTAAATGGCACCACATATCTCAAAGATAGGAACATCCGCGGCAATAAAATTATCACCTCAGCCCAGGAAGAAGGGACAAGACCTGAACTGGAGCTGGTGGGGATTAACGTGGCAGGGGAAGCAGGAGCAGCTGGTGGACATTCTACCTTAGGCACATAGTATTCGGACTTCAAGCTTAGCATGTCAGAGACCTTCCTTAAAACCACAAGCTCCTTTCACTCTTTTCAACAGCTGAGGCTTCCAGCTGAGAGACGGAATACTTGCCTATCTTAGAAATTTTCCTGCTCAGTGATTGATACATTCCCCACTGCTATTGGGTGTGGGGAAAAGGCCCTTCTACACACCTCCAGAAGAAACGTGAATTGCTACAGTCTTTCTTGGACAGCAATCTGGCAATTTCTTTTAAAATTAGAAATACACATACCCTTTGACCCAGCAATCCAACTCCTAGGAATCTCTCCCACAGAAATAAAGGCACAAGTATGCGGGGAAATAATAGGGCCAATATTCAGTGAGCACACACCCATACAATGTAGCAGCCAGCATCTGCTCTGATTGGTCTGTACCTGTGCCATACCGGTTGTTAAATATTTTTAATGCCACCTCTGAATATACAAATAAAATTTTACGTAAGTGAGATTTTTAAAATTATTAACACTTTTTTCCTTGCAAACTGTGTATGGATACATGTGCCTGGCTTCCTTTCACTTCCTCTGTATCCCCATCTCTCCAGGTAATCAAGGTTCTTTAGTGTTTTTTTGTTTTTTGCTCATAAAATTTATATATAAATATATATCCTTATGCACATAAAATTTGGGGAGGCTCATAATTTATAAATAAGGAGACCATATTATAGACACTCCTCTATATCTTGCTTTGCTCTGTACATATAGGAATCCCTCCAGTTAAACTTGAAATTCTAATCCATTGTTTTTAACTTTCAGGTAATATTTATAGTCTAGATGTGTCACAATATAGTCAACCATTTTCAGATTGAGAAGCATTTGTTTGAAGGGCTTCCCTGGTGGCTCAGATGGTAGAGAATCAGCCCACAATGCAGGAGACTCTGGTTCAATCCCTGGGTCAGGAGAATTCCCTGGAGAAGGGAATGGCAACCCACTCCAGTATTCTTGCCTGGAGAATTCCATGGGCAGAGGAGCCTGGCAGGCTAAATACAGTCCATGGGATTTCAAAGAGTTGGACATGACTAAGCAACTAACACTTTCACTTTCAAACATTTGTTCTGTTTCTGTTTTGTCCTCTAGGACAAA
Source organism: Bos mutus (assembly GCF_027580195.1). NCBI lineage: Eukaryota > Metazoa > Chordata > Mammalia > Artiodactyla > Bovidae > Bos > Bos mutus. The sequence goes on along the minus strand of NC_091619.1, from coordinate 22,877,081 downwards.
GATTCCTGAGATATACATCCTTGTTACCAACCTGGTGGTTTTGTCACTAAGTCATGTCTGACTCTTGTGACCCCATGGACAGTACCCTGCCAGGCTCCTCTGTCCATGGGATTCTCCAGGCCAGAATACTGGAATGGGTTGCCATTTCCTTCTCCAGGGGATCTTCCCAACCCAGGGACCGAACCCAGGTCTCCTGTATTGCAGACAGACTCTTTACCAACTGAGCTCAAGGAAGCCCCTTGATACCAATCTAGTAGAGGAGAATTTGCTACTACTGAGGTAGATATAACAAACGTTTGTATTTTGATGAGCATTTGAATTTGAAATTCTATGAATTTCTTTTTCCCATTTTTATTGTGCTTTCATCATTTTAATGTTGATATGAGAGAATTTTGTGTATTTGAATACTGTTTCTCATTTTCTCATTTACCTTTTATCTTGCTTATGGTACCTACCATAAAAACATTCCTAATTATCATATAATAAAAAAAAGCAATTTTTTCCTTTTATGGCTTTTAGGTTTTCCATCTTGGATTAAAAGTTCTCATGCCAAATTTAGGTATTATATACACTCTCCACAATTTTCGTCTAAGAGTTTTGAATTAACTTTGAAAATTACATTTCTATGAGTAAAGATTTTACCTTATTTTTCATCTAATTGAGTAAGAAGATGGCAGGCTATTTCTGGGCTTCTTTAGTCTCACTGATTTTTTTTTTAAGTTATTCTTTCCAGAATATCTGTTTTATTCACTAACTTGGAGAATGTGACATTTGTATGTGTTAAATTTTTTCACCCAAGAATATGGTATGTCATTCCTTTTTTTTTTAATAGGTCAGCAAACTATAGCCCATTGGCCAGATCTAGCCATGCCCATTCATTTACATATTGTCTATAGTTGCTTTCATGCTGCAACTGCAGTTGAACAGTCAATCCACAGAGTTGCTATAGAGACCATATGTGCTACAAAGTTCATAATATTATTTTGACCTTTACAGAAAAATTTTACAAGTACCTGGCTTATATCGTAATTTATGTTCCTGAATAAAATGATATAGTTTTATTCACTAGTACCTTTCTAGTTAAATTTATTTCTAAGGACTTTCTCATCTTGGTTGTAATGGATTTGTTACAATAGTGTATTTTTCCCCAACTCTATTTCTGATTATTATTATTATATGTAAAATCAGAGTAACATTTTTTTTATGACCAAGTTCTGTCTTAAGCATTGTTTACATATCACAACTCATTTCATCCCCACAACAGGGCTCACCATCAGATACAAACAACAGCCTTTCATGGATTTCACCAGTTCTACTCTGTGGTCCTTGGTTAGACCTCTGATTTTCCATTCTTCCTCTCTTAGACCTTTACGCCCCAGCTTCTCCCACAATTTTATAAGATCTTATTTCATGTCACTTAGTTGCAGTGTTTTCCAGTCAAATACTAACTGCTATACATTTGTTCTTCTGTGTTCTTCTTTCTTTGCCCTCTTCCTATTTTTTAAATGCTCAGAATATTGTTTTTCAACCCTTTTTGTTTCCTAAAAAATATTGTAAAACTACACATTTCCCTATAAGCATGACTTTAGCTATATCCCACAATTTTTGACAGTTCTTAAATTTTCTTTAGTTCTAAATATTTTTCAGTTTCTCTAATGACTTTGTTTATACCCAAGTATTATTTATTAGTAGTACAATAATACAATCTGTACAACACTGATTACCATTTATATCATGTTCTCTACTTCTTTTGGTACCAATTTTGGCATTTTTATTTTTCTCAGGTATATACCTTTATCTAATTTATCAACTTCATTAGCATAACGTTATTAGTATGATATAATGGATATCTTATCAACTGATAAGAGTGAATTGGACAAGTGACTTAACTTTTGTATACCTTAGTTTTGTCAATTGCAAAATGGAAATAATAAGGGACCTATTTTGTATGAAGATTCATATTACTTGGAACTGTACTTCTAAGTTCTTAACTATTCTTAACATTCTAAACATTTAACTTTTAGTAAGTATGTTAACTATATCATCATTACTTGTTCCTTGGTATGTATTGAGGCTTCCTTTGTACACAGTAAAATTTTATAAATATCCTGCTGCTGCTGCTGCTAAAGTCTCTTCAGTCATGTCCGACTCTGTGCGACCCCATAGACAGCAGCCCACCAGGCACCCCCGTTCCTGGGATTCTCCAGGCAAGAACACTGGAGTGGGTTGCCATTTCCTTCTCCAATGCATGAAAGTGAAAAGTGAAAGTGAAGTTGCTCAGTTGTGTCCGACTCCTAGGGACCCCATGGACTGCAGCCTACCAGGCTCCTCTGTCCATGGGATTTTCCAGGCAAGAGTACTGGAGTGGGTTGCCATTGCCTTCTCTGTAAATATCCTATGAGTACACAAAAATGTGTATTCATTGTTACTGAAACTTCTATATATAACTAAAGCTTGTGCATATTGATTTCATTGTTTAGGGCTTCTATGTCTTGGCTACTTTTCCCTTACCTCATTCCAAGAAGATTACGCTAAAAGTCTGAAACTAAAACAGCTGATTCAGCAATTTCTTCCCACAATGGTGTCATTGTATTTTGAGGTTATATTGTAATATAGGAATATTCATAATTATTATATCTCGTCTTATTATTCCTTTCATTGGAATTTAATTCTTCATCTTTGTAAAATTTTGCTAACTTCTATTTCATCACATATTAAGATGGCTAACATCTCATCTTTTGTTAAATCCTATTTTTTCTTATTATTTTATACTTTCTGTATCCTTTTGTTATAATTTCTATCTTTTAGACATTGAATGAAGCTTTTTAGGATTTTTAGTCTAAATTAAGTCTAACTTTTAATTGTTGAGTTTAGCTCAATAAATATATTATATTCATTTCAATTGCTATAATATTACTATCATCTCATTTCACATTCTATTTCTCAGACTTTTGTTTATCCACTTCATTGCTCTCTAATGAAGAGAACAAAATTTTTTCCTAATGGTTTAAACTTTATTATATTTCATTTTTATTTTTACAGAGATTGTTCTAACCTCAAGACTCAAACATAATGCTTTTCAAGTTTTTTCATATTCTCTACCTTCCTGTCAATAAGGCAATAACTCTAGCAGGCTCTCAAATTTCCAGGACTTTTCCCACCCTTCTCCCACAAGAACAGTATTGTTTAGAATTTCAATTCTGAGTCATATTATGAACATCCTGGCTTGGGCCTTAAGATAATGGGCAGGCCTCCTCCATACTTAATTTCCCCTTGATACCGATAGGAAAGAGATTATGGAATCCCAGCTGAGACAAGCAATGATAGGCCCGAGATGATGGCAGAGCAACATGATGAAAGGAAATAAGGCCCCTTGTATAAATAATCTGCATAATGCATATGTGTATATGTGTAATATGTGTGCATAATATCTATTTATATGTTGTATATGATGCATATAACATACAAGATCAGCAGTTCTCAAAGTGTGATCTTCTCAGCCCTAAGGGTTCCTAAGAGCTTTTCAAGGAGGCCACATGTAAAAACTATTTTCCTAATAAAACATTATTTGCATTTTTGTGTCGGCATTTGTACTAATGTGAAAAAGAAATGGTTGGTAAAATTGTTTGGCACAAATCAAGGCAGAACACTTAACTGTATTGGTAGTCATATTTTTCACTGACACAAACTTGCAATAAAGCAAAAAGTATTTGTTTTATTTAAGAATATCCTGATAAATGATGAAAGAAATCAAAGATGTACAAACAGATGGAAAGATACAATATGTTCTTGGATTAGAAGAGTCAATGTTGTCAAAGTGACTAGACTACCCATTGCCATTCATATCAAATTACCAACGGCATTTTTTGCCATAATTCACAGAATTATAAAAAAAAAATCTTAAAATTTTCATGGAAACACAAAAGACCCCGAATAGCCACAGCTATCTTGAGAATGAGAAATGGAGGAATCAGGTTCCCTCGCTTCAGACTATCCTACAAAGCTATAGTAATCAAAACAATATGGTACTGGCACAAAGATAGATTTATTGATCAATGGAATAGAATAGAAAGCTCAGAAATAAACCCAAGCACCTATGATCAATTAATCTATAACAAAGGAGGCTAGAATATACAATGGAGAAAAGACAGTCTCTTCAATAAGTGGTGCGAGCACTAGAAACTCTACTCAATATTCGTAATAACCTACATGGGAAAAGAATAGGAAAAAGAGTGGATATATGGACACATAAAGCTGCATCACTCTGCTGTACACCTGAAACTAACATGACGTTGTAGATCAACTATGCTCCAACATAAAATAAGAACTTAGAAAAGAATCTCCTCACAAAATTAATTTTTTTGCTGCTTTATCAAAACTTAAAGTACTTCACTTTTAATATTCTGTGTGATGAAATGCAAAATGTGCAAAGAATGCTTCTATGTATGAAGGTAGGATGATTGTCTCAAGGAAAATCACTTGTGTGATTGGGTTGAGATCTGAACTAATATATATGGAGATAGCCATAGATATAGATATATTCCACTGGAGAAATGTATGTATGATATATACCATGTAGAAAAGTAATTAACAGTCTTTCTAAAGACCAAAAGTAGAATTTTGAGAAAACCTTGAGCTTGACCCCTTCCTAATACTTAAAGAATTTTCTTAAGTATGGTGAAATTGGTGATGTCAGGTTAGTTTTCTGATAATGAAAACTGATTTTGACAATATTTGGAAGATTAGCAAATTCATTGAAACTATATTTTCCACTTTGCCAATGCATGATGTTATATAAACCATACATGGATAAAAGGTCACCTCAAAGTGCGCATATTTAGCTTCTGTAAGTTTTGGTTGCACACAGATGTCTTTACCACTAGACATGATCCTAACTGCACCTCTTATGATCATGTGTCTCTTCTTATCTTGTTTATGCCTTTTAACTTATCTCATCTGATATTAATAGTGTGACTTGTGGTTTCTTTTTATTTGCATGTACCTGTTATCTTTTATTTTCAAATTTGCTTTATCACTTTGAATTGTTTCTTACTTGTAAATAAGTTGCAATTGGATTTTGTTTCCTAGCTGAAAGAAATCATCCCTGTCTTTTAATAAAGGGATTCAGCCTGTTTCTATTTAGTGTTAACAGCTGATATTCTGACTTTATGTTTTCCATGGTAAACTTGTGTAAGCTATTTGTTTTACTTTGTGATATTATCTTGATCAGTTGTTTTAAAGAGAATAAACACACAAGATAATCATTAATAATAAGCTTGGAATCTATAAAGGAGAGAGACATCTTACAGCAGTGAGGTTAAGTAAAATAATTCACCAGTGTTCAATTAAAGACACATTATTTTATTCTTATAGATATCTGTGAGAGATAATGTCTTCTAGTAAGTCTTGATTCCAAAACCCCACTGAGATGACAATACTGACTGTTGTTATATTGCCAAATCTTTTTTCTAAGTGGTGTATAGACAATATTTCAATTCATCCTTCAATTCATAGGATAGATACCATGTTATTCTCTTTAACACATAAGGAAACTTAAGCTCAATGACTTGTCCCTAGTCATATAATCTATAGGTTTGTTGCTGCTGCTGCTAAACCATGTCAGTCGTGTCCAACTCTGTGCGACCCCATAGACTGCAGCCCACCAGGCTCCTCTGTCCCTGGGATTCTCCAGGCAAGAATACTGGAGTGGGTTGCCACTCCCTTCTCCAAAGCGTGCATGCATGCATGCTAAGTCGCTTCAGTCATGTCCAACTCTGTGTGACCCCATGGACAGCAGCCCACCAGGCTCCCCTGTCCATGAGATTCTCCAGGCAAGAATACTGGAGTGGGTTGTCATTTCCTTCTCCTTCTATAGGTTTGACTAGGAAATAAATCTCTAGTTCTAAAGTTGGAGATAAGAGATAAAAAATATATATATATATGCCTTTTCCCAGAGACCCAGAGTAAAGAATGAGTGAAAGTCAAAGTGTTAGTCGCTCAGTCGTGTCCGACTCTTTGTGATCTTATGGAGCCCATCAGACTCTCTTGTTTATGGGATTCTCCAGGCAAGAATACTGGAGTGAGTTGCCATTCCCTTCTCCAGGGGATCTTCCTGACCCTGGGATCGAACCTGGGTCTCCTGCATTGCAGGCAGATTCTTCTCTGCCTGAGCCACCAGGGCAAGGAAAGAATGAGTATTAAATACAAATAAGCTTTCTCATCACTTTCCAGCCTCATGGATTGCAAGGAAGAAGGATGGGGAGGGTGCCCAATAGAAGATGCTTCATGCCTCCAGGCAGATTTGGTATGAGCTGGTAGAGAAGGGTGGGTGAAATCTTCCAAGAGACCACTAATTCTTCTTGAAACTGAGTCTGCACTTTCCCAGGCAAGAGAGAAAATCCACCACCATCAGTTGGTCTGAACAGGTGCCACAGCAGCCACAAAGGCTGAGTAATTTTCATTACTCAATATTCCATAATTGACTTTCAACCCAGTTTACAAAGTGCCACCTCCCAACAACTGTTCACATCCTGGCTGATTCTCAGCTGTCCTATTTCCATGTGTAATGCTCATTCTCTCTTCGAGACCACCACAAGATACAGAGTCCTGGGACGCTGTTAATAAACAGCGATCTGGCTGGTTCATGGCTTCTCCTTTGCTTTTCTACCTGACTGTAGTTCAATTTGTTTAAGCTATGTAGCCTGCAGTAATTGAAACAGTACTCTGGAAGAGTTCAAAAGGAACCCTAGATCCACAGAATTTATAATCTCAGATTGACACTACCTAAGAGATCATCAAATCTGCAGCAGCAGCAGCAAGAGATCATCAAATCCTACTACTTTATATTCTAGATGAAGTCCTTAGGCCCAGAGAAGAGAAGCTGGGGCAGATCCTGTTGATGCCCCACTGGAGGGATTTCATTTTGCTTGTAGTTAATGATCTGCCTTTGGGACTTTAGGGAATCACTCTTGGAGCCTAGACTCCTTGCCTTTTACTGAGGGTCTGAGATTGACTGCTCAGTTCTGCACTACCCAACCTCCACCCCAGCCCAGGACAGTCAAGTACTACCTAGTATAATGGTACAAAATTCAGAGGCTTTGCCTCCAGGCAAACTCTTCAGGGAGATTTAACTCCCTGCATTCCTGGGGCTCAGGCTGAGGGAGGAACTTCCCCTGAAACTGCATCCTCACTTGGCTTCTGCTCTCTTCCTCTTCTACTCCTCCAGCTCCTTTCTGGTCTTTTCCAAGGAGCAGGATAGGAATAGGCCCCTAGTGTCTGAACTCACATCCAGGAGTCTGCTTCTGGGAAAACCACATCTGGGACAGAAGGAGATTTTACCCTGGCTACACCCCCACTCGAGGCCAAAGCAGAACAGAAATGTACGACTTCTGCTTCCTAGTCCAGCACATTGTTTCTCTCTCCACCGGCATTCCCTGTAATTCAGCTACAAGAAGTAATACTCAGGTTACCCAGTCTGAGAATCCTATCCGCCCAGACCTCCTTACTGTGGTCTCTTGCAGAGTTTCTTCTACTGAAGTGAGTTAGTATTCTGCTCCTGGCCTCTCGGAGGGACACAATAAGGACTCTTCAAACACCATGGTGTTTATGGTAGCTCGGTGACCACAAACACCATCTGCCACACAGCCAGTATCGCCTTTGTAAAAACCTACAGGAGAAATTTTTATTAGACCCCAGAACCAGGAAACTCTCTGCTTCTCTTAAAAACTCAGTGGTCTATTTATTATATTGTCAAAAACAATCTTGTACTTCATACTTTCACCTATTATTTCGGCCATTAGAAAATTCAGAGACAAATTTGCAGCTCATATTCACTGACTGTGTTGGGCTTTTTGGTATGTCTGTTCCTGACTGTTCTCTGCCCTCACTTAGCATTCAGCGCTGTTTGTCTCTGCCTTACTCGTTTTTTTCACCTTTTGATATATAGTTTTTCAGCTCTCCCAAAACCAAAGTGAAGGAGAGTGTTAAACTAAGACGACAACAGTACATTATGTGGGTAGAACATGAAGTACTTTACTGAAGGAAAATTGTTCTGGTTTTAAAATACTAGTTTTATTTTTTTGAATTTATTTTTCAAATACTAGTTTTAAAGTGTTAAATACTATTTCTTTCTCATTTTTTAAAATGTGTGTTGTCATCTCACACACAGTAGAAGGAATATGCTACCCACTCCAGTATTCCCTGCTGACTCAGACAGTAAAGAATCCGCCTACAATGCAGGATACCTGGGTTCGATCCCTGGGTCAACCCTGGGTCAACCTGGGTTCAATCTCACACATTCTCATTTTTTCAAGTTATTTGGTTTTGGTTGCACTGGGTCTTTGTTGATGTGTGGGCTTTCTCTAGTTGCAGAAAGTGGGGGCTACTCTCTAGTTTGGGTACTCGAGCTTCTCACTGCAGTGGCTTCTCTTCGCTTTGGAGCACGGGCTCTAGGGTGCACAGGCTTCAGTAGGTGTGGTTCCTGGGCCATACAGCACAGGCTTAATAGTTGTGGCTCACAGTCTTAGGTGCTCTGCAAATGTGAGATCTTCCCCAATCAGGGATAGAATCTGTGTTTCTGCATTGGCAGGTGGATTCTTTACCACAGCGCCACCAGGGAAGCCCTCTTCCTCATAGTATATTACATTTTTCACTTATTATTTTTAAATAATTTATGGTGATAACTATGTTTTTTCAAAAAGCCTTTCCACAAGATTACTGTGTGAGATGACAACACAAATATAGACACTTGGGGTTTAAAGCACTGCAATGTAATTTTCCCATGGTTTATTTTTTGATTAATTCCTGCATCATTAATACAATGAATGTTTTCAATTTCTATTACCTTTACTGAAATTTGTACTCATTAAGCAGAAACTTCTAGTGACTATTCCCAACATTTCTGTAAAAATTAGCCATAAGAAGTAATAAGACTTTTCACTGTGAACCACTGAAGGATCGACACCTTTTTTAGAGAAGCACAGCTAATTGCAATTCAATTGCCAGGAGCCTCTTTTCAAAGGTTAAAAGTATTTATGACCATTAAAGGTATTCCCTTGACTAATATCTTGTACTCAGAGTTGCTCCAGATAATAATATACACTTATTTGGCACTGTCTATACACAGCATAGGGCTTCCCTGGTAGCTCAGCAGGCAAAGAATCTGCCTGCAATGCAGGAGACCCTGGGTTGATCCTTGGGTTGGGAAGATCCCCTGGAGAAGGAATCAGCTACCCAGTCCAGTATTCTGTCCTGGAGAATTCCATGGACAAAGGAGCCTGGTAGGCTACAGTCCAGGAGGTTGCAAAGTCAGACACAACTGAGCGACACTCATATACAACATATTGTTCTAAGCACTTTACAAATATTAACTCAATCTTCACAATGACCCTTTGAGATAATATACTATTATGTCCGTTTTACATGTGAGGAAGCTGAGTCCCAAAGAGATTTAATAACTTGCCTTATACTTTTCCTTCTTATATGGAAAGGAGGGGAAGTGGAAAGAAGTAGACATGAGGATTTAAATTGTTTTAGGTTGTGATCATAACTACAACAAAAATACAGTGAAATGCCACCATGGAATTCAGAATTTCTAGTTCACAAATCAAAATTTAGTATCTCTGTTCTCTTTTTATATCCTTATGAGGTTAGCAGTACCTCCATATGCCTTCTTTGTATTTCCTGAAAGACCTCACAGGTAGAAGATAGTGGTCAAAAGCAAGATTCAGAGTTTCTAAGTTCCTTGACCAAATGTTTGTTAAATAAAGTAACTTTACAGAAATCAGGAACTAAATATGGTAGGCTCTGATCACTGATAGTAAGTGCCATAAGATTAGGAAAGGATCATCTAGTTATACAGCATCATCAACAAAACACTGTATCTATATCCTCAACTGTCCATTCATCAATTTACCTACAATCCTGTGTTGGGAAATGTACAAAGGAAGTAAACCGTCTTAGTTCTTGTCTTTGGGGGAGTTTACAAAATGAAAAATACATGAACATAAGTATTTCACACAGAAATTAACCAAAAACTGAATACAAGGAGGAAATAATTAATACACATTATGTTTCTGTTATGCCTGTACTTTGCTTCCAGTAGAATGAGGGAATCATTTCCCTACTGCATATTCAGATGGAAACCAGGTTGGTCACGACACACTCTGTCAGCCCTCACACTCTTTAAAATGCCCTCACTCAGGAACCATGTCCAGCATCAGTAGCTTGTTGCCCTTTAGAATCCCACAGAACATATGCAACCTACATGAATAAAAACACCTGGGTCTCCTCATTCTTTTCTATACTTTTGGAGGCTGACACCAAGAGGGGCATATAAGCTGCTTATGTCTGGCTGGGTCTCCCAGTGGAAGATAATGCAGGAGTTCTTTGGAAGAAAAAAAAAGGAAAAAGGGGGGGTTGGGATAAGTCCAGGCAAAGTTAAGAGTTAAAAGCAGGATTAGGATTATGAAGAATGTTGAACAGATTTGTTTAAAATTAGCTAAGAGAAAGGATGGCAGAATAGGAGATTCCAAAAATCTCAGAGGCAGTCTAACATGACACCTTGAAAGGGAGCCCAAAGTCTTAAAGTTTGATTCATAGCATAATGACAAGTCACCAGGCCTGGGCCTTCTGCTACTGCTGCTGCCAAGTCGCTTTAGTCATGTCCGACTCTGTGCAACCCCATAGACGGCAGCCCACCAGGCTCCTCCATCCCTGGGATTCCCCAGGCAAGAATACTGGAGTGGATTGCCATTTCCTTCGCCAATGCACAGCATGCATGCTAAGTTGCTTCAGTTGTGTCCAATTCTGTGCGACCTTACAGACAGCGGCCCACCAGGCTCCTCTGTCCACAGGATTCTCTAGGCAACATACTGGAGTGGGTTGCCTTTACCTTCTCCAAGGCCTGGACCAGTATTCTGCAAATAACAGTCATGCAATAAATATCTGCTGTTTTGAAGACAAGATTGGCAAAAATGATGATGATATTAAAGAAAAGAAAGGGTGGTGGTGTCAAACAGAGAAGTAGCTTTGGCAGCTTTGGCTTGGTGTCCATTAAGGAAACTAACATTGAGAGCAGAGGTTTTTTTAGAACCATACATTGTTCTTTAAAAACACAAAGGGGAGATAGCACAGGAGTGGATAGAGTTTGAGTTGGACACAGAGCTATAAAGTGACAACTGTGCACAAAGCACAGCTCAGCTGGACATCAGCTCTCTGAAGACAGCCCCTCCTGCTTGTACATTCGAGCAACTCTTAGCACACCCTCTAGCACCTGCATCTACCAAGAAGCCTAATTTCTCGTCTTCATGCACACAATCATCGGCATCTAACCTCTCTCACCACACTGTCACTGTCTTCCAGCTCATCTGGATTTCACCTGTGTAAAATGACTGAGCATGTCTGGTGAATAAATCTCTGGATGTTTTCAGGGAATAAAGGCAATATAAACACACATAGGCACGTATTAGTCACTCAGTCGTGTCCAACTCTTTGCAATGCTATGGACTCTAGCCCACCAGGCACCTCTGTCCGTGGGTGAGTTCTCCAGGCAAGAATACTGAAGTGGGTAGCCATTTCCTTCTCCAGGGGATCTTCCTGACCCAGGGATTGAACCCAGGTCCTCCTGCATTAGCGGGCAGATTCTTTACCACCGAGCCACCAGGGAAGCCCAGCACTGTTTAAAATGAAGGGAAAGGATATGCACAGGGAAGATCAAACCAAGACACTGGGTCTTTATCTGGCTACTGTCACAGAAAATAACACCTGGTTTTTAAAATAGTGAGTAACAGCTTTGGGGGCTCCTAGCCCCACAAAACACTTTTAGCAGAGCCTTTATTAAAAGGAATCCTGCAGGAAAAAAAAAATAGTGAGTAACAACAACAACAACAAAAGATCTTATCACTTTTTAAAAATCTTTATATTGGGTTAGCCCAAAAGTTCATTTAGATTTTTCTGTAAAATCTCATGGAAAAACCCAAATGAACTTTCTGGCCATCCCAATAACTTGAACATCTGTAGATGCTTGGGGAAATGGCAATAAGGCAGATGACACTTTCAATATCAGAAAGAAGATGCCCTCCTACCTTGGAGTTGTAGATTCAAAAAAAAAAAAGAGTGCTATTTAAATGTTAACTAGACCACTGACACAGAAGCTTAATGTAGTAAAAAGGTTTATGTGGGTGCCAGGAATGGAGCTAGCTAAAGAGGAGGAGGAAAGCCTATGCTAAGGAGAAGGCCATTGGCTTGTAACACATTCAGAGAATGCAGAGAGCTGTGAACCATCAGGAGAAATAACTAGCAAATGATAGGATAATTACAAACAGATGTATCTGAAACTACTGGCAGGATTTGGATTTGTGGATTTTATCAGATGGTAATTTATCCTGGAACAAATGTCAATCAATGAACTATCCCATTCCAAAACCAGGATTTATTGCCAAGGTTTGCCAAAATATCATAGGAGAACAACTATTATTGAGACAGTAACCATCCTCTCAAATAAACAGAATAATCAGGGAATGAGTCATTCTCTTTAAAAGATACTAATTAGTAAACTGAAAATTATTCAGAAAACCCTTATATTCTCATCTATGTTTTTGGAAATGATCTGTGATTTTCCATAGACCATGGAGAAAAGAATGGAGTTTTCCTGCTGTTGGGAAACGTGAGGTGTCACTGTTTCTCATTGCCCAGGACTCCAAGTGGAAGCTGTAAAGAACTTGGCTGCCTGTTTCCTGGTCTCACCATCCTTTGAGGGCCCCAGCCTTACTGGAGCCCAGGGGACACCATTCCTGCTGGATACTGGGTTCCAAAGTGGCAGTCACATCATGAATGGAATTCCATGGAAAGACAGTACTGTCTGCAGATGTTATACTTACTGTTTTAAACAAATATGCCTGATGTCCATTTCTTTTGTCATTTGCTTTTATTTCCAAAACCAGAGAGCTGAGGAGCAGTAGAAAAGGGATGGGTATGATGAATCCAGTTTTCTGAAGAAATAGTTCTTAACTAAGGGCTATTTTGCTTCTCCAGGAGACATATGGAAATGTCTGGAGATATTTCTGAATGTCATGAGGGGGATGCTCCTAGAATCTAGCAGGTAGAGGCTGGGGATGCTACTAAACATGCTACAATGCCCAAGATACACCCCTGCAACAAAGACTCACTTAACCCAAATGTCAACAGTAATGAAACTGAGAAATGCTGGTCTACAATTGCTATTCATTTCTGGTTTACTGTTTAATAGGCTATCAAATGGTATGTTTATTTCACATATGAAGAGCTAACTAAAAGAAAGGGATTCTTTTGGGAACAGGCTGAACAGGAAGAGTTGAAGGGTAGGAAAGGAAGTATTTTTCTCCAGTGTCTGAGCGTGTACTATATTCTGAGAGCTGCGCCTGGTACATCACTTACTTTATCACATTCAATAATTCAGATAATTTTATGAGACAAATGGTTTTCCCAAACTTTATAAACAGACTCTTCTCAACTAAACAATTAAACTTGAGGAACCTGTAGGCAGCACTATAGAGAAAATGAATTCAAGAAGTGAGACTAATATATAAGGAACTCTTGCCTAACTCTTGCCTGGAAAGTCCCATGGACTGAGGAGCCTGGTAGGCTGCAGTCCATGGGGTCGCGAAGAGTCGGACACGACTGAATGACTTCACTTTCACTTTTCACTTTCATGCACTGGAGAAGGAAATGGCAACCCACTCCAGTGTTCTTGCCTGGAGAATCCCAGGGACGGGGGAGCCTGGTGGGCTGCCATCTATGGGGTCACACAGAGTCAGACACGACTGACACGACTTAGCAGCAGCAACATAGAATGCTTGTCTCTGACTTAATTCACAAAGCGTAATACTCTGTTTTATATGGAATCTAAAAAATAAATGAGTGTATATAACAAAACAGAAGCAGACTTGGAGATACAGAGAACAAACTAGTGGTTACCAGTGGGAAGAGAGAAGGTGAAGGAGCAAGATCGAGGTATGGGACTAAGAGAGATAAACTACTGTGTTGTTGACTTCCCAGGTGGCTAAGTGGTAAAGAACCCTCCTGCCAATGCAGGAGATGCAAGAGACACAGTTTCAATCCCTGCGTCAGGAAGATCCCCAGGAGAAGGCAATGGCAACCTGCTCCAGTATCTTGCCTGGAGAATCCTATGGGCAGAGGAACCTGGTGGGCTATGTTCTATAGGGTTACAAAGACTGAAGTGACTTAGCATGCTCACATGCTGAACAACTGCTGAGCAAGTCCTTCAGCCCATCTTCGAGACTGAAGAAAGAGCCTGAACTCAGGGACAGAGATGCCAAGGGTTTAAACAATTGGGGTGGGGAGCTTGCATGTCTGAAACAAGGTCCTGGAGTGGCCCCCCACTGCCTGCAGTAGACAGCAGACTGGTCATAGCAGCAGCTTTGCTTCCAGGGGCAGGGGGAGGGTAAAAGTTATAGAATTGATGTCAGCTGTGCCCATCAGTTACCAGGAAAACCAGCAGAGGAGCACGCCCCCCCCACCCCTTTGATAGGCTAACCTGGTGGAGATGTTCTGATCTAATGTTAGAGCAATACTTAGCTGGGGCATGAGGCAAGTACGCAGGGAGGTCACTCTGTAAGTAGGGTGTAGGTGAAGCAGGCACTGCTAAGCTGGGGATGTAGACAGAGCAAGAGAGCAGACTCCTTTGGTGGCTTGATCATACATATGTATAAAATAAATCAGCAATGAGGAAATATAGCTGTTATTTTGTAATAATTTGAAATAGAGTATAATCTATAAAAATATTGAATCACTATGTTGTATACCTGAAACTAATATAATATTGTAAATACTTCAATAAAAAAAGAGGTGAGGCTGGAGGACTTAAGTCACTCTGTGTGTGTGTGTGATCAGTCATGTCTGACTCTTCACAACCCCATGAACTGTAATCCACCAGGCTCCTCAGGCCATGGGATTTTCCAGGCAAGAATACTGGAGTGGACTGCCATTTCCTACTCCAGGGGATCTTCCCACATCTCCTGGGTCTCCTGTATTATCAGGCAAATTCTTTACCACTGTGCCACCTGGGAAGCCCATGACAAAATAGTAAAAGAAAAAAAAAACATTCACTCAATGAGAATCAAAAAGCAACTAAGACATAAGCTGTCACCTGTAGCCCTCAGCCTGGTGGGGCTAGCTCTTTTGCCAAGTGGTAGAAAATTCCTTTAATTGCTCAATCACGAGAACAAGTGGCTCCTCAGAGTGTAGATGCCTCTAAGCTAGTTGTACACACATTCTGAATCCTGCCTTATTTCTGACCTGTGGTCTGAGCCTGTGGTCTCAAGAAGACTGTTAGAGGGGAACGAAAAACACATTTGTTAATCTGGATGGCATTAGCTCTGACCACCCTGCCATGGGACAAACACTGTCAGTGCCAGGCATCTGCAAACCCACAAACACCAGGATGCTGGCATGTTTTTCTGGCTAACTAAGATGCTCTACAGTTTTCAAATTTGTAATGTGCCCACCAGATACTGGCTCTAACAGCATTCTAGGGGTTTTAGGTTTCTATCCTTTACTAGTTATCTACAAAACGACCCTAAACATGTGTTGTTCAGGTTTTATGTTACTAGGCTTCTAATTCTATAGCTGCCATATAGGAATATATTTTGATGTTAGTGGGAGTCTCAGTCCAACACTGCGGCAATTGGTGGTCCAGAGAAGGAGAAAATGTACAAAATTCAGTGTTTCTTCTATAAAATCACTGATTATTATTCAACTGATTTTAAAAGATTATGTTGTACCTAAAGGCCATAAGGGAAGTTGACTAAAAAGGAATACAGTCTAATCGTGTTCATATTTTCTACTCTCAATTTATTTTTTTTAATTGTAGTTGATTTACAATGTGTTAATTTCAGGTGTATAGATGAGTAACTCAGTTTTTATATATATATATATAAGGAATATATATATATATATTCCTTTTCATTGTCTTTTCCCTTATAGGTTATTACAAATATTGCTACTCTCAATTTCTTTTCATTAATTTGTAACTCTTATCCTTGCCTGGTCTCAGGAAAGCCTTTTCTTCTATTTCTAACATTGCTTATCTTCAACTTCTGTATTTCTTTGGGGTTTCTGGCCTTCAGAGCACTCTATGAAAGTTCACCTATTTAAGCCTTCATCCAACCTTATAATGCCCTGCTGACTTCACTTCTTTAGATAGGACCTTATCCAGTCCTGTGTGCCAGGCTGTTCTTGCCTCCTTCTGTAGTTGAGGACTTCCCCTCACAATCAGAAGAGCACAGTTCCCCGCTCCATCCATACTGCTCATACAACTCCAACTGATCACACAAGAGATCTAGATGACCATGGACTTGCATGCTTTACCACCATGCTCTGGTGGTAAAGATTTGGCCTGCTAATGCAGCAGACAAGAGACGTGGGTTTGATTCCAGGGTCGGGAAGATTGCCTGGAAGAGGGCATGGCAACCCAATCCAGAACTCTTGCCTGGAGAATCCCATAGGCAGAAGAACTTGGTGGGCTACAAGTCCATAAAGTTGCAAAGAGTCGGACCTGACTGAAAACTTAGCACACATACACACACCTCAGCAAGTCTTCTTCACTGAAGATCTGCTGCAGTCCAGGAATTCTCTGGCTGCTATCTTTCTAAGCGGCTCTTCACCCTCATTCATCACGTAGCTAGCCTACTTTGTCTTTTTTTTTTTCTTTTTCTCAAAACTGTAATCAATTTTTGAATGGAGCACAATAGTTCTAAAACTTATCTTTGAGTCCCATCAACATTTTATCGTATGAGAACACAATTTGAGAGATGTGAATGCAATTTATTGAAAATCTAAAGACACTATCATCTGCTCACAAATGAATACATTGCAAACAAGTAAAAAGTGAAAAAAAAAAAAAATCCTCTAGGCTTCTTGGACTTTAAAATGCAAGCTTTTTCTTCTTTTCAACAACCCGCTAAATGAAAATGTGAAAGGGAAATTAGGTGGTTTAAGCTGTTGCAAGTTTCTTTTAAACTGAATCCATGGTAAGAAAAAAGTAAATGAGTAGTGAATACAGTTAATTATACCTCTGAACAAAATCGGTGGCTGCCGACAGAAGTGTGATTTGAAGGATTCCAGAAATACACATACATCTAAAAAACAAATCTCCCTCTTCTAGTCTATTAGTGTTTTTAATGTCATCATTAGAGGGGCATGTATAGTATACAGATTAAAATGTAAATACCCCTGGTAAATAAATGAATTAAATGGTTTTGATCATTATCATATTTATAATGGGGGGGGGCCAGGTTGTAATGAAAAGGGATGTTACTATGGAAATGATACATTTGGATAAGTGGGGAGTGGGGAAGGCTGAGGCACAGCTGAAGGAAGTAATGCCAGTACTGGGTGGTGTGGTTGCGAGAGGGGAGAGTATATAGGGCTTCGGTAAATAGGGAGAGGTGTGAAGGAGGAGGTATCAAGAAAGAGAAATGAGTGAAAACAGCAAGGTGCAAACACCTAATTCACAATTTTCCATAGTCTGGAAAAGTATTCTTCTGCACAGCTTTCCCCTTCTGTCTGACACTGAGCCTCTGAGAGTTTCTAAAAAAAGAACACTTTTCCTCCAACTCCTCTTAATACTCTGCTTAAACCCAGCTTAGCACAGTTCCTTTCACGTAGTAAGCACTCAATAAATATTTGATTGATTGATACTCTCCTGTCAGCTTATGTGTCCTGCAACTAACACCACATCTCAAGAGGCTCTAAAGGCGAAGTAGGAAAATGCTCACGTTAAATGTGCAGGAGACAGATGCATTCCCACACTTAATGGTATGCAACCACACAACTGGGTCCATACAGTGGGCCAGCACACCACAACTGCTATTTATATAGTTTATTAAGATGGATGAAAAGCAAATGCAGTCTTACTTCTCCTGGGAATAAATAGCAAGAGAGCTTCCCAGCATAGGTTGCTGTGGTTAGAAAAACAGGTTTAATAATCCTACGTCACAGATGTAAGGTCCTAGCTATTAGAGAATTACAGTACGCAGATGCATTCTAAGTGAACACAGTCAATGAACAACAAAGCTTGGACTCTTGAAATGATCCACCCAATCCATATCCTAGTCACAGTGAAATGTACCAAGAGTCACTAAATCCTAGGTAGTTACATATGGAAGGCTCTGAAAGGAATACTGCCTTTCATATGCTTCTGCATTATGCTCTTTGGGAAGTTCCATACATTTTTTTTTTCTCTAACAGTACAAATGAAACTGTAAGCTGCTGTTAGTGAATAAAACCAGATTGCTCTGGGCACAGAGCCACACCAATCCAGGCCTAATGTGTCAAACAGAACTGAGCTTGGTAGGTAGTCTCTGCCGAGCAAGAAACTTAAGCTAAAGAGAGGAGAAGCCTAAAGATATTTTACTTATGCAAATCAGTCCTGCTACAGAGTTGAAAGAGAATGGCATTGAAACATGTATATTATCATATGTGAAATGGATCACCAGTCCAGGTTTGATGCATGATACAGGGTGCTCGGGGCTGGTGCACTGGGATGACCCAGAGGGATGGGATGGGGAGGGAGGAGGGAGGGGGGTTCAGGATGGGGAACACATGTACACCCATGGTGGATCCATGTCAATGTATGGCAAAACCAATACAATATTGTAAAGTAATAAGCCTCCAAATAAAATAAATAACTTTATACTAAAAAAAAGACTATAAGAGGTTCAGGGCAGAAACAGATCAGTTAGGGACAGTACTGCAATAAAGCAGGCAAGCTCTGGAAATGGCTTAAACTAAAGTGGTAGCAGTGGAAGTCATAGTAAATGGTAAGAATTCCAGATAGAGTCTACAGGTAGATCAGAGAGAATCTCCTACTGAATTGAAAGTGTGATAGAAGAGAGAAACAATAACAGTATTTCTGTCCTGAGCAATCGGATGAATAGAGGTGCTATTTATTACATGGAAGTGCAAAGCTCAATAAGAAAACCAGCTGAAATCATTTTAGTTGAAAAGCCTTTCAGACACTTAAGTGGGGATGTCAAGTAGACACATGGACTTACTAAACCTCTCTGGATTTGAGAGGTTTAGACTGGATATGTAAATTTCAGAGTCATCAGCATAAAGATTTTGTTTAAAAGTGTGAGTATAGATTAGATCATTAGGTGGTGAGTGTTAGTAGAAAAGAGAAAGTGTCTAAGACCTGACCCTAGGACACTTCAGATTCAAATCTTGGCCATATTGATGGAGTTTGCCAGAGGATCATTATGAGGAGCATTCTGGGACCACTGACTAATATAGAACCAAGAGACCATTGTGGGCCAGGACTATGTTTACAGATAGAAAATCAACTATGTTAAAAACTCTTATATCCTCTAAATAAGCACTTTATTGTTTATAGTATATACATGGGGCAAGTTGAATAAAGAATCAAACAATTACTCTATAAATAGTTACTAGATGTTATTAATCTGTTTAGTCAACCCACAATCCTCCAAATATTTTTGTTTTAATTTTACTTTTTATTTTACAAGAGAATTTGGGGTTTGAATTGCCTTAATTCTCTACTTCATTGTGCTTGGTATAAATCCAGAGCCTCCACAGCCAAAATCAAAGAGTTGATCTGCTCATTATTTGATTCATTTGAGTTGCTCAAGTCAAGAAAACTTTTAACTGGAACATATAATTTTGCCTTAAAGCTTAACTCTATGCTACTTTCCTATGTTTATAAATTCTTGGAAATCATATACCCATCTTACATGATTTAGAATCTAAGTAATCAGAATGCACAGCTTTGGACACATAGAAAAGTATTAATCTCTTTGAGATAATGTTGATGTAAATGGATGAAGGAAGAAACAGATAAATAAACATACATTACAAAAATCATTCCTAATGATTAATATACATCAAGACCAATGAAACAGGTAGTTTCTATGACCTTATCTTAATGAAAAGAACTGAACTTTCTGGGGCACACACCTAGCTGTGATTCATCTACACCACTATGCTTGTTAGTAAGCCCATAAAACTCATGCCACATAAATGTTCAGAAACTATCCCTTTGGTTGCACCAATACTTTGATTAAAAACCCTACTGAGACTAAAATCAGTAAGAGGGTAAGATAGGAAGCCCTAGACACACTTTTTTCCCCATGAGCACACCAATTCAACAATACATGGATTCTGCAACCAGAATACACACCAGTTCAACAACAATACATAGGCTGTGCATAAAACATTTCAACCTTTTCAGATGGTGCCCAAGGAACTGGTTTCTAACTTGCCCATTTCTGAGAACTGATGGGATCCTCCATATATTAGACCCTTGGGGGCTACAGAGAACAAACATGACAGTTTGAACTAGTGAGTGGACACTGGCCACAGAAGGAGTCCTGTTTCAGTACAGAGAAAGCAGATAAGGGAGGAAAAAAACCCAGCTCCCAGATTTTCCTTGGGGAAGGAAAGTGCTGAACCTCATATCAAAAATTCAAATATTTTCTGAAGATTGCCCATGGAATAGTTTCTGTCTTAGAGTGCTAATGAGATCCAACATATTCTAGATACTTGAGAGTCACTGAGAAAAAAGAAATTGGTTTGAACAAGAACAAAAGAGCACCGTAAAGCCCCTTGCTCCCCAACCCAATGTAAGGCATTTATTGAACCTATCAGAAATAATATGGGGCCATTAAGAATAAAGATGGCAGTTTAGACTGGCATGAAGATTTGAAAGACCCACAGAAGTTGTAGCCAGGTTGATTTGTAAAGGTCTTCTATACGTGGTCAACATGTAAAGATTGGGAGAGGAGGCACTTTTTTCTAAAGCATAAATACCTACACAGAATCAAAGAAAATGAAATAATTGGGAAACACAATCTCAACAGAGGAACCAGATCCAGAAACTCACTCTACTAAAACAGAAGTATATGAATTACGTTAATATTTTTTCAAAAAGACTTCACAAAAATGCTCAGTGAGCTCAGAAGAACAATGCACAAAGTGAAAATTTCAAGAAAATTTAGTGAAAAGTACTAAACAGAAATCATGGAGTTGAAGAATAAAATAACTGATCTGAAAAATTCAGTAGAGAAGTTCAACAGCAGACTAGAGTACAGAGTAAAAAGACTCAATTAACCTGAAGATAGGACATTTGAAATTACCCACACAGACACCAAAAAGATGAAAAAAAAAAAAAGTAAGGGGTTTATTATTCCAAGCAGACCAATATACACATTGTAGAAGTCTCAGGAGAAGAAGGGGGAGAAAAAAGATAAGAAATCTATTCAAAGAAATAAAACCTCATCAAATCTGGGGAAGGAAATGTACATCTAAATCCAAGAAACCCAAAATATCCCAAGTAAAATGAGCTCAAAGAAATCAGTGATACATATAATCAAATTTTCCAAAGATAAAGACAAAAGTGAATTTTAAAATGCAAGAGAAAAACAGTTTGTCATGACACAGGAAGTCTCATAACACTATCAGTGGATATTTCAGCAGAAACGCTACAAGTCAGAAAGGAATGGGATAATATAGTCAAATTACTGATAGAAAAAGAAAACTGACAATCTAGAATATTATGCCTGGCAAAACTGCCCTTAAACAATGAAGGAGAGGTGAAGACTTTCTTAAACAAAAACTAAAGGAGTTCATCACCACTAGAAATGCCTCACAAGAAATACCAAAGGGTATTCTTTAATTTGATATGAAAGGACACCAAAGGGGAACACCATAGCTTTAGAAAGTACAGTTGAATTTTGAGCAATGTGGAGGTTAGAAGCACTAACCCCCGTGCAGTCAAAAATCCACACACAACTTTACAGTCAGTCCTCCATATCTGTGGTTCAGCATCTGCAGATTCAATACTGTGAAGTATAGTACAAAATTCATGTATAACTGGACCCATACACTTCAGACTGGTGTTGTTCAAGGGTCAACTATATAAAACTTGTTGGTAATGGTAAATATATAGACAAATACAGAATACTGTATTACTATAATTGTGGTTGACAAATCAGTTTAATTCTAGTGTAAAAATCAAAAGAAAAAAGTACAAAAATAACTATAATAAAAATATGTTAATGGTACACAGAACACTATATACATATGAAATACAAATTAGATGTAAATTATAAAGTTGATACCAAAGTTTAGGGGACATTAGTGAAGTATATAATAAAGTATGTGATTGATGATAAGTTGATAGTAGCTTCAAAAAGACTGTTATAACTATAAGATATTTTATGTAAGCTCTATGGAAACCACAAAGAAAATAGCTATAAACACAAAAGAAAGAGAGAAAGGAATCACAGCATATAAATCCAAAAAAAAATAAAAAATCAACAAGACACAAAGAAAGACAGGAAAAGAACAAAAGAACTACAAGACAGATAGAAACCAATTAATAAATTGACAATTGTATATCCTTCCCTATCAATAATTACTTTAAATGGAAATGGACTAAACCTCTCAATGAAAAGAAATAGAAAGGCTGAATGAATTTTTAAAAACAAGATTTAGCTATATGCTGTGTATAACATATTTATTTTAACTATATCTGAGACACAGATAATGACATACATAGGCTGAAAGTGAAGGAATGGGAAAAGATATTCCACGCAAATGTTAGCCAAAAGGGAGTAAGAATGATTATATTTATAGCAGAAAAAAAACAGACAAAGTCAAAAATTGTCACAAGAGACCAAAAAGGATATTATGCAATAATAAAAGATCCAATTCTTTAAGATATAAAAATTATAAATATATAGGTACCCAACATCAGAGCACTGAAATATATAAAGCAAACATTGACAGACTGAAGAGAAAAATAGACAACAATAATGATTGGAGACCTCAATACTCTACTTTCAAAAATGGACAGAATAGCTAGATAGAAAATTAACAAAGAAACAGCAGACTTATGGCAAACTATAGACTTAATGAACCTAATAGACATGTAGAACATTTCACACAATAGTATCAGAATTCACCTTTTCCTCAAGTGTACATAAGATTCTCCAGTATCAATGATATGTTACAAAGTAAACTTTAATATAGGAAGATTGAAATTATACCAATTATCTTTTATGACAACATGGAATGGAACTAGAAATCAACAAGTGTCAATGAGGATGTGAGAAACTGAAACCCTTGTACACTCTTATTGGAAATATAAGATTTTTGTGGCTACTAATGAAAACAGTATGCTGCTGCTGCTGCTGCTAAGTCGCTTCGGTCTAGATATTTCTCAAAAATTAAAAAAAAATAGAATTACAATAAGATCTAGTAATCCCACTCCTGGTTTATATCCAAAGAATTTAAATCGAGATTTCAAAATGGTATCAGTACTTCCAGTTCATTACAACACTATTCACAATGCTCAAGATGTGGAGACAACCCAAATGTCTATTGATGGATGAAAAGATAAAGAAAATGACATATACATACAATGAATACTATTCAGCCTTTAAAAAGAAAGGCATACTGCAATACATCATCAAAATGGATAATGAGTGAGTGAAGTCGCTCAGTCGTGTCCGAATCTTTGCGACCCCGTGGACGGTAGCCCACCAGGCTCCTCTGTCCATGGGATTTTCCAGGCAAGAATACTGGAGTGGGTTGCCATTTCCTTCTCCAAAATGGATAATGGTCAATCACAAAAGGACAAATACTGCATGATTCCATACAGATTATCTAAAAGTCATCAAACAGGAAACTTCCTGGATAGTCCAGTGGTTAAGACTCTGTGCTTCCAATGCAGAGGGTGCAGGTTTGATCCCTAGTCAGGGAACTAAGATCCCAGATGCCACACAGCATAGCCAAAAAAGAAAAGGAAAGACTTTTTAAAATATAAATAAATACAAGTAATCAAACAGAAGCTGAGAGTAGAATGATAAGGGCTGAGGAGAGGGAGAAACAGAAGCTGTTAATTAATGAGTATAAAGCTTTAGATATGCAAGATGAATAAGTTATAGATACCTACTGTATAATGTCAAGCCTATAATTAACAGTATTGCATTGTACACTTAAACATTTATTGGGAGTTGTTGTTGTTTAGTTGTGTCCAATTCTTTTGCTACCCCATAGACTGTAACCCCTCAGGCTCCTCTGTCCAAGGGATTTTCCATACAAAAATACTAGAGTGGATTGCTATTTCCTTCTCTAGGGGATCTTCTCAACCCAGGGATTGAACTCACATCTCCTGCACTGCAAGTGGATTCTTTACTGCTGAGCCACCTGGGGAAGCCCTTATTGAGAGTAGATCGCATGTTATATATTCTCATCACAACAAAATAAAAATTAATGTTTTTTTTAAAAATCCATTGACTTCTTCCTACCTCCTACTTTATTTTTTTAACTTTACAATATTGTATTGGTTTTGCCATATATCAAAATGATCCGCCACAGGTATGTGTTCCCCATCCTGAACCCTCCTTCTTCCTCCCTCCCCATACCATCCCTCTGGATCGTCCCGGTGCACCAGCCCCAAGCATCCAGTATCGTGCATCGAACCTGGACTGGCAACTCATTTCATATATGATATTATACATGTTTCAATGCCATTCTCCCAAATCATCCCACCCTCTCCCTCTCCCACAGAGTCCAAAAGACTGTTCTAAACCTCTTCTAACACTAAGTTCACATTATGTGCTTAATTGCTCAGTCGTGTCTGACTCTTTGTGACCCCATGGACTGTAGCCCACTGGGCTTCTCTGTCCATGGGGATTCTCCAGGCAAGAATACTGGCGTGGGTTGCCATGCCCTCCTCCAGGGGATCTTCCCAACCCAGGGATCAAATCCAGGTCTCCCACATTGCAGGCAGATTCTTTACCATGTAAGCCACCAGGATAGTCCATGTTATACAGATACTTAAATATACCTTTTTACCTTCAGTTTTTAAATGTGCCTTTTTACTTTCAGTTTTTCCCATTCCTTTTTTGTTTTTGTTTTTGTTTTAATTGGGCTCTTAAAAAGATGGAATGCTTCATGAATTTCCACGTCATCCTTGTGCAGGAGCCATGCTAATCTTCTCCGTATTGTTCTAATTTCAGTAAATGTACTGCCCAAGTGAGCACCTACCTCCTACTTGCATGCTTAGTCACTCAGTCGTGTCGACTGTTTGCGACCCTATGGACTGTAGCACGCCAGGCTTCTCTGTCTATGGCATTTTCCAGGCAAGAATACTGAAATGGGTTGTCATTTCTCCTCTAGGGGATCTTCTGAGCCAAGGATTGAATCTGCATCTCCTAAGTCTTTTGTATTGGCAGGCAGATTCTTTGACTTAAGTTCAAATGTTTTGACCTAGTGTTCAAGATTCTCTGTAATCCACTGATACCTTTCTTCATCTTACTTGACTCCCACTATTCCTCTGGATGACTGCTTTCCTAATGTCACTGTCTACTCATTATCTCTGTCTCACCTTCAGCTTTGCTGTGTCATTATGTTTACTCACGCCATTCTATGCTCCACTGCAATAACCTTCCTATTCAGCTCCATCTATACACATTTAATGTTTCTCAAGGCCAAATCCAGGCCTTTTTTATGCACAAAATCTTTTCTGAGAATCACAAATGGTGCAATATTTCCTTACCCAAATTCTGGCAGCACAGTAACTATGCTCTTTTCAAGACTTCTGTCACTTTCTATCTTGACCTATATATATTTCCCGTGTGAGACACTAACCTCCTTGAAAATAAAATTCAACTCTACTTCATATTTGTTTCATCTTAAGTGATACAAATAGTGCTCCGAGCATGCTGAATACTGAAAAAGACATTTGTTTGGTGAATAAAGCCATTCTGGAGAACTAAACATAAGGAATGTGTTGAACAGAACAGCAACTAATAGAAAATAATTTATGTTCAGCCTTGGCAAACAGATAGATACATAAGCCGTGTTTGTGAGCAATAATTTTTTTCCTCAGAAACTTCTTTAACTTCTTCAACCATCTTCAGTCCAAAAAAAAAAAAAAATTAGGTCATCTGTGCATCCTACTTAGCAGTTGTGATAGCCAAAAACAATAAATAAGCTGTTTTAAATTCCGTGTGTGCTTTCCTATAGGCACAGCCTAAATGTTATAAACAAAGAAGCTTAAATTCACACTGGTGCACCCTCCTTTCAGCACCCATTACTACCATTTCATTACTACTGGAGGGCTCCTCAAACATAAGAGGAGGGCTTCAGATCACAAAAATCATTTTCCAAGTAAACAGTCACTTTGATGTAAGGAGTTATTGACCACTCTGGGTTTCAACAAAGTGTACGACCATCACACAACCTTGGTGTAAAATATTAATAGCCACTGGTTCCTTTCTTTTCCTTTCTCTCCTCCTTCACCTTTTCCCTGCCCTGCCCTCTCACCTTTTCTTGCCAAGGAGGCTTGCAGAAGGATTTCCTTACCTCTATTGTGTTTGTTATTTTCCATCTTCTCATTTGGAAGAGAGGCTTGCTAAGATCTTGTTTTAAATTTTGTGTTGGACCATGGTGGGTCACTGGTTGAAGTGGAACAAAGTGAAATCCAGTCTGGAAAATGATAATGCTGCTTTCCAACTTCTCATCACTGCATTTTCTGCCCGCCTTGGCTCCAGAAAATTCTCCAGTTATTTCCTTTTGGCAGCACCACTTTTGTGCACTTAATAAATCTGGACTTATGAGGGCGTAGAGTAGCCTTCCCAACCTTTTTTTTAATGTTATGGACATTGCTGTTTCCCTTAGGGAGAGCTAAGTAAAACACCTCCTGCTCTTTGTAATTTCTGGCTCTGCTGGCAGTTTCAGCTTTTGCTGCTCTTGGTGCTGCTTCATGACAGGCAGAGTAACGGTTCATCTACCCAATACGATTCAACAGGGTCCAAGGGAGTCCTGAGGCCCAAAATTCCTTCCCTCCTAGAAGCCAATCAGCTTCACCCTTTAGATGTATTGGGTGCTTAAAGTCCCCGCATTAGTATTTATCACCACACATCATTTAACTCAAATGTCCCTTTCTCCATGAAGCCTCTCATAATTTCCTTGGCTCATTTTAGCTTCTGCTTCAGATATAATAAATCAACCTTGCATCTTAATTCTAAATTAAAACAGAAAATCATATTCTATTATGCAATTAGTTGTTTTACGTTTCTGTCTCCCCTGATGAACGGTGAAAGTCTCAGAGGTTAGAACCGTGTCTTATTAATCTTTGTTTCCCCAGCCTGTGTCACATAGCAGAGGAGCAATTAATGTTCCATGAATGAACATAGTGCCTGAGATCCTACCATACATCATTCCTTTGGACTCTTTTTCTACAAAGCTTCTTCTTAAATGCAAATCCTCTTGGGTAGAATATCATGGCATAATACTAATTCAGTTATTATTATTGGTAAACTATTAAAGCATTCCTCTTGACAGGGACCAGGATCAAGATGAAAACCCTGGGGGCTGGGGAGTATGCCAGAGGATGATTTAAAAGGGAGAGAAAAGGTTCATAAAGGGAGGCATCAAAGATTATCCACTTGATGATTTCAGTGTTTAGGCCAAATCTATCTTTCAGCTCGAGGCTCGTTTACTGCAGAAAATTATGCTTTCAAAATGTTTGCCCATAGAGGATGTAGGAGTTGACTGTCACAATTAATCCAGAGATGCATTTGTAACTGCAATATAATAGGGTACATGAAATCTTGCCTAGAGCCAATACGTCTTTAGGCTGGAACTCAATAATGATGCGCCTATAAAAAATGTTCCAGCTCTTACCAAAAACTCTGGCAAGCTGAGGGGCTCTTTTCACAGCCAGCCCTCTGGGTTCTCCAGTGACTCAATGTATCCCTGCTACACCCCAGCTCATTAAGCTGCTGGGTTATACAGACAGACATTAATTACTCAGAATTAAGTGCCTGCTTGTAAATGCTTATTTTGGATAATTCAGAAGGTTATTTTAAAGAAGTACCATTAACTGCCTAGCAATTTTGACTTGTGTTCAAAAAGCTTAACTTGGGAAGGCCAGTCCCTCCAGTTGGATGACAATTCAGTAAAAAGACATCACACTTGACTCAACTGGTTTGCTTTCCAGTCTTCCTGGCTCTCTTCTCTGAAGGATCCTTAGCATCTGAGAAGACTGTGTCTCCAAAGATTCATTTACTTACCTATATCAGCACTCCTAAAAAAATGTCTGAATAAATACCTGAATCACTCTCCCACTGGCTGCTGTGTTGTTGGCACAGCATTTTCTAAGCAGCCACATTATGGTAGTTACAATAGAAAGCTTACTTAAAAAGCAAGATAAAGTATATGAAACTCTGTCCATACACTGCCCATCAGCACAGCTACTTGCTTTGATACCAGCAGGCTTTTCAAGACCATGGAGATTTAGGTGCTTGAGCACAACGTTTTTAAGCCATCAAATTTATATATTATTTTAATTTTTTGCCCAAAAGGTATATTTTAAAAATTAATATCTGCATCCAATTTAAAATTTTCCTATTAGATGGTTCCTCCCCTACATCCACCCCTTGCCAAGATATTGACATTAAGAGTAGTATCTGGGAATTAAATCATAAAATCCACATATCACAATAAAGATCTGAAAAATCACCTTGATGAGATGATGGTTTCCAAGACCAGGAGACTCTACTGTAAACCTGGCAATGGCTATATGCACTACAGCATTACAATCACAGAGCTCTTGTCTTGGGAGTTCTCTGGTGTCTAGTTGTTAGGCTAGAGCACTTTCATTCCCATAGCATGGGTTCAATCCCTGGTGGGGAAACTGAGATTCTTCAAGCTGCACAGTGCAGCCAAAAAATAAACAATAAATAAATAAATAAAATGTTCTTACCTTCCTACTTTACTTTTGACATTTTGCTTTTTGTACCTCAGTTTATGCCTTTTTAAGATGGTAACAACACGATCTCATAGGATTGTTTGGGGTATCAATGAAAGGATGCGCTTAGCATAAGGTCTAGTTCATAATAGGCACTCAATAACTGTTAGGAATTATTGCTATCCATAGAAAAAATTCACATTAAACACCAATGTGTACCTTGTACTATGAATGAAAAGGGCATAAATCATGAAATTTCAGAACACAAGAGATAAAGAAAGGCGTCTAGTGGAGAGGGGAAATCCAGACAATGAACAAGGAACTGGAAACCAGAATGATGTCAGACTTTCTCAACCATGACCAGTGGAGCTATAAAAGGATGGAAGAATGTCTTAAAAATTTGGAAAGAAAAAGTGATTTTCAACTTGGAATTCTGTGTAGAAACAATCTAATTATCCAGGGTGATAGGAAAATGATACATTACTATCAATATCTTCAGAGAGAAAACACAAGATAATGCATTTGTAAAACAAAAACAGGATGCCATGAAAAGGGATGAATGTGAAAAAAGATAAAGAGAGAAAGAATTCTTGAAAAACTTTTAAGAAAGTTAATATAATAATTCAAAAATAAGGCCTAAAATATACAGTCAAGAAAATATCTCAAAAATAGGGGAAATAATAAGTTAAATGACCATAGAAGATAAAAGAAAAGTAGCCAAGTCAGAAAAAAACATTCAACTAATAGTAGCTCCAAAGAAACAGAAGATAGAAAAGGAGGGAAATAAAATTATCAAGAAAAAATTACAGCTTCTCGAAACTGAAAGACATGAGTTTCCAGATGAGAACATTCTATCCTGTGCTTTACTATGGGTGAAAAAAAAATTCTATGAACGAATAAAGTATAAAATCAGGAAAATTCAGAAGCATTGCAAAAAAAAAAAAAACCAAATGACATACAATTGCAAATAAAAATGATGTCAGATAACCTAATATAACTACTGGAGACAGGAAAATAGAATAATGGAATGATGGATGTTCTGGTACATAACTGGCCTGTCCATCTAGTATAAGAAGAGGCACATGTTCAGAGCTATGGGTGAAATTTTTTATTTCTTTCACACCTTTTTAGATATACCTACCAAGGATTCATTCCAGCAAAAGAATGCATGCTCCAGTTTAAAAAAAAAATGGAATGAGATTTGTAATTCAGGAGATAGGAATTCCATTATAATTTAACGACAAAGAAAAGTCCTATTTTGACAGAAGAAATTCCAAGAATAGAGCAGTGAAGCAGGCCCAGTATTAAAGGTAAATGGGATCAAAAGAGTAGATGATTTCAGGAGACTTGGGGAACTGAAAAGGAAAGTGAAATTGACATTATGATTGTTTGAGCTTTTGTAAATAAAATTAAAAGGCAGCTGGCAGATCTATTGAAACATTTGGGAAAAATTAGAGATAGACACATAGAAAACCAAGCAAATGAAAACTAAAACAACCTAACTTTAGATCATGATTTCTAAATGCTGCTGCTGCTGCAGTCAATCTGAATGCAAACCTATTCAAACCTGGCGACAAAGCCTATGTTCTTTGGATGAGAAGTGAAAGTGTTAGTTGCTCAGTCGTGTCCAACTCTTTGTGACCCCATGGACTGTAGCCTGCCAGGCTCCTCTGTCAATGGAATTTTCCATCAAGAATACTGGTGTAGGTTGCCATGCCCTCTTCCAAGGGAATCTTCCCAATCCAGGGATCAAACCTGTGTCTCCTGCATCTCCTGAATTGCAGGCAGATTCTTTACTGCTGAGTCACTAGGGAAGCCCTATAATTTCTAAATACCATTCCCCAATAAGAAGAACCAAAACCCTTGGAGAAATGGCTGATTCTAGGGCAAAGTGGATAAATGCAAGACGAGACTGGATCATCTTATAGTGCCAAAAAGTGGGGAAGTGCTCAAAAAACATAAGCATGGAAGCACGTCAAAGGGATGCAGGACTCAACCTGGACGATATCCCAATAGCCAAAGCTGGAACAATTTGAGCAAGAAAATAAACAACCTAATATAAAATGATAATCCAAAGTATAAAATAGAAGTCCATGAACTCATACTGACATAAACAAGTGATTGAGTAAACACATGAAAGAGAAGAGAAGAAATCCAAATAATTTATATAAATATAGTTCTCCCTTCCAGGAGGTGAAGCATAGTTATATCCTTCCATGGGTGTAAACCAGGCTTTGTGATTTGCTTCCAAAAAATAGAATGTTGTGGAGTGGGACAATAACTTTACCCTGGAAAATACTGGTGAACACTACCTTGGCCAGGTGGTTAATATTAGCACCACCAGTGATGACTCATGTTGATAGCATGAATCCATTGATATGATGATGAAAAGGGCATTCATCACTGTATCTGTTCTTCCCAAAACACTATAACCCCAATCTAATCATTAAAAAAAAAATCAAACAAACCCATGTTGAGAGGCATTTTACAAAACACTCAACTAGTACAACTCAAAATTCTCAAGATTGTGAAAAGCAAGGAAAAACTAAGAAACTGTAACAGACCAGATGAGACTAAGGAGATGTGGCACTGAATACAATATGGCACCCTGAATGGAATTCTGAAACCGAAAAAATGACCACCGTCTCTGGGATTCTCCAGGCAAGAACACTGGAGTGGGTTGCCATTTCCTCCTCCAATGCATGAAAGTGAAAAGTGAAAGTGAAGTCGCTCAGTCCTGTCTGACTCTTAGCGACCCCATGGACTGCAGCCTACCAGGCTCCTCCGCCATGGGATTTTCCAGGCAAGAGTACTGGAGTGGGGTGCCATTGCCTTCTCCCCAGTTAAAAAATGAATGAAATCCTAATAAAGTTTGAAGTTTACTTCATAGCAATATACCAACATTGGTTTCTCTGTTCTGATAATGTACCATGATAATGTAAGATGACATTACATTATGGAAGGTATATAGAAATACTCTTTACTATCTTTGTGACTTTTCTGGAAATCTAAAATTATTCTAAAATTAAAAGCTGACTTTTTAAAAAAGTACTCATTAACTGTAGGAAAGCAAACAGTTATACAAAAAGAAAATATTATCCATACTAGCTGGCTGTGCAGTAAATTATACTTGTATTGTTCATGATAAAAAAAAAAAAAAATCCAAACACTGATTTAACTGAAAATTGTGAGATCACTATTATAGAAGAATGGAAGCAAAAAAAGCAGAGGAGGTGTGTGAAAGAAATTTCAATTCAATTTACCATAGGGAGTCCACATGTAATACAATATTGATAAACTACAAGATAGTGCTGTACACATATTATTTTCAAATATGGAGGTAAATACCAGTAGAATTTAGACCATAAAGAAGGCTGAGCACCAAAGAACTAATGCTTTAGAACTGATGCTAGAGAAGACTCTTGAGAGTCCCTTGGACTGCAAGGAGATCAAACCAGTCAATCCTAAAGGCAATCAACCCTGAATATTCACTGGACTGATGCTGAAGCTACAATACTTTGGCTACCTGATGCAAAGAGCTGACTCATTGGAAAAGACCCTGATGATGGGGAAGATTGACATCAGGAGGAGAAGGAGACAACAAAGGATGAGATGGTTGGATGGCATCACCGATTCAATGGACATGAGCTTGAGCCAACTCTGGGAGATAATGAAGGACAGGGAAGCCTGGCATGCTGCAGTCCATGGGGTCACAAAGAGTCAGACACAACTTAGCAACTGAACAACAACAATTTGGTCTTTAAAAAATAAAACTTTGTTCAAAAGTTACATATATATACATACATACACAGATATACATATATAACTGAATCACTGTGCTGTACATTTGAAACTAACAAAACGTTTTAACTTAACTATACTTCAATAAAAGGTAAAATAAAAACTAAAGTGAGATTTATACTATAAATAAGAAAACTACCTAGATTTTTCCCCCTCATGGAATCAGAGAGAAAATAGATTCAAGAAAGAAAATTATTTTCAAGTTTATACAAGTAGTATCTAGGGAGAAGACACCCCACCCTGTGAAAGCACTCCTGTGTCCCGTAGTATCCCTACTTTATGCCTAGTGTTTTTCTCCCATAGTAGGTCCACAGATTTTTTTAACCAAAGAAGTGAGTGTATGAGT
The DNA here is from genome assembly GCF_027580195.1 of Bos mutus. NCBI lineage: Eukaryota > Metazoa > Chordata > Mammalia > Artiodactyla > Bovidae > Bos > Bos mutus. Next base: position 22,844,157 of record NC_091619.1, on the reverse strand, counting down.
TATAAGGGGAGCTCCCACTATGTGCTAGTCACTAAACATACATCACCTCATTTAAATTCAAAGAAAACTGCAAGGCAAATATTATTTCCACTTTGCCAATTATGAGATTGATGTTTAGAGGTTAAATATTTCGCTTATTGTCACACAGTTAGTAAATGGCAAATATGATCTAGACCCAGCCCTCTCTGGCAGTAAAGCCAAGTTCCTTAATTGCCTTTCCCACCCCACTTCCTGTAAGCCCCAAGGAAAGAACAAGTAAAGGATCAGAATGATGAGCAAGCAGCTTGTCCGGAGAGTCTTTTTGGAGAACTTAGACCCGAAATAACCAGAAGGAAACAGCAGGGTATACATAATGTATCAAAATAAAATGGTGTAAAAGAGCAAGACGCACAAGAAATCATATGGTGACCAGCTGAGCAGCAGAATAAGAGCGAAAGGGACCTGGTTAATGATTCAAATGCTTGGTAACAAGCTGTGACGGCTTCATTCAGGTTTTAACCATGACTCTTTTAAGGTTAACAATGAGACTGAAGTTAGACCACCTAATTCACATCTCAACTCTGCCACCTTTGGTAAAATACTGAACTATATGTGCCTTGGTTTCTTCATTTGTTAAATGAGGAAAGTAACTGTAAATTCCTCATAGCATTATAGTGAGGATTAAATGAGACAATCCATTAAATGCCTAAGACTGTGCCTACCACATAAAGAGCTCAATACATGTTGCTCTAATTGGTTCTTGGTTGACTAGTCATAAAATAAAGTTGGTGCACTCTCCCAGCTTGGCCTAGGGCATCTTTGTAGTGTTGCTAACTGGTTGGAAACAGAAGATGCTGCCATTGTATTTTCATGGAGTTAGGGGTTTATTTTCTAGCTGTCCCCCAGCAAACCCTGGTTCTTCCCACAAAGCTAATCTCCCTCTTCAGCAAAATGAATGAGAACAACAGGCCATTATTGCCCTGCCCCACATCTAAACACGAACTCTGTTACATTCCTTTCATTCATTTTTCATCCTTTTGATTGATCAAAAAATTTTATAGCCACTTACCATAAGCAAGGAACTCAGCAAGTCCTGTGACAGATATAAAGATATAAAGTTTAGTCTTTATTACCTCTTGCCTGGGCTCTTGCAAAGCATCATTACTTATCTCCTGCCTCCTGTGTCTTACCTGTCTATTCCAATTTATATAGAGCTCCAGATAACTCTTTTTAAAGTGTACAATTTGAATCATGTCGTTTTCAGCTCAAACATATTTTATAAATGTCTATTCTTTCCCAACTGAAAATCAAACTCACAAACTTGTCATTTACAGTCTTCTAACACCTGACCTGAATCCACGATTCTTATCTCTTTATAGTTTTACTACATAACTCACACATCGCTGAATTGCACTGCCTCCAAGGATCCCACACTTTACCTGAAATTCCTCCAGCCATTCCTACCTCATGAAATACTATGTATCCTTAAAAATTAGCTCAAAAGACCACTTTCCCCTTATAAGCGACATTCATCTCATCCATCTATTCTACCAACAAACCTATGTTGAGCATTTGTGGTGTTCCATGTACTATACTAAGTGCAAGGGACACACAAGTGAATAAGGTAATACTACTGCCTTAAGAAGCTCACAGTCTAGTGAGGGGAGACCAAATATAGTCAAGTAAGAGTGATCTAAATAGAAAATATTTACACAGTGAAATGAACCACAGAGAAACTGTCAGTGTGACCTGGTGGGTTCAGCTCTAGTTTCAAAGAAGATTCAGCATTTGGGTTAAGTGTTGAATAAGCAAGTGTTTACAAGACAAGCAAGGTGATAACAAGGAGAGCATGGTGGGCAAGATGGTGAGAAGAGCTTGAGTCTATGAACAGGGCAAGTACCTGTATGGCAGCCTCAAAGACTCTGAGTGGGTGGGTTCAGCATGGAAAGTGAGAGACAAGCGGAAGAGAAGACAGGGCTGGTCTTAATGTGCCACGCTAAGGACACAAGATGTTTTTTCTGGGGTCCATGGGAACCATTAAAAAGCTTAAACAAGGAGGTTATATGATAAGATTTCAATTTTAAAACATATGTCACTCTATGGCATCAGGATGAAGGATAGATTAGAGAGGGAATGATGATGGAAGAAGGGAGACCTGGTGGAATTCCATCCCCATGTTCCAGTGAGAGATGAGAAAGCCTGGACTAAGGCAGTGGCAATGGGCACACAGCGCAAGGAACAAATTGAGAAATGGTGAAGGAAGGAGAATGGAGAAGATTTGGTCAGAGTCGGTATACAAAAGACTCAGGAAACAGAAGTGGAGGATGGCTCTGAAAGTCACCCTCTTCCAGAGCTCTGTCCTCTAAGTGGAAAGGGAGCATCTGCTACACAAGAAAAAAAAAGTAGGGAAAAAAATGAGTAACGGGTGTCTATTTTTGAGGAAGAAGCTTTCACATATTGAGGGATGGGAAAATCATTCTGGTTTATACATGATTGAAAGTGAAAAAGTGAAAGTGTAAGTCGCTCAGTCGTGTCTGACTCTTTGTCACCCCACAAACTATACAGTCCATGGAATTCTCCAGGCCAGAATACTGGAGTAGGTAGCCTTTCCCTTCTCCAGAGGATCTTCCCAACCCGGGGATAGAACCCAGGTCTCCTGTGTTACAGGCAGATTCTTTACCAGCTGAGCCACATGGGAAGCCCAAGAATACTGGAGTGGGTAGCCTATCCCTTCTCAAGGGGATCTTCCCGACCCAGCAATCGAACCAGGGTCTCCTGTATTGCAGGCGGATTCTTTTACCAACTGAGCTATGAGGGAAGCCCTTATACATGATTAACTGCAACTTTTTGCTAACTAGAACAGCCTGTTTTGTGACCTATTAAACATGCTTTGTATATCTGCTTTAACCATTAAAGAAAACAATGCATTTAAAAATCAAGGTGGAGTAACCATGGTTCAGGTATCAGGAGTTGGGTGACCACTATGGATGTGGTTTCAGACACATTCCTGTATTACTGAGAACTTGACTTTTCTGAACTCTATCAGATTCAGGGATAACACCCAGTTCTCAAAGGAGCATCTACTGCCAGCTGCCAGCTGCAACCTCATGACCTTAAGATCTCCTCTTCTAACTGTGCGGTCATCCTGGACCACAACCGGTCCTTGTTTAACAAGCACCCTTAATTCTTGCCAAATTCAATCCTAATTCTTGAAAAATAACTTAAGTAATTTTGACAGTTTTGCCTGTATAAGCCTCCCATATTTTGCAATCTGGTAGAACACAATCCAAGTGCTTTTTGAATCTGTGTCTCCCAGGCTAAGTCCTCAGTCTGTCTCAAGTAAAACTCTTTTCCATTCCTACTATAGATTGTTTGTTATTTCCATTGACAGTAGTGATATGTTTTTGTAATTGAGAAGAAGAATTTCAGTGACTTCTTCAATCCAGAGCATCCATTTCAAGGTAGTTTTCTGCATCCAATTATACAGAAGAGGGAAAATGTTTAAATCTCTAAAACATTTAACTTCTACCTCTCCAAATATCCTGTTTAAAATATGCATACCTTAATGGAGGAGACTGTGCCCTATTCATTTTGGAGTCCTTATGTTACCTCATGAATAATTCTCACTCCAAACAAAATGGGCCTAAAAATTCTGAATTACAAAAACATCATAAAAAAACCAACAAGGACTTACTATATAGCTAGCACAGGGAACTCTACTCAATGTTATGTGGCAGCCTGGATGGGAGGGGAGTTTGGAGGAATGAATACATGTACATGTATGGCTAAGTCCTCTTTCTTTCCACCTGAAACTATCACAACATTGTTAATTAGCTATACTGCAATACAAAAATAAAAAAAAATTTTTTTTTAAGTTTCCTAATTTACTTTTTCAAATGCACTGAGTAGTTAAAGATTCTTTTATTTAATTGTAGGTACCACAATTGCCTATGTCAATGAATTTGAGGCAAAGTTAAGTGCCAAATATTGTTTGAGAACCTACTATGTGTCAAACAATTTCACCAAGTGCAAATATACCATAAGGCACCACATTCCTCTGAGATAGATTTTTGTTGTTCAGTCACTAGTCACATCTGCCTCTTTGTGACCCATGGACTGCAGCATGCCAGGATTCCCTGTCCTCCACTATCTCCTGGAGTTTGCTCAGACTCAAGTCCATTGAGGCAGAAATGCTATCTAACCATCTCATCCTCTGCCACCCTCCTCTCCTTTTGCCTTCAGTCTTTCCTGGCATCAGGCAGTTGGCTCTTTACATCAGGTGACCAAAATATTGAAGTGTCAGAATCTGTCCTTCCAATGAATAGTCAGGACTGATTTCATTTAGGATTGACTAGTTCGAGCTCCTTGAAGTCCAAGGGACTCTCAAGAGTCTTCTCCAGCACATAAGGTATTAAAAAAGAACTTGCCCAAGATCCAATAACTAATGGTAGAATCTGAATGCAAAACTATTAAACCTGGCACCAGGGCCTATGTTCTTTGGGTAAGAAGTGAAAGAATTAGTCGCTCAGCCATTTTCGACGTTTTGTGAGCCCATGGACTAGAGCCCACCAGGCTCCTCTGTCCATGGAATTCTCCAGGAAAAAATACTGGAGTCAGTAGCTATTCCCTTCTCCAGAGGATCTTCCTGACGCAGGGATGGAAACCAGGTCTCCTGCACTGCAAGCAGATTCTTTACCATCTGAGCCATCAGGGAAGCCTTATATTCTTTGGGTAGCCTATCCCATTTCTGAAGCATCAAAAGCAGAGCAACAAAAAAGAGAGTTCAAAGGCCCCTATTGAACAGCATGGCAATGTAAATCAGGTGCAGATCAGAAAACACAAGAGTTTTGATCACAGAACATTTAGGCATAAGCAGGTTATTACTGGTTGAGATATGAGATAAATACTGAAAAGTGGTGTATTTTGCCAGGAAATAATATTTGCATCACATTAAGAAGATGAAATATTGGTACCCAGAAAAACATCTACTTCTGTGTCATTGACTACACCAAGGCCTTTGACTGTGTGGATCACAACAAACTGGAAAATTCTTAAAGAGATGGGAATATCAGACCACCTTACCTGCCTCCTGAGAAACCTGTATGCAAGATAAGAAGCAACAGTTAGAACCGAACATGGAGGGAAAGGGTATGTCAAGGCTGTATATTGTCATCCTGCTTATTTAACTTATAGCAGAGTCAGATCAGATCAGATCAGTCGCTCAGTCGTGTCCGACTCTTTGCAAGCCCATGAATCGAAGCACGCCAGGCCACCCTGTCCATCACCAACTCCCGGAGTTCACTCAGACTCATGTCCATCGAGTCAGTGATGCCATCCGGCCATCTCATCCTCTGTCGTCCCCTTCTCCTCCTGTCCCCAATCCCTCCCAGCATCAGAGTCTTTTCCAATGAGTCAACTCTTGCCATGAGGTGGCCAAAGTACTGGAGTTTCAGCTTTAGCATCATTCCTTCCAAAGAAATCCCAGGGCTGATCTCCTTCAGAATGGACTGGTTGGATCTCCTTGCAGTCCAAGGGACTCTCAAGAGTCTTCTCCAACACCACAGTTCAAAAGCATCAATTCTTCGGTGCTCAGCCTTCTTCACAGTCCAACTCTCACATCCATACATGACCACAGGAAAAACCATAGCCTTGACTAGACGCACCTTTGTTGGCAAAGTAACGTCTCTGCTTTTGAATATGCTATCTAGGGTGGTCATAACTTTCCTTCCAAGGAGTAAGCATATTTTAATTTCATGGCTGCAGTCACCCTCTGTAGTGATTTTGGAGCCCAGAAAAATAAAGTCTGACACTGTTTCTCCATCTATTTCCAATGAAGTGGTAGGACCAGATGCCATGATCTTCGTTTTCTGAATGTTGAGCTTTAAGCCAACTTTTTCACTCTCCACTTTCACTTTCATCAAGAGGCTTTTGAGTTCCTCTTCACTTTCTGCCATAAGGGTGGTGTCATCTGCATATCTGAGGTTATTGATATTTCTCCTGTCAATCTTGATTTCAGCTTGTGTTTTTTCCAGTCCAGCGTTTCTCATGATGTACTCTGCATATAAGTTAAATAAACAGGGTGACAATATACAGCCTTGACGTACTCCTTTTCCTATTTGGAACCAGTCTGTTGTTCCATGTCCAGTTCTAACTGTTGCTTCCTGACCTGCATACAAATTTCTCAAGAGGCAGATCAGGTGTTCTGGTATTCCCATCTCTTTCAGAATTTTCACAGTTTATTGTGATCCACACAGTCAAAGGCTTTGGCATAGTCAATAAAGCAGAAATAGATGCTTTTCTGGAACTCTCTTGCTTTTTCCATGATCCAGCAGGTGTTGGCAATTTGATCTCTGGTTCCTCTGCCTTTTCTAAAACCAGCTTGAACATCTGGAAGTTCACGGTTCACATATTGCTGAAGCCTGGCTTGGAGAATTTTGAGCATTACTTTACTAGCGTGTGAGATCAGTGCAATTGTGCAGTAGTTTGAGCATTCTTTGGCATTGCCTTTCTTTGGGATTGGAATGAAAACTGACTTTTTCCAGTCCTGGGGCAATGCTGAGTTTTCCAACTTTGCTGGCATATTGAGTGCAGCACTTTCACAGCATCATCTTTCAGGATTTGGAATAGCTCAACTGGGATTCCATCACCTCCACTAGCTTTGTTCGTAGTGATGCTTTCTAAGGCTCACTTGACTTCACATTCCAGGATGTCTGGCTCTAGGTCAGTGATCACACCATCGTGATTATCTGGGTCGTGAAGATCTTTTTTGTACAGTTCTTCTGTGTATTGTTGCCATCTCTTCTTAATATCTTCTGCTTCTGTTAGGTCCATACCATTTCTGTCCTTTATCAAGCTCATCTTTGCATGAAATGTTCCTTTGGTATCTCTGATTTTCTTGAAGAGATCCCTAGTCTTTCCCATTCTGTTGTTTTCCTCTATTTCTTTGCATTGATCGCTGAAGAAGGCTTTCTTATCTCTTCTTGCTATTCTTTGGAACTCTGCATTCAGATGCTTATATCTTTCCTTTTCTCCTTTGCTTTTCGCTTCTCTTCTTTTCACAGCTATTTGTAAGGCCTCCCCAGACAGCCATTTTGCTTTTTTGCATTTCTTTTCTATGGGAATGGTCTTGATCCCTGTCTTCTGTACAATGTCACCAACCTCCATCCATAGTTCATCAGGCACTCTATCTATCAGATCTAGGCCCTTAAATCTATTTCTCACTTCCACTGTATAATCATAAGGGATTTGATTTAGGTCATACATGAATGGTCTAGTGGTTTTCCCTACTTTCTTCAATTTAAGTCTGAATTTGGCAATAAGGAGTTCATGGTCTGAGCCACAGTCAGCTCCTGGTCTTGTTTTTGCTGACTGTACATCATGTGAAATGCTGGGCTGGATGAAGCACAAGATGGAATCAAGATTGCCAGAAGAAATATCAATATTACAAGATGCTTGCTCCTTGGAAGAAAAGCTATAACCAACCTAGACAGCATATTAAAAAGCAGAGACATTACTTTGTCGACAAAGGTCTGTCTAGTCAAAGCTGTGATTTTTCCAGTAGTCATGTATGGATGTGAGGATTGGACTATAAAAGAAAACTGAGAGCCAAAGAATTGATGCTTTTGAACTGTGGTGCTGGAGAAGACTCTCTCTCGAGTCCCTTGGACTGCAAGGAGATCCAACCAGTCCATCCTAAAGGAAATCAGTCCTGAATATTCATTGGAAGGACTGATGCTGAAGCTGAAACTCCAAATACTTTGGTCACCTGATGCGAAGAACTGACTCATTTGAAAAACCCTGATGCTGGGAAAAATTGAAGGCAGGAGGAGAAGGGGATGACAGAGGATGGATTGGTTGGATGGGATCACTCGCTCGATGGAAATGAGTTTGAGTAAGCTCCGGTGGTTGGTGATGGACAGGGAAGCCTGGCGTACTGCAATCCATGGTGTCGCAAAAAGTGAGACATGACTGAGCAACTGAACAGGACAGCAAGGAGATCAAATCAGTCAATCCTAAAGGAAATCAAGCCTGAATATTCATTAGAAGGACTGATACTGAAGCTCCAATACTTTGGCCACCTGATATGAAGAGCAGACTCATTGGAAAAGACCCTGATGCTGGGAAAGATAGAAGGCAGAAGAAGAATGGGACAACAGAGGGCCAGATAGTTGGATGGCATCACCGACTCAATAGACATGAGTTTGAGCAAGCTCCGGGAGATGTTGAAGGACAGGGAAGCCTGGCATCCTGCAGTCCATGGGGTCACAAAGAGTCCAGCATGACAGAGCAACTGAACAACAGAATATTCAAAGAACTAAAAGAAAAAGATTAGTGACTTATTAAAAAATGGGTAGAAGAGCATGAGTCAGACTTTTACAGAACACAAAACACAAATGGCCCTTAAATATATAAAGATCCTCAACCTCATCAATCATAAATATATGCAAATTAAAATATCTCAGTGGTATCTAACTTTACATCCACTAGATTAACAAAAATTTGAATAATTTGAATCACAAAGAGATGGCTAGGATGCAAAACAATTCTCACTAGCACAGGGAGTATAATTTGGTGCACACTTGGACAAAGTTTGACATTACCTAGTGAATCTAAGCTGTCTTACATTTTGTGACTAGAAATTTGACTCCTATACTTTGAACATATCCAAGAGAGAAATTCTTGTATATGTGTGAACTAAGATATATGTCTAAAGCAACAATGTGCAAAATAGCAAAAAGAAAAAATATGGAAATAATAAAGTGGATAAATAAACTGTGGCACTTTGATAAAAATGGAGCACTCTATAATACTGGAAATAAATTACCCACAACATTAACATGGATGAATCTCAAAAACAAAATTTTAGAGTAAGAGAATAAGTCACAAAGAATATACACAGAATGACACAGGTTATATACAGTTTTAAAACAGGCAAAACTATAGAATCTGCCTCTTAGAGATCCATATATAGGTGATATAATTATAAACACATGAAAATATTAACACAAATTTCAATATAGTGACTTTCTGAAGTGTGATTGGGGATGGCTGTAGGAGATTTTAAATCACTGATAATGTTCTAGGTTTTAAACTAAGTGGTGAACACAAGATGTTTGCTTTATCATTATTCTTTAAAAGGAACATATATAGCATAGACATTTATACTATAACTTATTCACAATGAAAGTTTTAAGCAATTATACGCTTAAGCCAAAGATATGACAACTGCACATTTTCACATGAATTCCTGTCGGCTCTTTACCAACATGTGATCCAGCATAAGTGGGCTCCAGGAAGCAGGCTCTCCTGCAGGTGCCAGCAGGGAAGGAAGAGAGCATTCATGGCAATTGTCCATGGTGATTAGGATCCTGTGAAGAGAGGGCTGCTTCCCAGAGCTAAAATTTCTCCACACCTGTCTGCTGGAATCTCAAATCTGAGACAGCATGCAAGGAGCCAAAGTTAAATACTTCAGTGACCAGTGATCAGAATCTATAATGTGATCATGGGAGAAAATAAGCCAAGGCAGTGGCCTGGAGAATCCAAGTGGAATGATCAAAACCTGTGCACTTTACATCCATCTTCTCTTTCAACTTGCTTTTAAACCACTCAAGGGCCTAGTCTGTCATCTCTTTTAACACCCCAGGTAGCTTTCAAGTAAAGATATACTGTGGCTGTCCATCAATGGGATAGGTTACTTGAGAAATACAGAAGGTCACTCATAAAAAAGAATGGTCCACATTGGCACATAACTCACTCCCCAGCCAGCAGCCTTAATCAGTCCCCAAATGCAGTTATTTTTACTTTATTTTTAATTGGAAGATAACTGCTTTACAATATTGCATTTGTTTCTACCATACATCAACATGAATCAGTCATAGATACACATATGTCCCCTCCCTCTTGAACCTCCCTCCTGCCTCCTATCCCGTCTCACCCCTCTAGGTTGTCACTTGCAAGGTATTTTATAAAGTTCTTTTTACAAGTCATATACACATGCAAATGTACAAAACTAAGTCCTTAATTTAAAAGTTATATCTTTCCTTTTACTGAAACAGGATTGTTCATTAGATCAGCATTGGGTTCACTGGCATTACACAGAATAACGGTGCTTTCCAGAAAAGAATGTTTTGTTCTATTCAGTTCAGTTGCTCAGTCGTGTCTGACTATTTGTGACCCCATGAATAGCAGCACGTCAGGCCTCCCTGTCCATCAACAACTCCCGGAGTTTAGCCAAACTCATGTCCATTGAGTTGGTGATGCCATCTAGGCATCGCATCCTCTGACATCCCCTTCTCCTCCTGCCCCCAATCCCTCCCGGCATCAGGGTCTTTTCCAATGAGTCAACTCTTCACATGAGGTGGCCAAAGTATTGGAGCCTCAGCTTCAGCATCAGTCCTTCCAATGAACACCCAGGGCTGATCTCCTTTAGAATGGACTGGTTTGATCTCCTTGCAGTCCAAGGGACTCTCAAGAGTCTTCTCCAACACCACAGTTCAAAAGCATCGATTTTTCGGCACTCAGCTTTCTTCACAGTCCAACTCTCACATCCATACATGACCACTGGAAAAACCATAGCCTTGACTAGACGGACCTTTGTTGACAAAGTGATGTCTCTGTTTTTCATTATGCTATCTAGGTTGGTCATAACTTTCCTTCCAAGGAGCAAGCATCTTTTAATTTCATGGCTGTAATCACCATCTGCAGTGATTTTGGAGCCCCCCAAAATAAAGTCAGCCACTGTTTCAAATGTTTCCCCATCTATTTGCCATGAAGTGATGGGACCGGATGCCTTGATCTTAGTTTCCTGAATGTGTAGCTTTAAGCCAACTTTTCACTCTCCTCTTTCACTTTCATCAAGAGGCTTTTGAGTTCCTCTTCACTTTCAGCCATAAGGATGGTGTCATCTGCATATCTGAGGTTATTGATATTTCTCCCAGGAATCTTGATTCCAGCTCGTGCTTCTTCCAGCCCAGCGTTTCTCATGATGTACTCTGCATATAAGTTAAATAAGCAGGGTGACATTATACACCCTTGATGTACTCCTTGTCCTATTTAGAACCAGTTTGTTGTTCCATGTCCAGTACTAACTGTTGCTTCCCGACATGCTTATAGGTTTCTCAAGAGGCAGGTCAGGTGGTCTGGTATTCCCAACTCTTTCAGAATTTTCCACAGTTTATTGTGATCCACACAGTCAAAGGCTTTGGCATAGACAATAAAGCAGAAATAGATGCTTTTCTGGAACTCTCTTGCTTTTTCCATGATCCAGCAGTTGTTGGCAATTTGATCTCTGGTTCCTCTGCCTCTTCTAAAACCAGCTTGACAATCTGGAAGTTCACAGTTCACATATTGCTGAAGCCTGGCTTGGAGAATTTTGAGCATTACTTCAATAGCGTGTGAGATGAGTGCAATTGTGTGGTAGTTTGAGCATTCTTTTGCATTGCCTTTCTTTGGGACTGGAATGAAAACTGACATTTTCCAATCCTGTGGCCACTGCTGAGTTTTCCAAATGTGCTGGCATATTGAGTGCAGCACTTTCACAGCATCATCTTTCAGGATTTGAAATAGCTCAACCGGAATTCCATCACCTCCACTAGCTTTGTTCATAGTGATGCTTTCTAAGGTCCACTTGACTTTACATTCCAGGATGTCTGGCTCTAGGTCAGTGATCACACCATCGTGATTATCTGGGTTGTGAAGATCTTTTTTGTACAGTTCTTCTGTGTATTTTGCCACCTCTTCTTAATATCTTCTGCTTCTGTTATGTCCATACCATTTCTGTCCTTTATTGAGCCCATCTTTGCATGAAATGTTCCCTTGGTATCTCTAATTTTCTTGAAGAAATCTCTAGTCTTTCCCATTCTGTTGTTTTCCTCTATTTCTTTGCATTGATCTCTGAGGAAGGCTTTCTTATCTCTTCTTGCTATTCTTTGGAACTCTGCATTCAGATGCTTATATCTTTCCTTTTCTCCTTTGCTTTTTGCTTCTCTTCTTTTCACAGCTATTTGTAAGGCCTCCTCAGGCAGCCATTTTGCTTTTTTGCATTTCTTTTCTATGGGAATGGTCTTGATCCCTGTCTCCTGTACAATGTCACGAACCTCCATCCATAGTTCATTAGGCACTCTATCTATCAGATCTAGGCCCTTAAATCTATTTTTCACTTCCACTGTATAATCATAAGGGATTTGATTTAGGTCATACCTGAATGGTCTAGTGGTTTTCCCTACTTTCTTCAATTTAAGTCTGAATTTGGTAATAAGGAGCTCATGATCTGAGCCACAGTCAGCTCCCGGTCTTGTTTTTGCTGACTGTATAGAGCTTCTCCATCTTTGGCTGCAAATAATATAATCAATCTGATTTCAGTGTTGACCATCTAGTGATGTCCATGTATAGAGTCTTCTCTTGTGTTGTTGGAAGAGGGTGTTTGCTATGACCAGTGTGTTCTCTTGGCAAAACTCTATTAGCCTTTGCCCTGCTCATTCCATACTCCAAGGCCAATTTGCCTGTTACTTCAGGTGTTTCCTGACTTCCTACTTTTGCATTCCAATCCCCTATAATTTGTTCTATTAATGTTAGGTAAATATTGTGCTTTAAGCTCCAAAATCAATTCCATCTTGGGTGCATTTTCTAAAAGTCCACAAACAACTGAAGGATAGTAAGTTTAAAAAAAAAAAAAAAAAAGAGGTCTGGTGTTGGATTCCGGAGAATGCGATAGCACGCCACTCCAGTACTCTTGCCTAGAAAATCCTATGGATGGAGGAGCCTGGTGGGCTCTCGAAGAGTCGGACACGACTGAGTGACTTAGCAGCAGCAGCAGCGTTGGATTCAGAAGATCTGGGGCTGAATGCAGGTCTGCCTCTTCTCAACTGTGCTGCTACCTTGAACAGGTCTCATTTCTCTAGGCCTTAGCTTCCAAAACAACTGATCTTAAAGAGTTGGCTAACTCTCTGAAATGGCTGCTGGGAGAACCAAGTAAGAATTATATGAAATTACTTTGTAAACTGTTAAATACTGTGTAAATGTAAGAGTTGTAATTATAAGCCTAGAAAGCATGAAAAAAGCATGAAAAAGTTTTTAATAACAGATAAGGCTTTGCGGTTAAAGATCTTTATATCCACTTTCCAAACCTACTAGCTGACCCCAGATAAATAACATAATCTCTTTAAACTTTGGTTTCCTTAGCTGTAAGATTGAATTAGTAATAGTACATATCTCTTGGTGCTACAATAAAGAACTAAATAAGATAATTGAGGTGGCACAGTGGTAAAGAATCTGTCTGCCAAGGCAGGAGACTCGAGATGTGGGTTTGATCCCCGGGTTGGGAAGACCCCCTGGAGAAGAGAATGCCTACCCAGTCCAGTATTCTGCCCGGAGAATCCCATGCACAGAGGAGCCTGGCAGGCTACAGTCCATGGGTCACAGAGTCGGACACAACTGAGCACAGCATACACACACACACATACACACACAGAGACACACACACACAGGTAATAATTAAATCTATTCCTGAAAATAATAAGTGCAAAATAAATGTTTATTGCTATTATGTGTAATTAAAGTCCTCTTTTTTGTGGTTTCACCCACACAAATTAGGCATTCTCTTTTCCTAGGATCATGAGTTCATTCATGAAATCACTAAAAATTGTATTCTTTTTAAAATTGTAAAACCAATAGCCACGAACACACATACACATGTATATAGCCACATCCAAAATCACTTCAACAAACAGCTACATTTCTGAGCCTTTGCATCAGATGCCAGGCACTGTACTAGACATTTTACAGACATTAGTTCATTTAGTCTTCACAACAAGCCTACCAGGGAGTTACTATTGCCAAGTTTTAGAGAAGAAAGCTAGCCTCAGGGAGATTATGGAATTTGCCTGCAATCACACAGCAAGTCAGAGATGAAGTCAAAATTTCAACTTAAGTGTCTTGTCTGACTGCTAGTCCCATGATAGTCTTTTCTTTCATCTTCTAGTCTTTTCCATCCTTTCTTCCTTTTCTTTCATTGTTCAAAATTTTACTATAACAGTTATCTACCTCAAATGCAAATCATTTAGTTTATACTGATTAATGCTAGCAAAATCAGCTTATCTTGAATCTTTTGTGCTGTTAACGACATGTGAAACATTGAACAAAATAAAGATTGAGGGTGGAGTAGTGGGAGGTACAAACTATCGAATGTAAGATAAGCCATAAGGATGTATCGTACAGCACAGGGAATACAGCCAATATTCTGTGATAACTGTAAAAGGAGGACAGCCTTGTATAAAACTTGCCAGGCATACACACTGAGGAAACCGGAATTGAAAGAGACACCTGTACCCCAATGTTCATCGCAGCACACAGAGAAATGCAAATCAAAACCACAGTGAGGTACCATCTCATGCTGGTCAGAATGGCTGCTATCAAAAACTCTACAAACAATAAATGCTGCAGAAAGTATGGAGAAAGGGGAACCCTCTTACACTGTTGGTGGGAATGCAAACTAGTACAGCCACTATGGAGAAGTGTGGAGATTCCTTACAAAACTGGAAATAGAACTGCCATATGACCCAGCAATCCCACTGCTGGGCATACACACTGAGGAAACCAGAATTGAAATAGACACGTGTACCCCAGTGTTCATTGCAGCACTGTTTACAATAGCCAGGACATGGAAGCAACCTAGATGTCCATCAGCAGATAAATGGATAAGAAAGCTGTGGTACATATACACAATGGAGTATTACTCAGCCATTAAAAAGAATACATTTGAATCAGTTCTAATGAGGTGGATGAAACTGGAGCCTATTATACAGAGTGAAGTCAGTCAGAAAGAAAAACACCAATACGGTATACTAAAGCATGTATAACGCATATATGGAGAAGGCAATGGCAACCCACTCCAGTACTCTTGCCTGGCAAATCCCATGGATGGAGGAGCCTGATGGGCTGCAGTCCATGGGGTCGCTACGAGTCAGACACGACTGAGCGACTTCACTTTCACTTTTCACTTTCATGCATTGGAGAAGGCAATGGCAACCCACTCCAGTACTCTTGCCTGGCAAATCCCATGGACAGAGGAGCCTGGTGGGCTGCAGTCCATGGGGTTGCTAGGAGTCAGACACGACTAAGCGACTTCACTTTCACTTTTCACTTTCATGCATTGGAGAAGGCAATGGCAACGGACTCCAGTGTTCTTGCCTGGAGAATCCCAGGGACGGGGGAGCCTGGGGTCGCAGAGTCGGACACAACTGAAGCGACTTAGCAGCAGCAGCAGCAACACATATATATGGAATTTAGAAAGATGGTAACAATGACCCTGTATGCGAGACAACAAAAGAGACATAGATGTATAGAACATAGAACAGTATTTTGGACTCTGTGGGAGAAGGCGAGGGTGGGATGATTTGAGAGAATAGCATAGAAACATGTATATTATCATATGTGAAACAGATTGCTAGTCCAGGTTCGATGCATGAGATAGGGTGCTCAGGGCTGGTGCACTGGGATGACCCTGAGGGATGGGATGGGGAAGGGGTGGGAGGGGGGTTCAGGATGAGGAACACATGTACACCCATGGCTGATTCATGTCAATGTATGGCAAAAACCACCACAATATTGTAAAATAATTAGCCTCCAATTAAAATAAATAAATAACTCATTGTGGTAAACATTTTCACAGTACATAGGTGTATCAAATCATGTTGCATACCTTAAACTCACGCAATGTATGTGTCAATTATATCTCAATAAAACTGGCAAAAATAACATCACCAAAAAACAAAATTGTATAAAACTTTATTGTTATTGGGGCTTTCCTGGTGACTCAGATGGTAAAGAATCTGCCAGTAATGCAAGAGACCCAGGTTCAATCCCTGGATTGGGAAGATGCCCTGGAGAAGGGAATGGCAATCCCCTCCAGTACTCTTGCCTGGGAAATCTCATGGACAGAGGACCCTGGTGGGCTACAGCCATGGGGGCAGAGAGTCAAACACAGCTGAGTTACTAACACTTTCACTTTATTATTATTAGAAGATATTATTGAAGTAGATTGAGTAGGTACAAATATATGCTGTGCTGCTCTGACTGCCCACTCTTAGGGGACTTTTTTCCTGTTGTGATACTCACTGATATTTCTATGTAGGGGCAAAGAGTTGCCTTTACTGTACTGCAACTTTATCAGCTCTGGGCCTATCTACAAATAGCTAAGTCACCCATGACTCTGACTTCATGTATTGGGAACCGAACTTTTAGAATTTACAATCATTCACCTTTGAAGTATCAATCAAATATTGATTGAACACCACTCTTGAGCAAGGGGTTGTACCAAGTACTAAAGATAAAAACATACTTAGTGAAGTAAGCCAAACAGAGAAAGACAAATATCATATGATATTGCTTACATGTAGAATCTAAAAAAATGATACAAGTGACCTTATTTATAAAACAGTAATAGCCCCACAGACAGAAAACAAAGGAGAAGGTGGAAAAGGGATAAATTAGGAATTTGGGATTAACATATATACATTACTATATATAAATATTTATATATTTATATTTATATTTATATATATTTATATATTATTTATATATTATATATATATATTTATATTTATATATATTATATATTTATATATAATATATTTTTATATATATTTATATATTATTAATATAAATATTTATAAAAATATTTATAAATATAAATAAATATAAAATATATATAAATATTATATATATATATATATACTATATATATACATTACTATATATAAAATAGATAACCAACAAGGACCTACTATATAGCACAGGAACTCTACTCAGTATTACAGAATAACCTATAAGGGAAAAGAATCTGAGAAAAAATATATTATATATAACTGACTTTGCTATACACCCGAAACTAACACAAGATTGTAAATTCAACTATAATTCAATAAAAAATAAACATAATTAAAATTGATGAGTAAAAGTTGAAAAAAAAATTAAAATAAAGCAGGCCCTGTGTTTGGCAAGACAGTAGAGTAGAATCTGACTTCTCACACTGTGATGAACAGAGTTTTAAGAAGAAGCATTTGGCCAAGATCTGAGGTATACAAAATTTCAATATAAATATGAGAGTAGCAGAGGGGTATCTTTATTTTTTAAGAGTTTGTTTCAGTAATGAATAGAAATGCTTTGAGTTTACCCTGAGGAAAACAGCCTCTGAAATCATAATGCAGCCATGGAAGGACTTATATGATGAAAAGAGGCCACGGATAAGAATCCCATCATTCCTCCAGTCTTGTCTCATTAGCAGTGAACATGGCTGACTCGCTAGTCTCTCTGTTCTCTTCAGTCAGCCCAAAGACAGGTAACAACACTATTACTCTCATCTTTTACCAGTGACAGTATCTTAAAACACTTCAAATCATGAGTGCACATATTCTTATCACATATTTGATTATAGCAGTCATAACAAAGATGTTGGAAAATATATGCAGGTACCAGTCAAAGTTATTTAATAAGAGTCTCTCTGGACTTTACTGGTGGTCCAGTGGTTAAGAATTTGCCTGCCAGTCTTCAGGATACAGATTTGATCCCTGATCTGGAAGGTTCCATGTGCCATGAGGCAACTAAGCCCTGTGCCATGACTGAGCCCACCTCTAGAGCCCACAAGCCACGACCACTGAAGCCTGTCTGCCCTAGAGCCTGTACTCAACAAGAGAAGCCGCCACAGTTAGAAGCCTACGTACCACAATGAAGAGTAGCCCCGACTATCTGCAAATAGAGAAAGCCCATGCACAGCAACCAAAAAAAAGTAAATAAGGTCAATGACCATGTTTTCAAAAAACAAACAAAAAGCCTCTCTCATATGTAAAGACACTAATTCATTTTGTTGATTGAGTTTGATGGGACCAGGGACATGTGAGTAGATGTTTATGAAGGACTTATCCTTGATGGCTGTCCTTGAGGATTTCCTTGAAAATGTTTCTCTCTGCATATGAGACCTTTGGTTGCAATCCACCAATCGATCAACATTAAATATGCTGGCAGAGAAACTGAATGACTCCAGAAGAAGTTGAAACGTGTTATCTGAATTTATTAGAAATGTAAGAGTAATGTGGTAATAGGCACTCTCACTTCGGCCACAAGCAGTCAAAAAGAACAAAGTCTCTAATTTACACATCAGATACTGGCCATAAATATGGAGAACAGGCTTAATCAGAATGATAGGTAAGATGCTCTCAACTGGGCACCTCAAGACTCTGGCTCTGCAATGTACTGAATGTGTCCCTGCAAAATTCAATTGCTAAAACCTTAACTGCACTGTGATGGTATTTGGGGGTGGGGCCTTTGGGGGTATTTGGGTGGAGCCCTCATGAGTGGGATTAGTGCCCTTATAAAAAGAAGCCGGAGAGTTCACTCTTTCCACCATGTAAGAAGACAGCAAGAAGTTGAATATCTGTAAACTCATCAGAACTTGACCATATAGGCACCATGTTCTTGGATTTGCAGCCTCCAGAACAGTGACAAATAAGTTTCTGTTGTTTATAAGCCCCTCTGTCTATGATGTTTTTGTTATAACAGCTCAAACTGATCAAAACAGGGCCCTACTGGAGAAATATGAAAGAAATATTTAGATAATCAACATAATAATTCCATTATAAAAAAGTAGGATATACATTTCAGAAGTAATTAAAACAGTGTGTAGAAATTTGGGCACAAGGGAAAATCAGATATAGATCCTATCCTCAAACAATCTATGACCAAATAAGAAAGGATAAAATATGTAAATAAATAACTATAATGCAAAATAGAAGCTTAAAAGTAACTCAAATAATGATAGAGTTAGATTCTGTGGGATTTCAAAAGAGGAAAAATTCCTTAAAGTTAGAGAAATCAAAGTGAGATTTATGAGAGAAAGAATATTTGGATGACAGGATTTGATACATGGAGAAGAAAGGAAAGATAAAAAAGAAAGCAAAGGTACAGAGATGTTTTTTCAAAAATTTTAAAGACTTTTTTTTAATGTGGGCCATTTTTAAAGCCTTTATTGAATTTGTTACAATTTTGCTTCTATTTATTATTTTTTAGCCAGGAGGCATGTGGGAATCTTAGCTCCCCTGCTGCTGCTGCTGCTGCTAAGTCGCTTCAGTCGTGTCCGACTCTGTGCGACCCCATAGACGGCAGCCCACCAGGCTCCCCCGTCCCTGGGATTCTCCAGGCAAGAACACTGGAGTGGGTTGCCATTTCCGTCTCCAATGCATGAAAGTGAAAAGTGAAAGTGAAGTCACTCAGTCGTGTCTGACTCTTAGCGACGCCGTGGACTGCAGCCCACCAGGCTCCTCCATCCATTGGATTTTCCAGGCAAGAGTACTGGTGTGGGGTGCGATCACCTTCTCCGTTAGCTCCCCTACCAGGGATCAAATCTTCACTGCCTGCATTGGAAAGCAAAGTCTTAACCACTGGACCACCAGGGAAGTCCCCGGAAGATGGTTTTAGTACAGCAAACTAGCTCTTCGACTGGATTAGAAGACACAGATGAACCTAATTGCAGGGCAGGAATAGAGATGCAGACATAGAGGACAGACTTGCAAGACACAGCAGAGGAAGGAGAGGGTGGGACAAGTTGAGAGAGTAGCACTGACATATATACTTACCGTGTGTAAAACGCAGCTCATAGGAAGCGGCTGTATAGCACAGGGAGCTCAGCTCCATGCTCTATGACTGCCTAAAGGGATAAAATGAGGGCAGGGTGGGAGGGAGACTCAAGAGGGAGTGGATATTGGTATACTAATGGCTGTTTCACATAGTTGTACAGCAGAAACCAATACAACAGGGTAAAGCAATTATCCTCCAATTTAAAAATGAAAAAGAATATCTACAAAGCATCAGGGCAAAAAGTTAAGAGAACTAAATCACACAGAATGTGAAGGCTACTCACAACAGGGCCTGAAGCAGACCTCCCCCAGCTCCCCTTTTAGTCTTCCTCTTTTTCCAACAGGGCTCTTTCCAGAAAGTTCCCATTTATGGCTCCCCACTCAATGCCATGGCTTTATTTAAATCAGACCTGACACCCAACACCTCTCTCCTTTCTTCCCCAAGACATTTCCCTTCCAGCCTTGACAGGATGCACGGCCACAGTGCAGACTGAGCACCAAGCTCCCACTTTTGCAGACCTTCCTGTGAGACGTGTGGTGTGGCAGCTTGCCAGGCCCTGATCACTTAGCCCGGGGAGCCTGCCATAGGGGAGTTCCTCTGACTGCAGAATGAGCCTCCATGCCCCCTCTCCAAAGGCACTGAGAGGGCATTGGCGCTAAATTGTACCTGACATTTAATTCCAGCTTTGGGCAGTTTCGTGTGAAACTTGACTTCAGTGAGACATTGATCAGCCTGCAGCCCTTCATGAGCTTTGACACAATCAATTTTCTCCAGCGGATTGGACGATCATTAGCTGCCTCACAGAAAGGCCTGGGTCACGCACAGCTTTCCGCAGGCCGCAGAACTGCACGCCGGGAGGAAATGATGAAAAATTGCTGTTGGCAAGTGACTGCCCCTTTCCTCGCAGAACATAACCAACAAGCGTTATGAAGAGACCTACCTTCAGTCTCCTCACCTCAGAAATCTGGGTCTCTGAGAGGCTTAAGGAAATCAGTTAATTTAGGAACTAAAGACAAAGTTGGGTGAGACTCTGCTTGAGATGTCCTTTACAATCATGCCTTATTGTCTTAAATATCCTTAATTCACTCACCTCATCTTTACTTAACTAGAACTGTCTGGACGGGAAACAAAAAATAAGACTCTTGATTAACGTGGGTCCAGATAATTTATTTGCTTCTCTGGGGGCTTAGCGGTAAAGAATTTACCTGCAATTCAGGAGACACGAGTTCAACCTCTGGGTCTGAAGATCCGCTATAGAAGGAAATGGCAACCCACTCCAGTATTCTTATCTGGGAAATCCTACAGACAGAGCAGCCTGGCAGGCCATGAGGTCACAAGAGTTGGACATGACTTAGTGACTAAACCACCATCACTGTATAACTTATTGTGGTGTTTAAGACAATGGATCAACAACAAGCACTTATCGGGTACTTGGAAACATTGCGAAGGCAAAACAGTGTTTTCAAGCCACTAACTCCCACCTTTATATGCAGGATTGCCCTGCTAACAAGACAGTATAGAATGACTCCCTGTATTAGATGATTCATAATATACAAACAGGCTTGCTTCTCCAAAAACATGAACTGCAGTATCAGAAATCATGTCAACATTTGCTCCCACCTCTGTGCCCAGTGGTCAGCTAGTACCTTCCACAAGATCAGCACTCATTAAAAAAAAAGGAAAAGAAAGTTGAATAAATGAATGCATAATTCAGGTGCCACATTTCTGATACTGGAGTATTTCCTGTGGTGAAAGCATTACTAAAAGTGTTTCTAGAAAGTTCCCACTAAAAGCACAAATACAAGCTTATTTGCACACTTGTGTAAATTAACACAGCCTAGCTTGTATTCAATAAGTATTTCCTGAGTGACTGAACCTTGTTTATTCAGTCATTTTGGAAAGTGAAGTAAGACAGACAAATTTGAAGGTGAAGGAGCAGTCTTAAAGCACTGCTGCATCTGTGTCTGTGGGGACACAGGTAGGAGCTGTAGGAAGCTGAGATTTCTGGAGCAACTGGAAGCTTTATAACTACAAAGGAAGCCCCTGCCCTCTACCCACACCTTGAAAAGCTGTTAATTGGGGTGTTTCCTGAGCATGTCTCTTGTTCTTCCTTACCTAAACCCACAGGTCCTTCTGCATTCTCATGAGGAGATGCAGTTTTCATTCCTTTGAATGAGGAAGGTCTAGGGGGCCTGAACCAAATGGACTTTGGATTATCTCCTCAAGGAAAGCTGGCAGCATCTAAAGTGAGTAAGTGAAAGTTGCTCATTTGTGTTTGACTCTTTGCAATCCCATAGACTGTAGCCTGCCAGGCTCCTCTGTCCATGGGATTCTCCAGGCAAGAATACTGAAGTGGGTTGCCATTCCCTTCTCCAGGGGATGTTCCCAACCCAGGGATTGAACCCAGGTCTCCTGTGTTGCTGGCAGATTCTTTACAGTCTGGACCATCAGGGAAGTCCATCGTCTAAGGCAGAATCAATTTGCCAGAAACTGGCAGATGGTACAAGACAGGCCAGGCTCAGCACTGCCAGGCACTCGGAACTCAAGGTCTGGAACATACCAGGCATTTAGTAGATATTCAATAAAGTTTGCTGAGGGAATTAACCTCATTTCATTAGGTATTTTAAAGTGCATTTTATTACTTGTAGAACAGATGTTCTCATACATCTTAAAGCAGCATGTCGGGGGGGAGAGCTTTAATTTTAGAATTAAAGACATATTATATATTCCAATACTGGCTCTGCCTGTCTTATCCTTAACTTCTTTGGCCTCAGTTTCCTCAGCTATAAAGTGGGTATGTCTTCCTGGCAGAGTTTTTCTAGGGATTAAATAAGGAAATAAACATGAAAGCTCTGTGGAAAACTAATTTAGGGGATAAAAGAAATGTAAGTTTTCATTAATATATAAACAATATAGCTTAACAGTACAAATAATTTGTATTTGAAGTTTAAATGATATGGTTGGCACATTATTTTACATATGCTGCTGGAAAACCCTAATTAGCCTAATAAGCAAACCACTTAAAGAAAAGGGGCACAGTAATAGTTTGGACAAGGTTTCAGCTGATCCATTCTCAGCATTCTCAGAAAAAGTCACTGGGCTTCTTCAAGTTTCAGTTCCTCTACCTCTTAAAATTGATAATACCTGTCTCATTTATCTCACGTATACTAGTGAGAGTCAATTCAGATGGTAGATAGGAATACACTTTGAAAAGCATTAAGAACAATAAAAATGTAAGGCGCCTTTTGTGTTTTCCCTTAAAAAATACGGAACTTTCTCTGACATGATCCAATGGAAAAAACATGTTTCCTCCTTTGATGTAAGAGTCTTCCCTGAATACGGATTCTGGCTTAGGAATTGACTGCCTCCGAACACAGTTTCCCTGTTCATTTAGGATGACTAGGAAGTGTGTTCATTAATATGGAAAACTTCAGCCATAGGTATTGGTCAGTGTTTATTCAAAATACTCAATGGAATGGAAATAAACATCCCTGGTTTCCATGGTCCTTCTCAGGTCACCACCCAGGTACAATGTGTCCCTTGGAAAGGAACAAACTCACCAACCATGGGTCACTTTGTCCATCGAGCCAATAACACCAGCAACTGTAGAAAGCCTCCAACTTCTAGGAGCTTAATACAGCTAAAGATTATTTCTGACTTATATTACAATCAAGTGCAAGTCAGATGGTTCAATGGTTAGATGGGGGAAGGGAGAATATGGAAAAGGCATGTCAAATACTCATCATGTCAGCCCTATAAGTGACAAGCATCACTTCTCACAACCCATAGGCTACACTAGACTCATGGCCAACTAACGAGACTGGACAATGCAGAGGTGCACAAAGATAGCAATGAGTATGAATAGTCTCCATGGGAGTCCATCATTAAGAGCCCTAGTCCTAGTTCAGCAACCCTTTTCTGATCCTGTAGACCTAACTGCAGCACAATCCACCAAGATGGAAGCACTCAGTAATGTCATTCTTCATTAAGATGGGATGGGATGGATGCAATGGGAAGTGATGATGTAGGCTGGGTAGACTGAATCCTTACAAATCCTCAACAGTGCCTGCAAAGTATCTGGCTTATAACAAATGAACAATGTGTATTCGTTGATAAACACAACAAAAGAATGACAAGAGAGAGTGACTATCCATGAAAGGTGTCCCTCTCACCAAACATGGCCTTAAGTTGTGTGGCAGGCCAGGATTATGAAAGAATCAATGAGGCTGAAGAATAGAATGAGGTGAAGCAGTGATCTTTTTTTTTCTTCTTTTCTATCTTAATTTGGCTCCACAATCTCTAAGCAGGTACAAACTATTTTCTTCACTCCACTCCTAAATTTTCCACTGGTCTCCTCTCTCACTGTCTGCTTTCCTCTTCAGCTCCAATTTTCTCTCTCATATCCTCCTCCTTGTTTTGCTTTCCCTTTCCTAGTACCAAGCTGCATAAGGACTGGAGAAGATGTGGTCAAAATTTGAAACGTGGTTCAGTTCAGTCGCTCAGTCGTGTCCGACTCTTTGCGACCCCATGAATTGCAGCACAACAGGCCTCCCTGTCCATCACCAACTCCCAGAGTTTACCCAAACTCATGTCCATCGAGTCGGTAGTGCCATCCAGCCATCTCATCCTCTGTCGTCCCCTTCTCCTCCTGCCCCCAATCCCTCCCAGCATCAGGGTCTTTTTCAATGAGTCAACTCTTCACATCAGGTGGCCAAAGTATTGGAGTTTCAGCTTCAATATCAGTCCTTCCAATGAACACCCAGGGCTGATCTCCTTTAGAATGGACTGGTTGGATCTCCTTGCAGTCTAAGGGACTCTCAAGAGTCTTATCCAACACCACAGTTCAAAAGCATCAATTCTTCAGCACTCAGCTTTCTTCACAGTCCAACTCTCACATCCATACATGACCACTGGGAAAACCATAACCTTGACTAGATGGACCTTTGTTGGCAAAGTAATGTCTCTACTTTTGAATATACTATCTAGGGTGGTCATAACTTTCCTTCCAAGGAGTAAGCGTCTTTTAATTTCATGGCTGCAATCACCATCTGTAGTGATTTTGGAGCCCAAAAAATAATGACTGACACTGTTTCCACTGTTTCCCCATCTATTTCCAATGAAGTGATGGGACCGGATGCCATGATCTTCTTTTTCTGAATGTTGAGCTTTAAGCCAACTTTTTCACTCTCCTCTTTCACTTTCATCAAGAGGCTTTTGAGTTCCTCTTCACTTTCTGCCATAAGGGTGGTGTCATCTGCATATCTGAGGTTATTGATATTTCTCCCGGCAATCTTGATTCCAGCTTGTGCTTCTTCCAGCCCAGCGTTTCTCACGTGGTTAATGTTGGACAAATGGGCAAAACTGAAAGTAAGGTCAGTCATTAAAGAGAATGTTAGGTCTAAAAGGGAATCTAAAGATTGTGGAATTCATAACAAGTAGTACAGATAACAAGTTCCTATTCAATAATTATGATTAGAATCTTATTCATTAGTATTATTTCCTGATGATATTGATTTTTTATTAGATTCTGTGCTAAAAAGTGGTGATGTAGACCAGTTCTCTTTTTATATATGTGAAAAGAATGAGCCATAAAAGAGAAGGTAGCTTAGCCAAGGTTGTATAGAGAGTGAGTACTCAGGATGGTCTGGAACTGCACTGCCCAATGTGGTAGCCACTAATTACATTTGTATTGAACATGTGAAGTGCAACTAGTCAAAACTAGTAAAATACACACTGAGTTTCAAAGACTCAGTATAAGAGGAACATAAAATATCTCAATAACATTTTGTTCTGATTACATGTTAAAATAATACACTTTATTACACTGAGTTAAATAAAGTATATTATTAAAAGTAATATAACCTGTCCATTTATTTTAATGGAACTCCTGTTCATTTATTTTTAATGGAACTCATAGAAAATTTTAAAATACATTTGTGCCTCAAAATACATTTCTATTGCACAGTACTGAACTAGAATGCAGGCCTTTTGCCTTCATGGAAGTTCTTTTCCATACCACTATACTAATTTCCTTTGCTGTGTTTACCTGATTATTTTCTTGAGCACCAGTAACAGTTTGGTCAGTACTCCATCACGTTTTTCAACTTTAAATCAAAAGTAACATAAGAAAAGAGTCTCAACATTCTGCTTTATTCCAAGTATGAACATGGTCTTCTACAAGAGACAATTATTTATCTTTACTCCTGTCATTCTACTGTTGTCTAGCTAAGAAACAGGTGGCCTTAGAGAATAATTTCCAGGTTTTAATTTGCCCCTTGTACCACAGACTCAGCTAGGCCTAGTGTTTGCTAGCAATCACACGCTCCGGGAGATGGTGAAAGTGAAAGTGAAAGCGAAGTCACTCAGTCGTGTCTGACTCTTTGCGACCCCATGGACTGTAGCCCACCATGCTCCTCTGTCTATGGGATTTTCCAGGCAATAGTACTGGAGTGGATTGCCTTTTCCTTCTCCAGGGGATCTTCCCAACCCAGGGATCGAACCCGGGTCTCCCACATTGTAGACAGATGCTTAACCGTCTGATGGTACAGGACAGGAAAGCCTGGCATGCTGCAGTCCATGGCATCACAAAGAGTCTGTCATGACTGAGCGACTGAACAAGTGTTTTCTAATTCAGTGAGAACCCTGTGGAAAAAAGGACCCAGAAAAGGCCAAAGTTGCCCACCACTCCGCATCTGTTGGGGAATTTGTTGTTATTGACACAAAGAAACAGTTGCTAGTCCAACTATTCAATCTTCTATCCAGTCACCAACTGATTTTTGTATCTTGAGTTTTGCTCTTTTTTGAGTTATTTCTAAATAGGAATTAAAATAGGAAAGAACTCATAGGGATTGGAATTGGTGCTTTCTATTCCACTGTGAACTCAGAGGAAAATCTAAAGAGAAAAATAACCCTAAAAGGAAGCAGAGGAGAAAAGCAGAAGAGATTACAACCTCTTGTCTTGTCTCCCTTTTCTTGGCCTCTTGTTCTTTTTTGTTCTGGCTTCATTCTCTCATTTATTTTGTTTGGTATGTTTGTCATTATAGTTTGGACAATAGAAAGAAAAAGTATCCATTGATACAGCCAACAAACAGAAGCTATCTAGTGTGCAAAGATAGGCCACTTGCCTGCTTTAGCCTATAGGATATAGTCTTTCAGACAGAATCTGATTGGCCTACCAAAGGTGAAAGGTCAGGTGTTGTGTGGTGTTCTGTAGGGGAAAGAAACTGATCTCATAGAGCTCGCTCTGCAACGTCACCATCCTACGACATATCCAAGTGTTTCATCCAGCTATGTATTCAGAAGAAAGTGAGAAGGCCATCTTCTTAAGATTCCTTCTGTACACACTGTCCTTGGAACTTAAGCTCAGTCAGAGATACTTGATTAATGACTGGACTTTTTACTTTTATTAATTTTTATCTCATCGATGCTTGCTATAATCCTTTAATAGGAGCTTCTCTTTGTCAAGGTCATTGATTAGAGGTTTAGTTGCCACCAAAGACTATTAATATCCTTAGTAAACCCTGCCCTTCTGAGTTCCTCCACTGCAGGTATCTTTTTCTTTGATTTATTTAACTTTTGGCCATGCCAGAATATACAGGATCTTAGTTCCCTGATCAGGAATCAACTCATGCGCCCCGCATTTGAAGTGCAGAGTATTAACCACTGGACCACCAAGTAAATCCCTGAAGGTGTCTTTTGAATGACCTTATCAACTACTCTTGAGTGGCCTTATGACTTTTGCAATAACTTCAAATGGAAATATTTTTCTTAAGACATATGTTTTGGAGTTTGCAAAGGAAGTCAGGGTGTGTTACCTAAGTAGGCATTTTTCATTCCTTGTGTTCAGCAGAAACACAAATGCTGTTCACTTAGCAATCACCTCTTCCCTTGACCCAAGAAATAAATAAGGAATAGAGGTGATTTTGGAGAAATAAAGATAGCATGCTCCAAACTCAACTTTTACTGCTACTCAGAAAGACTCTTGGAGAAGGCAATGGCACCCCACTCCAGTACTCTTGCCTGGAAAATCCCATGGACAGAGGAGCCTGGAAGGCTGCAGTCCATGGGGTAGCAAAGAGTTGGACACGACTGAGCGACTTCACTTTCACTTTTCACTTTCATGCATTGGAGAAGGAAATGGCAACCCACTCCATTGTTCTTGCCTGGAGAATCCCAGGGATGGGGGAGCCTGGTGGGCTGCCATCTATGGGGTCGCACAGAGTAGGACACGACTGAAGCGACTTAGCAGCAGCAGTAGCAGAAAGACTCTAGATTCTAAGGACAAACCTAAATCCTGATTCCCCTTTCCCTTTTTCCCTCACACCCCCAAAAAAGAGCAGAGGAGATCCCTCCCAAACCACCACCAAAGTCAGGTCATAAAAACAAAAGCTGTCACTTGGGTCCCTCACTCCCACTTCTGCATGCCTTCTAGGGTGATCATCAACCACGTTTTGGTCCCCAGCGCATCCTCCTGCACATTCTGTCACATGACTCCCAAGTGCATCTGCTCAAAATCACTACTGTCTCACTTTAACTCAAATCACTTTATCCCTTCTTTACTCTGAATGAAAATAAGGAAGGAGGTGGGAGGCGGGTGGAAGGAGCGAGGGTGTGATTGGTGAGTAAAGCAAATGTGTTAGGGTATGACTGCCTCAAAAACAGAAGAGAAAGGAAGAGGGAACAGTTAGTAATGAACCCCAGTAAACCAATTTGCTGAATTAGTAGACAAGGTCAGGAGTAAGTCTTGATTTTATAGAAAGTATAAAGCAAAGATGTAAACCCACCCTTAGGAAATGATACTACAGTCTCATCCCCTATATTAGTACTGTGCTGCTGCTACTGCTGCTAAGTTGCTTCAGTCATGTCTGACTCTGTGCGACCCCATAGACGGCAGCCCATCAGGCTCCCCCGTCCCTGGGATTCTCCAGGCAAGAACACTGGAGTGGGTTGCCATTTCCTTCTCCAATGCATGAAAGTGAAAAGTGAAAGTGAAGTCGCTCAGTCGTGTCCGACTCTTAGCAATCCCATGGACTGCAGCCTACCAGGCTCCTCTGTCCATGGGATTTTCCAGGCAAGAGTACTGGAGTGGGTTGCCATTGGCTTCTCCTATTAGTACTACATTACCATGTAAATATTACTCTAAAAACTTACAGGCTCAAAAACAACATTTGTTATTTCATAGTTTCTTTGGATCAGAAATGTGGGCATGGCTCAGAAAGGTACATCTGGCTCAAATTCTTTCATGAGGTTGCAGTCATAGGCCAGGGTTGTGGTCTCATCTGAAGGTCTGGCTGTGAAGGATCACATGGTTGCTGGCAGGACATGATCTCTCACTCCAGAGATTCTCCTAGTTCCAGTGGCTGTGCAGAATAGGATACCAGAAAATAATACTGAACCTGTCCAAATACCCTCAAGAACACCTGGCCTATGGTGTGGGGAGTTTGATGTAACTGAAACAAAAAAACACTGACTAGTCCAATGACTCGGTCTTCTCTCCAATCCCAATCTGCTTTTTATATGATCTTTAAATTGAGGTCTCTCCACAGAAATGTCCCATAACATGCCAACTGGCTTTTCCCAGGGTGAGTAATCTGAAAGATGGCAAAAGAGTATTCCTAAAATAGAAGCCACAGTCTTTTTGCAACTTAATATTAGAAGGCTATAAAAGGCTCTAAGAGAAGGGTGCAACTTACAAGTTATATCCCAGAACTTTTGCCATGTTCCATTCAATAGAAATATATCAGTTAGCCCAGGTCACATTCAGGAAGAGAGAATTATAGGAGCCTGAACATTAAGGATAATTAAGACCATCTTGGAGGCTGCCTTACATCTTCTACTAAATTCATGTTAATTTAAAGGTTTTGGTTTTCACATGGATTTACAGAATGTGTTGGGCTTCCCTGGTGGTTCAGGTAATAAAAAATCCGCCTGCAATGCAGGAGACCCAGATTCTATCCCTGGGTCGAGAAGATCCCCTGGAGAAGGGAATGGCTACTGTTTTGCCAAAAGTTTTCACTTTTGTCTCAAGTTCAAAGGATTTGTTAACAAAATAAGCCACTCATTATATACAAAGAAACAGTCAGATTTTTATTAGATAATTATCTAGCTTACTTTCAACATACTAGCATTAAAAGAGAAACAGAAAGATCAGAAACTACATCACCAAATTGGGTTTTGACCAATACCCAGACCTGTGCAGCACTGGGAAGTCCTATGTCACAACACATGTGGAGTCCCAATTGGGAAAGGGTCCCAGGCAGTGCCTCTGCTCCATGGGTGAGACTTTAAAGATTGCGTTTTGGGGTTCCCACTTATAATACTAGGATGGTCGCGAATTGATATTATCATCAGTCTGTGACCAAATTGCAGCTCTGGTTTCATGTTAACACTGTTTTGTTGCATAAAACTTGGAATGTAGTTAACCCTGGGGCTTGGTTGGTCAGGCCCCCTCCAGGGGCTCAACAATCTCAAGATTTCTCCCCCATCTCATCTATGGTGCTGCACATCTTGCACACAATGCAGGCAGTCACTCGCAGGTACTCACAGTCAGGACAGTGTCCAGGCAGGTTAGAAGCAAGGTCAGAGGCCTGCTCTGCTTCGTCTCTGAAGCCTAAACTAGATGGTTCATTTAATTTCCCTAACAGCTACCCACTCCAGTATTCTTGCCTGAAGAATTCCATGGACAGAGGAGCCTGGCAGGTTACAGCCCATGGGGTCGCAAAGAGTTGGACACGACTGAACGACTAACACTTTCACTTTTCACAGAATGTGTTTCTTAAAGTTTTATAGATAAGTTAGAGGAGGTATAAAGAAATACTTCTTCATGATTATCTAGCCAAAACCATCTGGACTGAAAGCAATATTGTTGAATTAGAGTGTTTCAACAATTTGGTCAAAACTACATCCTAGTTACTGGAGAAGTAAAAATCTGAAAGCAAATAAAAATAGAAACTTCCCAAATACTGAAAGGCAGATGAAAATTCCAAAGAATTCATAAGGAATTACAAGAAAAACTTTTCATGATATACCAAAATAAACCATATCTTGGAACTAAAGATGGGCTATTAGTATTCCAACAGAATATCATATTGGTCAGCTTACTTCATAAGAAATTGCATTTGGCAAAATTGCAATCAGCTAAATCACCCTATCTCATTAGAGAAAAACAGTGTAACTCATTCTAAAGCAAGCTTGTTGCCGGCATTTTATATCAAGATTTCCAGGATAGATAACTACCACTGTGAGGCTGGGAAATGATGCTAAGTAACAAATTATGCCCAAACCTAGGATCTGCCTCTTGAGAAATTTGTATGCAGGTCAGGAAGCAACAGTTAGAACTGGACATGGAACAACAGACTGGTTCCAAATAGGAAAAGGAGTATGTCAAGGCTGTATATTGTCACCCTGTTTATTTAACTTATATGCAGAGTACATCATGAGAAACGCTGGGCTGGAAGAAACACAAGCTGGAATCAAGATTGCCAGGAGAAATATCAATAACCTCAGATAAGCAGATGACACCACCCTTATGGCAGAAAGTGAAGAAGAACTCAAAAGCCTCTTGATGAAGGTGAAAGTGGAGAGTGACAAAGTTGGCTTAAAGCTCAACATTCAGAAAATGAAGATCATGGCATCCGGTCCCATCACTTCATGGGAAATAGATGGGGAAACAGTGGAAACCGTGTCAGACTTTATTTTTCTGGGCTCCAAAATCACTACAGATGGTGACTGCAGCCATGAAATTAAAAGACGCTTACTCCTTGGAAGGAAAGTTATGACCAACCTAGATAGCATATTCAAAAGCAGAGACATTACTTTGCCAACAAAAGTCTGTCTAGTCAAGGCTATGGTTTTTCCAGTGGTCATGTATGGATGTGAGAGTTGGACTGTGAAGAAGGCTGAGCGCCGAAGAATTGATGCTTTTGAACTCTGGTGTTGGAGAAGACTCTTAAGAGTCCCTTGGACTGCAAGGAGATCCAACCAGTCCATTCTGAAGGAGATCAGCCCTGGGATTTCTTTGGAAGGAATGATGCTAAAGCTGAAACTCCAGTACTTTGGCCACCTGATGCGAAGAGCTGACTCATTGGAAAAGACTGATGCTGGGACGGATTGGGGGCAAAAGGAGAAGGGGACGAAAGAGGATGAGATGGCTGGATGGCATCACTGACTTGATGGACATGAGTCTGAGTGAACTCCAGGAGTTGGTGATGGACAGGGAGGCCTGGCGTGCTTCGATTCATGGGGTCGCAAAGAGTCGGACACGACTGAGCGACTGATCTGATCTGATCTCTGAGGATTTAAAACAACAAAAATAACTTACCATTGCTCAGAGTTTCTATGGATTATTAATCTAAAAAGGACTCAGCTAGCAACTCTTACTTAGGGTCTCTCATGCATTTGCAGTCAGATGTCAGCTGGGGCTTCAGTCATCTGAGAGCTGGAGCTGGGGCTGGAGATACTTTCTAAGTGTCTTAAACACATGGTTGCCAAGTAGGTCCTGTTGGTTGGTGAGGACCTCAGTTTCTCTCTACTCACGACATGCTCATGATGCATGCATGCATCATGGTATAACAGTTCAGTTTCCCCAAGGTGAGAGATATAAGACATCAAGGTGGAGGCTGCAGTGCCTTCTGTGACCTGACCTCTGGAAGTCATGTGCTTTTACTTTTACCATAATTTATTGGTCAGCCAGAGCCAGCTCTGATTCAGAGTGGGAGGGCAGTACACAAGAGTGTGAATTCTAGATGTGGGTCATTAATAGACTGGTTCCAAATAGGGAAAGGAGTACATCCAGGATGTATATTGTCACTCTGCTTATTTAACTTATATGCAGAGAACATCATGAGAAACACTGGGCTGGATGAAGCACAAGCTGGAATCAAGATTGCCGGGAGAAATATAAATAACCTCAGATATGCAGATAATACCACCCTTATGACAGAAAGTGAAGAAGAACTAAAGAGCCTCTTGCTGAGAGTGAAAGAGGAGTGAAAAAGTAGGCTTACAGCTCAACATTCAGAAAACTAAGATCATGGCATCTGGTCCCATCACTTCATGGCAAAGAGATGGAGAAACAGTGGAAACGGTGGCAGACTTTATTTTGGGGGGCTCCAAAATCACTGCAGATGGTGACTGACTGAAGCCATGAAATTAAAAGACACTTACTCCTTGGAAGAAAAGTTATGACCAACCTAGACATCATATTAAAAAGCAGAGATATTACTTTGCCAACAAAGCTCCATCTAGTCAAAGCTGTGGTTTTGCCAGTAGTCATGTATGGATGTGAGAGTTGAGAGTCCCTTGGACTGCAAGGAGATCCAACCAGTCCATCCTAAAGAAAATCGGTCTTGAATATTCATTGGAAGGACTGATGCTGAAGCTTAGACTCCAATACTTTGGCCACCTGATTCGAAGAACTGACTCATTGGAAAAGACCCTAATGCTGGGAAAGACTGAAGGCAGGAGAAGGGGATGACAGAGGATGAGATGGCTGGATGGCCTCACCGACTCAATGGACATGAGTTTGGGTAAGCTCTGGGAGTTGGTGATGGACAGGGAGGCCTGGCATGCTGCAGTCCATGGGGTTGCAAAGAGTCGGACACGACTGAGCGACTGAACTGTAGGTCTGCGAGCACATAAATAAAGAAGATGGGCCACACCCAGCCAGTTTTCTACAGATACTTCTCTCTGTCTCCTTACAGAGATAAATACTGGCCCTTTCTTAGCTTCAGTGGACCCTAAGTCAGGGTGAGTTCAGGCCTTTACATCCACATGGAAACTGAAGTAGACTTTATGGGAAGAGTGAGTCTTACGCTTAAGAGCTGCCTGGTGGAATATCAAGAACGTAAGGGAGGGTTCTTTTCTAGTAAAATATACTAAGGACTCTGCTTGGGAATAGAGCTAAATGCCTCTAGAAACAGGCAAAATGCTGTTACACATTTAGAGGAAAATCTAAAAGGGCATGCACCCCAGGGAGAGGGAACATGCTGGTCTAAATTTGTGTCAAGGTGTGAATGATTAGTGACAGATCTCTTCCTGAGAAGAAACTTTCATAGTGGTTGGACAACAAATAGAAAATGGAAAGACTCTACCAAAAAATATGGGAGAGGCTTCCAGGGCAGCGAAAGTCAAATCACTGACATCACCGTTTTTCCAGGACTTACACTTATCCCACAGCAATTCAAAGAGAGAATTACAGAAAGTAAGATAGAGCAGCCAAAGAATAGTAATGGGCACTAAAATAGAGTGCAGTCAGGGACTAGTCATTGAGGGAAGTGTAATTTTTTAGGAACTATAACTTATTTTTGCCTTTTGACAAATGGTCTTTCCATGCATGTAGCTCTGCTGCGTTAGACCTTTAAAGGCTCTTATATAAGGTGTTATTGTTAGGAGCAAGATTGAGATAGAAGAGACGGCATAGAGTTCTGTGGAGATGCAGTCATAAAACCGCACTTGGACCAGAAATAAATGATCATTGCCACACTTTTGCCGGTCCTTCACACCACCTGGAATTGTCTCAAATGGGCAGAAAAAAAGTATATCAATGTTGGCCTACATTCCCACAAATGACTAAGAGCTGGCTGGCTGTGGAAAGAGTGTTTTTAGGTCAAATCCCATGACAATGAGCTTCAAGTAGTGTGGAGGACTGCTCGAATGCTTCCAGGGTTCTGCAATTTGGTTGTACCAAATATGGCTCAAAAATCACTCCCAAATACCTGAAAACCATTCCAAGGAAACAGGCCCTATTTGAATTAATTATGACTTAAGATATACAGCTTACAGACTATAATTTTGAAAAATTTGGATATTGTGATACCTAACTCCCTTGCCATGGCTTCGTTTTTCCTGCCAGAACCAACTATGCCACCACATTCTCTCTTTCTGCTAGAAAAAAAAGACTTCCATCTCTCTTTTCCCTGTTAGCCATGGCCACAGATATCATTTTTGTCGTTACCAGTGAGTACTCTCATGGACCATATTGCCCACATATTTCACCATGCAACTAAATTTTTTTTTTTTTTTTTTTTTTTTTGGCTTTAGAGGAAAATCCACTGGGACAATTAGAAATTCTACACACACCAAAAAAGAAAGAAAAGTTGCTAATTGGAATACCAGCCTAGATAAGAGAGCTTTCCTCAGTGGAGCCCTACTTAAAAGAGACACTATTTGTGAAATATTTGTCTCTGGCAAGAGATCCCAGAATGCAGAACTCAATGTGTAGAATTTAAAATGATGTCCCTTTGCCTTCTTCTTTCACCTAGACTTTAAAGGGCTGTATCTGTCTTGTTCACTACTGTGTCTTGGTAAGTAACGAAGTGCCTAAGATATGGTAAATACTCAATACATGTTTCTGAAATGAATAAATGTGGATAAATAATGAACGCGTCAATGGGTCAGTAAAATGTTTTATGATTCTTCCTTTTAACTGTGACCTGCTATCCCACAAATTCTATGGAAAAATATATTTTTCCAAACCCTAGAATCCAGCTCTATGCCCAAGATTGTCTGGCTTTCCAGAACTCTTTCCTCCATCCTCACTAGCTGGCCCTGGTTTCCAGACAGCAGGACATCTCCTTTATCCCTTCCCAACCTCCTTCTATTTCCTACTGATCCCCACAGATAAGACAAACACTGTTCTAACTCCAAGTTCAGAGCAAAACTAAAACACATTCAAGAGAAAACAGCACCCAGGAAAAAATACCTATTTGCCTTGCTATGCTCCCCTTCAAACCCTAATTTCAATCATTCATGTGTTCATGGACTAGTTCATTCATTCTTCTCACAAATATTATATGTCAATTATACCTAAACTTCAAAAATAGAAATGCCTAAATAAACATACAAATAAACAAAATTTAAACACTGAGTTACTTTTCAGCACTATTAGCAATAATGATCCAAAGATACTTCCAGGAGTTACAATTCAGTAATCAAAATCTGGCAAAAGAGAATTTATTCCTAGCACTGATGTGCCAGGTTACTCCTAGTGCTGAATCCCATTTCACTGATGATGATTATAGGGAAACCAACATTACTGAGCCTCTCCTGTGTGCCAGGCACTGTACTGGACACTTTTCACATGTCATAAAATATCATTACTATGGAACATGAACGATGTCCTTGGATACTGTTTTATTACACTGAGTCTGCATGTCCAGGAGAGTCCTCCAGCTCCCCACACTTCCAGAGTCCCCTGGCTGCTGTGAAGCCAATAAGTGAGTCATAGCTAATACAAGCAACTGTAGCTATCCAGTCACAGATGTCACAGATCTTGCTTGTATTTACAGAAGTCTGATCCCACCAGGATAAATACTGGTTTGGGGTATTATTTAATGTTATAAGATTTGTTGTTGTTCAGTTGTGAAGTCATGCCCAACTCTTTGCAACCCTGTGGACTGCAGCATGCCAGGCTTCCTTGTCCTTCTCTATCTCCCAGAGTTTGCTCAAACTCATGTCCATTGAGTAGGTAATGCCATCCAACCATCTCATCCTCTGTCTCCCCCTTCTCCTCCTGCCCTCAATCATTCCCAGAATCAAGGTATTTTCCAATGAGTCAGCTCTTCGCATCGGGTGACCAAAGCATTGGAGCTTCAGCTTCAGCATCAGTTCTTCCAATGACGGTTGATTTCCTTTAGGATTGATTGGTTTGATCTCCTGGCTGTCCCAGGGACTCTCAACAATCTTCCTGCATTACACCCAGGCTTTACAAGAAATCTGACTGCAAGTTAGTCACAGTGGATAACTGAGTATCTGAGAATGAACATTTTGGGATAAGTCTTTGACTTTATTAAACTTTGACCAAAGGAGCATATCCGTATCTCTTTTTTTTTGTTTGTTTATTTGTTATTTTTGCCTGTTCCTCCCTTCCCTCACATTTCTTTTTCTTTTCTCATTTGCGCCTCTGCCTTCCTCTTCTTCCTCCTCTGCCTTATCCTCAGGTCCCTCTCCCCATCTCTAAATGTGAATGGTTGTTTTCATGACTCTTGTGTTTGGGAACATTCAACAGAGTTCACCATCCAACATGCCTCTAGGTCTGAAGACCTCCTTTTGAGCGTCAGGAAAGTCAAGGTGGTTTTCCAGGTGTGTAAGTCCTAGTGTGTGCCAATGTAATGCACCAAATCACCTGGGGAAAGAGTATAAGATTTTCCAGTGTCCAGATGAGCCAATGAAATATGCTTTAAATTCCTGAAATATAGATTGACTACATTTTGTGAAAAGATTCTCTGTTATAACTGAAACCTGGCAGAAGGGGGAGCAACCGGAGGGGACTTTCTCCTCTCTGCCTTGAAACCCCCCAGGGGAAATAAGGTTTCACTTTTAAGCACGTCTGGTTGCCAGTGAATTCAGTATGATTGAACTTCACACTTTAGATTCCACGAAATTTCCTTTAAAAATAAAACTCTTGAAATTTGACCTTTTATAGCCATAAAATTCCACACTATTTAACACATTTACCAGAACCTGAAATGATGAGTGAACATCTTGATTCATTTTAGGATAATAAGTATCTGATAAAACAGGACCCTTAGGGGCATCTCTGAGGTTTTATAATTAACTTGAGCTGTCATCAGTGCATTATCTCTGTTATCTTACTAATTAATTATGCTTGTTACACAGCCAAAGCGAATGTGGGTAAAATGGTGAAAGTGAAAATATTCCTTTTGAATAGGTGAACAGGCCTGAAACAGACATAGAAAGTCTAAGCACTAAATTTCAGAGTCAGAGATGGCTTATCTTTCAACTGCTCCTCTAAATTGGCATTATTTCACAAAATCTTCCATTTCCCACAACCCTCTCTTTCAAAAGCATAAATCAATAAATGTGATGTGTTGGAAGACTGCACCATTATACAGATGTCTATCTATACTAAATAAAATCATAATTTCCCAATATTTCAGAATTTCAAAGTATTCTTATCTTGTTTGTAACCCAACCAAGCTCTGATGTACAAGTACTAACAAACTCATAAGGCATGCCTATTGTATGGGATTCAAGAATTGAGAAGATTATCCAGACAATTCATTGTATAATACTATCATCAGCAATAGATTCTGGCTCCTAAACTCCTCTTCTGCTAAAGGTAATACTGTATTTGGATGACAATGATGACCCACACAACCCCAATCACATTCTACTTATTTGTGCCTAGGCAGATCATAAATGCTAAGGATTTCCTTACTTCTACTCTTCATATGAATATAAAACTGTACAAGGAAATGTACCCAAATATTAGTGACAATTAACTATGAATAGTGGTATAAAGAGTTATTTATTTTTTAAAATAAAAATAAAGTCTTCAAGTTTTTTTGACTAGAATAATTTTTTTCTAGAATAACTAGAAAAATAACTGGATCACTTTTCAAATAAGTAGGACAGGTTGACAAAAGACAAAAAAGAAAATAGACTGAAAAGACCACAATAGTTGTAGGCCCCAGAGCTCTCATTTAATTGGGTTTTCTCCATCTAAATGAGTTTCAGTTCCCTAGAATTTGTCTACAGTGCTCTGTCTTCACCCATGATGAAGGATTCCCAAGTCTTCATATCACAGCCCTGAACTCTACCCCTCATCTTTCATTAGTCACCTCTTCTAAGTACTGACTGCATGGAATCTCCCTCTAAATTGCTTCTGGACTCACATACTTTCTCAATGACAGTAAATGTAGGTAGCTAAAATCCTCTCTTCTCCATCTCCTACCTGTGTATGCCATAAGGTCCTGAACATAAGACCTTGATCATTTGCACTTATTTGACTCCCACTGATTGAAAGACTTGGCAGATTCTAGTCTGGCAACAATATATTTAAACTCTGTCTCTTGAAACCATAGAGGAAATAGGATACAGAATTCATTCCATGTCTGCAAGTGCTAGGAAACAGCATTAAGCAGCTGCTGCATTCCACCTCAAATGTAGACACATGTAGTGAAAGGTAGAATGAGTCTAACAATGAGAGTTTATACTTGAGCATGGTGGAAATTTTAAAACTCTTTAAGATCTTCCAGGATGGAAATATGCAGCTATTAATAGCCTCTAATTAAAACAGATAGGCTTTGCTGGATTTGAACATTCTTCTTAATGGCCATACCTACTAGCTAAATGAGGCAGACGGACAGAAGGAAAGTGACAAACATTTTCAGCAAGGCGTTGGATTGCAAAAAAAGACCTGTTTGGTTGACTCAAGACTTTTTTTTTTAATCAACCTATTTTGATACTGAGTAGATGGAGATCAGCTCTGGGTGTTCTTTGGAAGGAATGATGCTAAAGCTGAAACTCCAGTACTTTGGCCACCTCCTGCGAAGTGCTGACTCACTGGAAAAGATTCTGATGCTGGGAGGGATTGAGGGCAGGAGGAGAGGGGGACAACAGAGGATGAGATGGCTGGATGGCATCACCGACTCAATGGACGTGAGTTTGAGTGAACTCCGGGAGTTGGTGATGGACAGGGAGGCCTGGCGTGCTGTGATTCATGGGGTGGCAAAGAGTCGGACACAACTGAGCGACTGAACTGAACTGAACTGAACTGAGATGTATCTATTCTGGAAGAAAATGGAAACTAATGTTTTCTGAGGTTGGCTAAAGATTCCTTAGGACTTGATGAGAGGATGTGGAGGTCGCAACTGTGTGGCTACTGGGGACCAACCAGTAAATAATATTTATTGGGAGAATACCTGAGAGTAAAATCATCTTCCTTTTTTTTTTTTATTCATGTTGGGCGCCGTGGAATGAATAAGAATAGATGAGACAATCTCTGTTGTCTCCCCAAATGCTTTCCATCTTTTGTCTGAAACAGCCAATATGAATTTTCCCAATATTTCAGAACATTAACAGATCTTAGAAGAAGTCACTAGGGGACATTATTTTTAAAAAAGCAAGGGAATTCCAAAAAACATCGACTTCTGCTTCATTGACTGTGCTAAAGCCTTTGACTGTGTGGATCATGACAAACTGGAAAATTCTTAAAGAGATGGGGATACCAGACCACCGTATCTATCTCCTGAGAAACCTGTACATGGGACAAGAAGCAACAGTTAGAACCGGACATGGAGAAATGCACTGGTTCAAAATTGGGAAAGGAGTAGATCGAGGCTACATATTGCTATCCTGCTTATTTAACTTATATGCAGAATACGTTGTGCAAAATTCTGGGCTGGATGACTTACAAGCTGGAATCAAGATTGCCAGGAGAAATATCAACAACCTCAGATAAACAGAGGATACCACCTAGTGGCAGAAAGCTAAGAGGAACTAAAGAGCCTCTTGATGAAGGTGAACGAGGAGAGTGAAAAAGCTGGCTTAAAACTCAACAATCAAAAAACTAAGATCATGGCATATGGTCCCATTACTTTGTGGCAAACAGGGAAGCAGTGAGAGATTTTATTTTCTTAGGCTCCAAAATCACTGTGCATGGTGGCTGCAACCATGAAATTAAAAGGTGCTTGCTCCTTGGAAAGAAAGCCATGACAAACCTAGAGAGCATATTAAAAAGCAGAGACATCACTTTGCTGACAAATTCCATGTAGTCAAAGCTATAGTTTTTCTAGTAGTCATGTACCAATGTGAGAGTTGGACCATAAAAAAGAGTGAGCACTGAAGAATTGATGCCTTCAAACTGTGGTGCTGGAGAAGACTCTTGAGAGTCCCTTGGACAGCAAAGAGATCAACTAGTCAATCCTAAAGGAAATCAACCCTGAGTATTCATTGGAAGGACTGATGCTGAAGCTCCAATACTTTGGCCACCTGATGCGAAGGGCTGACCCATTGGTAAAGGCCCTGATGCTGGGACAGATTGAGAGCAGGAGGAGGAGGAGTTGGATGGCATCACCAACTCACTGGACATGAGTTAGAACAAACTCCAGGAGATAGTGAAGAGCAGGGAAGCCTGGCATGCTGTAGTCCATGTGGTCACAGAGTCGAACATTACTTAGTGACTGAACAACAATGGAACATTAATCAATAAGCCTATGAAACTAGAACTGACTTCTAAATTTAAATGCCATAATAGGTACATCTCGGACAGGCTCAAAAATTCTGATCGTTAGCCTGTGGACTATAGCAGGATTGTAGACCTGCTGACTGCACCACACTGTGAAGACAGTCCCAATAAAATATTGATACATAAAGCTGCCTTTGGTGAAACTGAAATAAAATGCTTAGGTTTTATTTAACATCAGAAGTAAATCTTGAATTCATAATAATAGCATCAAGCATTATAAAAAAATGTGAATATTATCTAAGAGCAACCCTCAGTCTACCTAGGCCTTTCAAATAATACTATTATACAAGAATCATGGATCTAAGGGAAGGCAGGCAGAATGAAAAACCTGGAAAAATATCTATGTTGAACCTCACCTGGGTCATCTCACCTCAATCAGATTTTCTCTACATGAACATCAAGGTCTACATATTTATATACTAAGCATCTGTATTCTACCTGTAATGGGTGATTCAGAAAAAATAAATGGCCCTCTGGCCTCAAGTTGTACGTTTTGATTATGTAGATCCATTGCCACATTTGAAGGAAATAACACAACTCAGTATCTGACAGGGTGTAAAAGTAGCTCTTTTATGATTGTTCAGGGTTGGAGCAAATATCAACCTCTTATTTTAAAAAAAGTTTTATCATAAAATTAAACCCTGCGATTTTTGTCTTTTAAAAAGCTCTTCTTAATGGTTCCAATTTCAAGTATTTATTAGATTATAAATAGTGTCAACAGAAATAACTTTTCTTTCCCCATAAAGGAAACTCAGGAAAGAAGAAGGCCTCTCAGGAACCTAAAATTTACAAAGGACAAGCATCCACTTCTGAAAATATTATTTGAGCTTTAGAACTTTATACATAGAATTTATCTCAGATATATTTTCTTAAAAGCCATGTCTCCACAGTAAAAAGAGGGAAGCCAACAGTAAGAGCAACTAGGGTTCATTATGATTTCAGGAGGATTTCTGGTCCGCACTGAGGTGCTGATGGTGACCACTGCTCTGAGTGCTAAGTCGTTCAGTCATGTCCGACTCTTAGCAGCCCTACGGGCTATAGCCCAGTAGCCTCCTCTGTCCATGGAGATTCTCCAGGCAAGAATACTAGAGTGGGTTGCAATTTCCTCCTCCAGGGATCTTCCCCATTCAGGGACAGAACCCACATTTCTTATGTCTCCTGCGTTGGCAGGCAGGTTCTTTACCACCAGAGCCACTTGGAAAGCATTGCTCAAATTCCTACAAAAATTACATAAACTTCCACTGGACGGATGTAAACCCCATTTAGGCGGA
The DNA here is from genome assembly GCF_027580195.1 of Bos mutus. Lineage (NCBI taxonomy): Eukaryota > Metazoa > Chordata > Mammalia > Artiodactyla > Bovidae > Bos > Bos mutus. Next base: position 22,802,292 of record NC_091619.1, on the reverse strand, counting down.
AAAGCATTAAGAGCAAGCTCCCAGCAAAACACTAACTGGATAAACTTTTGTTTCTGATGCCACAGCCAGGATGACATCTGAAGGGTTTATACAATAGGAAAAAAAGAAAAAGATTTTCTAATTATTGACACAGAATATACTGGACAACACTAGGCCAGACAGATATGTATACAACCTTCCCACTTGTAGAAAATAATATTTGAATTAACAAAATGCATTTGCACATACCAATATTACTATAATTTTGATGAGATAGATCCCTCACGTATGTTGAATGTATATACCTTGGTTTCAGTTTCCAATAAAGTTATAATGTTTCAACCAGAAGAAAAAAAAACTATCTTTTTTTCATACATCTCTTTCACCCATTCTTACTAGAGCTCCTTTAAAGTTCTGCCTATTTAATGGCCTAAATTTAATATCTCATTATTATTTGAATTTGTGTTTCTCTACTAGTGAATTTTAGCATCATTTTACTGGCTTGTAGCCATTTGAATTTACTCATAGTTACTAGAATTTTTAACTGTGTAAAGTGGAAGCATAAAAAAGTTAAAACAATTAATGTTACATTGTAATGTAAGCAATGTACCCACTCTCCAGATTTAACACTTTGATATTTTGCCTATTTGCTACAGTTTTTTAAATAAATAAAATTTTCAAATATGGTTGATGAATTTCCTCCCCTACTACATCCTATTCTTTCCTTTTCTTCTAAAAAAAATAACCAATATCCTGGAGCTAGTGTACATTTTCTCAGTATTTTCATACTTTTACCTAAAATATATTAATCCAAATTTGCATTTTTAGTTGCTCTACTGGTATGGACATTAGACCTTCTATTACTACTTTTTATCCAGTTCAGTTCAGTCACTCAGTCGTGTCCGACTCTTTGTGACCCCATGAATCGCAGCACGCCAGGCCTCCCTGTCCATCACCAACTTCCGGAGTTCACTCAGACTCATGTCCATCGAGTCAGTGATGCCATCCAGCCATCTCACCCTCTGTCATCCCCTTCTCCTCCTGCCCCCAATCCCTCCCATCATCAGAGTCTTTTCCAATGAGTCAACTCTTCGCATGAGGTGGCCAAAGTACTGGAGTTTCAGTTTTAGCATCAGTCCTTCCAAAGAACACCTCGGACTGATCTCCTTTAGGATGGACTGGTTGGATCTCCTTGCAGTCCAAGGGACTCGCAAGAGTCTTCTCCAACACCACAGTTCAAAAGCATCAATTCTTCAGCACTCAGCTTTCTTCAGGTACCTTCAAATTTCAACATGGGTATTTAACATAAAATTTAAAGCTATTTAAGAATCAATATTCTGTCCTTCAGAAAAATGCAGGACCCTGAGTTCATTAACTCTGATACCTACCTCCCATATTCTGTGATTTTTAAAAATCTACCTGTTCACTGATTCCTTGGCATTCTGTTCCTTCTTACAGCTTTCTCCTCCTTTTGAGTCCCTTCCTTCTGCAAAATGGCCTTTCAGTGAAATATATGAATTGACAATACTCTTGAATAAGAGTTTACAAATCTAGGCTGATGGGACTTCTGACTTAGCTCTTTATGGGTTTTACTCTGTTGACTTTATCTAATTTTTCCTTTAGACAGCTTCTTTAGTCTCTTGTTACATTTAACTGTCTTTTTTTTATTCTTTGTAATACAGTTTGTTTGACTATAAAGTTTAAATATATTTTTCTTAGTCTTGCTCAAGTACATTTTTAACAGATATTAAGAATTTTTCTTCTGAAAAAAAACCTTAGTAATTACTTATTTTTTAATATTACCTGTCCTTTAGTCTCTCAGTTTTCCTCCTCCGTAGCTTCTGTTAGATATATATTATCCTTTTATTTCTAACCTCCATGTTTCTTACTCTTGTTCATATTTTCTATGCTTTTGTGTATCTATGCCACATTCTAGGCAATCACCTCATCTCTTCTGTTACAGGGGTTTGCATTTCAGCCCTTCCCTTTCATAGGTCTACAACTGCTTCTAGTTTCTTGGACCTATACCTGAGTTTAATATCCCTCTGTACTTCCAGTAAAGACATTCATGTCAATATATACAAAGCAGAGAAACTCAGATGGTGACAAGTGTCAAAATCATGTCAAGTAGAGTATTTATTTGTCTGAAAGATAGCTTTATTTTATCCTCACTCTTAAATCTTTTACTAGGTAAAAAAAAAAAAAAAAAAAAAAAAAAAACTTCTAGGTGTACATTTTTTCCTCCTCAAATTCTTGAGGAGTTTGGCATGGAGAAAATACTAAATGTGGATAACATATATTCTTTTTAAATAGCTGAAGATTTCTCCTACAGAATAATTATTAAACTCTCCATGTCACCTTGCAATACAGAACTATGGTATGAGACATCTGCTAAAAGGAAAGGACTTCTGGTTTACATAGGGAGGAATCTTCCAGCATTCAGACTGCCAAAGATGGTGTGGACACTCTCCAAAGATACTAAGATCCCCATCATTGGAGAGGCTTTCAAGTATAAAGAGGACAACCAAAGCAGACAAACATTTGGCAAGAACGTTGCAGAAGGGATTTAAGTATCATATGATGGCTGAAATGATTGGTCTCCTAGGTTTCTTCCAGAACTGAGAACCTCTAATTCCTTTCCATGACTTAGATACAATTCCGTAGTATTTGCTCTTACGGAATGGTTCAATATTTATTAATTAGGTGAAGATCTCTATATTACTCAGATCCCCAATCTCAGTGCCTTATAAAAACAAACATTTCTTTCTCTGCTCACATTACACAAGATTTGCAGTTTGGCTGTGGTTCTGCCAGACTGTGCTGAAAATAGCTCAATTTAGGCAGCTCTGTGTGTCTTCACATTCTGAGACCAGACTGAAGAATCAGTCATTAACTGGAGCTATTCTCAGAATGGAGGGCAAAAACTCAAAAGGGGTGGGAAGAGCAGAGCCAAACCTTGGCTTGGAGTGTCTTGTGTCATCTGCTTATATTCCATTGGCCAAAGCAAGTCATATGGCCAGACCCAAAGTCAATGAGAGTGGGAAATAAGCACCTACAAGAAAGCTTAACAAGGACAGAAAAGAGGCAGTGGTGTGTTGAAGCCAGCTTATACTGACTTGCAAGAGCCAATATTTTAATTTCAGGAATTTGGCTGACTGGTTGTTAAATCATCAGTATTTTGAAATCAACCATGATGGAAATATTTACACCATGAAAGTTGGAAAATGCTACAAATCAGACTTCTGTCTGCCCTAAGAGCCACTTGTTAAACACTTACCAGCACACCACTAGAAGGAACCAATAGTTGTAAACAAAACTGTCTACCATTATTTCCTCGGCAACCAGGGCCTCTAGGAGGCCAACAGTAGCAATGAATGAATAATACATAAAAATCCTTCAAGGTGTGTCTCTTCTCCATAGCAGGAGGTCATAGTACTGGTTTTCTTGGCTCACTGGAAAGAAATCAGTGTCCTGTAAGCCCTCTAAAATCACCTTCTGGCTCAACAAGCTGAAGCAAAACCAAGAAGGTAAAAACCCACTTACCCCACCCTATCTTTAATGAGCTCAGTTTAGGGTCTTCTGTTTCCTTGGCAACATACCTGACACTAAAACTACTTCCAGTTCCCACTTTTCTTAGCTGCTTTGAGTGTTTCCAGTAAATACTTCCATGCCTTTCCGCTCTCTTGGCATACTCTATGGCTGTCACCCCACATGAGCTTTTGGGATGGTTTCCAGGCTGGGCCCCCCACTTTAGCACATAGTCCCTTCCTTAAACTGGGCTCTAATTGAGTCCAACATTTTCTTTCCTGCAGTGTGGGCTGGATAGTGCTAAATGCTGTCACTTAAGGAACCCCAGGTGCAAAGGCTGGACCTCCCCCACCCCACCCTGTCATCTGTGCACCTCCCACACTCACCAATTGACCTATACTGTCAAGAATTCCTAAGCCAGAGTGTGAAGTGGGAGTATTTGTGGATTCCCTCTGGAGACTGTCCCATCCTAAGGATGATGAAAGGATTAAGGAGAAACCAACTTGAAAGGATACCAATAGGTTTCGGCAGAACTGCCTCCGGAAAACACCAAAGCTGTGTTTCTGCACAGAACCCATGGCCATTTGCCCCCTCTGTCCTTCCTCTATTGCTCCCAATTTCCCTCTCTTGCCTCCACCCTGCCCCCGCCCTCGTCCCAGAGGGCTGGTTCCAATTGCAGGGCCATTCCCGCAGCAATCTCTGGCAACTGGAGTGAAAGGTGCCGACAAAGAGGCCCTCTCCACAGCTCCCTTTTCACAAGAAGCATGTATCCAATTAAAGGATTTTAATTAAAATGCTTTCTGTAGCATCCTGTTTCTACTCACTGTTATAAATTAAACTTGACATTCTCTGATTTAACAGGTGGGTGAGATTATTCTGAAAGCTGCCAGATGAGAGGAAATGGAAGGGAGGCTGAAGCAAGCTGTGTGCCTGGGAGCATGAGCATGTGCGTGAGAGTGTGTGCACAAGTGCGTGCTTGTATACAAGTGTGTGATTATGTGTGCATGTGTCTGTCTTTAAATTGATATTAAAGTGTTTGATTTTGAATGGAAAAGTCATGATATGACAAGGAGACACCAAAAGAAAGCAGAACCTCAACGGAAAAATTAGAACCTCATGCAATATCCTGAAAATCTCAGTCAGCCCTCCCCATTTGCACATTTCTCATGATGACATTCTTTTCTAAGCATCAGCTCAGAAAGACCCATAACTCCATTTGTTGATTTCCATAATGATGTTTTAATCCATGCTACTTTATGCAAGGGGATAAGAGGGAGGGAGTTTCAGCACTAGTATGACAGGTTTCAGCCATTACAAGTTTCACTTACAAGGTACTTTATAGTCAGTCCCCAAATTAATGCTTCAAGGAGTTACCATGGGCTATGCATTGTACCTTTGGAAAAATCTGGCCACTTCTAGGGCCTCCTATGTTCCAACGAAAGTAGTTTGCTCTCTAACCCTATACATGAAGTGTGCTATCTTAACACATGTTGTTGCCCACATCATTCTCCCTGCCTGCCTGAACCATTTCTCCCCAAAATCACTTTTTCCTTCCAGATTCTGCCCCATCTCCACTCCCCCATGACATTCTTCTTGACCACTCCAGCCATGCTTTCTGCTTTAAATACCTAGCACATTCATTCATTTACTCAACTGGATCAAGAACTGTTGTAGGTGCTGAAGGTATATCAGTGAACAATAAGAAACTAAACCAACATAAAATTTGTTCAGTGGGGGATATATGCTGGGCTTCCCTGGTAGCTCAGAAGCATAGACCCCGCCTGCCAATACAAGAGACCCAGGTTTGATCCTGGAGATGCCCTGGAGAAAGAAATGACAACCCACTCCAGTATGCTTGCTGGAATGGTCTCATGGACAGAGGAGCCTCATGAGCTACAGTCCATAGGGTCACAAAGTGACCTGGACATGACTGCTGGACATGACTGAGCACACACAGATACATGCTAGGAAGAGATATGGAACAAGTTTAAGTGGGCAGAGTGTTGTTTCTGTTTTACCTAATTCTGTTGTCATTATTTAAAGTTTGTAAGTGTACATCCCATTTCTACAATTGGGTTGTAATTTCCTTGAAGATGGGAATTATATCTAATACTTAAGCATCATATTCAAAATATTTAACATGACTATAGCAGAGGTACTCTTCAGTCAGAGTAGATCTCAACCATCCTACTCTGGCCAGCACCCCTACTAAACTTCCTTGCATCCTCCAGGCTACATTATTGCTCAATATATTTTGGTCAACATATTGACTTCATAATAGCATTTTACGCTATTATCTAAATAGCATAGTTTCCTCATATTATCTAAATGGTACACCAGTGGCCTGAAAGAGTTAATTAATTTCAGAGTCTAACTTATTTTTATGAAGAATATGAAGGTTAGGCATTCCTCAAGCAAGGCCAGGCAGTTACTATTGCTGGGTGAATTTCCTTGTCAATCTTGACAATTCATCAGAATTCCTGCCCACTTAGGAAAGATTTTCAAAGAAAAACAAGTCTTAGAAAGTCTTTTATCTGGAAAAGTCCTAAAATTGCAGCTTTACCATTTGAGTTCCTAAGGGAAAGGTGCTCTTACTGTATATTAGAAAGATAATCGACTTTGGATTTAAATAGATCAGGGCTCAAATCCTGGTTGTTTGTCTTAGATACCCAGCCTGGGTTAATTAACTTTTCTGAGGCTTGGTAACTGTAATTGTAAAATAGAAAGCATAATACCAAGCTAGCAGTGTTGTCTTGGAAATTAAATGAAACAAGTTATAAAAGTGCATAGTACCTTCCTGATATGAAATGGATGTTTGTATTCAATGGTAGCTATTTTGTGGTTGTTCTCATTCAGTTCAGTTCAGTCGCTCAGTCATGTCCGACTCTTTGCGACCCCAGGAATTGCAGCACGCCAGGCCTCCCCATCCATCACCAACTCCCGGAGTTCACTCAAACTCATGTCCATTGAGTCGGTGATGCCATCCAGCCATCTCATCCTCTGTCGTCCCCTTCTCCTCCTGCTCCCAATCCCTCCCAGCATCAGAGTCTTTTCCAATGAGTCAACTCTTCGAATGAGGTGGCCAAAGTACTGGAGTTTCAGCTTTAGCATCATTCCTTCCAAAGAAATCCCAGGGCCGATCTCCTTCAGAATGGACTGGTTGGATCTCCTTGCAGTCCAAGGGACTCTCAAGAGTCTTCTCCAACACCACAGTTCAAAAACATCAATTCTTTGGCACTCAGCCTTCTTCACAGTCCAACTCTCACATCCATACATGACCACTGGAGAAACCATAGCCTTGACTAGACAGACCTTTGTTGGCAAAGTAATGTCTCTGCTTTTCAATATGCTATCTAGGTTGGTCATAACTTTTCTTCTAAGGAATAAGCGTCTGTTAATTTCATGGCTGCAGTCACCATCTGCAGTGATTTTGGAGCCCCAAAAAATAAAGTCTGACACTGTTTCCACTGTTTCCCCATCTATTTCCCATGAAGTGATGGGACCAGATGCCATGATCTTTGTTTTCTGAATGTTGGCTATTATCATATAAAATAGTACAACCCCACATGTGGTCCGATGGTAAATAATACATATAGACTCACCTTCACACACCTGTGGATACCTATATATGACTTATTTTCTCCAAAAGCTCAGAGTTCCAATTTTACTTAGCTTCCACTGCCCCTTATCCAGCAAAGAGAAGAGATATTTACACCTCAAAAATACAGCATCCCTCAATAATGCAAGGTCTTTGAGAACATGCAGCTCAGCTTCCCTTTCTCTGTATCTTTACTTCTTCCCATCACATGTCTATGTCATTCCTGGTGTAAGGCTCCACCTACAATATGAAATACAACATGGAGCTGAAGAGCAGGAGAAGAGTAATTGACATGATTGAAGGACCTATGGAGTGAGTGATTAGATGAGCTGCTAAGACTTTTGAACAAGACTGAATGAGAACATACTAGGATCTACTGAATCATGTCTGTTCATCTGGTGAACACACTCTTTTACAGGAGACAACTGCCTCAAGCTGGAAAGAGGCAAACCTAGAGGAAATAAATAAATGTCAATTTCCACCATAGGTTCTATGATTATGGAACTTATTACTGCCAAGAAGGGATGCAAGATGAAACTATAAATGGCTGCAAAAATGAGTGAGAAAAACCCATAAAAGACTGGCCTATCTTAGAGTATGTTAAAGGAAATGGGAACCTGTAAGGTGTAGTGGCAACGATCAACAAGCATTTACTAAAGCCAGGACTTGGGCTAAGTGTAGATGGAGAAGCAAAGAAGTATAGACAAGGTCTCAGGCTGAAGAGATTATAAAATAAAAGTGAGATGTGCCCATACATGGCCACAGGCAACTTAGAATATGATCAGCAATAAAATGCTCTGGACAATTAAAAGGGAGAGTGCTGTGCCTTTTCATTTGAAGGCTTCAGAAAAAGGTAGCATTCCACACTGAAGAAGGGGTGGAATCTGTGCAGTTAGAAATTAGAGACAAGGCCATTGAAAGGAGAGAGGAAAGACTGAAGTGAGATTGATACTCAGTGTAAGGGGGCCCAACTGCTTTTCTACTGCTAGGCCCATTCCTCCTCACCCACCCCAATGGTGGGGACAAGGGTGAGGAAATGAAGGAAAAGTTAAGACAAAGATAAGAAAGGTAAATCCTGAAAGATGACACTGTGAAAGTGCTGCACTCAACATGCCAGCAAACTTGGAAAACTCAGCAGTGGCCACAGGACTGGAAAAGGTGAGTTTTCATTCCAATTCCAAAGAAAGGCAATGCCAAAGAATGGTAAAGCTACCACACAAATGCACTCATTTCACACACTAGTAAAGTAATGCTTAAAATTCTCCAAGCTAGGCTTCAGCAATACATAAACTGTGAACTTCCAGATGTTGAAGCTGCTTTTAGAAAAGGCAGAGGAACAAGAGATCAAATTGCCAACATCCAATGGATCATCAAAAAAGCAAGAAAGTCCCAGAAAAACATCTATTTCTGCTTTATTGACTATGCCAAAGCCTTTGACTGTGTGGATCACAATAAACTGTGGAAAATTCTGAAAGAGATGGGAATACCAGACTACCTGACTGGCCTCTTGAGAAACCTATATGCAGGTCAGGAAGCAACAGTTAGAACTGGACATGGAACAACAGACTGGTTCCAAATAGGAAAAGGAATACGCCAAGGCTGTATATTGTCACCCTGCTTATTTAACTTATATGCAGAGTCAGATCAGATCAGATCAGATCAGTTGCTCAGTCGTGTCGACTCTTTGCGACCCCATGATTTGCAGCACGCCAGGCCTCCCTGTCCATCACCAACTCCCGGAGTTCACTGAGACTCACCATGAGAAACACTGGGCTGGAGGAAGCACAAGCTGGAATCAAGATTGCTGGGAGAAGTATCAATAACCTCAAATATGCAGATGACACCACCCTTATGGCAGAAAGTGAAGAAGAACTAAAGAGCCTCTTGATGAAAGTGAAAGAGGAGAGTGAAAAAGTTGGCTTAAAGCTCAACATTCAGAAAACGAAAATCATGGCATCTGGTCCCATCACTTCATGGCAAATAGGTGGGGAAATAGTGGAAACAGAGGCTGACTTTATTTTTCTGGGCTCCAAAATCACTACAGATGGTGATTGCAGCCATGAAATTAAAAGATGCTTACTCCTTGGAAGGAAAGTTATGACCAACCTAGAAAGCTTATTAAAAAGCAGAGATATTACTTTGCCAACAAAGGTCTGTCTAGTCAAGGCTATGGTTTTTCCAGTGGTCATGTATGAATGTGAAAGTTGGACTAAAAAGAAAGCTGAGCGCTGAAGAGTCAATGCTTTTGAACTGTGGTGTTGGAGAAGACTCTTCAGAGTCCTTTGGACTGCAAGGAGATCCAACCAGTCCATCCTAAAGGAGATCAGTCCTTGGTGTTCATTTGAAGGACTGATGTTGAAGCTGAAACTCCAATACTTTGGCCACCTGATGTGAAGAGCTGACTCATTTGAGAAGACCCTGATGCTGGGAAAGATTGAGGGCAGGAGGCGAAAGGGACGAGAGAGGATGAGATGGTTGGATGGCATCACCAACTCAATGCACTTGGGTTTGGGTGGACCCTGGGAGTTGGTGATGGACAGGGAGGCCTGGTGTGCTGTGGTTCATGGGGTTGCAAAGAGTCAGACATGACTGAGCAACTGAACTGAACTGAACTGTATAATCATAAGGGATTTGATTTAGGTCATACCTGAATGGTCTAGTGGTTTCCCTACTTCAGTTTAAGTCTGAATTTTGCAATAAGGCATTCATAATCTGAGCCACAGTCAGCTCCCTGTCTTGTTTTTGCTGTGTAGAGCTTCTCCGTCTTCAGCTGAAAAGAATATAATCAATCTGATTTCGGTATTGACCATCTAGTGTTGTCCATGTGTAGAGCTTTCTCTTGTGTTGTTGAAAGAGGGTTTTCTATGACCAATGTGTTCTCTTGGCAATACTCTGTTAGCCTTTGCCCTGCTTCATTTTGTACTCCAAGGCCAAATTTGCCTGTTACTCCTAGTATCTCTTGACTTCCTACTTTTGCATTAAAAAAGCAGAGACATTTACTTTTCCAACAAAGGTCTATCTAGTCAAAGCTATGGTTTTTCCAGTAGTCATGTATGGATGTGAGATTTGGACCATAAAAAAGCTGAGTGCTGAAGAATTGATGCTTTTGAACTGTGGTGTTTGAGAAGACTCTTGAGAGTCCTTTGGACTGCAAGGAGATCAAACCAGTCAATCCTAAAGGAAATCAGTCCTTAATACTCATTGGAAGGACTGATGCTGAAGCTGAAACTCCAATACTTTGATCACCTGATGAGAAGAACTGACCCACTGGAAAAGGCCCTGATGCTGGCAAAGATTGAAGGCAGGAAGAGAAGGGGACGACAGAGGATGAAATTGGTGGATGGCATCACCAACTTGATGGACATGAGTTTGAGCAATCTCTGGGAGCTGGTGATGGACAGGGAGGCCTGGCGTGCTGTGGTTCATGGGGTCACAAAGAGTTGGACATGACTGAGCTACTGAACTGAACTGACACTATTGATAAACCTTGGTGAAAGGGAAGTTGAAAATGAACTAAATTATCCTGAAGGGACCCCTTTTCTTCTTTTCAGTCAATTCAGTTCAGTCAGTTCAGTTGCTCAGTCATGTTCAACTCTTTGCTTTACCAAGAAATAAAATACAGTTTCTTAATGTATATATATATATGAAAGGTGTGGTCCAATCTTTCTGTTTTAACTTTAAGATAGTCCCATAGTCTCTTGTACATTTAACTGATGATCCTTCCACAGCAGATGAGTAAACATTTCTTACTAGGCCTGAATTCTACTGCTTAATCCTGATATTCTGAGTCTAGGTTTCTATTCTTTGCTGTCAGTATTTACATTGCAAGAATTTTATGGGTAGTCACTGAGTCCCCTCTTGAAGAATCACAAGCAGATTTTATACCCTTCTTACTCAATGCCGAAAGAATGGACAGAGTGTCATACATAATCCCTCAACAAATTCATCTTTTACTAATGGGTCAGACATGGACTCTCATAAGCAGACTTCTTCCTGGAATGAAAAGCATGGTGCATCTTGGGAGAGTTCTTGGGAAAGTTCATTTCCTTCGGTGCTTTGGAAGAAAATGTTTTGACCCATAAATAGATTTCACTCCAGGGACTTAAAGGGTGGATGACTTGCATGACCATCTATGCTTTAAAACTTGGTTTCAGGGTTTACAATAGCATTCTAAAGTATTCTTCCATATATCCCATACAGTCTCCTATATATCCCATATAGTCTTTTACATATGCTTCTGAGAGGTAATACATGCGAAGGTGGTGGTTAAATGGAAAGGGAGCGAAAATAAGTTGAAAGATGATGTTGGGAAATCGTTTGTGACGCTAAATGTGGCATTTGGGGTAAATTTAGAGCTCTTCCAAGAAGAGGGTTGGAAATCTTTACCAGCCTTTCTTGTGTCACCCATCAGTTGCCCTCTCTCAATGAACCATGATCTGTTTCTGTAGAGTGTATAGCATGGATTATAAGTATGTTTACTTGTGCCTTTATCTGTTTAATGTTCAGTCCTCATATAGCCGCTGATCCTGTCCCACATGCTTTACAATGTTGGTTACTCTTCTTTAGTTTAATAGTTGCTTAGTTTCTTCCTGTTTGTGGGGCCATACACTAAGCCCCTCAGAAATGGGAGTTCATTGTGTGAGTGTGTTAGTGGCCAGTGGGTTGGGCAGGGAGTTAATTCCTTTCAGGCAAGAGTTAGTTGTCAAATAAATTAACACACTTCTTGAGCTGGTAGAGATTCTAGATGTCATTTTCTTTAACCTCCCCACCCCTTCTACTTGATAGACATATAACCTTCTTGTCATTTACCTTTCTTTAGTTCAGTTCAGTTCACTACCTCAGTTGTGTCTGACTCTTTGCAACCCCATGAACCGCAGCATGCCAGGCCTCCCTGTCCATCACCAACTCCCGGAGTTCACTCACACTCACGTCCATCGAGTCAGTGATGCCATCCAGCCATCTCATCCTCTGTCATCCCCTTTTCCTCCTGCCCCCAATCCCTCCCAGCATCAGAGTCTTTTCCAATGAGTCAACTCCTCGCATGAGGTGGCCAAAGTATTGGAGTCTCAGCTTCAGCATCATTCCTTCCAACGAACACCAAGGACTGATCTCCTTTAGGATGGACTGGTTGGATCTCCTTGCAGTCCAGGGGACTCTCAACAGTCTTCTCCAACACTATAGTTCAAAAGCATCTGCTCTTTGGTACTCAGCTTTCTTTATAGTCCAACTCTCACATCCATACATGACCACTGGAAAAACCATAGCCTTGACTAGACAGACCTTTGTCGGCAAAGTAATGTCTCTGCTTTTTAATAAGCTTTCTAGGTTGGTCATAACTTTCCTTCCAAGGAGTAAGCATCTTTTAATTTCATGGCTGCAGTCACCATCTGCAGTGATTTTGGAGCCCAGAAAAATAAAGTCAGCCTCTGTTTCCACTGTTTCACCATCTATTTGCCATGAAGTGATGGGACCAGATGCCATGATCTTCGTTTTCCGAATGTTGAGCTTTAAGCCAACTTTTTCACTCTTCTCTTTCACTTTCATCAAGAGGCTTTTTAGTTCTTCTTCACTTTTTGCTATAAGGGTGGTGTCATCTGCATATTTGAGGTTATTGATACTTCTCCCAGCAATCTTGATTCCAGCTTGTGCTTCCTCCAGCCCAGCGTTTCTCATGATGTACTCTGCATAGAAGTTAAATAAACAGGGTGACAATATACAGCCTTGACGTACTCCTTTTCCTATTTGGAACCAGTCTGTTGTTCCATGTCCAGTTCTAACTGTTGCTTCCTGACCTGCATATAGGTTTCTCAAGAGGCAGGTCAGGTGGTCTGGTATTCCCATCTCTTTCAGAATTTTCCACAGTTTATTGTGATCCACACAGTCAAAGGCTTTGGCATAGTCAATAAAGCAGAAATAGATGTTTTTCTGGGACTTTCTTGCTTTTTAAATGATCCATCAGATGTTGGCAATTTGATCTCTTGTTCCTCTGCCTTTTCTAAAAGCAGCTTGAACATCTGGAAGTTCACAGTTCACATATGGCTGAAGCCTGGCTTGGAGAATTTTGAGCATTACTTTACTAGTGTGTGAGATGAGTGCAATTGTGTGGTAGCTTGAGCATTCTTTGGCATTGCCTTTCTTTGGGATTGGAATAAAAACTGACCTTTTCCAGTTATACAGTGGAAGTGACAAATAGATTCAAGGAATTAGATCAGATAGACAGAGTACCTGAAAACCAATGGACAAAGGTTCGTGACATTGTACAGGAGGCAGTGATCAAAACCACCCCCAAGAAAAAGAAATGCAAAAAGGCAAAATGGTTGCCTGAGGAAGGCTTACAAATAGCTGAGAAAAGAAGAGAAGCTATAGGCAAAGGAGAAAAGGAAAGATATACCCTTTTGAATGCAGAGTTCCAAATAATAGCAAGTAGAGATAAGAAAGCCTTCCTCGGTGATCAATGCAAATAAATAGAGGAAAACAATAGAATGGGAAAGACTAGAGATCTCTTCAAGAAAATTAGAAATACCAGGGGAACATTTCACGCAAAGATGGGCACAATAAAGGGCAGAAATGGTGTAGACCTAACAGAAGCAGAAGATATTGAGAAGAGGTGGCAAGAATACACAGAAGAACTATACAAAAAAGATCATGACACAGATAACTACAGTGGTGTGATCACTCACCTTGAGACATACATCCTGGAATAGGAAGTCAAGTGGGCCTTAGGAAGCATCACTACAAACAAAGCTAGTGGAGGTGATGGAATCCCAGTTGAGCTGTTTCAAATACTAAAAGATGATGCTGTTAAAGAGTTGCACTCAATATGCCAGCAAATTTGGAAAGCTCAGTAGTGGCCACAGGACTGGAAAATGTCATTTTCATTCCAATCCCAAAGAAAGGCAATGCCAAAGAATGTTCAGACTACCACACAACTGCACTCATCTCACACGCTAGCAAAGTAATGCTCAAAATTCTCTAAGCAAGGTTTCAACAATATGTGAACCATGAACTTCCAGATCTTCAAGCTGGTTTTAGAAAAGGCAGAGGAACCAGAGGTCAAATTGCCAACACCTGCTGGATTATAGAAAAAGCAAGAGAGTTCCAGAAAAATATCTACTTCTGCTTTATTGACTTTGACTGTGTGGATCACAACAAACTATGGAAAACTCTTAAAGATATGGGAATACCAGACCACCTGACCTGCCTCCTGAGAAATCTGTGCATAGGTCAATAAGCAACAGTTAGAATCGGACATGGAACAACAAACTGGTTACATATTGGGAAAGGAGTACATCAAGGGGGTATATTGTCACCCTGCTTATTTAACTTATATGCAGAGTACATCTTGCAAAATGCCAGGCTGAATGAAGCACAAACTGGAATCAAGACTGCTAGGAGAAATATCAATAACCTCAGATACTCAGATGACACCACCCTTATGGCAGAAAGTGAAGAAATAAACAGCCTCTTGATAAACGTAAAAGAGGAGAGTGAAAAAGTAGACTTAAAACTCAACATTCAAAAAACTAAGATCGTCACATCCAGTCCCATCACTTCATTGCAAATGGATAGGGCAACAATGGAAACAGTGAACCACCAACAATGTGGTTTGTCTATAATTTTAACAACTGGTGTGTTTCAGACTTAGAACATCAGCCTATTCTTACTCTGGGACACCTGCTGATAGCATCCCAGGAACACAGAAGATAACAGCAATCCTTCCCTCTGCTGGTCCTCTTGCTACCACACAGGTAGGGTGACTAACGGTCCCAGCCCTGGGATTGCCCCAGTTTTAGCACTGGAGATTCCACACTTGAGGAAAGTCCTCTGTCCCAGGGAAGCCAGAGCTGGTCGTCCTGTCAGACCACACCAAGTCCAGTACTGACACCACTGAGGGGTGCGTCAGGACTGGAGAGTGGCATGGAAATGGTAAAGGAAACAATGTACTAGACTGACTTTGCTCCATCACCATCTTTAAGGGCCTAGGTCTTCACTGAGGAAAACCTTTAGTCCAGTTTTTATTTGGGACTAAAAGGTATGAACATTATAAAACAGGAACAATATTCAAAACTTTTCCTTTACTCTGGATAAATCAGGATGTTCCTGACAAGAAAACATAAAACAAAGGTCTCATTCTATACTTAAACTGTACTAGCCCTTGTAGTGAAATAGTGAAATATTGAAAATGTCTTTGAGATAGTTTGAATTTCTGTTTCATGAATAGCAGAAAGTGAAAACACAATTCATCAACTGTTCATTGAATTTTATTAAATGGAGAGATATTGAAGAATAATCTGAACTGGTTACAGAAAGCAAAGTTACCAGTTACTGAGCTTCTATCTTATAATCAAGAATGATTTGAAAACTGGGAAGAATGCCATTAGGAAGGAAATTTATTCTGAGACAGAGACAAGGTAATGAAAGGTAATTCATGTTTTTCATTCCTCAATATTTCCCATGGATTGGCTACATCAAAATCACTTGGAAAATGTGTGGCACAGATTACGACACCAAGTCTAACAGACACTGGTTTAGGTCTGGATGGACCAGGGAATCTCATTTTAATAAGCTCTCTAGGTGAATCTGATGAGCAGCTAGTTTTAGAACATTGACTTAGACAATTAAAATAGTTTAGTGGTTTAAAGTGGCATAAATTGGCAAATTCACATGGATTATTCTCTAAGGTATATCATCAAGAGGCAATGGAACTCAATGATTATGAGACTGGGATATAATATCTCTGGGATATATATATCATATATATGATATATATATATATACATACTATCTCTGGGATATATATCTCTCAGGATATAACAGATCCTAATAATCTAGGATATAATCCTGACTCTGAACCTGTTAGCTCCACCAACTTAGAAAAGTAAATAAGCTCTTCTGTTCCTCAATTTCCCATATAAAAAACAGAGGTATTATTAGTCACTTCCCAGAGTTGTTGTGAGGTTTAAATAAGTAAATGCATGTCATACTCTTCAAAAATCTCATGTCACATAGTAAGTGCTCAATGTATGGGTGTAGTTCTTAGATGCTTAACAGTTGTTTTGGCTGTACTGGGTCTTCATTGCTTTGCGTGCGCTTTTCTAGGGGGGCAAGTGGGGGCTCCTCCTCACTGCCGTGCACAGGCCTCTCACTGTGGCGGCTTCTCCTGTTGTGACGCACTGGCTGTAGGGCGTGCAGGCTTCATGGGCGCTGCAGCACGGACTCTGTCATTGTGGTACACTGGTTCAGCTGCTCCACGGTATGTGGAATCTTCCCAGTCTAGAGATCAAACCCACGTTCCCTGCATTAGCAGGCAGATTCTTATCCACTGTACCACCAGGGAAGGACCTAGGCATAGTTCTTATTAATGCTGAAAAAGCCAGCAGATGAGAGTTCAGAATCAGCATCAGTGATTCTATGTGCATTCATGATAGAAGAAAAGTGGGGGAAAACTGAAGATAACTATACCGACTAATCTTCAGAAAGAGCAAAACAATGCTTTTGAGAAACTCAAATGGCTTCTAAAATTCTAGAGCAGATGTGTGCATTAGATTATGAGGACCTACAGGAAAAAAGTATCACTAGAAGCTAGTGTAGGTTCATTCACAATACATAATGCATGGACTTCAGACATTTCAGTTGTCATTAGCAACTGTTCTTTTTTTTTTTTTTTAATTTTATTTTTTTATTCTTCCAATTTTATTTTATTTTTAAACTTTACATAATTGTATTAGTTTTGCCAAATATCAAAATGAATCCGCCACAGGTATACATGTGTTCCCCATCCCGAACCCTCCTCCCTCCTCCCTCCCCATACCATCCCTCTGGGCCGTCCCAGTGCACCAGCCCCAAGCATCCAGCATCATGCATCGAACCTGGACTGGCAACTCATTTCCTACATGATATTTTACATGTTTCATTGCCATTCTCCCAAATCTTCCCACCCTCTCCCTCTCCCACAGAGTCCATAAGACTGTTCTATACATCAGTGTCTCTTTTGCTATCTCGCATAACACGGGTTATTGTTACCATCTTTCTAAATTCCATATATGTGCATTAGTATACTGTATTTATGTTTTTCCTTCTGGCTTACTTCACTCTGTATAATAGGCTCCAGTTTCATCCACCTCATTAGAACTGATTCAAATGTATTCTTTTTAATGGCTGAGTAATACTCCATTGTGTATATGTACCACAGCTTTCTTAGCCATTCATCTGCTGATGGACATCTAGGTTGCTTCCATGTCTTGGCTATTATAAACAGTGCTGCGATGAACATTGGGGTACACGTGTCTCTTTCCCTTCTGGTTTCCTCAGTGTGTATGCCCAGCAGTGGGGTTCCTGGATCATAAGGCAGTTCTATTTCCAGTTTTTTAAGGAATCTCCACACTGTTCTCCATAGTGGCTGTACTAGTTTGCATTCCCACCAACAGTGTAAGAGGGTTCCCTTTTCTCCACACCCTCTCCAGCATTTATTATTTGTAGACTTTTGGATGCAGCCATTCTGACTGGTGTGAAATGGTACCTCATAGTGGTTTTGATTTGCATTTCTCTGATAATGAGTGATGTTGAGCATCTTTTCATGTGTTTGTTAGCCATCTGTATGTCTTTTTGGAGAAATGTCTATTTAGTTCTTTGGCCCATTTTTTGATTGGGTCGTTTATTTTTCTGGAGTTGAGCTGTAGGAGTTGCTTGTATATTTTTGAGATTAGTTGTTTGTCAGTTGCTTCATTTGCTATTATTTTCTCCCATTCTGAAGGCTGTCTTTTCACCTTGCTAATAGTTTCCTTTGATGTGCAGAAGCTTTTAAGGTTAATTAGGTCCCATTTGTTTATTTTTGCTTTTATTTCCAATATTCTGGGAGGTGGGTTATTTCAGGAAGTCTTCTCTAATGTCTTCATGGGCATGGTGAGTTGGAGCTCAGATGAGAAGTGTCTAGAGGTAAACATATTCAGAACAAACTCTTAATCCCTCTTTACCATCTAACCTAACTCTACCCCAGTCTTCCCCATTGCAGAAACGATAACCACCATCTATGCAGAAACCTAGGCATCACCTTGCTCTCTTATCCCACACAGACATGCATGAAGTTGATCAAATAACTCCCATAAATCCTACTTCTCAATAGTATCTTGAATCTATCCACCTGTCTTTAACATCACTGCTACCATCATGGTGCAGCTCACCATCCTCTCTCATCTAGAAGCTCTCAACATAGCCACCTAATTTGCCTCCTTATTTCCACTCCTGTCCCTACCAGGCATTCTCCATGCAGCAGCCAGAGTGGACTTTAAAATGTATATTTCATCACATTCCCCAACTTAAAACTCTGCAATCCTTTCCTATTGCACTTAGAACACTAAGTCTAAATTCCCTGCCATGGTCTGTGAAGCCCTGTATAACATGTCTGTCTTTTACCCTCATCCCCAAGTACTTCTCCAACAGAGGTTCCTGCTACTCCTCCTCCATCATACACACTAGCCTTCTTTCAGCTCCTCAGCACGTACAACTCACTCCAGAGTTCCTGAGCTTGCTTGTCCCTCATTCTTCATGCTCTTCCCCCAGCTTTCCCCATGGCTGGTCTCTCCTCATTTCTTGGGTCTCTGTTTAATCATCTCTTCATAGAGAAGACTGTCTTCACTATGTCTAAAATGTGGCCCTCCATTACTGTACATAGATGCACTCTACTTATTAGCTCTACAAGTGCTAACACGCACGCACACATGTGCTCAGTCATGTTCAACTCTTTGCAATCCCATGGACTATAGCCCACCATATTTCTCTTGCTTGAAATTCCAAAGCAAGATAAACAAATCCCTTAATGAAAGAGGTAAATTCATAGCCAAGTAAACATCCATAACCAAAGATTTGACTAATGTTTTTACTTTTAATAATATAATTATGTGGATGGTTTACTATACATCCTTAGAGTACAATTGCAAGAAGCATTAAGGGGAAGCAGCTGAGATGTCCCTGAAATTTCAGCACAGTTGCCTTTTACTCATCCTAAGATCACATTTGTGAACACTATTTAATTTGAATCTTCTCTCCTTGGACTTCCCTGGTGGCTCAGACCATAAAGAATCTGCCTGCAATGCAGAAGACCCAGGTTCAATCGCTGGGTTGGAAGATCCCCTAGAGAAGGGAATGTGTACCCACTCCAGTATTCTTGCCCAGAAAATCCCATGGAAGAGAAGCCTAGTGGACAAAAGTCCATAGGGTTGCAAAGAGTCAGACACGACAAGCGACTAACACTTTCACTTTTTTCAAGGTCTAATTTGTGAACATTATTTAATTCGAATCTTCTCTCCACTCTGATCCTGCACAATGCTTGGCCAGATCCACAGTTAACTAAACCAGCCACCAGTGGAATGTACTGAAGTGAATAAAACATCATGGAGCAGAATAAGCTAATGCAACCAACACTTAATGATCTGTGTTGGGAGTGGGTGAGGCCAAAGTGGGTAGTTCAGTTGAATAAAATCACCCATGCTAGGGATCCATTACTTTGTCTCTAAGTTACTCCTCCCAACAAAACCTACATGAGCAGCTGGCAAGGAGCCAGAAGGTCTGATGAGCGTTCCACACCCACTCATTCCTTCCCAATCCCGGGTCTCTGGTGGAGGTGCTAATGAGCAGTAAAAAGGCCAGAAGGTGATGAGGAAGATGAGGAAAGAGAGCCTGGATTATCCATGACCCGTATAATCAGTCCCTGAAGATTTGACAACTAGATTTGCAGAATCCTCTTTCCACCCAAGAGCCTGTGAGAAATTCAGAGAAGATGAGCAAGTACCGGGAGTTGAGACACTGCCTTGTTTTGAGTGTGCAAACATTGACACAGTTTCCATAAAATGTGCTTTGTGAGGGATACAAGATAGACACTAAGTGCTTGTCAATGGGAGCTCTCTAACTGTGGAATGTCTTACAGCTCATTCAGTCACAAAAACTAGTATGATACACTTGGGGCTAAAATTTCTGGAAACAGTTTCACTTCACCACTCCCATGGCTTAATGCTATAGTCATCTTCTTCAGAGGAGCAGGGTAAAATAAAGTCTCCAAAGGGGACAAAAGCATTAGTCTGTAGAATCTGCAAATTTCCAGGAGGTAAATATAGAATTTCAAACTACCAATAGGATGTCACTAAAGACAGGGTTGGAAAGAGGTGGGCAGAATCCATAGCTGTGAATTGGAATGAGCTGGCTTCATCATATCACTGACACACACATGGATTTTAGGAATCAAAAAGTAAACTCCAATGCCTGTTCTGCTCCTTCCTGCCTATGTGACCTTGGACAAGTTAGTTAATCTCTCTGAGCCTCAGATTCCTCATCTTTTAAACAAAGGTAATGAAAATAAAACACTTAGTTTAAAATACAAATCTAAATAAAAATGTTGAACATATTATAAAGTGAAGGGAAGTCTCTCAGTCGTGTCCGACTCTTTGCGACCCCGTGGACTGTAGCCCACCAGGCTCCTCCGTCCATGGGATTCTCCAGGTAAGAATACTGGAGTGGGTTGCCATTTCCTTCTCCAGGGGATCTTCCTGACCCAGGAATTGAACTTAGGTCTCCTGCATTGCAGGCAGACACTTTATCCTCTGAGCTACCAGGGAAGCCCGTTGAACATATGATAGACACTCATTAAACGCAATGCAGGAGATGCCAGAGATGTGGGTTCAATCCCTGGGTCAGGAAGATCCCCTGGAGGAGAAAATGGCAACTCACTCCAGTATTCTTGCCTGGAAAATCCCATGGACAGAGAAGCCTGGTGAGCTATAGTCCGTGGGGTCACAGAGAGTTGGACACAACTGAGCAGCTGACCACACACACATAGACACACACAAGAGTGAGTGTTACTGATTATTAACTTCAGCTAAAAGAGCCATAATTATTATAGAAAACCAATGAGTAACCAATAGTTCCTGAATTAGAAACATTCACATAACAAAGTCCAAAAAGGTCACTGTTTAGGCACAAGGGCCACTAGACTCCAACCATTTTTCTTGAGAAGGAATTGAAGGAAGAAGAAAAATTATAACTCTTTACTAGAGACGTAGCTTGAATTTTTACAGCAAGAAATGTTCATGTTTTAAATGTATACTTACTTTTAATGTTTTAAGAAAAGCTATGGAGAGAAAATTCCAGAAGCAATGCTTTCTGAGTAACAGAAATAAGCACTGAACTTTAACATTGTCAAAGCTGAAAATGATATACAGCTTACTTATTGTGATTCTTTAATATAGACCCAGGTAAAATTCCTAGGAAAATCTTACTGAAAACTGTGAACTTGGACAGAGGAATACAATAAAGAGGTAGCTTCAGTGGAATCCCTGGAATGAATTTTTACAGATGAAAAGGGGAGAGACACTCCACTGTAAATTGTAAAAAATAAAAATAAAAAAGTAACGATCACAAAACAAACTAAAAACAAAATTCAGTTTGAAAAAGTGTCAAGATAGTGCTGAGTGAAATATGTTAACCTTCACAAATCACAGCTGACAGATATCCAGGCTTATATAACTAAATCACAAAGTTTAGAAAATAATTGTAGAGTATTTGAGGATGTTTTACAAAAGGAATGAATCAGGATGATGAATTTCAGTGACAGAGCAGTGTGATTAGTTAACAGTTTACATTTCACAGTTTCACCAGTCCAGGTATCTATGAACAGACTTTTCATAGCCAACAGTACAGAGGTTTCTCAAAAAACTAAAAATAGAGTTGCCATATGATCCTGCAAACACACTCCTGGGGATATATCCAGAGGAAACCATAATTCAAAAAGATACATGTACTCCAATGTTTATAGCAGCAGTATTTACAATAGCCAAGACATGGGAACAATGTAAATGTCCATCAACAGATGAATGGATAAAGAAGATGTGGTGTATATATATATAATGGGATATTACTCAGCTATAAAGAAGAATGACATAATGCCATTTGCAGCAACATAGATGGACCTAGAGACTGTCATGCTAAGTGAAGGCAAAAAGACAAATACCGTGTGAAATTACTTATATGTGGAATCTAAAATATGAAACAAATGAACTTATCCACGAAACAGACTCATATACATAGAAAACGGACTCTAGTTTCCAAGGGGGAGAGGAGTTAGCGGAGGGATGGATTGGGAGTTTGGGATTAGTAGACACAAACTATTATATATAGAATGGATAAACAACGAGGTCCTACTGTATACCACAGGGAGCTATATTCAATATCCTATTATAAACCAGAATGGAAAATAATGTGAAAAAGAATGTGTGTGTGTATGGATATATATACAGGTATACGTGTTTGGATATATATATATATATATGAATCACTCTGATGTACAGTAGAAATTAACATAACATTGTAAATCAACTATACTTCAATAAAATAATTTCAAACAAACAGAAGAAACTTGACATTTTATAATGGGGAAATCAAATCATCTACTGACTTGTATATGAATCACTGAAGGCTGACCTGGGGCCACAGGCATGTGTGATGTGCACGCAATCTCAAGGGTATCCCAGGATGAGTCTAAACACCACCATTACCCAACTCCTTCATGAAGTCCTGAGTCACAGCAGATCCCTCTAGATCAGAGCTGGAGGCAGTTCCACCACTATGGTGTTTGGACATTCTTTGTCTTACATCTTGGGAACAATGGCATTATTTTTCAAGACACGGGTAGCTGTATAGTCCCCAGCACCTTGACCAGAAACCTGGACAAGAACCCATAACAGTGGAAACTTTTCAGACCTGGCTTAGTAAAGTACTTCAAGACAGAGTTCAATGGCAAGGGAGGCTGCAAGGAGTGGTGGAAACTCAGACTCAAGCTGATCCAGGGTGTTGAAATATATCTACATGTATATGATGGCTAGTTTAAGAAAAGCCAAGTTATGGAAGTCTGAATTGATTTAAAAGATAAATCAGGATCCAATTATCCTTGTCACAAATGGAATCTTTCTCTATAAAACTATTCAGAATAGAATTATTTTATTTATCCCATTCTTTGCTACTGTTAAAAATATGCTTGATTCACAAAAACCAGATAGAGTCACCTTTCACTGAACTTTCCTTTTCTATAAAATATAGTGAAGCTGTATTTAAATGAGTTTAAATAAACAAAAATTGAATTTGTTTAACATTCTGTTTAGATAATATTTTGATCTAGGGGCTCAACACTTTTTACAAATATGAAGTTCAGTTCTAGTTCAAACTGATTCATTAAGAGTGTTTTTATTTCTTCAGTGTGCATATGTATGTGTTCGGGGTTTTATTATCATTATTATTGTTGGAGAGGCTTCAATTCAGTTCAAGGTTCAAAACGAGATTCATAAATGGTTTCTGAGTTCAATAATTCAGCCAGAGCTTCCCAGTTTAGTTCAGTTGGAGCTCATGTATCTGTGTGTGTTGTGTATATGGATGTGTGAGTGTCAAATATATGCATGGACACATATATACATAGTTAGAACTGGACATGGAACAACAGACTGGTTCCAAATAGGAAAAGGAGTACGTCAAGGCTGTATATTGTCACCCTGCTTATTTAACTTATATGCAGAGTACATCATGAGAAATGCTGGGCTGGAAGAAGCACAAGCTGGAATCAAGATTGCTGGGAGAAGTATCAATAACCTCAGATATGCAGATGACACCACCCTTATGGCAGAAAGTGAAGAGGAACTCAAAAGCCTCTTGATGAAAGTGAAAGTGGAGAGTGAAAAAGTTGGCTTAAAGGTCAACATTCAGAAAACGAAGATCATGGCATCCGGTGCCACCACTTCATGAGAAATAGATGGGGAAACAGTGGAAACTGTCAGACTTTATTTTGGGGGCTCCAAAATCACTGCAGATGATGACTGCAGCCATGAAATTAAAAGACACTTACTCCTTGGAAGGAAAGTTATGTCCAATCTAGATAGCATATTGAAAAGCAGAGACATTACTTTGCCAACAAAAGTCCGTCTAGTCAAGGCTATGGTTTTTCCTGTGGTCATGTATGGATGTGAGAGTTGGACTGTGAAGAAGGCTGAGTGCCAAAGAATTGATGCTTTTGAACTGTGGTGTTGGAGAAGACTCTTGAGAGTCCCTTGAACTGCAAGGAGATCCAACCAGTCCATTCTGAAGGAGATCTGCCCTGGGATTTCTTTGGAAAGAATGATGCTAAAGCTGAAACTCCAATACTTTGGCCACTTCATGCGAAGAGTTGACTCATTGGAAAAGACTCTGATGCTGGGAGGGACTGGGGGCAGGAGGAGAAGGGGATGACAGAGGATGAGATGGCTGGATGGCATCACTGACTCAATGGATGTGAGTCTGAGTGAACTCCGGGAGTTGGTGATGGACAGGGAGGCCTGGTGTGCTGCGATCCATGGGGTCGCAAAGAGTCGGACACGACTGAGTGACTGAACTGAACTGAACTGAACTGACTTTATTTAAGCTCATTTTACCCTGTCACTAAGCGCTTAGCTGTTGGTTGTTGAACAAGACCTCTAGCTGCACAGGAAAGTCTGGAGCTTTATAAAAAGAAAACCAGTGCCCTGTGGCTGCGTTGGAAGGCCACTAGAGGCAGCAGCCTGGGATGAATGCCTCGAGGATGACTGCCTCCTGGGACGGCACTCACCTTACACACTGCTCAGGCAGTGCACCACTAACTGCTGATTTGGCCCCAGTTGCAACCTCTTCCGGGGCTCTCATTTCTACTTGGAAGAGGAAAGACAGAGGAATCAGCTCTATAAAATTAGTCCATTGAATAGCTCTCTGAGCATTTATT
The DNA here is from genome assembly GCF_027580195.1 of Bos mutus. Taxonomy (NCBI): domain Eukaryota; kingdom Metazoa; phylum Chordata; class Mammalia; order Artiodactyla; family Bovidae; genus Bos; species Bos mutus. Next base: position 22,777,423 of record NC_091619.1, on the reverse strand, counting down.
AATATCATGAAAGTGAAAAGCGAAAGTGTTAGTCACTCAGTTGTATCCAGCTCTTTGTGACCCCATGGACTGTAGCCTGTCAGGCTCCTCTGTCCAGGGAATTCTCCAGGCAAGTACACTGGAGTAGGTTGCCATTCCCTTCTCCAGGACATCTTCCTGTCCCAGAGATGGAACTCAATATTATAAGCCAGGCTCTATATTAGGCTCTAATGATCAAGCATTAAATAAGACAGATACATTTCCTGCTGTAATGGAGCTCACAGAGCTATTCACTGAGATACTGACCTCCTTAATTCTGAATTATAATAATTTTCAACAATGGGGTGAAATAAGTTATCGATATATCATATATATATATTTAAATTTGTGTTTCATATCAGATCAGATCAGTCGCTCAGTCGTGTCCGACTCTTTGCGACCCCATGAATCGCAGCACGCCAGGCCTTCCTGTTCCTCACCAACTCCCGGAGGTCACTCAGACTCACGTCCATCGAGTCAGTGATGCCATCCAGCCATCTCATCCTCTGTCGTCCCTTTCTCCTTTTGCCCCCAATCCGTCCCAGCATCAGTCTTTTCCAATGAGTCAACTCTTTGCATGAGGTGGCTTTTGAAAGATAAAGATAAAGCTACTATTTAGGGAGCACAGTTTAAATCTTACCTCTCTCCAGTTAGAAGTCCATAAATGGCCACCTTACTGGATGCTCACTATTAAATGAGATGATTTCAAAAAAAGAAGGACCCTGAAATGCAGATGATCCCTGGGAGGTGTTTAGGTCTACGCTACTTTTATGTCAAGTGTAAGACATGACTTCAAGAGTTATTGGATGTGGAGAGAGGATCAAGATGATGGAGCAGGAAGACCATGAGTTCACCTCCTCCCATAGGCACAGCAAAATTACAACTACTTACAGAGCAACTATCTCCAAGAACGACACAAAAACAAGCAGGAAATATTCACCACAAATAATGGCATAAAGGAGCCATAATGAAATGGGTAAGAGTGACAAAGACAGGGGGTAGTCAGGACCCACACCCCCAGGTTAGTGACTCACAAGTGGGAGGGATATCAAAATCACAGAGTTACTCCCTGAGGAGTGAGGGGTGTGAACCCCACATTGGGCTCCCCAACCAAGGAGTCCTGCATCAGAAAATAAGTTCCCAAAATATCTGGCTCTGAAAATCAAGACTCTAATCTCAAAGGGCATGGGCAAAATGCTCTGAATCCCAATGTAAAGGTAGTAGTTTAAGAGGTGCCTGAGCCACACCTAATTACTGAAGTTAGAGAGCCTCTCGAGGAAGAGGCAGGAGGCAATTGAGACTCCTCATGCGAACTGAGAGACTGGCGGCAGCCACTCATAATCTCATTCTACTGTGCTGGTACTTGCACCAGCAGGCACCATTTTGGAATCTTGAACCCACTAATCTATTTGCACAAGGCCCCGCCCTGCCCACCAGCATACCCACAGCAACACCAGGGGCCTGCTCTGCTCAGCAACACTCCTGCAGCAACAGCATGAGGCAAGGTATGGGGGCCAGTTCCTCCTGCCAGCACACCCACAGTAGTCCATCCTGCCCCAACAGAAGAGTGTGTGCAGCCCACATTGGAGACATCCTTGAAGCATATAGCTCTGGTGGCCTGAGGACATCTGCTAGGACATCTGCTCTAAGATTGAGATAAATAACAGACCTACCTAATACATAGAGAATTAGGCAAAAAGAGGAGGCAGAGGAGTATATTCCAAATGAAGGAACAAGACCAAAACCTCAGAAAAAGAACTAAATGGAATGGAGATAAGCAATCTACCTAATTAACAGTCCAAGGTAATGATAATAAATATGTTTACTGAACTCAGGAGAAGAATGGATGAACACAGTGAGAACTTGAACAAAGAGTTATGAAGTATAAAAAAGAACCAATCAGAGCTGAAGAATACAGTAACTCCAGTGAAAAATACACTAGGAGTAACCAACAGCAGTTTAGGTGATAGAGAGGAACAGTTTAGCAATCTGGAAGAAAGAGTAGTAGAAATCACCTAAGCTGAACAGAAAAAAGAAAATAAAAACTAATAAAGATAGTTTAAGGGACCTCTGGACAACATCAAGCATAGTAACATTTGCATTATAGGATCCCAGAAAGAGTAAAGAGAGAAAAGGGCAGAGAATTTTTTCAGAGAAATAATAGTTGAAAAATTCCCTAACCTAAGAAAGGAAACAGAAACTCAGGTTCAGGAATCACAAAACATCCCAAACAAGGTGAACTCAGAGAACCACACAAAGTCACATTGTAATTTTAATGGAAAAAATTAAAGATAAAGAGAAAACCTTAAAAGTAAAAAGAGAAAAGCAACTAGTTGCGTACAAGGGAATTGCCACAAGAGTATTACCTGACTTTTCAGCAGACACTTTGCAAGCCAGAAGGGAGTGGTATGATATATTTAAAGTGATGAAATTTAAAATATACAAACAAAATACACTACCAAGCAAAGTTATCATTCAGAATTTAAAGGGAGATAATGAGTTTACAAATAAGCAAAAGCTTAAGAAGTTTTGGCCTTATAAGAAATGTTAAAGAGACTTCTCTAAGCAGAAAAGAAAAAGTCACAACTAGAAATATAAAAATTATAAAATGAAAACACTCATTGATAAAGACAAACATATAGTAAAGGTAGTGGATCAACCACTTATAAAGCCAGTAGGAGGGTTAAAACACAAAAGAAGTAAAAAAAAAAATCATCTGTCTACAATAAGCAGTTAAGCAAGTGAAAGTGAAGTCACTCAGTCATGTCCAACTCTTCGTGATCCCATGGACTGCAGCCTACCAGTTAAGGCATACACAAAATAAAAAGATGTAAAATATTATGTCAAAAATATAAAATATGGAGGGAGAGTAAAAATGTAGGATTATAGGAAAGGAAAGGAAAAGGGAAAGTGTTAGCCACTCAGTAGGGCTACGGTTTCTTATAAATGAACCTCATGGAAATCACAAACCAAAAATCCATAATCAATACATCAAAAGGATCCTACATCATGATGAAGTGGATTTATCTTAGGGATACAAGTATAGCTTAATATCCACAAAATAATCAATGTGACACAGTATCAACAAACTGAAGAATAAAAACCATGTGGTCATCTCAACATCTGCAGAAAGAGCTTTTGACAAAATTCAACATCCATTTATAATAAAAACTCTCAAAAAAGTGAGTATAGAGAGAATATACCTGAATATAATGAAAACCATGTATGACAAATGCACAGCTAACATACTCAACAGTGAAAAGCTGAAACATTTCCTCTAAAATCAGGAAAAAAAAAAAAAGAATTCCCACTCTCTTCACTTTTATTCATTATAGTATTGGAATTCCTAGCCACAGTCATCAAATAAGAAAAAAGAAATAAAAGGAATCCAAATTGGAAAGGAAGAAGTAAAACTATCACTGTTAGCAGATTACATGATATAGAAAATCCTAAAGACGACACCATAAAAACTATTAGAACTAATAAATGAACTCAGTAAAGTTGCAGGATGCAAAATTAGTATACAGAAATCTGTTTTATTACTTACTATACACTCATAACCGATGTCAGGGGTCACGACGAGAGGAGTTACCCCACGTCCAAGGTCAGGGGCGGCAGCCGGGAGGAGCTACCCCACGCCCCCAGGCCCGAGGCCAGGGGCGGCGGCGGGGAAGAGCAACTACTCCACCGACGCCAGGGGCGGTGGCCAGGAGCTCCAACCCCACGTCCAAGGACCCATGGCTGCGCGGGCGCAGGAGGGCCTAGAGGAGCTATCCCACACTGAAGGTCAGGAAGGGCGGCGGTGAGGAGATACCCCTCGTCCAAGGTAAGGAGCAATGGCTGCGCTTTGCTGGAGCAGCTGTGAAGAGATACCCCACGCCCAAGGTAAGAGAAACCCAAGTAAGACAGTAGGTGTTGCAAGAGGGCATCAGAGGGTAAACACACTGAAACCATACTCACAGAAAACTAGTCAATCTAATCACACTAGGACCACAGCCTTGTCTAACTCAATGAAACTAAGCCATGCCTGTGGGGCAACCCAAGACGGGTGGGTCATGGTGGAGACATCTGACAGAATGTGGTCCACTGGAGAAGGGAAGGGCAAACCACTTCAGTATTCTTGCCTTGAGAACCCCATGAACAGTATGAACAGGCAAAATGATAGGATACTGAAAGAGAAACTCCCCAGGTCAGTAGGTGTCCAATATGCTACTAGAGATCAGTGGAGAAATAACTCCAGAAAGAATGAAGGGATGGAGTCAAAGCAAAAACAATACCCAGCTGTGGAAGTGACTGGTGATAGAAGCAAGGTCCGATGCTGTAAAGAGCAATATTGCATAGGAACCTGGAATGTCAGGTCCATGAATCAAGGCAAATTGGATGTGGTCAAACAAGAGACGGCAAGAGTGAATGTCGACATTCTAGGAATCAGCGAACTGAAATGAACTGGAATGGGTGAATTTAACTCAGATGACCATTATATCTACTACTGCGGGCAGGAATCCCTCAGAAGAAATGGAGTGGCCATCATGGTCAACAAAAGAGTCCAAAATGCAGTACTTGGATGCAATCTCAAAAACGACAGAATGATCGTTTGTTTCCAAGGCAAACCATTCAATATCGCACTAATCCAAGTCTATGCCCCAACCAGTAACGCTGAAGAAGCTGAAGTTGAATGGTTCTATGAAGACCTACAAGACCTTTTAGAACTAACACCCAAAACAGATGTCCTTTTCATTATAGGGGACTGGAATGCAAAAGTAGGAAGTCAAGAAACACCTGGAGTAACAGGCAAATTTGGCCTTGGAATATGGAATGAAGCAGGGCAAAGACTAATAGAGTTTTGCCAAGAAAATGCACTGGTCATAACAAACACCCTCTTCCAACAACACAAGAGAAGACTCTATACATGGATATCACCAGATGGTCAACACTGAAATCAGATTGATTATATTCTTTGCAGCCAAAGATGGAGAAGCTCTATACAGTCAGCAAAAACAAGACTGGGAGCTGACTGTGGCTCAGACCATGAACTCCTTATTGCCAAATTCAGACTTAAATTGAAGAAAGTAGGGAAAACCACTAGACCATTCAGGTATGACCTAAATCAAATCCCTTATGATTATACAGTGGAAGTGAGAAATAGATTTAAGGGCCTAGATCTGATAGATAGAGTGCCTGATGAACTATGGAATGAGGTTCGTGACATTGTACAGGAGACAGGGATCAAGACCATTCCCATAGAAAAGAAAGGCAAAAAAGCAAAATGGCTGTCTGGGGAGGCCTTACAAATAGCTGAGAAAAGAAGAGAAGCAAAAAGCAAAGGAGAAAAGGAAAGATATAAGCATCTGAATGCAGAGTTCCAAAGAATAGCAAGAAGAGACAAGAAAGCCTTCTTCAGCGATCAATGCAAAGAAATAGAGGAAAACAACAGAATGGGAAAGACTAGGGATCTCTTCAAGAAAATCAGAGATACGAAAGGAACATTTCATGCAAAGATGGGCTTGATAAAGGACAGAAATGGTATGGACCTAACAGAAGCAGAAGATATTAAGAAGAGGTGACAAGAATACACAGAAGAACTGTACAAAAATGATCTTCATGACCCAGATAATCACGATGGTGTGATCACTGACCTAGAGCCAGACATCCTGGAATGTGAAGTCAACTGGGCCTTAGAAAGCATCACTATGAACAAAGCTAGTGGAGGTAATGGAATTCCAGTTGAGCTATTTCAAATCCTGAAAGATGATGCTGTGAAAGTCCTGCACTCAATATGCCAGCATATTTGGAAAACTCAGCAGTGGCCACAGGACTAGAAAAGGTCAGTTTTCATTCCAATCCCAAAGGAAGACAATGCCAAAGAATGCTCAAACTACCGCACAATTGCATTCATCTCACACGCTAGTAAAGTAATCCTCAAAATTCTCCAAGCCAGGCTTCAGCAATATGTGAACCGTGAACTTCCTGATGTTCAAGCTGGTTTTAGAAAAGGCAGAGGAACCAGAGATCAAATTGCCAACATCCGCTGGATTATGGAAAAGCAAGAGAGTTCCAGAAAAACATCTATTTCTGCTTTATTGACTATGCCAAAGCCTTTGACTGTGTGGATCACAATAAACTGTGGAAAATTCTGAAAGAGATGGGAATACCAGAACACCTGATCTGCCTCTTGAGAAATTTGTATGCAGGTCAGGAAGCAACAGTTAAAACTGGACATGGAACAACAGACTGGTTCCAAATAGGAAAAGGAGTTCGTCAAGGCTGTATGTTGTCACCCTGTTTATTTAACTTCTATGCAGAGTACATCATGAGAAACACTGGACTGGAAGAAACAACTGGAATCAAGATTGCTGGGAGAAATCTCAACAACCTCAGATATGCAGATGACGCCACCCTTATAGCAGAAATTGAAGAGGAACTCAAAAGCCTCTTGATGAAAGTTAAAGTGGAGAGCGAAAAAGTTGGCTTAAAGCTCAACATTCAGAAAACAAAGATCATGGCATTTGGTCCCACCACTTCATGGGAAGTAGATGGGGAAACAGTGGAAACAGTATCAGACTTTATTTTTCTGGGCTCCAAAATCACTACAGATGGTGACTGCAGCCATGAAATTAAAAGACGCTTACTCCTTGGAAGGAAAGTTATGACCACCCTAGACAGCATATTCAAAAGCAGAGACATTACTTTGCCAACAAAGGTCCATCTAGTCAAGGCTATGGTTTTTCCTGTGGTCATGTATGGATGTGAGAGTTGGACTGTGAAAAAGGCTGAGCACCGAAGAATTGATGCTTTTGAACTGTGGTGTTGGAGAAGACTCTTGAGAGTCCCTTGGACTGCAGGGAGATCCAACCAGTCCATTCTGAAGGAGATCAGCCCTGGGATTTCTTTGGAAGGAATGATGCTAAAGCTGAAACTCCAGTACTTTGGCCACCTCATGTGAAGAGTTGACTCATTGGAAAAGACTCTGATGCTGGGAGGGATTGGGGGCAGGAGGAGAAGGGGATGACAGAGGATGAGATGGCTGGATGGCATCACTGACTCGATGGACGTGAGTCTGGGTGAACTCCGGGAGTTGGTGATGGACAGGGAGGCCTGGTGTGCTGCAGTTCATGGGGTCGCAAAGAGTTGGACATGACTGAGCACCTGATCTGATCTGATCAAAAAGAGAAACCATGAAACAATCTCATTTATACATGTACCAAAAAGAATAAATGCATAGCAATAAATTTAACCAAGGAGATGAAAAACCTGCACTCTATAAGACATTGATGAAAGAAATTAAAAACCACATAAATAAATAAAAAGATATACCATGTTCGTGGACTGAAAGAATTAATATTATTAAAATGTTCCTACTTCCCAAGGCAGTCTATAAAGTCAATGCATTCCCAATTCAAGTACCAAAGGAATTCTTCACAGAATTAACAAGTAATCCTAAAATTCGTATGGAACCACAAAGGAACTCAAAGAGCCAAAGCAATCTTGGTAAGTGATGGTATAATGCTCTTAATTTTAAACACTACTGTAAGCCTATAATAATCAAAACAATATGCATAGATCCATGGGACAGAATATATAGCCTATAAATAAAAACAGACTTTTAGTCAATTATTCTATGACAAAAGAGGCAAGAATATACAACAGGGGAAAAACAATCTCTGCAATAAATGATACTGGAAAAACTGGACCGCTCCATGCAAAAGAATAAAACTGTTACAGACTAAAACGTAAGACCTGAAACCATAAAACGCCTAGAAGAAAACAGAGTCAGCATACTCTCTGATAACACTCTCAACAGTATGTTTTTGAATCTGCCTCCTCAGTCTAGAGAAACAAAAGCAAAAATCAACAAATGGGACTACACCAAATTTAAAAGCTTTTGTGCATTGAAGAAAACCATCAACACACAATGGAAAGACAACCTACTGAATAGGAAGAGATATTTGCAAACTATATATCCAATGAGGGGTTAGTAACCAAAATATATAAAAAAATCATACAGCTCAACACACACACACACACACACACACACACACACATACAAACCAAACAACTAGATTTTTTCAAAAGGACAGAGGACCTGAGTAGACATTTTTCCAAAGAAGACAGATGGCCAATAGACACATGAAAGGTGTACAAAATTACTAATTATCAGGGAAATGGAAATCAAAACCAAAATGAGATATCAACCTCACACCTGGAATGGCTATCATTAAAAAGGCAGCAAGTAAGCTTTGACGAGAATGTGGAGAAAAAGTAATTCTCATGCACTCTTGGTAGTTATAAATTATTGCAACCACTATGGAAAACAGTATTGAAGTTTCTCCAAAAATTAAAATAGAACTACCATATAAACCAAAACTTCCACTTCTGGGTACACATCCAAAGAAAACAAAAAGATGAATTCAAAAAGTATGTATGTACCTCTGTCTTCATTGCAGCATTATTTACAATAGTCAAGATACGGAAGCAACCCAAGTGTCCATTGATACATGAATGAATAAAGCACATGTAGGGGCTGCAGTCCATGGGGTTGCTAGGAGTTTGACACGACTGAGCGACTTCACTTTCACTTTTCACTTTCATGCATTGGAGAAGGAAACGGCAACCCACTCCAGTATTCTTGCCTGGAGAATCCAGGGATGGGGGAGCCTGGTGGGCTGCCATCTGTGGGGTTGCAGAGAGTTGGACACTACTGAAGCAACTTAGCAGCAGCAGCAGCAGCAGTATTTATATGGGATGGAATGTCCAGATAAGATCAGATCAGTCGCTCAGTCATGTCCGACTCTTTGAGACCCCATGAATTGCAGCACACTAGGTCTCTCTGTCCATCACCAACTCCCGGAGTTCACCCAGACTCACGTCCATCGAGTCAGTGATGCCATCCAGCCATCTCATCCTCTGTCGTCCCCTTCTCCTCCTGCCCCCAATCCCTCCCAGAATCAGAGTCTTTTCCAATGAGTCAACTCTTCACATGAGGTGGCCAAAGTACTGGACTTTCAGCTTTAGCATCATTCCTTCCAAAGAAATCCCAGGGCTGATCTCCTTCAGAATGGACTGGTTGGATCTGCTTGCAGTCCAAGGGACTCTTGAGAGTCCAACACCACAGTTCAAAAGCATCAAAGGAGTAAGTCAAGGCTGTATATTGTCACCCTGCTTATTTAATTTATATGCAGATTACATGATGAGAAATTCTGGGCTGGATGAAGCACAAGCTGGAATCAAGATTGCTGGGAGAAATATCAATAACCTCAGATATGCAGATGACATCACCCTTATGGCAGAAAGTGAAGAACTAAAGAGCCTCTTGATGAGAAGTGAAGGAGGAGAGAGAAAAAGCTCAACATTCAGAAAACTAAGATCATGACATCTGGTCCCATCACTTCATGGCACATAGATAGGGAAACAGTGGAAACAGCAACAGACTTTATTTTGGGGGGCTCCAAAATCACTGCAGATGGTGACTGTAGCCATGAAATTAAAAGATGCTTACTTCTTGGAAGAAAAGCTATGAACAACCTAGACAGCATATTAAAAAGCAGAGACATTACTTTGTTAACAAAGGTCCATCTAGTCAAGGCTATGGTTTTGCCAGCAGTCATGTATGGATGTGAAAGTTGGACAACCCAGATGTCCATCAGCAGATGAATGGATAAGAAAGCTATGGTACATATACACAATGGAGTATTACTCAGCCATTAAAAAGAATACATTTGAATCAGTTCTAATGATGTGGATGAGACTGGGGCCTATTATACAGAGCGAAGTAAGCCAGAAAGAAAAACACCAATACAGTATACTAACACATATATATGGAATTTAGAAAGATTGTAACAATAACCCTGTATACGAGACAGCAAAAGAGACACTGATGTATAGAACAGTCTTTTGGACTCTGTGGGAGAGGGAGAAGGTGGAATGATTTGGGAGAATGGCATTGAAACATGTATAATATCATATATGAAACAAGTTGCCAGTCCAGGTTCGATGCATCATACTGGATGCTTGGGGCTGGTGCACTGGGACGACCCAGAGGGATGGTATGGGGAGGGAGGAGGGAGGAGGGCTCAGGATGGGGAAGACATGTATACCTGTGGCGGATTCATTTTGATATATGGTAAAACCAATACAATATTGTAAAGTTAAAAATAAAATAAAATTTTTTTAAAAAAAGCATCAATTCTTCAGCGCTCAGCCTTCTTCATAGTCCAAGTCTCACATCCATACATGATCACAGGAAAAACCATAGCCTTGACTAGACGAACCTTTGTTGGCAAAGTAATGTCTCTGCTTTTGAATATGCTATCTAGGTTGGTCATAACTTTTCTTCCAAGGAGTAAGTGTCTTTTAATGAATGAAGTTTTGCCATTCATAACAACTGGATGGATCTAGAGGGTATTATCCTAAGTGAAATAAGCAACAAAGAAGGCAAATAGCACATGATCTCCCTTACATGTGGAATCTAATAAACAAAAAACAAAGAAAAATGAAAATAGATTCATAGATACAGAGAACTAATGGGTGGTTCCAGGAGGCGAGAAGGGTTGAGGGTTGGGTAAAATAGATGAAGAGGGTAAGAGGTACAAACTTCCAGTAATAAAATAATCATGAGGATGTGATATGCAGTCTAAGAAATATGGTCCATAATACTGTAATGACTTTGTATGCAGAGAGATGGTTACTAGACTTATCGTGGTGGTCACCTGGTAATAGAGTTAAATGCTGATCACTGTGCTGTGCACCTGAAACTAATATAATATTATACATAAACCATATTGCAAAAAAAATAATCAAGGGAATTACAAGCACAAAACTGGGGACAGTGGTTACTTCTGGAGACAAGATAAGGAAATGGAATAGAGAAGGACGATATAGGTAGATACAAATGCAATAGTACCAAATAAACAAGAAAAGAAGTAGTAGTCAGATATTGAGATGCTTGAAATTAAGATTCTGAGGGGAATAAGATTCTTAGTAAAGACAGGAACATGTGGGTATGATCATCAGAGTCAATTGCTGAGGTAAGATGGAGTATGAGATGTTTGGAGGAGAGGAGGTCAAGGAGCTGAAAGGCCAGTGTACTGGAAGATTCAGCAAGATACGATGTTGAAGTTGTCAAGGATATAATGAGCATAGTAATGGAGAAAGAGACTGGGAGCCAGGAATGAGGAGAAGTGATGCTGGGTCAGTAGATGGTTGCCCAGAGGAAAGTGGCTGATGATATCGTCCGAGCTTGAGTTTCAAATCTGGATGCTTTTATGGAGGAATGTGGGACAGTGGTTTGGGACCAGCAATAAGAAGGAGAACATTTATCCTGCTCCAAGCCATGCGGTACCAGGAATGTGGGAGAGAAATCAGCCACCCTGAGAGAGGACCACGAAGGGAGTAATATCCTTAGGGAACAGTTAAACAAGAGGGTAAAACGAGAGGGACATTAGGAAGAAGTAGATTTTCCATTTATACACTGAGTTCCAGAGACACAAGGGGAATAGCTTTGAAAAAAAAGTTATTGTGTGTTAAAATCTGTTAAAAGAACCTGTGTGAGTAAGTAGCACAGTAGATTTGGGGATAAAAGTAACTTTTACTTTATTATAAATTTGTTCTTTCTCATTCTGTGACTCAAAAATATTTATTGGGCCATTATTATTATTGTGTGTGTGTGTGCTCAGTCATGTCCAACTCCTTGAGGCCCCATAGACTGAAGCCTGCCAGGCTCCTCTGTCCATGGGATTCTCCATTCAAGAATACTGGAGTGGGTTGCCATTTCCTACTCCAAGGGATCTTCCCGACCCAGGAAACAAACCCGCATCCCTTACATCTCCTACATTTGCAAGCAGTATTAGATCATTATTATTCCTATCCTGAGTACTAAGGCTCAGAAAGGTTCAGAATGCCTTCTCAATAACACAGAGCTGAGGAGCAGTGCAGGCAACATGGGCAGGGGATATAAACACAGATTCTGGAGTTTTACTGCTTGGGATCAAATCCTGTCCCTGCTGTGTGGCCTTAGGCAAGTGATAACATCTCTGTGCCTTGGTTTCCTCATTGGAAAATAGAGAAGATGATGGTTCCTTCCTCATACATTGTTGTGAGCATTAAATCACATATTTCAAATCAGACATTTAGAATGGTGTTTGGCAGATGGAAAGAACTTAATCAGGCTTTATCATTACCATCAAACTCAGTCTTCTGTTGTCAACACCCCTCTCTGCTATCTCTGTCCATAACTCCAATCTGATTGCACTTTTCAGTGTCTTCATTCCCTCAGATCAGAAGCATTTGTATTTCAAACTCTCAAATTCCTCTGGAAATTCGGAGTAGGCTGATCAAAACCATTATGACAAAAACCTTAAGACCAGTGACCATGACCAATACAGTCTAACAAGTTTTTCACTTTCCAAAGGAGAAAAAAAAAGTTATATTTTCTGAGTCCATCCATCTTCCCTCATGGAAATTAAACTACTTGGGATTCCGGTAAACATGATATTCTTTTCATTGAAGCACTAATTATTTTCTTTGTATAGTAGAGGTAAAATTTGACCACAGAATTGATATATGCTTTAATATTCAATAGACAAGGGTCCCTTGGGGATTTTTTTTTTTTAAGTTTTAGTTCGGTTGACAAGAACTTCTGTGATTTCTGTTCTTACCAAGTGACCCCTTAGCTAGCAATCAGTTCATCAGCACACATTTCCTGAACACTTATCTTATGCTGAGCCCTACAGTAAATCCTGGAGATTGAAAGATAAAAGTTCCTGACATCATGGTCAGAGGGAAATTGGAGAGGCAGCCACCCTCTGAGTGGGTATCCACATGTGCCTATGAGTTACCTTGTTTGCAGAAATCTGATTTGGAAAAAACATTTGAAAATTGCATGCTGAGCTCACTATCCCCAATGCTTTAAGCAAGTTGAAGGTGCAAAGAAAACTGATCGATCTCATAGGTACAATGACCTCCACAGCTAGCACAGAAAATATTGGATCCATTCTGCATTCAGAGTCATGAAATTGGGGGAGGGGGAATCCTGCAGTCTCGTGCCCAGAATGGAAAGATGCTTTGGCCAGGTGGGGAATCCCATGAGGTTGGCAGAATGTCCCACTGTGGGGCTCTCAGTCTCAAAACCCATGTTTTCTTGGCAAAATAGCAACTTCCTGCTTCAAAGTAAATAGGATTTAAAGGCTTATGGAAATGGTTCTGAAAGGCACTTGGCTATCCAAAACATTTTTTGCAAAATAACATCTTGATAAGTTAAGTGTGAAAGAATCAGAAACAGATGGATTAAGTTTTACACAGAATGCCCAGGGTTTACCAATTAATCAACAAAAAAAAGGAAGAAGGGAAAACGTGTTTGGCCATTGAAGGAGGATTTGGGGTGTTCTGGCAAACACCTAGTGTTGTCAAGTCCTTTCTTTTCTACACACCACCACTATGGAGACTTCCACGAAATTAAGTTTGTGTGCTGGTGTATGCTGCTGCCTCCTCCAAAATATAAACCATGATACAGTCGGATGACTCTTAGTTGTTTGGCCACCTGATGCAAAGAGGTGACTCATTGGGAAAGACCCTGATGCTGGGAAATATTGAGGGCAGGAGGAGAAGAGGATGACAAAGGATGAGATGGATGGCATCATCGACTCAATAGACATGAATCTGAGCAAACTCCAGGAGACAGTGAAGGACAGGGAAGCCTGGTGTGCTGAAGTCCATGGGGTCACAAAGAGTCAGACACAATTAAGCAACTAAACAACAACCTAGTGTGGTAAGTCCCCTCTATACAAATCTTCAAGGTGCAAACTTTCAAAGATGCGAACACGCATCTGGTTCTAGCAAGGAAGGGCAAGCTCTGAGCCATCAGTGTCAGATGTGAGTGAAATTGCAACTTGCCCTCCATCTCCTATGGTTGATGATCCTTCTGCTCTGCCATCTCCTTCCCCCTCTTCTTCCTCCAGTCCTCCACTCTTCTTGCCTGTCCACTCGATGCTAGCCCCTATATGCCAGCTGTTGTACTGTACTTTTCAAGATACTATACCATAAGATTAAAAATGTTTCTTTATTTTTTGTGTTTGCTTTTATGTATTGTGTGACAAGTATTATAAACCTATTACATTACAGTACTATATATAAATGACTGTGTTAGCTGTGTACCTAGGCTAACTCTGTTGGGCTTAAGAACAAATCGGACTTACAGATGTGCTCTCAGAACAAGACTCATTTGTATGTAGGGGACTTACTGGATGTGCTCCATGGACCCCAGGCTCCATGAGACTCAAGCCTCCATGCCCTTGCTCACATCATCCTCTAGCCAAGGAGGGCCTTCCCTGCTCACGGCCTTCAAGGCACACCTCCAGAGCCAACTTCTTCAAGACATTTTCTTTGACCTTCTTTCATCCAGGTCTCCCACACAGCCTGACAACTACGATTCCAATTGGGTGGCTCCAGACATCTGGCACTAAAGAGAAATCCCTGCTGCTGCTGCTAAGTCGCTTCAGTCATGTCCGACACTGTGTGACCCCATAGACAGCAGCCCACCAGGCTCCCCCATCCCTGGGATTCTCCAGGCAAGAATACTGGAGTGGGTTGCCATTTCTGTCTCCAATGCATGAAACTGAAAAGTGAAAGTGAAGTCGCTCAGTCATGTCCGACTCTTAGCAACCCCATGGACTGCAGCCTACCAGGCTCCTCCATCCATGGGATTTTCCAGGCAAGAGTACTGGAGTGGGGTGCCATTGTCTTCTCCAAAAGAGAAATCCCAGTTGCCCACAAACCAGAGAAAGAGCAAAGGCCAATGACCACTTCTGAGAACTAAGTCTGCACTTCAGTAGTACGCCAGTGTACGAATTCAAGGCACATCAGTAACACCTGATTCTATGAAAATGGCGCTCTCTATTGTTAGTGTGTGTTGGTCACTCAGCATGTCCAACTCTTTGCAACCCTATGGACTGTAGCCTGCCAGGCTCCTCTATCCATGGAATTCTCCAAGCAAAAATACTGGAGTGAGTAGCCATTCCCTTCTCCTGGGGATCCTCCCGAGCCAGGATTGAACCCAGGTCTCCTGCACTGTAGGCAGATTCTTTACCATCTGAGCCACCAGAGAAGCCCTCTTTATAGCTAGCAAAATACAATTGCATGATCCCTCCTGAGTGTGTGCAGAAAGGCAGCTTTACTGTACTCATTCAGGGCCTTACTTCCTTGCACTTAGCCATGTACATTGATGGTCATGCTACTCAGGACACAGCTGGAACTGGAGTACACACTGTGGTTGGAAGTAGAGGGAAAAGTAGGACCCAGTAGTTCCAAAGGGAAAAACCAAGATTGGAATGGCCCATGCATTGGTCCAGATTGAACATGGGCCAGTATTTCCTAGGGCTTCCCTGATGGCTCAGCAGATAAAGAATCCACCTGCAAAGCAGGAGACACTGGAGACACAGGTTCAATTCCTTGTCAGGAAGACCCCCTGGAAAGAGGAAATGGCAACCCACTCCAGTATTCTTGCCTAAAAGAATCCCATGGACAGAGAAACCTGGCAGGCTACCATCTGCTAAGTCGCTTCAGTCGTGTCTGACTCTGTGTGACCCCATAGACGGCAGCCCACCAGGCTCCCCTGTCCCTGGGATTCTCCAGGCAAGAACACTGGAGTGGGTTGCCATTTCCTTCTCCAATGCATGAAAGCAAAAAGTGAAAGGGAAGTCAATCAGTCGTGTCCGACTCTTCGTGACCCTGTGGACTGCAGCTTACCAGGCTCCTCCATCCATGGGATTTTCCAGGCAAGAGTACTGGAGTGGGGTGCCATCACCTTCTCCGAGGCTACCATCCACAGGGTCACAAAGAGTCCGAAATGACTGAGCAACTAAGCACAAGCAAGCAGCATTTCCTAGGGTCTATTCTGTGAGCTCTATCCTATTCACTTCTATTGAAGTGTTATACAAAAGTAAGATTCTTGGACTTGCCTGGTGGTCCAGTGGTTGAGAATTTGCCTCCAGTGTAGGTCTGATCCCTGCTCCAGGAAGATTCTACATGCCACAGGGCAACTAAGCCCCTGTACCACAACTACTGAGTGCACACTCTAGAGCCTGTAAGCCACGACTCTGGAGCCCACATACCACGACTCCTGAAGCCTGAGTGCCCTACACCATGCTCTGCAACAAGAGAAGCCACTGCCACGCGAAGCCTGCACGCCGCAGCTAGAGAGCAGTCCTCACCCGCCACAACTAGAGAAAGCCTGAGCACAGTAACGAAGACTCAATGCAGCCAAGATAAATACAATTTTGTAAAAGATTCTTTTGTCAAATTAATTTGGAATTTCTCCAAGATTTCTTAGGGTATGTAATATACTATTTTCCATCATAAACTTCCAAAGTAGAAGTGCAGAGAGAATTCTGTAGCGTTTCCCAAACTTATTTCACCAAGGAATCCATTTTTGTAAAATGTGGTTGTGGCTTTCTGAGAACCACATAAAACAAGAAAAAAAGCTATGGTTTCCTGCCTTTTTACAATATCCCATCTCTATCTGACTGCCTCATTTTAGTCCCATAACAGTTACTCTGCACCAAGTGTCCCTAATGTGAGGCTCATGGATGGGTTACAGGAGGTTTGTGAAGGCCCTGAAATTGCATGCAAAATTGTATTTGTATATATATTCTTAGGAGGATCTTCAAGCTTGAAGAGAAGGCCAAGACCCCAAAGTAAGATAATTCTTTCCAAAGTCCCTCTTCAACATCTTGGTACAGTGCAAGAGGCTGGGGCGAGGAGTTCCTTTCATGCTCAGGTGAATGAGTGTACAGTAAAAACAAAACAAAACTCAAGAACATAAATGTTTATCTTAATATTATTACCCCCTCATCTGTAACGAGGTGAGTGATGTTCCTAATTTGGTCCAGAGTCCTTTCCTAGGTAAAATGTGGAATTTCTACTCCGAAAGGCCCAGTTTAGTGTTTAACCTCATAATGTGTATTCTGATTTCCAAGGCCCTCTCCTCACCCTCTGCTCTTCCACCAACAGGCAGGCTGGCAAGGACATGGATGGCAAATTCATCCAAGGGGCCCCAGATGCCTTCAGGCATCACAAAAAAAGGCCCTATTGTACAGGAAAAGGATTCAAGAAAAAATGAGGGAGTTTAAAAGATCAAGATGCATTTTCATTGATCTTGGACTTGTAAGAGCCGCACCATCAATCACAGTCGTTTAAAAATTCCTATTAATGGTGCAGAGAGCTGGAGCTCCCATATGGTTTGTCTTTGTAACATTTGGTTTGGGCATCTCTTTAGAAATCAGCATGAGAATCTGTCAGTGTCAGATTCAGCCCTGTGCCTGCTGCCTCACTTGAAGCAGCAATGTAAGGGAGGGAAGGAAGAATGTGGGCTTAATTAGATGCGTTAAGACAATGGATACCGGGGGCTCCAAGAAGGAGCCGGAAGACTAAGAATATCTTGTTCCTGGGAAAAGACAGAAAGCTGAAGCAAGATTCAGCCAGGCCAAGGAGAAGGTCCTAAGATGTGTGCTGAAATGATGGTGAGGAATCAGCATGTCTGGAAAGGAATTCTGCTCTGTCCCATGCACTGCAGGTACCAGGGTCAGGGCTGGACATGATGCTCCTGGTAGCTCAGTGTGTATTTGAGGGGCTGGGATGAATCAACAGGAACTGAGAGAGCATCAGAAGGCATAGTACAAAGGGCAAAGGTCTTCCTTTCTTGCTCCGTCTCCTGACTTCATTAAAGTAGTGCAACACACACAGGCTTGACACAGGGAAAGTTCAGCCATGGTCCATCCAAAACGGAAGCCTCTAGTCTCTCCTGAGTGGAAGACTTGATGCAGCTGGTCTCAAGTTGAGATGTGCTGTACATGTAACTGCTGCTGCTAAGTCGCTTCAGTTGTGTCTGACTCTGTGCGACCCCATAGATGGGGGCCCACCAGGCTCCCCTGTCCCTGGGATTCTCCAGGCAAGAGTACTAGAGTGGGTTGCCATGTCCTTCTCCAATGCATGAAAGTGAAATGTGAAAGCGAAGTCACTCAGTCATGTCCAACTCCTAGTGACCCCATGGACTGCGGCCTACCAGGCCCCTCCGTCCATGGGATTTTCCAGGCAAGACTACTGGAGTGGGGTGCCGGTGCCTTCTCCGCTGTACATGTAAAAGACACATTAAATTCAAAGATTGTAATAATTTTATATTGATTACATATTTAAATGATAATTTTGTTTTCATTTTTCAGCCTGATTTTTTTAAGCAGCTGTATTGAGGTATAAATAATATACAAAAAATTACACATATTTAATGGGCACAATTTGATGAGTTTGGACACATGCATACTACCATGTACCATCACCACAATCAAGGTAAGAAATGTACTTATCACCACCAAAAGCTTCCTCACACCCCTTCATGGCATTGTTGTTTGCTTTCTTTGTGGTAAGAACACTTAACATGAGATCTATCATTCTAATGAAAAGTGCTAAGAGCACGGTGCATGCATGCATGCTAAGTCGCTTCAGCTGTATCCAGCTCTTTGCAGCCCTATGAACCATAGCCCGCCAGGCTCCTCTGTCCACTGGATTCTCCAGGCAAGAATACTGGAGTGGGTTGCCATGCCCTCCTCCAGGGCTTCTTCCCAGCCCAGGGATTGAATCCGTGTTTCTTACGTCTCCTGTATTGGCAGGCAGGTTTTTTACCACTGGTGCCAACTGGGAAGCCTTGGGAGCACAGTACACATTGTTAACTATAGGCACAATGTCATACAATAGATCTCTGAAACTTATTCATCCTGTATAACTGACACGGGTTAAACAAAATATATTACTTCTGACTTTTTTTAATGAAACTACTAAAACATTTAAAATTATATATGTACATCCCACTATCTTTCTGTTGGACAATGGTTTTTCATGGCAAAGCTCTGTTAGTCTCCTAGAGCTACCATGACAAAGTATCACAAACAATGTGGCTTAAAACAACAGAACTGCTTCTGACACTTCTGAAGGCCAGAAATCTGAAATCAAGGTGCCATCAAGCTCGCTCCCTTCTTCGGGGCTCTGAGGGAGAGTCCTGTCTCATGGCTCTCTTAGCTCTTGGTGGTTGTTGACCACCCCTCGCACTTCTTCACTTGTGCATGCATGATTCCAACCTCTGTCTCATTGTCACATGGTCTTCCTGGTGTGTCTCTCAGTCTGTGTCTTTTTCTCTTATAAGGATGCTAGTCATATTTAGGACCTACCCACCCCAGGATGGCTTCATTTTAACTTACTAATTACATTTGCAAAGTTTCTATTTCCAAAGTCACATTCTAAGAATCCATGAAGAACATGAGTTTTGGAGACACAATCCAATATAAAGGCTTTTGTTGCTGTTCAGTCACTCAGTCATGTCCAATTCTTATAACCCCATGGACTGTAATCTGCCAGGCTCCTCTGTCCATGGGATTTCCCAGGAAGAATACTAGAGTGGGTTGCCATTCCTTCCACAAGGGGGTCTTCCCAACCCAGGGATCAAAAATATGTCTCCTGCATCTCCTGCATTGGCAGATGGATTCTTTACCACTTAGCCACTTGGGAATCCCAGTATAAAGGCTAAATTTGTTCTTTTAAGGAAACAGGAGCCCATGCCCTCCCTCCATGGAGAACACTCAATTTCTCTTCATGGCGTGCTGAGGTATACCTACCATGTCCCATTCCAAACTCATGCTGTGAACCCCAAAAGAACTGCTGTCTCATGAAAAGCTTGCTAAGGTAAAATACACTTAAGACAGGAAATTAGGAGAGCTGGATTCTAGCCCTAACCTTATCACTAACCATCACAGTGGTCATCAGCAGAGATGCTAAACTCCTCTGAGCCTCAGAATTTCCCTATTTCAGAAATGGAAACACAGGCCCCTACACTTCCAAATTCACAAAATAGCTGTGATAATCATGTTGGATAATTGTGAAAGTTCTTCTAAAAGTACTAGATGTGGTACACATATACAATGAAATATTACTCAGCCATTAAAAAGGAATGAAATTGGGCCATTGTGGTGATGTGGATGGACCTAGAGTCTGTCATACAGGGTGAAGTAAGTCGGAAAGATAAAAACAAGTATATATTAATGCATATGTATAAAATCTGGAAAGATGGTACAGATGAGGCTGTTTGCAGGACAGGAATAGAGACATATATAGAGAACAGAAATGGAGACACAGTAGGTGAAGGGGAGGGTGGGAGAAACTTAGAGAGGACTGACATATACACTGTCATGTGCAAATAGGTAGCTAGTGGGAAACTGCCATACAGGACAAAGAGATCTGTTTAGTGCTCTGTGATGAACTAGAGGGGTAGGATGGGGGAGTGGGAGGAAGACTCAAGAGGGAGGGGATGTATATATACATATAGCTGATTCACTTCGCTGTGTAGCTGAAACTAACATAATGTTGTAAAGCAATTATACTCCAATTTAAAAAATTACTAGTAACCTATATGTACATAGCTCAGTTGGTAAAGAATCCTCCTGCAATGCAGGAGACCCCGGTTTGATTCCTAGGTCGGGAAGATCCCTGGAGAAGGGATAGGCTACCCACTTCAGTATTCTTGGGCTTCCCTTGTGGCTCAGGTGGTAAAGAATCTGCCTGTGATGCAGGAGACCTGGGTTCGATTCCTGGGTTGGGAAGATCTCCTGGAGAAGGGAAAGGCTACCCACTCCAGTATTCTGGCCTGGAGAATTCCATGGACTGTATAGTCCATGGGGTCACAAAGAGTCAGACACGACTGAGTGACTTTCACTTTCACTTATATGTAAATGTAAGCCTTTGTTACAGGCTACCCACTCTGGTCTTTTTTCTATAACTTTGAGAGAAATGGGAGAATCACTCTGAATGCTGAGGGATCTACGATGTCTCACCCTCAAGCACAGTTGGAGATGGCCTCCTGAAAAATCTTCCCTACAGAATCATCCCTTTTGATCCATTCTTCCTACTGCAGCTAGAGAGTTATTCACAGTTTTTTAAAAATTTTAATCATGTTACTTACTTCCTGCTTAAAGCCTTTTTATATATATATATATATATATATATATATATATATATATATTTTTTTTTTTCCCCCTAGAGCAGGGAATGGCAACCCACTCCAGTATTCTTGCCTGGGAAATCCCATGGACAGAGGAGCTTGGTGGGATACAGTCCATGGAGTCACACAGAGCCGGACACGACTGAGCTCATATATACACATATTTAAATAATGAGCTTGCCTAATTCTGATGCAGAGAGAGGAGTTTGGGATGGTCTCCTGCTAGCCTCCCTCTGATTGAGGCACTAGGATTGGAATCAGGCAAAATAAACAGAAGATCTCAGTTGATGAAAGATTTGAAAAACTGTCTGATGTGGAAAGGAGGAAATGAGCACCATGCTACCTGGAATACATGCAGCCATTCAGAAGAGACCCAGGACGGCCAAGCCAACTGTGAACCAGGCCCAATCATCTGGACAAAGAGCAGCCCCTTTTGCAAGACCAGGTTCCAATGGCCCATCAGAGAGAAGAGGCCCAGAGGAAGCCTGATTTAGAAACACTTGCTGTTTCTCATTAGGCCTAAGAAAGTTATTTATTTTGTTTTTCCCAGACTGTTTTATTTGGCAGATCCTGGGTGAAATGGCATCCTCTTTTCCCAGGGTCCTTGAAGCTGCTTATTTGTTTTTGCAATTGGCCGTTTTACAAGTAGGGGTCACGGGCACTCACATGGAGACCCGATGCCACTGGTGAGCATATTACTTTGCAGAAATACAGGGCTTGGGTAGGGTTGGCTGAATGGCAGGAAGGCCTGGTCCCAGAATGGCAACGCATTTCCCACCTACATTATTGGTGGCTACTGTTTGCAGCTCCGCCAAGGAGCCTTCCAAAGCCCTCCTCCCTCACTGAGCACTGAAAATCTCCAAGTCAACTGAGAATTTGCTGTTGATGCCTCCTGTGTCTCTGGCAACAGTCTCTATCAATACTACCTTCTTCTTAAAAATCCCAGTCCTGCAGAGCCATCCCAACCAGCCTGTTCCATGAGAAGCCAAGCCTATGCCATCCAAGTAGGGTGACGAGATGTCTCCAGCTTACCTGGGACAGTTCTAATTTATACTTGCTATGCAGATATACTAATACCCTGGCTTTTCTCTCTCCAAACTTTCAATAATAAGGTTCCTTAAACTAAAAATAGAACTGCCATATGATCCAGCATCCCACTCCTGAGTTATGAAGAAGTAAAGTGAAGTGAAGTCGCTCAGTCGTGTCCGACTCTTTGCGACCCCATGGACTGTAGCCTACCAAGTTCCTCCATCCATGGGATTCTCCAGGCAAGAATACTGGAGTGGGTTGCCATTTCCTTCTTCAGGGGATCTTCCCGACCCAGGGATTGAACCCAGGTCTCTCGCATTGTAGGCAGATGCTTTACTGTCTGAGCCACCAGGGAAGTCCTAGGTTATACCCAGAAAAAAAACATAATTCAAAAAGATACAGGCACCCCAATTTTATTCCAGCACTATTTACAACAGCCAAGACAGGGAAGCAACTGAAATGTCCATCAACAGAGTAACAGATACAGATGTGCTATATACATATACAACGGAATATTGCTCAGCCATAAAAAGAATGAAATAATGTCATTTGCAGCAACATGGATGAACATAGAGATGATCATATTAAGTGAAGTAAGTCTGAGAAAGATAAATATCATATGATATCACTCATGTGTAGAATCTAATTTTTAAAAAATGATACAAGTAAACATATTTACAAGATGGAAACAGACTTACAGATATCGAAACAAACTTATGGCCACCAAAGAGGAGATGTGCTGGGGGAGGGATAAATCAGCAGCATGGGATTAACATACACACACTACTATATATAAGGCAAGGACCTACTGTATAGCACAGGGAACTCTACTCAATATTTTGTGATAACCTATATGAGAAAAGAATCAATATGTATATATGTAAAACTGAATCACTTTGATGTACACCTGAAACGAATACAACATTGTAAATCAACTATATTCCAATAAATTTTTTAAAAAATACACTTAATTTTCAAGTACGTATTTAATATTTTAAAATATTTCATGTAAACGAAATTATATACCTTTAAATATTGTCAAAAAACCTTTCAAAATTGTTCTGGCTTGGATGAAAACTTATAGGGACATTCTGTTTCCCATATATGTTTTCTAAAGAGTGTTCTTTTGAATGATTACACCAGGAGATATCTAGAGCAATAAGTTTCCTTATGCAGTAAGTTTGGAAAACACACACACCTTGTTTTAGCCACAGTTTACATTAGCAAATTAAAGGCTCTGATCACTGACTAAAGATTTTTGTTTCATTTTGTTTAACCTAATGTTCCCAATTTATTTATTAAACCACAGCCCTGATTTTTAATAAACACCTATTAACAGTTTCTTGGAAAGCAGTTCGGAAAATACTTTCCTGAAGTATTAGAGACCCAATGCACTGATCCTCTCAGGTACCAAATTTCAAAGAGATCCCTCAGAGAGAATCATACATCATCTGAAGGGGAGAAGGTGTCCTTTGCAAATTATTCACATGTTCATAATCATAGTTTTAGAACTAAAAATCAGGCAATGTGATCTGACACATAGTCTAAAAATGAGACAAGAGATGTGAAATCAGGACAGACCTAAACAAATATGAGTCTTCTAAATACAACCTTCCCTCCATTCTCCCTTACAGTTGGCCTCAGCCCCTCACCAGAAGCCTGGGGGCTGGTGCCACTAACCTAATCCCAGATTACTTCTGAAATTCTCCCAGGGTAATCATGAGGTTCCCCTGCTCCTCCCAGAGCATTGCCTCCTATGCTTCACAGATATGAGCCACTCAGAAGCCAAGTGCATAGGCTGTGGGAGCTTACGGATTCTTGCAGAGGCCTCTCCCCATGAGGTTATAACAGCATCCTCTCTGATTCATGGGATAAAGATATAAAGGACCAGAGCTAGCCAATGAAAGATAGCTTACCTACTCTGTAATAGTTGCCATGGAAACAAACCCACTCTCACTATACTTCTGACAAACCTGGGTGTCTAAAAACAAGCCTTACCCTATAAGGCTTAAGGATAAGCCTATAACCTTATCCCCTTGTGCAGTGCCCAGAACATGGAAGGCATCTGCAAACACTACAAACTGAAGACACAGACTAATAAAGTAATCATCTGTTTTCTTAGCCAAAAATATAGGATTTTTGTCATAATTTTTTTATTTCTCCACTTAGAAGATCTATGCTAACAAAATGTTCATGGCTTTGAAAAAAATTTTCCCATTTGTTATAACTTGATCATAGTCCTATATATTGCTTTTAATATTCCTCTGAAATCATAAACAATACTTAGGTGATAGGCCACCTCTTGTAAAATGACTTCTCCCTGACCCTCACAGAGAGAGTGAAATAAAATAGATTGAGTATTGGATATAATTTGTAAATGATATAAAAAACTAATCCAGAAGTGGGCCTCTGGCAAACTGTAATATATTATAATCTATAGAATTATTTGGTGACATTGGCTCACCTTATCCTGGTTCACAAGACATAGGTCCCTTTTGATCTTTGGGGGAGTTTTTCTTCTCACACAACCTGGACACTAAATCATATACCACCCAGAAGAATTTTATAGAGCTGGATACTCCTGGCTCTATCAAGCCATGCTGACTGCATCCTGGCCGCCTCGATATTGAGAACTAAATCCAAAGAATGAACTCTTTTGTTGGTCAATTTTCTCTGGAAATTTCCAGGAAGAATATTGGATATAGCCAAACAGTTGAAAAATAAGGCCAGCATGACTTTATTAAATAGATAAGAATTGTTTCTCTGTGAAAAGTGAAGGCTCAGGAGGGTCTGCTGTTTGTTATACTAAAATGATGTCTAGGGACTTCCCTAGCTGTCCAGTGGTTAAGAATCTGCCTTGCAATATAAGGGACACCAGTTGGATTTCTGGAGCAACTAAACCCATATGTCACAATGACTGATCCAGCGCTCTAGAGCCCGAGAGCCACAACTACTGAGCCCACGTGCTGCAACTACTGAAGTCTGCAAGCCTAGAGCCCACGCACCACAGCAAGAGAAGCCACCGCAATGAGAAGCCTGCATACCACAACAAAGATCAGCCCCACTCGCCACAACCAGAGACAGCCTGAGTGTAGCAATGAAGACCCGCCACAGCTAAATAAACAAATAAATCTTAAAAAAAAGAAAGAAATGATATCAACATTTCCACTGAAGCCAAAATAAGAATAAGTTGGAGTAGGAAACAGTTTGATTCTGTGGAAAGATGCTGGGAGAGAGCCTTTGGATTTGGGATGCTTCATTTATTCTCTTCCTGTCAATCCATCACTTAATCAAAATTTACTATGGTGTGCACACTGCAGTCTCCAAGCTTCTGGAGACCAGAGAGAACTCCAGTTCTTTAGATACACACCCACCAGTTGGGAAGACAGCATGCAAATGAATGATGAGCACATGTGCATTAGTACTGAGAAGAGAATGAGAGCCCAGAGGATGGAGCAAGCAATTGACACACTCTCAAAAGAGTAGTTCTTTCCATCGACAAAGGGGATCAAGGCATTCCAGGCCAATTAAATGTTCTCCACAAAAGCAAATAAGTGTAAAACAGGATAGCATTCATTAGCACAAAGAGCAGATAAAGAAGTGGCGAGAGATGAGGCTGGTGCTAGATTGCCCAAAGGCACAGGAGTGGACCACTAAGGTACTCCGCTATTCAGTAACTGCAAGATTCATGACTATTTTCCACCAAGCTGTCACCAGCTTTTGTGCCATGAAATGATGTAGTAGCTCTTGTTAACCATGTCAAAAGCTCAAAGTGGAAGGTCAAACCGAAGCCAGAATGAGGACAATGCTGATGGATTTCCCTGCACAGTTTAAGAGGATCCGTATGCTCACTAAAAACTAACCAAGGGCCAAGATCATGTGCATGTATACTTCAGGTTGCTTTACTAGAGGGCTTCCCACGTGGTACAATGGTAAAGAATCCACCTGCCAATGCAGGAGACATGGGAGACTCAGGTTTGATCCCTGGGTCGGGAAGATCTCCTGGAGGAGGAAATGGCCCCACTCCAGTATTCTTACCTAGAAAATCCCATGAACAGGGGAGCCTGATGGGCTGCAGTCCATGGGGTTGCAATAGTGACTGAGCATGCATCACTGGAGAAGGGAGAAGCTACCCACTCCAGTATTCTTGGGCTTCCCTTATGGCTCAGCTGTTAAAGAATCTGCCTGAAATGTGGGAGACCTGGGTATGATCCCTGGGTTGGTAAAATCCCCTGGAGAAGGGAAAGGCTACCCACACTAGTATTCTGGCCTGGAGAATTCCATGGACTATATAGTCCATGGGATCGCAGAGTCAGACATGACTGATCGACCTTTCCTTTCACACATGCCTAACAAAGAGGATAATCTAGGCTTTTCCTGACAAGTGGATATTTGACCCAAACAAAGATGCCCCCAACCACATAGGAAATCATATGGTGATTTGCCTGCCTTAATGTTTCATAATCATGCATTCTACATCCAGGCACCCATAATGAGGCTGCTTGAATCTAAGGCCTCCACAGAACAATATTGCCATCCATCTGGTTAAGCAAAGTGGGTGTGAGTTTCTGCTATCGCAAACTTAGTATTTGGCCCATACTTGAAGAAAGCAGCACTGTTCTCAAGAGAGCAGACTGCCCCCAAAACAGAGTCCAGAACTAACTGAGCAGGCACAACTTTATAGCTCAGTGGGGAAAAGAACAGGGCCTGTGCTTTTCCATGAGCTATGCCTTAGGACAGAGGCCCCCAGTGCCTTCAGAAGAAGCTGAGATATCCAGAGCCAGAAATACTGGAGCTGGTAAGGAACTGCTACAGACCTCATGCCCACTGGCTCATGCTTTGTTATAAACATTACTGAGTCCCTTTGGCTCAGCAGCCTCTGTTTTTGTTTGAAATATAGTGACTTCCCCTAAAGATCTCCAGAGGTCATTTCTTTTTTTTTTTTTAATTAGAGAACAATTACTTTACAATATTGCGATTATTTTTGCAATACACGAATCATCATTAGGTCACTTCTGGGGCATTGAGAATACCAGGGTCTAAAGCTTTCTTTTCCATATCACCTCTCTGAACAACTAACTTTTTGACTTATTCTTCTAGAAAATTTCCTACAAGCTCAATATGATTGCCCCTGTATTGATATTTCACCTGCCAGGTTGGCTCTGTGGGTTCCACACTCAGAAAGGATCACACTTGGTTAAATGCTCTGCTACGCCATGCTGAAATTCTCAATACACTTTCCACAAGGAGCCCCACATTTCCATTTTGCACTGAATCCTGCATATTATGTAATGGCCCTGACTGCAAAATGGAAATATTAATCTTTGGCTTTGGAATAACATTTTTTACATTTTTAAAGTGTGTTCACATCTCTTGTCCCATAGGATCCTCACAATTAAGTAGCCAAAAGAGAAGAGAAAGTGGTAAAGAAGATGTAACCTTGAAGACAAGAGAGATCTAGGTTCAAATCTAGGGTCTGCCATAATCCTGGGCTAGTGATTTCATTTCTCTGATCTTCAGCTTCCCCTTCTGTAAAAGAGCAGTACTACCTGCCACGTTACAGTTGATGTGATCATTATGCAAATCAACGAATGAGAAAGTGCCTGGCCCATGGTAGACACTGAATAAGGCCTTCCCCTCTTCTACGCCTTTTTTCCATCCCCTGACTCTCCCAATTTGTGAGATATAAGGATTGAAACTGAGAGGTTTAAATGATCTGCCAAGTACAGAAGTCAAGCTGGGATTAAATGTACACTGATTTAATTAGGAGAATGCCTGTGTGAGTTAAAATGGAGAAGGAGCCAAAAAAATAAAAGAGAGAGCTGTCAGGCCAGGAGGCAAGTCTGATTCTGAGTTAAAGGAAGAACAGAAAGTTGGGCAAAAGTTTCCTAGACTCCTACATCATTTAAGGAAGATTCATCAAGGCCATTGGGGAGTTCTGGAGCTAGCCAGAGTCAACCATTAGCAGAATCCCACATCTCCCAGGCATGGTCTTGCCTTAGTATCCTAGCAACACCATCTTTGAATGGAACAGCTCATGGGAGGCACAGCCTTGTATAAAACAGGCTGTGGATTTCAGGGAGCAGAATTTAGGTCCTTGGTCAATTGTTCTGCCTGTATTTGGAAAGCTGTGAGCTGAACCTTGGGCTTCCCAGTTTGTGCTACTGGTAAAGAATCCACCTGCCAATGCAGGAAACAAAAGATGCAGGTTTGATCCCTGGGTTGGGAAGATCCCTTGGAGGAGGGCATGGCAATCCACTCCAGTATTCTTGCCTGGAGAATCACATGGACAGAGGAGCCTCATGGGCTATAGTCCACAGGGTCTCAAAGAGTCGGACACAACGGAGGTGACTTAGCACAGAGCAGCATTTTCAGGGCCACAATGTCACAGTTCACTGAGTTGATGCCAAAGCAAGATACACCTTACTCTTTCCTGCAAGGAATTCAGCTAGCCCAGCATCTTCAGAAAATGTGAAGGAAGTTGTTCTTGAGCCATTGCTTTCTCAAAGAGCAGGACAGCTTTCTTTTTTTTTTTTCCTTTTCTTTTTTTTTAAATTTATTTATTTTAATTAGAGGCTAATTACTTTACAATATTGTATGGGTTTTGCCATACATCAACATGAATCCGCCATGTGTGCACACGTGTTTCCAATCCTGAACCCCCCTCCCACCGCCCTCCCCATACCATCCCTCTGGGTCATCCCAGTGCACCAGCCCCAAGCATCCTGTATTCTGCATCAAACCTGGACTGCCTATTCATTTCTTATATGATATTATACATGTTTCAATGCCATTCTCCCAAATCATCACCCCCCTCCCTCTCCCACAGAGTCCAAAAGACTGTTCTAAACATCTGTGTCTCTTTTGCTGTCTCGCATATAGGGTTATCATTACCATCTTTCTAAATTCCATATATATGCATTAGTATACTGTATTGGTGTTTTTCTTTCTGGCATACTTCACTCTGTATAATTGGATCCAGTTTCAACCACCTCATTAGAACTGATTTAAATGTATTCTTTTTAATGACTGAGCAATACTCCATTGTGTATATGTACCACAGCTTTCTTATCCATTCCTCTGCTGATGGACATCTAGGTTGCTTCCATGTCCTAGCTATTATAAACAGTGCTGCGATGAACATTGGGGTACATGTGTCTCTTTCCCTTCTGGTTTCCTCGGTGTGTATGCCCAGCAGTGGGATTGCTGGGTCATATGGCAGTTCTATTTCCAGTTTTGTAAGGAATCTTCACACTGTTTTCCATAGTGGCTGTACTAGTTTGCATTCCCACCAACAGTATAAGAGGGTTCCCTTTTCTCCACATCCTCTCCAGCATTTATTGCTTGTAGACTTTTGGATTGCAGCCATTCTGACTGGCGTGAAATGGTACCTCACTGTGGTTTTGATTTGCATTTCTCTGACAATGAGTGATGTTGAGCATCTTTTCATGTATTTGTTAGCCATCTGTATGTCTTCTTTGGAGAAATGTCTATTTAGTTCTTTAGCCCATTTTTTGATTGGGTCGCTTATTTTTCTGGAGTTGAGCTGCAAGAGTTGCTTTGTATTTTTGAGATTAGTTGTTTGTCTGTTGCTTCATTTGCTATTATTTTCTCCCATTCTGAAGGCTGTCTTTTCACCTTGCTTATAGTTTCTTTTGTTGTGCAGAAGCTTTTAATTTTAATTATATCCCATTTGTTTGTTTTTGCTTTTATTTCCAATATTTTGGGAGGTGGGTCATAGAGGATCCTGCTGTGATTTATTTCAGAGAGTGTTTTGCCTATGTTCTCCTTTAAGAGTTTTGTAGTTTCTGGTCTTATGTTTAGATCTTTAACCCATTTTGAGTTTATTTTTGTGTATGGTGTTAGAAAGTGTTCCAGTTTCATTCTTTTACAAGTGGTTGACCAGTTTTCCCAGCACCACTTGTTAAAGAGATTGTCTTTTCTCCGCTGTATATTCTTGCCTCCTTTGTCAAAGATAAGGTGTCCATAGGTGCATGGGTTTATCTCTGGGCTTTCTATTTTGATCCACTGATCTATATTTCTGTCTTTGTGCCAGTACCATACTGTCTTGATGACTGTGGCTTTGTAGTAGAGCCTGAAGTCAGGCAGGTTGATTCCTCCAGTTCCATTCTTCTTTCTCAAGATTGCTTTGGCTATTCGAGGGTTTTTGTGTTTCCATACAAATTGTGAAATTATTTGTTCTAGCTCTGTGAAAAATACCATTGGTAGCTTGATAGGGATTGCATTGAATCTATAGATTGCTTTGGGTAGTATACTCATTTTCACTATATTGATTCTTCTGATCCATGAACATGGTATATTTCTCCATCTATTAGTGTCCTCTTTGATTTCTTTCACCAGTGTTTTATAGCTTTCTGTTAGAGTTGGCAATCCTGCCTGCTCTTAGACACAGAGAGCCTGTTGGCTGAGGATGCCTTTGTCCTGTCTCTCTGAGGAAGTGAAACATTTCCACAAAATTCTTCTGGGGCTTCTCAACACAACTATGGGTTTTTGGAGCCCAGGAGAAGAGATTTATTCAGTCATAGAGACATAATTCCATTCAGGGTCATTCAGGGGAAATTGCTCAAAAATTATCTTTTGGCTCTAATGGTCCATGAAATAATTTTACAGAAAGAAGTGGAAAGAAAGAAATAAAGAAGGAAATAGGAGTGAGGGAGGAGGAAAGAAACTTCTTACTTACAAGGAACATTCACCTACATCACTATGTTGACCCATCACTCTGTGAAGTGAGTAAAGACAGATCAAGTGATCTTATTATTCTCATTTTAGAAATGTGGAAATTGAGATTCAGAAAGGTTAAACCACTTGCCCAAATTTCCATAGCTCATAAAATGCAGAGCTGGAACTCTAGCCCTGCCTTCTGCCCTCCTCCAGGAAGACTGGGTCTACGCAACACCAATAAAGGTCTTCAAGTGAATCATAGAAAATATTAGTCATTTCAGCAAACCATTATTCTGGCAGCTCAACACCATCCCCCAGTCCCACACACTCCCTCCCAAGCTTTCTTAGGGCTCTAGAGCCCAGGATATATAATCACTGCTACCTTTCATGGGAGGGAGAAGGGAAGATGATAAGAAAGAAGTCAAACTTCATTAATCCAGAGTAAGCAGATGGTGGGCAGAGGAGAAGATGGAGGAGGAGAGAGTCAGACGTCTAGACCTAAATAGGCAAGAATCCAAATACAGGAATGTATTCAAATTCAATTCACTTTGACTTTCTTGTTTTCACCTAAGTGAAGTTTTAGTAGAAATTCTTCAAAGATTTGCCTTAAGGAACAAGAATTATTTATAGTTTATGTTTCTGATTCACTCAACTGTTCCTAATTCAAAATTTCTCATGCTGACAACAGGGCCTGAAATTTAGTTTTTATTTCTAGCATACATTGAGAAAGATGATCTAACCAATTAGTGAGGGGGCATAACAAGAATATGGGGAAATTTGCTATTAACTCACTTTAATGAAAATTAAAAATTATTTACTCATTTAGAATCACTGATTTATTTATCAAAAAAGGAAAACACATCTTAAGTTAGGCTTGTTCACTAAAAACAGATATTAAAAAGAGGTAAGATTTAATCAGGTTGAAAATAATAGAATAAAACCAAATTCTTTTTAAAAATATTCTTTTATTCATTCTTAATCCATAATACAGACCAACTCTCTTATATCCTACTTCCTTTTTACCAACACTCCTACAACTTCATACATACACACCCTGCTCTGTTAATTTAAAGAAATTTTACTGTGCTTGCATGGTAAATTTGTAGAAGCCTGTTTCTATCCATAATGCCAGTGAGAAAGTGAAGGCCCATGCTGGAAATTTAACATTTAATAATAAAAAAAAGCATCGTGTCTTTTATCCCCCCACGAAAATCATAGAACAAAGTTTCTACCCAATTTGGAGGGCCCCATAACAATATCCTTCAAAAGTACTACTGTCTTCATAGGAACTCTCTGGGGACAAAGACCTCTTAGCAATGCCAGAAATTGTGACTTTTTCAAATGACTCCAACTTCTAGAAAATGATTTCTTTTACTTTCAGTCAAATAAACTCTTCAATTATTTGAAGATATTTATCCTAGCATCCATTCGTCTTCTCCTTTCCAAGTTACACATAAACAGTTCTGTCAAACTCACACGAATCCATGAAGAGATTGGTCCCTTTTCTCTAAAATATTAAACTTGTCTTGAATCTTCTTTAAGTGTAATACCGAGCTCTGAACTGTTACACCACTGAATGTCTTTCCTTTCTTTAAAATGGGATTAATAACAGTATCTACCTCATAGATATGTGTTCAATAGGAAAATAAATGATCCAGACTCTTAGTGCTTACCTGCATCTGTGTTCTGTCCATCCTCCAGGGCACACAGCTGGAGTATACATTCCAGTTTCCCTTGAAATTAGAGGAGGCAGGTCACTGAGTTCAGGCAATGAAACATGGGCAGAAACAATAAGTACCACTTTCAGATCTGTTCTATTTCACCCCCAAAATTTCTTGCAGGTGATTTTCCTTTTCTTTTGCCATCTGCCTGTTGAATGGAGAGAATTCCAAGGACCTAGAGGAGGATGGAACCACAGGATAAATAGAGCCTGAGTCTCAGCACGACTGTGTCCCTTCATCCCCAGCTCTCCTCCCTGACCCACAAAGGTGTGTAAGGTAAACAAGAATAAAATTTTATGATATTAAGTCGCTGAGGTTTTAGCGTTGTTTCAGCCATTAGTCTAATTCTTCTGTGTATACTAGACTAATTCATTCATGTAAAACCACATGTTAGGTACAGAAGAAGTGTGCAATAAATATGAGCTACTGTTACTACTAACAGCACTTTTATCACTACTAATATTGCAGTTACCCCTACTACAGACAGAATCTGAGTGAATCTACTAGTTTATGAATCACAGCATGTTGTTGTTGTTGTTTAGTTGCTAAGTCATGTCCGACTCTTTGACACACCCATGGACTATGGCCCATTGGGCTCCTCTGTCCATTGGATTTCCCAGGCAAGAATACTAGAGTGGGTTGCCATTTCCTTCTCGAGGGGATCTTCCCAACCTAGGGATCGAACCCACATCTCCTGCTTGGCAGACAGATTCTTTACCACTGAGCCACCTGGGAAGTAAATCACAGCATACTCTGACTTAAAATGAAATTTTAGGCAACTCTGAAAAGAAAGATCCAGATCTTTTTTCACATGTGCTTCTTTCCAACATAGTCCTCCCCTTTTTGTGTATTTTCAAGAGCTGAAAATTTTCAAATTTTAAAGTAAAAATAAATATGCATCTCTGATAGTTTTACTGATCTTCCTTACCAGTCCATTTTGAAGATGGGCAATATATTTTTGAATCTTGATCATTTCATTCAATGTGTTATTGATATTTTCCTCTTTCAGTTTTTATATGTGCTCTGAATTTTTATGACATATAATCTGTTTTCATCCAAATTTCTGCTAAAGATGTCAGTGAGGATAAGACCAAATAGAGAACCCTGTGGCATAACCTTAATGGTTCCCTCAAGAATTGTTCCCTCACCCACAATATTTGAGTTCTATAAGCCTGGCTGTACTATCATTCAATTGAAGCCTCACCATCTTGTCCACAAAATATCTTGAAATCTTTGTCAAATGTCACATCAATAGTGTGATTTGCTAATCCACAGCATTTACCTAATCGATTAATTTAACATTTTGAGACAAAAGTTAAAGTGGGATTTACTTGGAATGACTTTTTTCTTAACAGTTTTGGGCTGACTTCTAGTAATCATTGCTGTCTTTTAACCATCCAATTAATATATTATAGAATTTTGCCTGGATTTGACACTAAGTCTATAGCATTGAATCTCTCTTTCAACCGCTCTTTCAAAAACTCTTGCCCCTTGCCCTTCTCCAATTTTTCTAGGACCTCTCTCAGTATTTGTGAATTTTTAACCATTACCAACAAGAGTTTCCCCATCTCATGTATAAATTCTCCTGGTACCCAGGGTATGACTCATCTTGATCTAAACAACTGAACTTACTGACGTCTGAAACCCCACTCCCCTGGTCACAAAAAGCACTTGTAGCTACCAAATACTGTAACCGTGACTACAAATAATTCCAGAGATAGGTCAGGAAACTCTGTCTTACTTAGGAGTACCTTCAGGCTGAGAAACCCGCATGCCCACTCAGTTATGCACTCGGAGTGTGCAATGTGCCAGGCATTTAACACACATGCTTCATTTAATCCCAACCATGAAAACTGAGGTTTAGAAAAGAAAGCTGACCAAGGTTACACAACACAAGTCAGGCTGAGTCAGGAGTCAAACCCAAGTCTGTCCAACTCCACAACCTATGTTCCATCCACTGAACCATGCCTATTATCTCACTAGGACTCTAATTCGCTCTTCCCACCTATCTTGGCCTTCAATTTCCTTTTAATTACATCTGCTCTATACTTTACAGTTGAGACACTTCTCCTTGGTGAAGAAAATGAGAACTTGTCAGAAACTGAGGTGCTGGGACTTCCCTGGTGGTCCAGTGATTAAGAATCTGCCTGCCAATGCAGGGAACACAAGTTCAATCCCTAGTCCAGGAAGATCTCATGTTCTGTGGAGCAACTAAGCCCATGGACCACAACTACTGAGCCTGTGTGCCTAGAGCCTTTGCTCTGCAGCAAGAGAAGCCACCACAATAAAAACTCTTGCCCTATAATAAAGAGAATCCCCCGCTTGTCACACCTAGAGAGAAACCGCACATAGCAACGAAGACCCAGTGCAGCCCAAAAAAGAAAAAAAGGATAAAAAGAAACAAACTTCAGTGCTTTGCTCCTTCCTATATCTGCCATTTATTCTAAGCATTCTCCAAATGAGTGTGTTCTAACAAAAGGAGCTTTATCTCTTTTTTTTTCCCCACAAACTTCCTATTCTGCATGTTCATCCCCCATTAAAATCTTTTTGTGTTGGTAATATTTGGTTCCTCAGGGTCCTTGGGACATGCCTTCTTATCAGAAGTGAAAAAT
Organism: Bos mutus; assembly: GCF_027580195.1. Taxonomy (NCBI): domain Eukaryota; kingdom Metazoa; phylum Chordata; class Mammalia; order Artiodactyla; family Bovidae; genus Bos; species Bos mutus. Next base: position 22,742,330 of record NC_091619.1, on the reverse strand, counting down.
TTTTATACCAACCCTGTTCTTTGAACCCCATCCTCCCATGCCCTTCTTTCTATGTAGTCCTGGTCTTCAAGTGGAAGGTTCATCTCAGTCCCCACCCTCCTTCAAGTGCATTCTGTACCCACATGGACTACTTATAAGCTAAAAACAGGTGCCAATGAACGATTCTTTAGTATCAGCCAATGAACATGCCAAGTCTCCCTTTGGGTGTATGTATGCTCACTCATTCAGTGATGTCTGACTCTTTGCTACCTTATAGACTATAGTCCACCAGGCTCCTCTGTCCATGGGATTCTCTAGACAAGAATTCTGGAGTGGTTTGCCATTTCCTCCTCCAGGGGATCTTCCCAATCTAGGAATCGAACCTGTATCTCCTGCATTAGCAGGCAGATTCTTTACCACTAAGCCACCTGGGAAGCCCAAGCCTCCCTTCACCTGGAGGCATTTTCAGTTTTGAAAGTAACTGATAAAGCGAGGGACAGTGGTTCCAGGCATAACTTTTGGAATGAGAATCTTCGTTAACGGGAAGCCAAGTCCTGGCTTTACTACTTACTACCTTTGTGAGCTTGACAATTCACTTAATTTCTCTGAACCTCAGTTTATCTATCTGGAGAAGAGGGGTAATAATTCTGCTAGGGTAAATGTCGCCTCTTATCATTGAGTGAATCTTAATGTTAGCATTTTTGCCCTCTAGGTAAATGAAAGAATAAATATTTGAGAGTTGGGAGGCCCAAAGTTTGCCACTAATTAACACTGTGTGAGTGGTTAGCTCATCTGCTTAGCCATGAGTAGCCACAGAACACCTGGGTTGTCAATGGCATCACATCCTAGCCAGAGGCCTGCAGTTACAGGCTAGGGAAGAAGACCAGAGGAAGACTGTCAAATTGGAGCGCTCACAACCCTACTGAAGATGGCAGCCCTGTCTGGCCCCCACATGAAACTGTGGTCTTGGTGGTGCCAAATCTTTGCTTTTCCCCCCAAAGATACCAGAAGTTCAGAATTTTATGCCAAACCTCCCAATTTTTAAATGTTGGCAAATTATTTATTTTTACTATTTAGCATTCTACATGTTTACTGACAACATACCAGAAGTTTGCAACCTCTGGCCAAAAGCCTGAAGTTAGAAGCCCCACTCCCCTAGTTACAGAAAGCACTTGTAGCTATCACATGCTGTAACCATGGCTACAAATAATCCCAGAGATAGGTCAGGAAACTTTATCTTATTTATGGAGCACCTCCAGACTGGGAAACCTGCGTGTCTACTCAGCTATGTGCTAGAGTCACCCTTTTTTTGCCACAGATATTAATTTACCACAAGACTGCTCTTGTCAGATCCCCCAGCATCTCCAGGTCAAATTCCTGGCCCATCCCAAGATTCCAGGCACTCACCGGTGATCTTATTTATGGTGTCAATTACTAATGGTGCTGAGATTAAGAACCTGGTGAAACAGATGCCAGGCAGGCTGTTGCTAAAATTGTCTATGTATGGTTAGAGGCAGGGAGAACCTGTCCTGTTCTGTGCATCTGTGGAAGAGAGGGGGAGGTTTTTGGAGCCAGAACCTAATTTGTTCACAGTCAGGTTAACTGAAGCCCACAAGACGACCCTTTTGGGGAAACCAGGGCTGGTGGCAGCTGTTGAGTGAGCCTTGCTCATTTGAGGATTATGAGAGATCTGGAGAAGGCTTGATAAATCACTAAGAGTCTATCTTTGGAATATACAATAGATTTTCCAGCAGATTCAACCCATAAAGGCTAGAACCTGAGTTTTCTAAGATTTAATGCATACAAGTAGCCAAAGTACATATTTTTAAATTTTTATTTAAACTTTGTCTGGATTTTCAAAACAAATGTATAAAATAAAAGCAATCTTAATGTTTATCTGTAGAGAACTGGATAAAAATTATAGTGCATCAGATTATAAAGTAGTACAAACCCAACTATAGGATAAATAAAATTAATTTTAAAGAGCTATCTATAGAATATTATCTATGGTACTATCACTTTTTCATTAAAAACAAGTAAAGGAAGGAAATAAAAATCCATGAGAATGTATCAGATCAGTTCAGTTGCTCAGTCGTGTCCAACTCTTTGCGACCCCATGAATTGCAGCACACCAGGCCTCCCTGTCCATCACCAACTATATAAGTGTGAGTAAATATATGACTGTATGGGCTGAATAGGCTTAGGAAAATCTAGTAAGATATATACTAAAGAATTAACAATAGTGTGCTATATTTTCATTGAATATTTGTTGGCATTTTATTTCATTGAAACAAGAAGTCACTTTGTAAATTTTAAAAAATGAATATGTAAAGAAAATACTTAATCCTTATCAAATCAAGTCAACTCATAATTAATTTAGCACCTATTGTGACTCCAATATTTGCTACATATCAAGAATAATATGAGAAAAATTCCTATCCTTGAGTATTATAGTCCACGAGGGGAATATATACATTTAGAGAAGTAGGTCAATAATAGATGTTGACAAACACTCCAGGGTCTAAATCCAGGCATCTTCACTACCAAATTCCTTAAGCTTTGGAGTTTCATTATTTCTTAGAGTGTCATGACTATGAAGAAGAAAGGACATTGCAATAGAAACTAATGAAGAAACATTTAGAAGTGCTTGAGCAGAGATGAGACACCCATTTTCCTTTCTGTGCAAGTGAGATTTTTCAGCTTATTATTGATCTATCTTTTCACTTATTAAGTGGAATCTATTCCAAAGATGGATCATGAATGAGACCCAGCTACCTTCCATAGAACATCAGAAATGCCAGAAATCTTCCAAACCACCTCTTGTGACACTTCTATTTTAAAGACAGGAAAAAAGGGCCTAGAAAGGCCTGAGGACTGTAATACAGCTGATTGAAGACAGGATTGGAACATAAAATTTCTACTGTTTCAGCCTACCCACATTATGCTCATTCCCATGAATGACTCAGTTAGTAAGACATCAAAGTAGAATTCTTCAGTACCCCAGTTTACCAGGCAGGTGCTCCCACCAATTGCAGTCTGACCTAGGCAAGATTCTCACTAGTTCAGAATTTCCTAGGTCAACTTTAATGGAGCAGGCAGGAAAGCCATCCTAATCATGTCTTTTTTAAAACAGTTTTTGCTCAGTGTTATTTTCTAACAGGAAGACAAATGGACAAATACCAGCATAACCAGCATTTCTCAGGTGCCTGGCTTCTCTGGTGGCTCAACCGCTAAGAAATCTGCCTGCAATGCAGGTGACCTGGGTTTGATCCCTGGGTTGGGAAGACCCCATGGAAAAGGACATGGCTACCCACTCCAGTACTCTTGCCTGGGAAATCCTATGATAGAGGAGACCAGCAGGCTACAGTCCATGGGGTTACAAGTGTCAGACACGACTTAGCAACTAAATCACCACCACGACCCTACAAGTAGAACTTTTGATTATCTTTTCTCAGAAATATGTGATTATCTCCGTTTCACAGAACCAAAGTCTAAAATCCAGGCCTTTAAAAATATGTCTAGGGTATGTTCCTTGTATGCTGTCTGCCCTTGTATAGCAGAAAAAGCACTGGATATGGCCCAAAGACTGTAGCTTCTCTAAAAGCAAAACACACTAATAAAATTCTGCTTCTGTGGGGGAGAGTCAATTGAAATCAAATAAGAGTACATTTCATTCTGTCATCTCCTGACCTATAAAAGTGAGTTAGAAGACTGGACTCCTGGACAGTTGTTGCCTCTGGGCCCTACAAAAGTCTCTGTTCACTTCTCATTGTTGCAGATTTCTGAATCTTGTCTTCAGGCCAGCTTCCTTCTCTCTTGATATCACAACAGCATTCCATTCTGTACTTGGACAGTCTGTGAAATCTGTCTTCTCTTAGAACAGATGATAGAGCTCAGGTTTCAAAATTCAATAAATCTTGTCCTGTGAGATTCTTGAAGTGGGCATTCAGGAAAGCAGAAGCCAAAAATAGATGTTCTTCAATTAAGCCTACAGTGAAGGTGTTAGTTACTCAGTTGTGTCCGACTCCTTGAGATCCCATGGACTGTTGCCCGCCAAGGCTCCACTGTCCTTGGAATTCTTCAGGCAAGAATACTCAAGTGGGTAGCCATTCCCTTCTCCGGCGGATCTTCCAGAACCAAGGGGTCAAACCTGGGTCTCCTGCATTGCAGGCAGATTCTTTACCATCTGAGTCACCAGGGATATGTGTGTAAGCAAGTAACCAAGGGTTGCTCTGTCACACTCCTACTTCCTCCTTAATGTCTCCTAGTTCTGATCAGGCTTAAAGCAGTGGAAGAAAAAGATGGCTTTTTGTGCAACAGCATGTCCTGTTGGAGCGTGTGTGCTGCAGTACAACTCCTTACAAAGCAGCATATTCCCTGAGAGAATGAGCTGGAGTGAATGTACTCCCTACTACTGGTTCTTCTTTATTTCTTGAGACAGAAAGGACTATGTCATTCAAAGTATAAAACGCACCTAAAAAAATATTCTTCGGTGAAGCCCAATGGGATTAAGGTGTGACATCCCCAAGAACAGCCAAGTCACAAAAGAGCTAGTCATGCTCACGGCCAAGTTAAATAACGCATAATTTTGGATCTCTGGGTCCTGCTAGCACTCTTTGAGTGTGGGCTTAGGAAATGCCTGAACTGAACAGGCCGGACGGCTCCTGTTGAATCGTGCTCGCCTTGGCCCTGGCGTGGGTAACTCTCCTGTGATTTGGCTTCCCCCACACATATCACACCTTCCCACAAGTGACCTTTTCACTCAGTGCTCAGCTTTTCTGTGGTGGCTTAAGTGCCTGCACACATCTGCGTCATCAGGTTCATGCTGGGAAGATGACGTGGCGGCTGTCCATGGTGTGGCTCTCCAGATAGGTTAGAGTGCTGCTGGGGTTCCTGCAATCCTTTCTGGGATAAACATGGATATGGCGTGACGATGTTTGCCTGACGTGTCTCCATGATGCTGCTTCCTGTAGCGCCTTCTGCTGGCTAGCACTCTAATTTATCAAAATGAGTTTACACAGATCTAATGGCACCTGCTTCCTTGAGCTTTAAATCTTCACCCAAGTTTTGGGATTTCCAAATATTCCACATCTGCTGATACAAAATTTCCCAGAATCCCACTAGCATACTGCATCATGTATCAGTGGGCTTCTGCACTTCCTTGGAGCATCAGTACAGCCATCTTGACTACAATCACTGGTCTTCAGCTTATTCTACATCTGTGTGAAGCAGTCTAGCTTTTAACCACCTATCAGTACCCAAAGGATGTCTTCCCTGAACTCTGAATTGACCCAACTACTTCTCTTCTGTGCTCCTGCCGCAGCCACCTTTGTCTCTACAATCTCATTCCTACAAAACACTACACTAATTGCTTCTGTTTATGGTCTGTATCCATACTAGACTGTGAACCCCTAAACTGTAAGGACTATATATTAACAATGGGATTCACTGGTAAAGAATCCACCTGCCAATGCAAGAGACATGGGTTTGATCCCTGAGTCGGGAGGATCCCCTAGAGAAGGAAATGGCAACCCATTCAAGCATTCTTGCCTGGGAAATCGCATGGAAAGGAGAAGCCTGGTGGGCTATAGTCCATGGGGTCACAAAAGAGTCAGATTTAGGGACTAAACAAGAACAACAATATATTACCAACATCTAGCACCATGTCCTGCACAAAACAGATTTTCAGGACATGTTGAAGAGCCATTGCAGGCTTAGTTGAATGAGTTTAGATGAAAATTATTTCCAGGCCTGTGAATTAATTCTATTTCAGAAACTTTTTTTGTATCACTTTGTCATGAAATGTTACATATGGCTTATGTTGATACATGGAAGGACACACATCCAACTGCAGTTACCACAGAAAGACTAACTAGTTCAACACTCAGAGGATAACTGTATTTAGCAGGTCTTGCAGAGGCCACATGGAGGGGGATGACTGACTTCCCCCACACTCTCACTTTATAGGAGGCAAGAAATTAGCAGCCACTTTGGATTGGTCTATAACTCAGTATCCTCTGACAGTATCTTCCTTAAATTCTCCTGAAAGGCTCTGCTGGGATTCATATATGTTATGAAATCCAACTATCTGTTATGACATATGGATGCCTCACCCTCTGCATCAGCTTTCCAGCCTCATCCTCACAAGCGTGTTGGTGTTCCTGTCTTAGATACAGACTGAGAACCCCAGAGATAATCTTCCCCAATCGCAACACCTTCAGTTTGCTTGAGGATAGTCCTGTTCAGCCGCATAATAGAGAATGTCCTCGAGGAATCTTGCATCCTGGAGGTTTGTATAAAAAAAAAAAAAAAAAAAGAGTCTTTCCAACTGTGGATCCTCTGGCTTTTGCCCTGACTGTTTCAACTAGGGCCTCAGTCTTCTCTAATTCTGAATGGTTAAGGAAGCCCTTCCCAGGCCATATTTCAGAAGAATTAACCCATGTTAGTGTAAGGCTTGGAGAGCTCTAAGGAAAAGATGTACGTAAGCATATATTGCAAAGAAACAAAACCAGAATTTAGGAAAAAGACGCTATTGATGAAGCATGAAACACTCCCTAGAACAAAGCATTCTAGAAAAGGGAAATGGAACCTTCATGTTTCTGGGACCCACTTCTGGATGAAGGGATTGTTGAACCAGCTCTCCTTGGAACAGACAGCTAACTGGTGAGCATACCAGGATGGTGGTGGGCTTATTCTACTGGGTGCCGCTTCCTGAGCTTCCTCTCTGAAGATCATCACTAGCCACACTCTGAGACAAAAGTGTGGGTGTTATCATAGGGTTAGACAAAACCTAGTTCTAGAAACTTAGTTTGGAAGCCACGCAAAAAAATTTTACTGGGTCTTTGGCAACTGCGCAGAACATTACACAACAAGGCTTTCTGTGCTCCTACTTAGGGATAGGAAAGGTCATTCCACAGGCCTGCAGAACTGCAGGCTGAAGAGATTGGGGGAGAATGGATACATGTATATGTATGGATGAGTCCCTTTGCTCTTCACCTGAAACTATCACAGCATTGTTAACTGGCTATACCTGAATACAAAATTAAAAGTTCAAATAAAAAGACTGTGATCCTGAAACTCTCAAGATGGCTTCCATACCTGTGTCTATTTCATGTTGTCTCAGCCTATGAATAGTGATGTCATCAACTAGGAATAATGATGTCATCAACTGGGGGTGCGCACCTGGGCCCTACTGCTGTGAGAAGCCCCCACAGGCTTTTCCTCTCCAGAGCCAATGTTGTGGCTGAACCAGCCCTTGTGGTCCTTATTATGATTGCAAGATGCACCTTAGCAACAGCCATTGGGGAACTTTGACAAAACAAGGTTTCTTCCCAAGTCCTGAAAAGTACATGGCATGCCCAGAGCCACACAAACAGGTCACGAATAGAAAGAGTGTGGACCTTGGGTTCTGCCTCTGTTGGAATTGAAGGTGGGGTGCCTAACGTTTTGTGGATTCACCAGCTACTGGTGAACTTAAAACTTAAGAGCAGGAATTAAGGTGCTAGAAGGTCGAAGCATGGTTACTCAAGCCCTCAGTTATCTAGGTGACTGAGGGCTTTCTAAAAGAGGAAATTTATGTGTGGGGTGGGCTTTAGCTGTGTAGGTGGCAATGCATTTGTTGAGGATGGATGTCTTTGAAGTGGATGCCTTAGTAATCAAAAGCATATACTGAGGTAAGTCACTTCAGTCGTGTCTGACTCTTTGTGACCCTATGGACAGTAGCCCACCAGGCTCCGCCGTCCATTGGATTCTTCAGATAAGTATACAAGAGTAGGTTGCCATTTTTTACTCCAGGGGATCTTCTTGACCCAGGGATCAAACCCATGTCACTTTCATCTCCTGCAGTGGCAGGCAGGTTCTTTACCACTAGTGCTACCTGGGAACATTAAAACCAAAGAAGTTAATCCTTAGGTACTCACACTACAGTGTCAAATGTGGCATCTTTTTGGATGAAACCGAGTAAGAGGCTGTTCCTAGGTATTCCATGCTCTTCATTTGTAAGAATTAATATTGTTAAAATGGCCATACTACCCAAAGCAATGTACAGATTTAATGCTATCCCTGTCAAACGACATTTTTCACAGAACTAGAATAATCCTAAAACTTACTTGAAACCATAAATGACACAGAAATTACAAAGAAATCCTAATAAAAAAGAAGTCTGGGCATAACTCTCCCATACTTCAGACAATACAATGAAGCTACAGAAATCAAAACAGCATGGTAGTGGCACAAAAACAGACATGTGGATCAATGGAACAGGAAAAAAAAGAGCCTAGGAATAAACCCACACACCTATAATCAATTAATCTTCAACAAAGGAGGCAAGAATATACAATGGAGGAAAGATAGTCTCTTCAGCAAGTGGTTTGGGAAAGCTGGATAGCCATATGTAAATCAACAGAACATACCCTCTTGCAAAAATATACAAAAAATGGCTTAAAGACTTAAATATAAGACATGACACCATAAAGCATAAGCAAAGAATTTTCTGGCATAAATTGTAGCAATGTTTTTTTTGGTCAGTCTCCCAAGGCAAAAGAAATAAAAAACAAACAAATGGGACCTACTCAGAAGCTTCTGCACAGCAAAGGCAACCATAAACCAGATGGAAAGACAACCTACAGAATGGGAGAAAATATTTGCAAATGATGCAACCAACAAGTGCTTAATTTCTAAAATATATAAAAAGCTCATACAGCTCAACAATAAAAAGCCAACAAACTATTCAAGAAGTGGGCAGAAGACCTACATAGACACTTCTCCAAAGAAGACATACAGATGACCAATAGGCATATGAAAAGATTCTCAACATTGCTAGTTATTAGAAAAATGCAAGTCAAAACTACAGAGAGATATCATCTCACACCAGTCAGAATGGCCACCATTAAAAAGTCCACAAAGAATAAATGCTGGAGAGGGTGTGGAGAAAAGGGAACCCTCCCTGGTGGCTCAGACAGTAAAGAATCCACCTGCAATGCAGGAGATCTAGGTTTGATCTCTGGGTTGAGAAGATCCCCTGGAGGAGAGCATGGGAACCCACTTCAGTATTCTTCCCTGGAGAATCGCATGGGCAGAGGAACCTGGCAGGCTACAGTCCAAGGGGTCACAAAGAGTAAACACGACTGAGCACAGCACAGCAGGCATCATGGGCTTCCCTGGTGACTTGGATGGTGAAGAATCCACCTGCAATGTGGGAGACCTGGGTTTGATCCCTGGGTTTGGAAGATCTGCTGAAGAAGGGAACAGCTACTCCAGTATTCTGGCCTGGAGAATTCCATGGACGTCTGGCAGGATACAGTCTAAGGGGTCACAAAGAGTTGGAACAACTGAGTGACCTTCATTTTCACTTCCTACACTGCTGATGGGAATGTAAATTGGTGCTGCCACTATGGAGCACAGTAGGGAAGCCCTTTAAATTAAAAAGTAGAGCTACCATATGACCCAGCAATACCACTTCTGGGCATATAATCAGAAAAAATGAAAACTCTAATTTAAAGATACATGCACCCCAATGTTCATAGAAGCACTATTTACAATAGCCAAGACAAGGAAGCAACCTAAATGTCCATCAACAGATGAATGGATAAAGAAGATGTGGTATGTGTGTGTGCGTACACGGAAAGTCATGAAAGAATGATATTCTGCCATTTGCAGCAATATGGATGGACTTGAAACCTAGAAATTATCATACTAAGTGAAGTAAGAAAGTGAAAGTGAAGTCACTCAGTCGTGTCCGACTCCTGGCGACCCCATGGACTGCAGCCTACCAGTCTCCTCTGTCCATGGGATTTTCCAGGCAAGAGTACTAGAGTGGGGTGCCATTGCCTTCTCCATGACGTGAGAAAGGGAAAGACAAATATGATATCATTTACATGTGGAATCTAAAATATGACACAAATGAACTAATTTTCAGATATAGACCCACAGACGTAGAAAACAGATTTATGGCTACCAAAAGGAAAAGGGAGGGGGGATAAACGAGGAGTTCAGTTCAGTTCAGTCGCTCAGTCATGTCCGACTCTTTGTGACTCCATGGATTGCAGCAGGCCAGGCTTCCCTGTCCATCACCAACTCCTGGAGTTTACTCAAACTCATGTCCATTGAGTCGGTGATGCCATCCAACCATCTCATCCTCTGGCGTCCCCTTCTCCTCCTGTCCTCAATCTTTCCCAGCACCAGGGTCTTTTCAGATGAGTCAATTCTTTGCATCAGGTGGCCAAAGTATTGGAGTTTCAGCTTCAACATCAGTCCTTCCAATGAGGAGTTAGGGATTAGTAGATATAATCTACTATATATGAAAGAGATAAACAAGATCCTATTGTATAGCACAGGGAACTATATTTAAAATCTTATAATAAAGTATAATGGAAAAATCTGAAAAAGTATATATACATGCACACATATATATATATATATATATATAACTGAATCACTTTGCTGTACATCAGAAATTAATACAACATTGTAAAACAATTATACTTCCATATAAAAAAGGAAAAAAAAGAGGCTATTCCTTATATTAAGTTTTCTAGAGCAGGGAACATGACTTATCTATTAATATAGCATTCTCAGCATTTTGCTGAGTAAATAAATATAAAAACAAATGAATGAAAAAGCCTGCTGTAACTAACATATTAATGAATAGTGAAGGCTTTGAATGGGACTGATTGAGTGTGCCCTTGGGCAAGATTCTTAGCCTCTGTACATTTTCTCTTACCAGCAATATGGGCATAATAATGATAGTAACTATCTCAGAAGATTGCTGTTGATAATTAAACAAAATGATGTATGTAAACCACTTAGCTGGCATGCAATAATCACTTGATAAATGTTTATTGTTTTCTAGTTATTACCACTTGAGAAAATCTCATCTGCAATTTTGTAAAACCTCAATATATTTTAGGAGAGTGGAAAGAACTCCTGAAACATATATCTTACTGATGAACTGAACCCTAATGGGGTAAAGTCAACCACTGCAGGTTGTTTTGCAAAACAGTCAAGCTGGGACTAGAAGCTAGACTTACCCTTACCTACTGGTTTCATAGGAAAAGCATATCCTAGGAAATAAGCCTAGATCAGCTCATGGACTTGCAGAGACTCCTAATTCATACCTAACACACGTTTCCTTTCCTTTCTCGGTGCTCAACTAGACTATATATCCCAGCTTCTCCTGCAGTTAGGTGTGGTTAGAGTTCTAACCAAAAATGGAGAAGGAGTCAGGTAACCAGTTTCAAGCCTGGCTTGTAAATATCTCCTATGTTCAAGTTTCCGTTACTCCTCCATCTGCTGCCTGAATGGAGAACTACCAAGCTACATGCTGAAGATAGTGAAGTCTGGTCAGAGCCTGGTTCTCAGAATCATTGCTTGGAGAAGAGCCACATAACCAGGAAGCCCATGTAAACTGTGAAGTGAATGAGAAATAAACATTAATTTCTTAACATTTGGGGGTTTATCTGTTACATCATCTAGAGACAGCTTAGGGGGTACTTTACATGCCCATGGGTGGGAGAAGGATGTGCAGTGTGGCAAGACATGTACAACTCCAAGACTCCTCTTCACAGAGTCCAGGAACTTCTCCTAGAATTAGAATTGTATGAAGGTTGACCTGGCCATTCTTTGGCAACCCACTTCATTTTGGCTTCATTGAATGAAAGTACTAACAAGGACTCAAAATCTCTTTGGTTTTCTGTGCCTATACTGGACTTACAATGAAAGTGAAAGTCACTCAATTGAGTTTGACTCTTTACAACCCCATGGACTATACAGTCCAGGAAATTCTCCAGGCCAGAATACTGGAGTGGATAGCCATTTCCTTCTCCAGGGGATCTTCCCAACCCGGGGATCGAACCCAGGTCTCCCGCTTTGCAGACAGATTCCTTACCAGCTGAGCCAACAGGGCTTGCAATAAAGTTCAACAAAAGCAAACAGTATGAGTATACAGCATCTGAAGTAGGAAATGTTGTTAGGTTGGCCCATGAAAGATAAGTGCTCTGAGCAGCTGTAGGGATGGAAAGTTTCCCCTCTTGCTTTCTAAGTTCTTTAGCTGATTTAATAATTAAATTAACATAAGACAGATTAACAGGGCTTCTCAGGTGGCATTAGTGGTAAAGAACCTGCCTGCCAATGCAGGAGATACAAGAGAAACAGTTTCGACCCCTGGGACAGGAAGATCCCCGGGAGGATGGCAAGGCAACCCACTCCAATATCCTTGCCTGGAGAAACCCATGGATAGAGGAGCCTGAGGGCTATAGTCCACAAGGTTGCAAAGAGTCAGACATGACTGAAGCAACTTAGCTCACACATATGCAAGACGGATTAACAGAAGGAGAATAAATTTAATTCTGTCTCTGTGTGTGTGCTCGTTTGTCTCTGACTCTTTTGAGGCCCCATGGCCTGTAGCCCGCCAGGCTCCTCTGTCCATTGAAATTTTCCAGGCAAGAATACTGGTGTGGATTAGCCACTTCCTTCTCCAGGGGATTTTCCCCACCCAGGGATCAAACCTGTGTCTCCTGAGTCTCCTGCACTGGCAGGCAGATTGTTTTACCACTGAGCCACCTCTGTAAAGAAGCCCCCAAAGATATGAAACTAAAGAGCAAGTAGGGCAATTGAGGCCTTAGGAACCTTCCTGAGCCAAGGGCTGTACTAGGAATCTGGGGCTTCAAAGGGGAGGAGGGCAATTCATAGGAAGTTAAGAGCAGATGATGCTTGGTGGTTAGAAGTTTGCATGGAGCACAAGCAATCAGATAAAAGGTGTCTCTCATAATAGGATTTTTTTTTTCCTGGTCCATTTCCTCTGCCCCACTCCCCCATCTAAACTCATTTAGGTAATTAAAGGAGAGGTAAAGCTTTTCTCCAATCTGTAAGGTCTTGATTGCCTTCAGCTAAAAATAATCCACACACCAAAGTGGCATATTTTGGGGTAGCATATTCTGCTCCCCTTCACAGTGCAATGAGCTAAGAAGGAAAACATGATGAATGTTTTCTCAGCCTTAAGAAACAAGGTTCACCTTTCACCATCCGTATGGCACAGCATGCACAGCTGGAGAAAGCAACAGGCTCGTGCAGAGCTAGACACAAGGAGTGTGGCAGCTGCACCTATCCCTGGGGACTTGGTGGGAGCGGGTTAGACCGATGGGGTGGGAAGGTTGGGAGGATATAACATGACTCTTCAATCACCCCCTAGTCCCCACTGGTCCTTTCCAAGGTGAAGGTTCCCACTGAGACACTGGAGGGAATCCTGAATTGCCCAAGTTAGAATGTTAGGCTGCACCCTGCAGTCCTGGAAGCTCTACGCTTGCCCACCTTCAATGGTTTAGCAGGGGTCCCCAACCTCCAGGCCACAAACTGGTACCTCCTGTCCGATCAGCGGCGGTGTTAGATTAGAAATTAAGTGCACAATAAATGTAATGTGTTTGAGGGCTTCCCTGGTGTCTCAGGGGTAAAGAATATGCCTGCCAATTCAGGAGAAAGGGTTTTGATTCTTGGTCCCAGAGGATCCCGCATGCAGTGGAGCAACTAAGCCTGTGTGCCACAACTACTGAGTCTGTGCTCTAGAGCCCGTGAACCACAACTACTTAGCCCACGTGCCAGAACTACTGAAGCCCGCAGGCCCTGGAGCCAGTGCTCCACCACAAGAGAAGCCACCGCAAGGACAGCCTTGCACGCAGCAGCTAGAGAGTAGCCCCCGCTCACCACAACTGGAGAAAAGCCCAAGCAGCAAGGAAGACCCAACACAGCCAAAAATTAATTAATTAATTAATAAAATTTTAAAAATAGATGCAATACACTTGGATCATCCCGAAACTGAGGTCATTCTGAAACCTCAGTTCAGTTCCGTTGTTCAGTCGTGTCCGACTCTTTGCGACCCCTTGGACTGCAGCACACCAGGCCTGAAACCGGGCCCATGGAAAAACTGTCTTCCACAAAACTGGCCCCTGGTGCCAAAACGGTTGGGGGCTGCTGGTTTAATGGACAGCGGGGATCTTACATGTCTGAAGCAAGATCCTGGAATGACACCCCGCCGTGTGCAGCCCGTGGTGAGTAGATCATGGCGGCAGGCTTCACTCCCAGCAGCGTGAGGGGGCAGTTACCAGTTATAGGAGGAATTGAGGTCAGGTGGGCTTCTAATTTACCAGGGAAACCAGCAGAGGGGCACACCCCTCAATGCCCCTTTGATAAGCATAGTGGAGAATTCTGATCTAAAGCTTGAGCAATCCTTATCTGGAGCCTGGGGTGAGTACGTAGGGAAGTCAGTCTGTGAGTAGGGTGTAGGTGAAGCAGGCACTGGTTGAGCTGGGGTTGTCCAGAGAGCAAGAGAACAGCCATCTTGAGTGGCCTGACCATCCACAGAGCTAGAACAACTCGTATCAGAAAAGGGAGTCCACGGTCACAGTACTGGGGGCAGCAGGGAGAACATAGGACTTGTGATTTTTGAGATCTGACTTAAGAGAGTAACAATCCTCTCCCCCAGTCCCACCACCGTAACTCATAGTCCCATAGAGATTACTTGTCTTTGCTGTACTGCGTCCCACCATCCTCATTTCTCCTCAGTTTATATGGTTTCTATGAATTCTTCAAAGGACTATTCAAGCTCTGCCTTCTCCAGGAACACCTCTCTTTATTATTGACCTTATAAATCTAATTTGGGGAAAAACATACTAACGGAAAGGTCTTTGTTGGAGCCCTGTCTTTGTTGCATACAAGCTCTGTTCATTTTGTGCACATTGCTGCTGCTGCTGCTAAGTCACCTCAGTCGTGTCCGACTCTGTGCGACCCCATAGATGGCAGCCCACCAGGCTCCCCCATCCCTGGGATTCCCCAGGCAAGAACACTGGAGTGGGTTTGTGCACATTACTAAACCTCTATTAGTTTCAGTTTCCCCATCTGTAAAACTGGGATTTAAATACAAATCCTAGAGGATCGTTGCAAGGATTATAGGATAACCTTGCATAACGTGTAACATATAACAAAGACTCACTAAAAATGTGCTTCATTCTAAAATTCTGCCATGCATCTGGTCTCTACCACCACCAATTTAATGGTTTCATTGTTCACTGCTTTATAGGCATATATCTTGACTCCTCAACCAGGCTGGAATCTTTTTGAAAGTATAAGTTTTCAATATCTATTACACAGAGTAGTTCTGAGAAAACTAAAATACTAAGCTGTATTTAGTATTTTTCTTATTTATTATTGTTCATTATTAGTCTGTTATTAATTAATTAATTGGTTGCTTGAGCATTTATTTTAACCTTTTAATAAAGTCAGAGAGAAGGAATGACTCTCCTCCTCCGCCAAGGAAGTCGTGAAAAATAAAACCTTATTGGGACCATGTAGAAGGTAGATTCAAATTTGAGGAGTCAGTAAATGGCCCCAGTTTCAGAAGGTCAGCAGCAGGGCATTGGTAAATAAGTATCAGTGCCATTAACACAAAGCCTTTGGAAAAGGACAACAATGCCTGGCTTCAGCTAACACAAAACTAGCAAAGCACATCTTCCAGTGAGGACATGCCTGCCTTGGCAGAAGTAGGAGTAAGTAAACTCTAAAATAAGTCTTCATTTGTACTAACTCAAATGTAGCCCTCTTAGTAATGTTCATTCATGCTAAGTTGCTTCAGTGGTGTCTAACTCTGTGCGACCCCATGGACAGAGGAGACTGGAGGGCCACTGTCCATGGGGATTCTCCAGGCAAGAATACAGGAGTGGGTTGCCATGCCCTCCTCCAGCGGATCTTCCCGACCCAGGGATCAAACCCAGGTCTCATTTCCTGCACTGGGAGGCAGGTTCTTTACCACCAGTGTCACCCGCGAAGCCCCAGCCCTATTAGTAACCCTGTCTTCAGGGGTTATTAAGGATGAATGAACCTTCATCCTCATTCCCCAATCATTCCTTATCATCTTTTTAAATTTCCTCAAAATGATGTTTGCAATCTGAAATTACATTATTCATTTTCTAGCATATTCTATGTCACTCTCACACCAGATCATGAGCTCCCTGAAGACAGGATCAAGTTTAATTGTTCATTTCTATGTCCAAATAATCAAGTTCTACCTCTGCAGTGAAAACAATCCCAATTTCACCTTCTTACACTGAAAATCTTCATCGAGTTTTGAGAGACATTTTTTTCATTTGCTTCACATGTGCATGACTCCCTGAAAAGTGAACACTTTCAAGGACAAAACTATGACATGTATTTTTTTAAGTCCTCTATTATGTGTAATGGATTCTGTCAAGCTATGAATGTAAAGTAAATTTTCATTACTCTGTCACAGAATGCTGTGTGAAAAACAATAAATCTTTAATTTGGGTCCTATTAATTTGGAGTGAATTCAGCCATGTAACCATTTTGCACTATTGAAAAAGTTGGTTTGGCCAATAAATTCAACAATAAGAATGACTATGTATTAGGATTCATACTGGGCCTTGAGAATCAAAGGGGAGCAAGACAGCCTTTTCTCAAAAACATGAGCATCTTAACTCAAAGGGTAAGCTTTCAATAGCCCTTTGTATGCAGTCATTGTGCCAATTAAAACAAGCTTTCATCATTTCATTAAAAATAACTGGGTAGAATATATTCTTGACAATCCTTATCCAGTTTGTGTTGAAAGTTTTTTATTACTTTCTCAGTTATAGAGAGAAATATATGCCAACTCAAGTGTATATGCCAATTCAAGTGTAACCAACTTCAGTTCAGTTCAGTCGCTCAGTCGTGTCCGACTCTTTGTGACCCCATGAATCGCAGCATGCCAGGCCTCCCTGTCCATCACCAACTCCCAGAGTTCACTGAAACTCATGTCCATTGAGTTGGTGATGCCATCCAGCCATCTCATCCTCTGTCGTCCCCTTTTCCTCCTGCCCCCAATCCCTCCCAGCATCAGGGTCTTTTCCAATGACTCAACTCTTCCCATGAGGTGGCCAAAGTACTGGAGTTTCAGCTTCAGCATCATTCCTTCCAAAGAAATCCCGGGGCTGATCTCCTTCAGAATGGACTGGTTGGATCTCCTTGCAGTCTAAGGGACTCTCAAGAGTCTTCTCCAACACCACAGTTCAAAAGCATCAATTCTTCAGTGCTCAGCTTTCTTCACAGTCCAACTCTCACATCCATACATGACCACTGGAAAAAACATAGCCTTGACTAGACGAACCTTTGTTGGCAAAGTAATGTCTCTGCTTTTCAATATGCTATCTAGGTTGGTCATAACTTTCCTTCCAAGGAGTAAGCGTCTTTTAATTTCATGGCTGCAGTCACCATCTGCAGTGATTTTGGAGCCCCAAAAAATAAAGTCTGACACTGTTTCCACTGTTTCCCCATCTATTTCCCATGAAGTGATGTGACCAGATGCCATGATCTTCGTTTTCTGAATGTTGAGCTTTAAGCCAACTTTTTCACTCTCCACTTTCACTTTCATCAAGAGGCTTTCGAGTTCCTCTTCACTTTCTGCCATAAGGGTGGTGTCATCTGCATATCTGAGGTTATTGAGATTTCTCCTGGCAATCTTGATTCCAGCTTGTGCTTCTTCCAGCCCAGCGATTCTCATGATGTACTCTGTGTATAAGTTAAATAAGCAGGGTGACAATATACAGCCTTGACGTACTCCTTTTCCTATTTGGAACCAGTCTGTTGTTCCATGTCCAGTTCTAACTATTGCTTCCTGACCTGCATATAGGTTTCTCAAGAGGCAGATCAGGTGGTCTGGTATTCCCATCTCTTTCAGAATTTTCCACAGTTTATTGTGATCCACACGTCAAAAGCTTTGGCATAGTCAATAAAGCAGAAATAGATGTTTTTCTGGAACTCTCTTGCTTTTTCAATGATCCAGCAGATGTTGGCAATTTGATCCAAGTAACCAAGTTGGACTGTTCTAATTTATCCAAATTATAGATATTTTCGGTACTTAATACTCTTGCATAATTATTGCTCTTTAATAAGAAAAAAATAAGGTAAGAAATTATTTTTACTATTGAATGAAAATATGGAGCTTCTATGTCATTTGTTGCTCAGTATATTATGCTTTCCTATTACTTAAAACCTCCAACACTGGTAGACCAGTGAACAATATTTAGTATGTTGCTAAATCAGTAAGAAATAACAATAAGTTTCATATATTGTTGTTCTTGGTCTACCACTGTGAAACCAGGGGTTGACTGCTAGATTTTCAAATAGGAGTGTCTTTTTATATTTTGAGATGTCACCCAGAGAGCTTACAATCCATGAAGATACTCAATCAGCTACTGTTCTGGCTATGTTAGCAATGATCTGAAGGCTAATTGGGTTTCACAGTGGTAAAGAACCAGCCTGCCAATGCAGGAGACAGAGGCAGGTTTGATTGCTGGGTCAGGAAGATCCCCTGGAGCAGAAAATGGTAACCCACTCCAGTACTCTTGCCTGGAAAATTTCAGTGGACAAAGGAGCCTGGCAGGCTACACTCCACAGGGTCACAAAAGAGTCAAACACAACTGAGCTGATGGCTAATGGAGTTAACTGGCCACTCTTTGAAATTATTCATTAAACCAAAGCCATGACTAAAGTTTTTGTTTTCCCAACCCAAGCTCCATTTCCACTGAAAGAGTGTGGTGGTCCAGCAACTTCACCCCCACGAAATCAAGCCCTGGCGAAATGGGTCCGTGAGCATCCAGTGTAACTGTCCCCTGGGAGACAGTCTGAGGTAGGTGCAAGAGCAGGAGATTTTAAGTCCTGAAGGGCTGATGCCGAAGCTGAAGCTCCAATCCTTTGGTCACCTGCTGTGAAGACCCGCCTCATTGGAAAAGACCCTGAAGCTGGGAAAGATTGAAGGCAGGAGGAGAAGGGGACAACAGAAGATGAGATGGTTGGATGGCATCACCGACATGATGGACATGAGTTTGAGTAAGCTCTGGGAGTTGGTGATGGACACGGAAGCCTGGCGTGCTGCAGTCCATGGGATTGCAAAGAGTCAAACACGACTGAGTGACTGGACTGAACTGAACTATGGCTTCCCAGTGACATTTCTGTAAGGACAGAACCCAACCTTCAAAATCCTAGCCTTCCATTTGCAAAACAATAGTTTCTGCCCTGTTCACCTCTCCCGGTTATTGTGAGGCTCCAATGAGATGATGCGTAAATGCTTACAAATGGAATAGCCCTGGGCATGTTATTAGTCTCTAAAAAGTCATTTGATGCCTAACAACTCAAAATCACTCCTCTTGTGCCGGAGGAGCACATTCAAGAGGGAGGATATATATTTATGATTAAACATCCTAAGTAAATCCTGCCTCAGAGAAACTCTGGCCCGAACCCCTCAGAATTCTTTCTTGATGGTCCCCGTGCATTCTGAGTCTGCTGTGGCTCCAGCAGAAAAGCATAATGCTAATTACACAGACCATGAGGCAAACTGCCAGCTTAATCACTTGCCTGAGGGCCTTGGTCAAAGACTTTAACTTTTTTAAGTTGGTTTCCAAATCTATAATATGATCATAAAAAAATACCCACTATAGAATTGTGGGAGGATTGGATGAGATATCTATGTAAAGACACATGGTGTAATATCTGGCACTTAGCTACAATGAGGATGGCTATTAGACTCACGGGTTTTGTTTTTTTAAAAATGGCATATAGATTTATTCTTGTTTCTACAACTTTTCATGAAATAGATTAATTATATTTTTAATTTAAAAATTTTTATTTTTAATTAGAGGATAATTGCTTTACAATGTTGTGTTGGTTTCTGCTGTACAATGTGAACCAGCTATAATTATACATATATCCCCTCCCTCTTGAGTCTCCCTCCCACCCCTCCAGTCCCATCTCTATAGGTCCTCACAGAGCACAGGGTTGAGCTCCCTGTGTCATACAGCAGCTGACTCACAGGTTTTTGCAGCTAACATGAAACCAGGTATCCCACTACAGTCCTGGCTTCATGTCCTAGTTTTCTCTCCATCGGGCTGTGTGATCTGGATAAATCAGTCCCTATGAAGCTTAGTTACTGATCATTAAATGAGGATGGTAATACAGACTTCGTGTGTTCTGAACAAGATCATGTTAAGTAGTAGAGATGAGAATGCTGTGCTTATTATGCACAGCACAATTCAAAGGCATGGGCTGCTGCTTTCTTATTCCATATGAACGGATACGCAGAAAACAATTGCAAAGATTTTATTTAGCGGCTTTCTGTGCTTGGCACTTAGAAACAGAGTTCCGTGCATAAGGGCAAATTTTTATACACCTTTTCTTCATACATATTTTACATACCCTTTTTATTGCCCCCTTTTTTAATATTCATAATATTGGATTCCCCACTAGGCACATAAATACATTTATCTACAACACCTCAAAACCAAAAAAATCTTAGTAATATCTGAATTCTTTTACTTGGTACTATCTTCATTTCCACACCACTTAAAAAGTTTAGCTGGCACCAAACTTCACTTTTTCTTATCATTAAAGGATTTGAAAGGGAAGGTAAAGATGAAAGGAGAAATCCAAAACTTCAAAATTGCAACGAACTATTTGATTAAAAAAAAAAAAAGTGGCGATCTAAGAGCAGATGGAAGGATGTATTCTAGAAGGCCCATTCTCAGTTCTCTGGAAGGTGACAGGACTCCTCCTGCCACAGGGGAAATGGGGAAAGCAATCCAGGTCAGGCATCTGGATCTGGCATTCAGAAGGCCAGACCTCCCTGTGTTGCCTCTGCTCTTGGTATCATCTGTTGAGGTTATAAAACCCTTCCTTTCTCACACTCCTTCTGTTTCCCTTCCCCTGCCAGGCTGCGTGCTCTGGAATCGGCACTTCCTGTGTGGTGCCCCTCTCTTCTGGCTCACAGTGGTCAGAACTGTGGGACTGAGACTCATGCCCTGCCTGGGTGCTTCTCACCCGTGCCCTGACCATACATAGTGTCCCAGAGAGGTTTACTCAACAACTCCATGGTTCTTTCCATAACCTGGGGGGCAGGGGTGAGGACCAAACCCATTTCCTCAGTGAATTTAAACTCTCATCACTGCTCTCACTTCCTCATTCAGTCTTATTCTCCACCTCTCTCTTGCTCTCTATTCTTTCTCCTTCTCTCTCTTTCAGCTGCTCTTACTCCCTCTTTTCACGGGCACCACTGGGAACATCAATGCTAGCACACAAATCGAAGAGAGCCGAAGTTCAAAGGCCATCTTTTTCAGGAAGCCAAGTCCGGTTGTAGTACTGACGTCTTTCCACCCCCATTGATGGGAAGGGGTTTCAGGATACATGGTTCATTCCAGAAAAAGGGTAAGCTGCAGGGAAGAAATGTTGGCAGGCAGCTACTGCTGACCCAGTCCGTCTACTGCTGTACATAGACAAATTTTTGGTGAAAGCACCCATGCTGGGCTTCCCTCCACAGAGTTCACCCAGTTCCGAGTCACTGTGCATGTATGTTTGTGTATGGATGAGTTTGTGTATGAATATATTTATGTACGTGTGTATGTATGCATGCACATATGTATGTGTGTATGTAAAGGTAGGTATGTATCTGTGTGTGGGTAACTTTTCATGGCTGCTACATGCTAGCATCTCCCTTAACATTATAAAACGATTATTCAGTTTCTTCAAAGGCCACTCTGAGTAGACAGACGATGCTAAGATTTGGGAAGGCAGGAGAATGGCCACTGAGTCAGAGATGATTCCACTGCAAGTATTCCTTCAGTGGCTTTAAGTGTCTCTTGTTGTTGTTGGGTATGTGCTTTCCTCCTCCAGAAAGTAATAATAATAATAATACACAGTTCCTGTTTTTCAAAGGCGTTGGGCTCCCAGAGAGGAGGATCTGCCCCTGGAGACTCCGGATCTGCATCGGCTGCTGTTGGCTCCGTGGTGCTGGGACTGGCCACTAAACCATGTGAACAGACATCTGGGACGAGGAGCCTGGGACCGCCCCATACTGCCGGCCGTCACAGGTGTTAGTCGCCTGCTGATTATTGGGGGAAGGGCTAATCATGTGCATGCCGTGCTCCATCCCCGTAGGCAGGTACTGCCGCTCTCCAAAGGCCCCATTGGAAGGAGAAGAACAGAGTAAAGTGCTTTGAGAGGCGCTCAGTTTTTCTGGGCTTGCAGCTAGCCTAGGGGAAGTAGGGAAATTGTATCCATACAGATTATAAGGATTGTGGAGAGAGAAGGCATTGTAGGAGCTCTGCTGCATATGGCTGCCCCCGAACATGTGTGGTGATGAGGAGCTGGAAGCTGCATTGCCTGCCTGCATGACATACTGAAACTGGGAAGTAGGGAAGGACCCCAGCTGGCCACCATAGGCTTCCATCTTGCTGTTGCTAGGCAACGAGGGAGGAGTTGGTATTCCTGAGATCAGGGATGGAGTCCTCTGAGGCATGAAGGTTTCAGAGGGCTGAGCAGCCGAAGTGGTGCCACTCTGGAGCCTGTTGTAGCCACTGTCACTCAGCCCTGGGTAGCTCTGCAAGGCAGCCATGTTGCTTCGGGCACACGGTGGATAATCGGAGAGGTTTAGATTACACAGCTGGCTCTCTCGGCAGCCCACGTTGAAAGTGTTGGGGGCCAGATGAAACGTTGGGGGAGAACAGGATGGAGATAAAAGATGAGAAGAAGCTGAAGGAGATGGTGTCCCAGTGCTGGAGGTGGTTGGGGAAGTGCCTGTGCTGCCCCCTGAAAAATAAAACATAAATTCTTTTGAGACATGAGAATCACCTGAAAGGCTTGTTGGAACACAGATCACTGATTCCACCCCCAGAATTCTCATTCTATAGATCTGAGACAGGCTTCCCTGGTAGCTCAGTGGTAGAGAATCCACCTGCCAATGCAGGAGACTCAGGAATGACCCAGGGTTCAATCTGTGGGTCAGAAAGATCACCTGGAATGGGAAATGGCAACCGCTTCAGTATTTTTGCCTGAAAATCCCACGGACAGAGGAGACTGGTGGGCTACAGTCCATGGGGTTGCAGACTCAGACATGAATTAGCGACCGAACAAAAAAAAAGTCTGGGACAGAGCCTGAGGATTTGCAGCAAGTTGTCAAGTGACCCTGAGGCTGCCAGTCCAGGGACCACTCTTTGGTTAGATGATGTCTAGGACCATTTTATCTCCTAAAATCCCTGAATTTTATTTGAGAGAGCTGCTATAATACCACAGATGTTAGAATTGCATTGGTGGCTGATGCACAGATAGACAAAGGGCCAGTTCAACCCAATCTACTTCAAATGTGCTCTCAGGTAGTTTGAAAGTGAAAGTGTTAGTTGCTCGGTCGTGTCCAACTCTTGGCGATCCTACGGACTGTAGCCCACCAGGCTCCTCTGTCCACTGGGATTTTCCAAGCAAGAATACTGGAGTGGGTTGCCATTTCCTTCTCCAGAGGATCTTCCCACCCAACCCAGGGATCAAACCTGGGTCTCCTACATTACAGGCGAATTCTTTACCATCTGAGCCACCAGGGAAGCCCTCAAGTAGTTTAAGAAGGTCAAAAATGACCTTTCTGAGCCTCCCCTTTACCAGACTGTGAAGAGCAGCTCTGCACCCACTTCCTGTCCCATCTACTGGAAGCTGAAGGCAGTGATGAGTGTCAGGACTGCTGAGCCTTTCAGGTGAAATCCAGAAGGAGCAGCTACTTTGTCTTTCATTGGGACTCTCCCCTCATGGAATTTCTTTTTCAGGGCAAGGTTGGGACTTGCCCAGAATTGTTGAGAGCTGTGATTCCCCAAGGAGCACTGTGCCCTTTAGGCCATCCACAACTCATGTAGGGATTCCTGGTAACTTGAGCTGCTATACAAGAGTAAAGGAACTTTAACATGGAAAGGAGCAGAAATAAGGTTTTTGTCAGTGAGGGAAAAATGTGAAGAAAACTAGCAGGATTCTAGAGATAATGGGATCCAAAGAAGCCAGCCACAATGTACAAATGAAGAAGATCCACATATGCAAGTTGAGAGGCAGATACCTCAAAGAGAAACCCAAAGCTAATGTTTAGCACAGGGGGTAAAAAAGTCTTAGCCTACCTTCACAAGTATTACAGTAGTTTTGGCTGTAGAAGCATAAATTTAGCTCTTGTTAATAGTTTTTTCAAAGTTAATTTTTTACAAAGCCCAACCAACTTCTCTTGCTTGGTCAAAAGAATTTCCCCAGGTAGAACTGGATTTAGATATCAATAGCTCCTGATTGTAGAATCATTTCAGGAAATTCTCCTTTTTGTTTCTTGTTTAAATCTTAAATTCTCTTTGATGTTGTTCAGTCACTAAGTCATATCTGACTTTTTGCGACCCCATTGACTGCAGCACACCAGGCTTCCCTGTCCTTCACTATCTCCTGGAGTTTGTTCAAACTCATATCCATGGAGTTGGTGATGCCATTCAACTATCTCATCCTCTGCTTCCCATTTCTCCTCCTGCCCTCAACCTTTCCCAGCAACAGGAAAATTCCCTTAAGAGAGATAAAAAGATGTTTATTCCACAAATTGAGATAAGACCAACACTGTAAATACCTCTAAGAGAAGTAAGTCAGAGCTGACCACAGAAAGAAGGGCATCAAACCTGATTCTAGGTTCACTGGCCTCCATCCAGCTTCCATCCATGGGCAGGGCAAGCTACATCTTAAATCTCCTCACCTGGGAAACAAGGGCTCGAACTGATAGGCTTCAGTTTCTGTCCTTCTCAGAATTATATTTATGTCTGGCGGATTACATTTCTGTTAAAGTGTGAATTGCTAATAACAAGTACTTTCCCAGGAGTCATTTAAACACAATGAAGAAGTTCTTGAAGGGGAAACAACAAGGATGAGCGAGAACACACTTCTTAATTTTGTGCCACTGAGTGGCCTAGCCTACAGACCCTTACATGAAGCTCAGGGATTCATTTTCTGCAAGCATGTGGTTCCTCTCTGAGGCATCCTACATTTTTTTCTCCCTCTTCCACCCTAACTACCAGGCACGTCAGTGAAATAAGTGCTATGCACAAATGGAGAAACTCAACTCCAGCTGTAAAGAGATCTGCGTTTTATGGGATGTGTATCTGGTCTCCTCTCTTTGAAAGTCCATCCTGGCTCTTCCAGATCTGGTGTTTATGTGGTCCTGGAAGAGACCCCCTGTTCGGCATGCCGTACCATCCCGTCATAGGTATACGCTCCACCAGGCCAAGCTTGAGCCCTGCAGCAGGAAGTGCAAGATGGAGCAAATGACTTTTTATAACTCTAAATGCTTTTCTCGGAGGGCCCATGATGGAACGAATGGTACTGATTTAAGGCCTCAATTGGTTTCACTAGAAAAAAATAAGAAGGGAACTATTAACAAGTTACAGGGATCTCTGCCGAGCAGATGAGAGGCACATGTTAAAAAGTTTGTAGTCAGCTTGCTCTGGCTTTTAAATGACACTCACTGGAAATGAGGCTTGGTGGCCTGCTGAGCTTCAAGGGGTGAGAGCCCCCATACAAACTAGTGTTTGAAGGGGGAGAGCAAGCCTGTCTGAGAGAAGGTCACGTTGTTTCATTCCACTTTGAAGAAATGCTCTTATGTACTTAAAATAATCAATAAAGATAACAGCCATTTTTTTCAAAGTCCACACAAAAGAGAGAAGACTATGGCATTTGTTGTGCCGAGAAGCAAACCAAGATATTGAGAAATCTTTACTCTCTTATGATCTAACAGCTTGTCAGCTGTTAAACAAGATTGGGAGTGCCAGCCAAGTGCTAAATAAGCATAAGGAGGCAAGCTGCCCTCCCTGTGCATTTCAACACTTAGCTTCCTAGAGGCCTCTCAACCCAGAAGAGCCAGGGCCAAGTGGGAGGCCAGGCCTCTCTGATACACAGCAGTCAGAATTGTCTCTCAAAGGAAATCATGCCTCCCTTTCCTGTGTAGCCTTGTCTTTGTCCCCATCTGCTCTGAACAGCCAGGTCTGGAATGCTCTCAGAGTGTTGATTTAAACTTTATTTAATGGATGAACAGGGGCTATAGAGTCAAACAAACCCAGTTCTAATCCCAGTGGTCTTTCTAATGATGGGACCTTGGCAAGTGGGCTTCTCCATATAGATGGAATTTTGAATACTAACATTGTAAGCATGTACAGAGAAATGGATGAAATAATATATTATCCTCTTGAAAAGCAAGGAGATCAAACAGTCAATCCTAAAGGAAATCAACCCTGAATTGGAAGGACTGATGCTAAAGATGAAGTTTCAATACTTTGGCCACCTGATGCTGAAGAGCTGACTCATTGAAAAAGACCCTGATGCTGGGAAAGATTGGGTCCTAGTGGGGATGGCTGTTGTGGGTTGGCCCCTGTTCATGGAGCTGAGCATCCTGGCCACTCTACGCTGTAGGAGGCATTATGTCACAGTGAACTGCCCAAATGTAACAGGCTTTTGGAGTCTCTAAGGCTGTGAATGGTGGAGCGCTGGACACCCACCAGGTCCATATCCCAAAGGCTAAATCAACTGTTTCCTCTCTGAACTATCTGCCCCTTCCCTCTCACTCCCACCTTGGGATGGAAATAAGATGCCCCATGTCTCCATCTCTCCTCAGATCAGATCCAGCGAAGTGAAATTGAATACAAACAATTTAGGTAAGTGGGTGTCCTTCTCACTGTCCTCAGAGATCTTAATCCTTCTGAAGTGTGAAGTCACTCAGTCATGTCCCAAACTTTGCGACCCCATGGACTGCATGTAGCCTACCAGGCTCCTCTGTCCATGGAATTCTCTAAGTAGCCATGCCCTTCTCCAGGGGATCGTCCCAAGCCAGGAATAACATCCAGGTATCCTGCCTTACAAATGGATTCTTTACCATTTGAACCACTAGGGGCCCCACTTCTGAGAGATGATTAAAATGTAATGCTGTAAGTAGCTAAACGTACTCCAGCATTTCAGGACCAATCCTCCACCACCCCACTTCCCTGCAGGCTATTCGACCCACAACCCAAAGTGAGGAGGTACTCAAAATTCACTCCAATGTTAACTTGCTCCAACATTCAAGGCCAACAGCCAAAATAACCAAAAAGAATACATGTTTAGCAGTGATTCCATACAAGGGCAATAACCTAGAATATACTTGTGTAGCATGAAGACAAGTTAAATGTGACCATGAAAATCCTGAATACCAAACCTGCTGACTTTTGCATCTTTAGATTGATCACTTCCAGATTGTAACATGGAGACTTTCACAAACAGTGTCCTTGTGGGTTTATTTTGTTGTGCTTCCCCCAAAATTGAAAAACAGTGAAACAAAACCCCATCTGGGCTAGTGATGAATAAATTTCCATATAATTACTTGGTTCCATGAGCCAGGCTCTTCTCTCATATAACTCAATGGCATCTGTCCCTGAGGAGTGCTGATTCACCAGGTGCCCTTGAGTAGCCTTCTTCAAGGCTTTCAAACAGGTAAGAGGTAGAACGTCAGAATCCTATAGATGAATGCCAGAGAATAAACCCAGAGGCCATAAAGCTTAATGATCAGACCCCTGTTTATCCTAACTAAGGAATAACCCTTAGTTGAAATGAGCACTCTTCTCAAAACAGAAATATAAACATTATGGTGTTAATGGGAATTATGTGGTTTCAATCCTAGAAAGAGTCTGTATGAGTCTTTTCAATCCTAGAAAGAGTGCATCGCTCCATAAAGTTTAAAGATATACATTGTTTCAAACCTCTTCCTTTTAAAACAGTTTTAGATTCACCCAATTCTCATTTTTCACATTGGTTCTCTGTGTTCTGAGTCTCTCTGCTTCTTAAATGCCCCTATTTCATACCTACCACATTCCCCACCACAGTCATACCTACCACAGAATGTTCAAACTACCACACAATTGCACTCATTTTGCATGATGCTGCTGCTGCTGCTGCTAAGTTGCTTCAGTCGTGTCTGACTCTTAGCGACCCCATGGACTGCATGCAGCCTACCAGGCTCCTCCATCCATGGGATTTTCCAGGCAAGAGTACTGGAGTGGGTTGCCACTGCCTTCTCCAATTTCACATGCTAGCAAAGTAATGCTCAAAATTCTCCAAGGTCATAGAAAAGGCAAGAGAATTCCAGAAAAACATCTACTTCTGCTTTGTTGATTATGCCAAAGCCTTTGACTGTGTGGATCACAATAAACTGTGGAAAATTCTTAAAGAGATGGGAATACCAGAACACCTTACCTACTTCCTGAGAAACCTGTATGCAGGTCAAGAAGCAACACTTAGAACCGGACATGGGACAACAGACTGGTTCCAAATTGAGAAAGGAGTACATCAAGGCCATATATTGTCACCCTGTTTATTTAAATTATATGCAGAGGACATTGTGCAAAATGCCGGCTGGATGAAGCACAA
Organism: Bos mutus; assembly: GCF_027580195.1. Lineage (NCBI taxonomy): Eukaryota > Metazoa > Chordata > Mammalia > Artiodactyla > Bovidae > Bos > Bos mutus. The sequence goes on along the minus strand of NC_091619.1, from coordinate 22,714,100 downwards.
GCTTGAATTAAGACTGTCAGGAGAAATATCAATAACCTCAGATATGCAGATGATACCACCCTTACAGCAGAAAGCTAAGAGGAACTAAAGAGCCTCTTGATGAGGGTGAAAGAGGAGAGTGAAAAAGCTGGCTTAAAACTCAGCATTCAAAAAAATTAAGATAATGGCATTCAGACCCATCACTTCATGGCAAATAGATGGAGAAACAATGGAACCAGTGACAGACTTTATTTTCTTTGGCTCCAAAATCATTGCAGGTGGCAAATGTAGCCATGAAATTAAAAGAAGCTTGATCCTTGGAAGAAAAGCTATGACAAACCTAGACAGAGACATCAATTTGCCAACAAAGGTTCATCTAGTCAAAGCTATGGTTTTTCCAGTAGTCGTGTATGGATGTGAGAGTTGGACCATAAAGAAGGCTGAGTGCCCAAGAACAGATACTTTTGAACTGTGGTGTTGGAGAAGACTCTTGAGAGTCCCTTGGACTGCAAGGAGATCCAACCAGTCAATCCTAAAGGAAATCAGTCCTGAATATTCATTGGAAGGACTGATGCTGAAGCTGAAGCTCCAATACTTTGGCCACCTGATGCAAAGAGCCAACTTATTAGAAAAGACCCTGATGCTGGGAAAAATTGAAGGCAGGAGGAGAAGGGGACAACAGAAGATGAGATGGTTGGATGGCATCACCGACTCAACAGACATGAGTTCGAGCAAACTCTGGGAGACGGTGAAGGACAGAAAAGTCTTGCGTGCTGTGTGCTGGGGTCGCAAAGAGTCAGACATGACTGAGTGAACAACAATAACCATATTCCCTAAGTGGCACACTCCCATTTTTTCACTTTCCATTAACTTGCTTATTTTCTCTGATACTTGTTTTACTGCCTTCTCTGCTGCAGTTTACATCTGCTATTACTGTCATTTGGAATCCTGCCTCGTTCCTGGCAATAGCATCCACTTTTCCCTCTGAGAAACACTCCCTTTCCCACTCACCCTTCACCCATACCTCCAAGGAAGGGATGTGACTCAGGCCTGGATGATCTAAGCAACCCATCCCTGCCACAGTAATTAATTCAGAGGCAACTCAGTTAGAGTCAATGAAACTCAGTAAGATTGTGCTAGAAATCTTAAAGAGAGATACATGACCTTTCCCATCCAATTTAAACCTAAAAAGATGCAGGTCCAGGAATGCTGGCAGCTAGGTCACCACCATGGGGAGCCTGAGGATGAAGTCTGGTGAGAGATGATAATGCCTTGGAGTGGAGTAGTAACAAGGGAGATTAGAGATATGAGCAGATTCAAGAACTTGGTAATGGCTGGATATGGTGGGGACAGGGAGGCCTGTCATGCTGCAGTCCATGGGGCTGCAGAGTCAGACATGACTGAGAGACTGAGCTGAACTGAACTGGATGTGGTGGGTAAGGAGGGAGGGAACTGTCTCAGATGGCTAATGGGCAGCAGCGTCCTTCCCCCAGGAGAGGGCGCCAAGTCTGTGAGGCAAATCATGGGCTCCGTTTTGGATGTATTGAGCATAAGGGACTATAGGACAAAACAGAATATGTACCCAATAACCACTTGCCCTGGGGCTTCCCAGATGGCTCAATGGAACAGAACCCACTTGCCAGGGCAGGAGATGCAGGAGACTGGGGTTCCATCCTGGGGTCAGGAAGATCCCTTAGAGGAGGAAATGACAACCCACTCTAGTATTCTTGCCTGTAAACTCCATGGACAGAGGAACCCAGCAGGCTATAGTTCACAGTGTCAGGAAGAGTCAGACATGACTGAGCAACTAAGCCCCAGAAGCACGAGCAGCTATTTGCTCTATGGATTAAATTGAGACACTCTCCAGTCCTCGTCAAGAACTCCTCTCGGGCATTATTCCTTACCTCAGGGATAAATGAGATCAACATAAACTGGCTATCTTTGAAACATTGTAATGATCAAAGACCTCTGTCTACTGAACTTTCCTCCATTCCCAATCTCTTTACTAGTATGAATTTTCTCAGTATTTGATCTCCTTCACTGACCAACCTCTCATCAACACAAATTAACTGGTAAAAATAAGGACCTACTAGAGTTAACGCTCAAGTTGTTGACAACCCCAACAGAGCCCTTCATGAGCCTAACTTTTAACTGCCTGATAAACACTAAAAAACACAAAGGTGCTGAAATTCGTCTAGTGATGTCTGCCACCAGTTGAGGGGAAGGGAGCTTTTCTGTCGATGGCAGGTCTCCTTACATTCGCAGATGGAGACGTATGACCAGCTTTGGAGCCACTGGTCCCGGATGGTTCCTTTTCACATAACCGTTGTCAGATCACTTGGAGACTCCACTCACAAAAACCCTCTCAGTATTGGTCATACAAGTAGCTCCATTGTGTATATTATCAGAACAACCTCATCACAACAACAGGATTGAACTTGGCTATAACTGACCTGGGTTCTTATTTCTTTTTACTTCTTTGTAGCTCCATTGTGTATATTATCAGAACAACCTCATCACAACAACAGGATTAAACTTGGCTATAACTGACCTGGGCTCTTATTTCTTTTTACTTCTTTGTCTGTGTTGCCTCACTCCACTTCCATAAGCACAACTTACTTGGTTAGTTCTCTTTGTCCCTGCCACAAGCAGTGTTTAGGCAGAAGCCATTCCTGAAATACAATTTCTATCTCCAGACTATCGAAAGTATAAACTCCCTTGCTGATTCTGAAGATGTCTGAAAATAAAACCATACACTTGACTTCATAAAAATGAAATATGGATTTACTATTTATAGAGCTAATGCTCAAGTTGTTGACAATTAACCACCAAATGGATTAATAAACTGTGTGTGTGTGTGTGTGTATGGTAAGTAAGAAGGAAGAAAGTCTGGTGGAAAGGAAAGTACCCAGTGAAGCAGGAGATCCACTGAGTCCTCAACTCAGTTCTGCCAGCACTTAACTGCAGATATGTTCCTAGGCTGCTCTATGCCTCTGTTTATTTTTGTGTTAAAGTCAAAGGACAATGACTCCCATGCATTCTTCTCCATAAGAGAAAACAACTATTTAGAGCATCCATTCAATATATTTTTTAAAATAGAAGGATTTGGATTTTTTTAAAACTGTGGTTAATTCACCTAAGCACATTCCTTGAAATGTTATCAACAGATGGGTCTTAATGAAAGAGAAATTTAACTGACAACAAGGGCAAGATGGAAAGAGCACCCTTCGCTTCATCTAAGCAGAATGGCTGATCCAGCCTCCAGCAGCAGCAACACCACAAAACTGTCCCAGGGCTAAGTGTTTGACATCCAGATATTCATCTGCTTGAAGCAATGAGGTAATGTGGACACCTGGGTGGGTCGATCACTGCTTGGATCTTTAGTTGGGTGCCAACATTCCCAATAGTCTCTTCACCAAAAGGGAGTTAGTACAAAACCAGTCTGCCATTGAAGCTTCCACTAGAAACTCACCACTCTTTACTTCTAAGACACAAAACAGTTTAACACAGACAGCTATGTCTCTTTTGTTCATTTTATGACTGATACTGTCCAGAGTTACTGGAAACCTCAGTTTTTAAAGGAAGAGGGAATGAGTATTGTTACTTTTACATCCTTTGTTAATGTCAAGAAACCCAAGCCACATATTTTTTAATAATGAGAATCTGGATCAAGTTCAATGTATAGTTCAAAAATATATTCCAATTAAACTATTGAATAGAGTCTTGGCTTTTCCTCTAGCACCACCTCACCACCATATGTATCCAATAATTCTATGCTCATTTCCCCTCGTCAGTATAAAAAGAGACTCAATGAACAAGTGTGACATCTTGCTGTGCAAGTTCAGTTTCTCTTAAACCTTTGTTTCCCATATGTCAATAGTAAGTCTTCAAATGGATAAATTTTCAACAGAAGCATCATGAACCCTGCTATGCTGCACACCTTAGCAATGCAGGTTCCCTTTCAGCTTCCCCATGCCTATTGCACCTGCCCAGCGGTTCTACATGCTGGCGATATGTAGGTAGCCACCCCCAACCATTACTCCACATCGGTATCCATGCCCACATCCAGAGACTGTGCTCCAAGATTTAACCAGATGGTGACCCTGCCTGCCTGAGCCATAGTGCCACCAAGCGATCTCATTCACTATTCATTAAGCACTTCCTGGGTGCCAGGCCCTGGGGTAGATCTTGGGGACACAGCAATGAACACAATGTTACCACCCATGCCTGCTTTCAGGAACTGGCACCCCTACCACCCTTCTCATGCCAGCCTTCATGATACAAACTCCTGCTCAGCTAGGGCTTGGAAAGTCAATGAGCAAAGCAAAGGCAGAGAAGCAAGGAGACACCTCAGAAATAAATAGGATCAAGTAAGTGTCTCTGCATGGCAGCTTCATTTATAAAGCATGTTTATGTAAATGCCCTCACAAACACACACAAAAAACATCATCACTCTTCGGGATAATTACTTTTCTTTGAGATGAGGAAATGGATTCAGAAGTAACTTGACCAAGGTTATACAGACAGTTTAGTGACCATCAAGATGAAGGCCCAAATTTCCCAACTCCCACACAAGTCTGCCACTGAAGGGCCATGAAGGCATCAAAGCATCAGCAACACCCTGAATATATATTGACAGCATCAGAAGGAGCAAGATGCTTCCAACAAATGGCTTCCATTTCTCCTCCCTTTATTCAAAAAGGAAATAAAAGGTTTACCTTGGCAGTCCAGTGGTTAAGACTCTGAACTTCCAATGTCAGGTGTGTGGGCTTGATCCCACATGCCATATAGCATGGCCAAAAATAAAATAGGCCTACTTGTTCTCTCATAGTAAAAAAGCAATATAAAATAAAGCAACAAAAAGTTTTTTAAAGAGATGGATATTCTGGACCACCTGCCTCCCCAGATCCCTGTGAAGATGAATGGTCTAATCATGTTATGAATAAATTATCAGAACAGCAACATTTCCTGTCTCTGGTGTGCTTTCTTCTCTGGTATTGATATGAGGGACATGGGGGTGAAGACAATGACAACAATGATGATGATGACGACAATGACAGAAAGCACATACTGAGGGCTTCCTGTGTTTTTAAGAGTATTATCTCATTTGATCCTTACATGAATTCTATTACAATCTCCCATTATGCAGATAAGAAAACTAAATGTCAGAAAGGATGAGGGACTTGATCAGTGTCACCAAGCTAGCAAAGAACAGTGATAAGAGCCTAACTCAAGCTGTCTGACTCCAGAACCTATGCTTTTAATCACTATCTCATGTTAAAGCCTGAGGGAGTTCAGTAATTCACATCATAAAACTTAATTCAGTGTGCAGACTGCTAGAACCTCCCTGATAAGGGGGTGAAATATAATATGTTATCAAGTCCTAGAAGGGATTCCTATATCACTGAGCCATATTTTAAAAACTAGGACTCTATTAATAGCAACTATTTGATAGAATGAGTTCAAACTAATTTTGATCACTGTCACTTCAAGACAAGAGGAGGCTGGAGAGGAAGACTCATTAAGCGTCTGACATTTGGGAAACTTTCACTTGGGTACCCCGGTGAATGGGTGCTGCCCCAGGGAGAGCCAGTGGTTGGACTGAAAAGAGGAGGTGAAATCAGCCCATGAGCCTGTTCACGTGGCCACAGGCTTCCCAACCTGAGAAGAGAAGGGAGATTAGAAATCGGATAAAAAGCACAAAGCAGCGGAAGAAAAAAGTCTACTCTGCCCATCCACTTGAGATGGGTGTGGCTCCACACCAGCCACAGGAGAAGGCACAAGTGAGAAGATTCAGAGGGGCTTGCAGCAGCCCCCGCCTCACTGTCAGACTTGAGTGATTCATTGCCACTGTCTGAGGCTAAGTTGTTTCTTATCTACAAACTAGAATAAGAAAACAGATAAGGCTGCCATGAGTAACAAATGAAATTATTATTATCTCCCAGTCTCCACCCCTGGTGGCTCCCTGGTGGTTCAGTTGGTAAAGAATCTGCCTGCAATGCAGGAGACCCAGGTTTGATCCCCTGGAGAAGGAAATGGCACCCCACTCCAGTATTCTTGCCTGGAAAACCCCATGGACAGAGAAGCCTGGTGGGCTACAGTCCATGGTGTCACAGAGAGTCGGACATGACTGAGTGACTAACATTTTCACTTTCCAAATCCTAAGGGCTACATGAATGCTTAGTGATAGAAACAATCATCTCACCACCATAGTGATCATGAACATAACCTTGCTTCGGGAAAAGGGAGAGGGATCTGGAGGTGCCAGGTAAAACCCTGCCTCTGAAACCAGCTTATCTGTACAATCGGTGATGCTCTGGTTATTTACGGAGCTATCTGGTACTCTTCGTTCCAGGAGAGTCCATGTAACTCGTGGCTTGGCTTGGGGCCAGCTGTGCTATATTCAGTTCAGCTCTCACTCCCTCCCCCGCACAGTCTCTAAGCAGAGGCCTTGCCCGGGGCTTTACCTTGCTGTTTTTGCATGGTGGTGAAATCTTCAAAGGTGAGTGTGCGCACAGGGGGTCTCCAGAATGCATAAGTCTCCATGATAGCTTCCAGTCCCGTTCTATAGAGAGAAAAGCCAGCAAGTTGTTAAATAATCCCCAGAAATTCATTGACTTAAAAAAAAAAAAATCCTGAGGTGGTTTGGTGACAATCAGTATATGCATAAGAACTGAGAGATATCATCACTGTGGTAAACTGGTCTGGAAGAGCACAGGTACAGATGTTGCTAGACTACAGGAGAAAGAAGAAATTAACCCAATTCAGATTATCTGCAAACGAGTCATAGCTATGATAGAATTTCACTCTGACCTTTCTTCAGAGAAGGCTTAGCCTGCATGAAAAATACACGTTAAATGTTAAAGGTCAAGGCCCCTGGATGTCAGGAACAGATCTGAGCAGAGAGCAGCAGTGACCATTTCCCTACAAGACAATGTCATCATCACTACCACAGTGCACCGATATAGTCCGCCCCAGAGTCAACTCCGCCACCAGGTACGTGGAGTCAATGAAACCGTCATATTGCTGTGCCTTTAAAGGCTTCTTAAATCAACCGAGACAGGCAGGGTAATAGAAATAGAAGGAGAGATAAGTAATCAAATACACTTGAATTTCTGCTGCAACAGGAAATGCCTACTTGAAGGCATAACAAGTGTTTTGGTCCCTAAAATTATACCTCAAACAAAAGGACCAGTACATTTCTGCAAATATTTATCTGCATTCTGTAATATAACAACCAACGTGGTCTTTGAGAGTCATATACTTGGGACTTCAGGAACAGCCAATATTTTTATAATATATTACTTTAAGGCTTCTGCTTCATTGATACTGGAAATTCCATTAACTGAACTGTATGCACACTGCCTAGTTTATCCTTCAATAAATTCTGTTATATATATGTATATATCTTTAGGGCTTCCCTGGTGGCTTAGTGGTGAAGAAGCTACCTGCCAATGCAGGAGACAGGGGCTCAATCTCTGGGTCAGGAAGATCCCTTGGAGAAGGAAATGGCAACCCATTCCAGTATTCTTGCCTGGGAAATCTTAGAGACAGAAGGAGTTTGGCGGGCTATAGTCGACGGGGTTAAAAAAGAGTCAGACACGACCTAGCAACTAAACAACAACAATTTATGAGATTGATAGACATTGTTTTAACATAATTATCTAGGTTATCTGGATAATCTTAAGTATATTACTGCTGATATTCCATAGCCTCAAAAGAGAATATTGGTTGGTGCTTTGTTTACAGCTTTGAAACACAGCTTCTGATTATTCACTCTTTAAAACTAATTGTTTCACTTGCAGCCACATGGAGGCAGGGGAAATTCTGGCAGAAGGTAGGAGAAGAAAGTTAAAGAAGAATAGGGAGCATAAATCCTTTCATTGCAAAGTCACTGGAAAGGAACACAGTGTCCCTTCCTGGAAAAGATACGCTTTCCTCTTGAGATGAAATTTACGCTGCCTGTCCTCCCTAGGTAATACATATCCAGCATTCTCTTCAGTCCAGCACAGCAAGAATAATGTGAGAAGTTTTATTTTAAGTGGGAACAAATATCCTTCCCTAAGAAATGATTACAAGATCCCCCGAGGTTCTTCTCTGATGAGCTGCTGATACACTGATTGACTCTTTGTGTTGTAAAATTTCTTCTTTGAACTGGCCATACTTGCACAGTTAACTTTCTAAAGTCTTCCCTGGAATCTTGGAGGCTTTAAATACACCAATGTTGGCAAATCAAACTCTGTATTTTTAGAAGAGGTTGAGAGGAGAGGGCGTTGCATGGTGTTTATTAGCTGTTAATCTGTTAAAAGTAGGAATAGAAGACATCTCCACATAGTCACCGTACATTAATGCTGAATACAGTACATGAAACTATTTGTGGAGAGAAACAGTCCAGGCAATTAGGGAGTTCAGAATAATAAGGGGATAGACAGATAAAGCCATGCTGAGCCTTGATGAACATAAAAAATAGACAGGCCAGGCTTAGCTCTTACTGCCTTGTTTTGGAATGTTGGGGGCTCACCAGAACATCTTAGGATTCTCTTTAATGGCATGAGAGGCTCACTGAAAATGGCCAAAGTCTCTATTGTTCCACCTCCTATTCCATTCTTCCCAGCAACATGTACCAATGATGGGGACAAAATATTAGTTCAAGGACAAAGAACAGGTCCTTCTCACTTCATAATAAAGTGATAGAACACTGTGAAGAAGTCACAATACACTGATTATACTGCCAATGTTATATTTGTTAAAGGAATAAAAAATGAACATTAATCTTATTTACATAACAGGCAAAAAGGGCAAAGGTATTAATAATTTTATATAAGTTGTTAACTTTAAAAAGGATAGCAGACATTCATCCATTATCCAAATCTAAAATCTCCTCCCTATGTTACCATCTATTAGATGGAGAGTTATCTAGCCTTGGTTTGAGTATTTCCCAAGGAAAATATATAGTTTTGTGACAGATCTATTAGAAAGTTCTTTCTGACCTTGAGCTGAAATCTCTGATGTAACCTTTTCTTGTTAAAAAAATAAACATTTTTAGTTTAAAAAAATAAACATTTTAAATTTTGGAATACTTTTAGGTTTATAGAAGTATCAAAGGTAATGCAGAAAATTCCAGTGTAACTGATGTAACTTTTACCCTCTGGTTCCATTGTTGTTGTTATTGTTGTTGTTTAGTCACTAAGTCCATCCGACTCTTCTGCGACCCCATGAACTGCAACCCACCAGGCTCTTCTGTCTATGGGATTCTCTGGGCAAGAATACAGGAGTGGGTTGCCATTCCTTTCTCCAAGTACTAGTACTAGACACGGGAATTGCATCCCTTCCTGACCCAGGGATGGAACCAGCATATCCTGCATTAGCAGGCAGATTCTTTACCACTGAGCCACCTGGGAAGCCCCTGGTCCTATTGTGCTGTATGCTAAGTCATTTCAGTCGTCTCCAATTCTTTGTGACCCTATGGACCACAGCCTGCCAGGCTCCTCTGTCCATGGGACACTTTAGGCAAGAATACTGCCAATGAGTAAATAAAAAGAGTGCCAGACACCTTCCACATCCTCATCAGGAAAAGCTTTCTTAGCTCTTAACATAATGTACGACATGCCACATATGGAGATGCCCATGGCCCATCTAGTCCAGGTGTCTGTCACAGGAGGGTTTTCTGGTGGTGAATTTGGGGTTGGGCATGACTACCAAAAACTAACAGCTAAGTCCATACATTCCTGACCACACTTTACTAATGTTCTGTGGATCTATCTCTTATAGATTCATCCTAGACCTTACTGAATCTATTGATATATTCAGATTGGGTCTCTTTTTAAAAAAATCAATCCTGTTTACTATGAGCTTCCCTGGTGGCTCAGATGGTAAAGAATCCACCCGAAATGTGGGAGACCTAGGTTCAATCCCTGGGTCGGGAAGATTCCCTGGCGGAAGAAGGCATGGCAACCCACTCCAATATTCTTGCCTGGAGAATCTCCATGGACAGAGGAGCCTGGTGGGCTACGGTCCATGGGGTCACAAAGAGATGGATCTGACTAAGCACAAGCATAGTTATTGTTTACTATATGCCACATCATCTGTCTTCAGACTTCACTAAGCTTTATTATATAGATCAAATTGTTCAAAAGCACTATTTTTTTTCTTTATCAGGATTTGGTAAAGTGCTGCAGCAAGGTAAGTATTAGCTAATTTACTTTCCACCATATTTTTAAAATTTATTTTTGGCTGCCCTGAGTCTTGGTTGCAGCACATGTGCTTTCTCTAGTTGTGGAAAGCAGGGGCTACGCTTCCACTGTGGTGTGTGAGGCTTCTCACTGTAGTGGCTTCTCGGGTCAGGGAGCATGGGCTCTAGGGCCTGTGGGCCTCAGTCGCTGTGGCACATGGACTTCGTTGCCCCTCGGCATGCGGGATCTGCCCCAATCAGGGATCGAACCCATGTCCTCTGCACTGGCAGGCGGATTCTCAACCACTGGATCACCAGGGAAGTCCCACAACCATGCTTTTCTATGTCCCATACTTAGCACAATGCCTTTTACATGGCAAGATTTCAATTTATATGTATTTAATAAATAAAGGAATCATTTTTATTACTTATTTAATATTTATTACTATTTTTATTACTGAGTCACTATTTCCCAAACTTTAATCAGCATTCATTTTTCCAAGCCTAAAACAGGAAAACAACTTGATATCCCATCAAAACTCTGAAGACAGAAAGAATTCTCTAGTACTAGAGACGGGAATTGCATCTACATATGGCTGTTTGTGTCTTTCTTGACTCAGGTCCCAGAGAGGTTTCAGTTTTTCTTTGGTTTCTTCTGTTCTGGTCATGGAATTTCTAACCTTCAACAGAGTGTGAGTCCCCTAGCACAGGCCAGTCATTTCTACCCTCATCTTTTCTTATAAGAATCCTTGCCAACTACCCATTAACATCTTCAGCCACTTGTATATCTATTCAAAGTTTATACTAAGCAATGACATGTTGTTTACTTATTCATCATCATTATATCCCAGTTTTTAAAACTTCATCTCAAGGGTTTTAAAAGTGAATTCATTCTCTAACAGATAAAAAAAAGTAGTCTTAGGTAACCTACATGTCATTAACATGTTCCACATGGTGGGCCTCAAAGGGTCTGCTAAACACCAGAGACCTGATGTCATCTCTGAAGCTTCCAATCAAAGATGATCAAATTGGCCAGTGTCCCCGTCTTGCTTACTTTTCCCTCTTGCTCCAGTGACAACAGAGACCATATCTAAACCCCCTCTGTTTAGTCATTTGGCTGTAATCATCTCTCTGATTTCCAGGCCTCTCCTCTTTAGACATTTCCGTCTGCTCACTGGCCAAGCCAACAGCACACACTGAAGAGGAGGGAGAAAGGGAAAGCAAAGAAGCGAAATCAATGAGCTCTTCTGTAAACTGATGATGCCTTGAGATCAACTGATTTGGAAAAACCACCAAAGTGAAAAGAAATAGTCTTCCGATCTTCTCATTCCAAAAAAAAAGTGAGACCATCCCTTTGCTGCTGCTGCTGCTGCTAAGTCGCTTCAGTCGTGTCCAACCCTGTGTGACCTCATAGACGGCAGCCCACCAGGCCCTGCCGTCCCTGGGATTCTCCAGGCAAGAATACTGGAGTGGGTTGGCATTTCCTTCTCCAATGCATGAACGTGAAAAGTGAAAGTGAAGTCACTCGGTCATGTCTGACTCTTAGCGACCTCATGGACTGCAGCCCACCAGCCTCCTCCGTCCATGGGATTTTCCAAGCAAGAGTACTGGAGTAGGGTGCCATTGCCTTCTCCGCCATCCCTTTGAGGTTTATCAAATATTTGATGATTATAATAATTACAACTAGACCCATAACCTGTTAGATAACACATCTATGCATAGTTTCTGTTTTTTATTTATCTTCAGATAGAAAATTATTTTTTAGGTTTCTTTCATTTATTTTCTTTGTAATTCTGACATCTTACTCTTTGCTGGTGATTCCATTAACAAGGGGAACTTATGCTAGGGATTGTTAAGATAACTGATTAGCTCTCAATAGAAGACAGTCAAGGACTAACGGAAGTCTACTGAGATGGGGTCTTGAAGTCAAATAGAGGTTATTCAATCAGGAAAACAATTATGTGCTAGTTTCAAGAGATATAAAGGTAAAAAACATTTACTCTTAAGGAGAATTCTGCTCAACAAAAAGATAATGACCTGTAAATTACTGATTTCTGAACTGTGTGACACATGCTATACTGGAGATATGCATAAGATGCCATGAGGCACTGAGCACGATGTCTTGAATACACCTGGAAAACTCAAGGGCAGGGGGGTGTTCCATAAAAGGCCAGTTATTTAAGCTTAATATTATAGGGCACTCAGTAGTTTTTCACACAGATAAGAGGAAGAAAGAGCTTTCACAGTAGAGTTAATAGTATATGCACAGACTTGGAGGCATGGAAAAGAAGATGTATTCTAGGAACTGAAAATAGTTCAGGGTGACTGGAGTTCCAAGTGCAAGATGAGGAGGGTGGAGGACGTGGGGGGCCAGACACCATGAGTATTTATTCCACGTTAGGTTCTTGGGTTATATCCCACGGTCGATACTGTGCTTCAGAACTCTTCTCCTTTCTCCTCCTGTTCCAACATTTGAAAAGACACAAAACCAGAATATTCTGTTTTCTCAAGTCTAATTACCACATGTCAACTTTCTAATCCTTTGTCTTAGACTGTCCTTGGTCCACTGTGGTCAGGTCAAACCTTCCACATGTCCTTCTTCTTCACTAGATCTGGAATCTTCTCCTATATTAAGATTCCTCAGGGTATTTGTTCTCCAGGGATAGTCTTAAATACCTCCCAATGAAAGTCTGCAAATTGGCAAAGAAGCCATCATTCAAAACTAGGAATAAAACTACCATATGACCCAGCAATTCCACTACTGGGCATATACCCTGAGGAAACCATAATTGAAAAAGACATATGTACCTGAATGTTTATCGCAGCACTGTTTACAACAGCCAGGACATGGAAGCAACCTAGATGTCCACCTGACAGATGAAAGGATAAAGAAGTTGTGGTACATATATACAATGGAATATTACTCAGCCATAAAAAGGAATGCATTTGAGTCAGTTCCAATGAGGTGGATGAACCTAGAGCCTGTTGCACAGAGTGAAGTAAGAGAAAGACAAATATCATATATTAACGCATATATATGGAATCTAGAAAGACAGTACTGACAATCCTATTTGCAGGGCAGCAAAGCAGATACAGACATAAAGAACAGACTTTCGGACATGGGGCAGGGGTGGCGCAGGGTAGGGGGAAAGAAGCAGGTGGGATGATTTGAGAGAGTAGCACTGAAACATATACATTACCTTATGTAAAACAGATAAAAAGTGGGAGTTTGATGTATGACACAGGGAACCCAAAGCCAGGGCTCTGTGACAACCTAGAGGGGTGGGATGGGGAGGGAGGAGGGAGGGAGGTTCAAGAGGGAGGGTAATTATGTATACCTATGGCTGATTCGGAGAAGGCAAAGGCACCCCACTCCAGTATTCTTGCCTGGAGAATCCCATGGATGGAGAAGCCTGGTAGGCTGCCATCTGTGGGGTCGCACAGAGTCGGACACGACTGAAGCGACTTAGCAGCAACAGCAGCATGGCTGATTCATGTTGATATATGGCAGAAACCAATACAATATTGTTAAGTAATTATCCTCTAAGTAAAATTTTTTTAAAAACCTCGGCTTTAGCTGTGCAATAAATACATCTACCTGATGAACTGGTACTTTACAATGGTTTGAAAGAACAGGTATCCAGTGGACAGATGATTAGAGTTGAGTTAAAACTGTTCCTTACCCAGGGATTTCCAACATGGGAGTGCTGTAACCACTTGGAGTCTGAATAAGTACAGTAATGCTAAATTACACAAGGCACAGATTAGCTTACTGGTTAAGAGCACGAGGTCAGGAGCCAGGCTGTTGACCAGGGTTCCAGCTGCAACCCTGCCACTTAACTGGTGCAACCTTGCCAAGTTATATAACCTCACACTCCTAAAGCTCCCTACCTGTAAACTGGAGACACTCTTACTCCCTCTTAATTGGTACTTAATAAATGCACACTGATTAGGACAAAATATTTCAACACAAGAGAGAAAATACAATAAAAGCATGATGACCACTGGTCTAACTCAAGTAACAGAAATCCCACCATCTGCTCAGGTTGTGATATGGAACAAGAGAAAACATTCTTACTTAATTGGAATACAAAGCTTTGTCAGCCCTCTGGTTCTGGATTGAGTGGGGAAGGATCCGTACATTTCCTAATTTCGTTTCTCATTCTCTCCTCTAAGAACCAAAAAAACGTGTCCCTCAAGCCTCTGTAGGCCTCATTATCTTGCAGATATTTCAGACTCCAATATGTTAGCCATTAAACAGACGTCACTCTGTTAGATGACACCATCGCTGGGCAAGAGCCATAGATAATAAAACAACTGCCAACTTTCTCTGGCAAACCCACATGGCCAAGAGGACAATAGGGGGAAAGATTCATGACACAGGAGGGAGAACAAATAACAAGGCAGAGAAAAATGTTAAACACTGGCTGAAGGACCATAAGCCTGGGGACGTGAAAACCAGCTATGGCCTGGATGAACAGGAGGAGCCTGGAAGGATGTTGCTGCCAGAGTCCACTATGAAGCCAGCTACCTTCAGCTGCAGATGCAGCAACGCCTACCAGGGAGTCCAGCACTGATTGCTTCCATAGATCTGTTAAATGGCACCCAGGCCAGGGATAACAAAAGAGTGTACAAAATCTCCAGGGGCTAGTGAGATTGCCAGGAATGAGCAGGATGAGACTGGCTGGAAAAATACAGCCAATGGCTCAAGGGAGAACAAACAAAAACTATAGAAATTTAAAGTGAGGGAAACACTTGGAAAGTGGTGCTGATTGAAAGGAAGGCAAGCGGTCAGCTCTTTGGCTCTAAGCTTACCTTCAGGAGTGACAAGGAATCAGAGGTGGACAGGGGCAAGTGTGTCTGCTGATCGGCAAGTGATGCCTGTCAGAGGAGTGTGACACGATTCTCTGGATGCTGTTACTGGCAGATTTGCCAGCTCTAAAAGCAACTACCTCACTGTACTCAGTCTTACCATCAGTAAAATGGGAAACTCTATACTGATACCAATCAGCTCCGAGGTAAAAGTAGAAAATTTGGACCACAGATACTAAATGAAATGATTACTACTACTATTTATATACTATGATTTGAATGCCTAGAAATAAATATACAAGGTTGAACTGCATGAAATAGCTAATATCTCACCATTTTGACCTACAACTAACAAAATTTCATATGTTCAGCTGAACAGATAGATAAGTATGTACACAGTATTCGAGATACTTGGTTATACTAGAGAACTCAACTAACAGATTTTAACTGAGACCCACATGCACCTTAACTCCCAAAGAAAAGTTTCTTTCAGAGGATGTGGCCTTGGGGCTAACCTTTTCCCCTTTTTCCTCCTGTTAATTTTCAGCACTCTAATTCCTCATCTCACAGTCCTCTTTCTTGCCAGGAAATGGCTTTCCATTCAGTGAACATGGCCTTGGGACAGCAGCTGCTTAACTGGAGGGACCACAAAAAAAACTTTACTCCCAAATATTTTCCCCACCACCAGTAGAGATTCCTTCCTTTGCATTAAGTCTCAGCCTC
This sequence comes from Bos mutus, assembly GCF_027580195.1. Classification (NCBI taxonomy): domain Eukaryota; kingdom Metazoa; phylum Chordata; class Mammalia; order Artiodactyla; family Bovidae; genus Bos; species Bos mutus. Next base: position 22,698,415 of record NC_091619.1, on the reverse strand, counting down.
GTTAAGCATCCTCTTCCAGTAAACAGACACATCCATTCCTGTAAGGCAGTCAATGGTTCCATTTTTAGATCACCGTCCCCCGACACATGTAAGGGACACTAGGCACCAGGAAACACTACCACCAGTCACATTCCCAGAAAGCAGCAGTGCTTGCTGGAAACACTCTGAGAATTAGCTCAGACTCAGTACAGGCCCTATTGTGTTTTTAGTGAGGGGCAACCTATTAAACTCAACATTAAAAAATACTAAGATCATGGCATCTGGTCCCATCACTTCATGGAAAATAGAAGGGGGAAAAGGGAAAGCAGTGACAGATTTTCTCTTCTTAAGCTCCAAAATCAGTATGGACTGTAGTCGTGAAATTAGAAGATGGCTTGCTTCTTGGAAGGAAAGCCATAACAAACCTAGACAGCAAATTAAAAAGCAGAGACATCGCTTTGCTGACTAAGGTCCATACTGTCAAAGCTATGGTCTTTTCAGTAGTCACGTGTGGATGTGAGAGTTGGACAGTAAAGAAGGCTGAGCACTGAAGAATGATGCTTTACAACTATGGTGCTGGAAAGACTTTTCAGAGTCCCTTGGACAGCAAGGAGATTAAACCAGTCAATACTAAAGGAAATCAACCCTGAGTACTCATTGGAAGGACTGATGCTGAAGCCATACTTTAGCCACCTGACACAAAGAGCTGACTCATTGGAAAAGACCCTGATGCTGGGAAAGACTGAAGGCAAAAGGAGAAGAAGGTGGCAGAGGATGAGAAGGTCAGATAGCATGACAGATTTAATAGACGTGAACTTGGACAAACTCTGAGAGAAAGTGAGGGACAGGGAGGCCTGGCATGCTGCAGTCCACAGGGTCACAAAGAATTAGATAAAACTTAGTGACTGAACAACAGTGCAGGCCCTATTGTGTTTTTAGTGAGAGGCAACCTATTAAAACTACTTTCCCCTGAAACCAAGCTCCCCATAATATAGGGCCTGCCACTGGCCCTCTCTGACAGTCCCTGCCTTGTGGAATTTGAGTGTCCTGGTTTAAGCCTCCAAGGGCAAACTCCATCGAGACAAAGACACCCTCTCAAAAAACTGCAGCAACTCCCTGGGCTGCAGAAGGGCAACTCCCAGGGGGACCTGTCATGGAATCACAACAGTGACTCCTGGAGCGCCATGCCAGCAAGGGGCATCTGGAGGAAACCATGTCACCTGGGACAAGCCCCCTGTAGTTGTCTTAGACTGTACGGAAGCTGGGAGTATAGGCAAAGGCCAAGGTCAGAGACAGGATGAAGGCTGCTAACAGAGGAGAACCCAGGGTCACACAGTTCACACCACTTCTAAAACAAGTTCACAGAACCTTCATTCCATCGACAGGTCATAATTTTAATCCTCTCCTCTTTGTGTATGTGTTTGCTTTGGAGGAAGTCCCTGGGAACTATATAGATGTTCCCAAACTAACTGAGGCTTTCTGTAAAATCTTATAAAATCCTAACAGGAACAAGGTTTTCACTTTAGATGTTGGCTGAGACCTGCAGAGTCCTCTTTCCTGCTGCTCCTCTGTCTGTCCCCTTTCAAGTGCAAGGTCTCTGCCGTAGCAATGCTCCCTCTAGCTGCGCACATGGGCTCTCCAGGCACGTGGACACATAAGACCTCCCAGGCTGCTTCTCGACTATGAGACTCAGCGCAAAGACTCCTGTTTCTCTTCAGCCTCCTGACCTTTGTCTTTGCTTTGGACAGAGATGCCCATTGGGGTGGTCATCACCAAAGATGTAATTTGACCTCTCAGTTTGCTCCTGAATGACCTTTCTCAACCAAAACTTACTCTGCTTGGGCTCATCTTCTGGGAGCCCATCTTCCCTGAGGCTCACACCTCTGGAACTTGCTGGATGTTCTCCTTCTTCAGGGAGCCAGGCAGCCCAGACATGCCCTCACTGTAGAGGGCCAGTTCAAATGGCCTGAACATTGCTAATCTACAATTAAGCTAAATCAGTGTCTTACCACAGCAGTCCATCTCAGATTTGAATTAAAATTGCCCTTAGTCTTTCCTACAAAGACTATTATAGATTCACTCTTTATTCCGTTCTTAGCGCCCAAAACCAGCTCCCCACTGTTGTTCTACCTGACTCACCCCTGGTTGGCTTAAGGCTTTCTTACTCCAGAGATCCCAATTTTTAACTTCTCTGCCTCCCATCAACTCTGTTTAATGTCTTGTAACTAAAGGAACAATTATTATTTTACTCTATATACCTGGCACTACAGGGGGGAAAATATAAGAATAAGAACCTGAAAAAGGTGGAGCCCCATCTGCAAGGAGCTTCATTCTAGCAGGGAACAAACAGAGCCCAGGAGCACAGATCACAAGACAAAACTTAACTCAAGCTAAGGGCATCTGTTTTCCCTCAGCAACAAGAAGGTGTTACTGCCTCCTCCTTATGAGGAATCTCCCAGAGGGGATGCTGGATATTGCACCCTGGGCTGGGCCTGCTAAAGGTAAATACATATTGATGCTTCCACCCAAAGCTGTATTTGGGCTACAGAATTTCTGAGAAATCTAGAAGGAAGAACAACAGAAATAAACAATCTCCCTCCCATTGCAGAGACAATGCCTGGAAGCAAAATCTGTCAGTGTTTTCACTGCAAAAGGACTAGATGTCTACTACTCTTCTCCATAACATGAACACACACACACACTTTGGTAGACACTTCTATTCAGGGACATAATTACATGGGAATGAAAAGTAGGAGCTCCATAAGTAAAGGTCGAAGGGCAGTGACCTTCTCACACTGTAGCATGTGAATGGTGCTTCCTAAAGAAGCAGGAGGAACCATTATGGGCTCTGATGATGTCACAGGGCTGACACAGTGAACTCACTGGGATTCCCACTGGGGTTCTGGAACGCCCAACGGTTATCACCCCTTGTCCTCATTTGAACTCAGAATAAATTTCTGAGAAAGACCTAGGAGCCTGATGTCATGGAGACCAAAACGCCAGTTTTACTATTGATAAAAGTATTTGAAGATGACAGCACAGGTACGAAGGCTGAAAGAGTGTGTTGGAACCCCCTGAAATGAGTTGACTTCCTGCAGGCCTCCTCTGCTGGGCTTACCATGCAATGGGAAGAGCCCAGATTGCATACTCTCTGCAGGCAAGCAGTCCTGAAGAGTTCCAGACTCAGCAATCACATCCATCACCCTGGTTCCCACTGAGGGGAAGGAGAAAGTGATGGGGCTACAAGCCACGAATACTTGTCATAGACCTCTCCTTTCATTCAAATAAGAATGGGAGGACTTCCCTGGTGGTGGCAATGGATAAGAATCTGCCTGCCAATGCAGAAGTCATGGGTTCCACCCCTAGCCCAGAACGATTCCACATGCCACGGAGGAACTCAGCCCATGTGCCACAGCTACTAAAGCCCACGTGCTCTAGGGCCGGTGAGCACAACTCCTGAAGCTCTCATGACTACAGCCTGTGCTCCACAGCAAGAAAAACCACCTCAGTGAGAAGCCCGTGCACCGCAAGGAAGAGTAGCCCCGCTCTCCGCAACTAGAGACAGCCCTTGCAAAGCAGTGAAGACCCAGGGCAGCCAAAGACAAATAAATAAGAATGGGAAATAAGTGTCTTCACAAGAGCTGCCTCAAGTTCTTCTCAACCCTCAGAGGACACTGCTGTCACCCTAGCCACGCTCTGTCACCCCAGCACTGGAGTAAGAGGTTTATGAGCCTAGGGAGACTCATGAGAGGCTTTTTAAGAGAGGGCAGTGGCAGCTGCGTCCTCCCATCTTTCCTCTCACACGCCCCTCTGGAACCTCAGGATCACACTGGGATTGATGGAGATCGACAAACCTGAACGTGTTTTGGTTTGAGGTCTGGCAATTTCTGTAATTCCACAGTATTCCACAAATGTTTTGTGTTCTACAAAACCAAAAGACACTGGCCAAGCACTTTCCCTCCTAATTTTTAAGCCCATGTGTCTTTAAAGGAAATGTAATCCATATGTTTCGGGTACATTTCTATGCAACTCATCAAACCATGCACGTCTGTATGAGTCATCTGATGTCTAAAATTCATGGGGAAAATCATAGATTCTTAAGAACTCTGTTAGCACAAGAAAGGCCATCAATGAGCCACTGATTAGAAGGTGATGAACTAACTGGATTCTGGTGTTGGCATAGACCACCAGTTCCTGGAGATTTATAAATAATCCTCTATATCCTCACCCATCAATTTTCCCATCTGCCAAACAGCGTTAATAATTCTTGCTGTCATGCTGCAGGCAGCCAGTAAGAATTAAAGTGTGGTTAACAGGCAATTTTGAGCTTCTTAAAGAGAAAATACAGGGACTCCTGTATTTGCCCCAACAAGTTTATTTTAGTCTAGCTTCCCAGGGAGCTGGAGGATAAGAATGGCTTCTACCTTCGCTAATTCATCCCAGTCCCTTCATGACACAGATGACTTCACTTTCATCATATCACAGTTTCAGTTGCTAGGGATGTTCAGCTTGACCTCCTGTCCTCTACTAGGGACCCCTTATTTACAGGAATATGGGGAGTAAATAGGGCTTTCTTTAGTGGCTCAGTCACTAAAGAATCTGCCTGCAATGCAGGAGACAAGGGTTCAATCCCTGGGTTGTGGAGATCCTCTGGAGACGGGGCGTGGCAACCCACTCCAGGATTCATGCCTGGAGAATCCCATGGACTGAGGAGCCTGGTGGGCTACAGTCCATAGGGCCACAAAGAGTCGGACACAACTGAAGTGACTGAGCGCATGCACGCACGCACACACACACAGAGGAGGTAAATAACAAAGTCGTGGTGAATAATCTGCATAGACAGCGAGAGAATACTGGTTGATTTATTTGGGAAAGGGAAAGTTCTGGCTACTTGAGTAGGATCTTGAAGTAGAAGAATGATTTTTAGAGAAAGAGCTCTATTCCCCATATCTGTTGAATATAAAATAAGCAAGATTAAACTGCTAGCATGATAAAGCTTGAAGTGCACAGACTTTGATGTGAGGTGGACTTGGGTTATCTTCCCTACTCCCAGATTTACTGTGTGACATTAGAAAAGCTGCTTAAGCTCTCTGAGCCTGTTTCTTCATTGGTAACAAATAGGTTGCCTTAAAGATTAGAATGGAGTAGGCAATGGGACCCCACTTTAGTACTCTTGCCTGGAAAATCCCATGGACGGAGGAGCCTGGTGGGCTGCAGTCCATGGGGTCGCAAAGAGTCGGACACGACTGAATGACTTGGCTTTCACTTTTCACTTTCATGCGTTGGAGAAGGAAATGACAACCCACTCCAGTGTTCTTGCCTGGAGAATCCCAGGGACGGGGGAGCCTGGTGGGCTGCCATCTCTGGGGTTGCACAGAGTCGGACACGACTGAAGCGACTTAGCAGCAGCAGCAGCAAGAATTAGAAAGAATATAAGTAAAAAGTCTGGAACACAGTAGTGTTCAATAACAGATAACTTCTATAATTACTGATATTACTGAAAACAGCCTGCAGGTTTTAATACGACATAATAAAGAATTTCCATGCTATCAGAAATTAATAAATAAGACACTCACATGGACTAATGAGGATCTCTAGTTCTATTTTCCTGGCATTCTTACAAGGAAGAGCAGTCCATCACTCAGGACAGACATTTGTCTGTCCTAAGCAGTAAGATATTCACCAGCCTTAAGGCAGACACAGGCCATGGCCAAATGATGTGTCAAGGTCCTTTCTAGCCTAGTGAGGAGACAGGAGACCCTCAGGACTTGAACTGAGCTGTTATCGCAATTTTCTAACCAGAGATATATGCTTCATGACACAAGGTCTTAATCTCAAGATTAAAGTGTGCCTCCAATTCCCAGTGCAAGCTCCAGTCCTGGTCAATACACCCTCTCTGTTCTAATTTTGTCTTCTAAGTCATGCCTCTGAAAAACAAGGAATCCAATGGGAAGACAAAACAAAGGGAAAAAGGAGAAAAAAAGAAAGCATTCTTTAGAATGCCAAGAAAATAAACATGAAATGCTGCTGAAGATACAGAAGGAAAGAAAGTAATTGGATAACTAAAGTCACTAGGATTGGTCTCTGGAGACAGATGGTGATGTCTAAAGAAGAAATTCTTAACTTTTTGGTCACAGATATTTTTTGAAAATTTGAAGAAAGCTATGGACCTCTCCCTAGAAAAATGCACACCTGGTCATTCACTCACAACTTTTCTTTCACTATCTGGTAACTCACAAAACCCATGAAATATGCATGGACCCCAAGTAAACACCTTAAACACCATAGAGGCTTCTTAATGAAAGGCCAGCTTCTATTTTGAGCTCCTCTTCACTAACAAGGTTCTCAATAAGCCCAGAAGGCAGAGGCCCAAAAAGGAGGCAACAGGAAACATCTTACAAGCATGTTCTTGACTTGACCATTGGGCACAGAATAGAAACCATTCTTCATTAGCTACATTTTGAAAACAAAGGCCTTTGTCTTATTTTAAAGACTCATTAACAGGAAGGCATTTTCCTTAGGCTATTCCACTAACTGGGCTTCCCAGGTTTCACTAGAGGTAAAGAAGCCAGCCACCTGCCAAAGCAGGAGACGCAAGAGACAAGAGTTCAATCACTGGATGGGGAAGATCCCCTGGAGGAGAGCGTGGCAACTGACTCTAGTATTCTTGCCTGGAGAATCTCAGGGACAGAGGAGCATGGCGACAGAGTGCTACAGTCTGTGGGGTCACAGTCGGACACGACTGAACACAAGCACAAATTACAAACAATGAACTGAATAATTCAAACTTTGGGAGGCAGCTTTTTGATTCCTGAACAACTACCCATTTCTCTTGGCCTGCATCTATTTAGCGTGCAAACGTCTCCAAAAAGCAGGAGCCAGAGCCACCAATAGGGCGTGGGGAAAATAATGCCACATAGAAAAGAAAGGTCAGTGAGTCTTATCCAATTTGCTCACCTGTTTCTTCCAGAATCTCTGAATCCTTTAGCAAAAGGGTTTCGGTCAATTTTTAATCTGGTGATCTGGAAACAAACAAAAAAAGGATGAACTGTATTTATATTAACTGATTTCTTTTTTGGTTGCTCCTAGAAAGTTAACAAAAATCACGTGGTGAACAACAGCTGTTATTTTTATTTAACTTCCTTTTAGTTTGAGATTTAGATTGAAGTTGACATAGGACTTGGGCCTGGCACACAGATGTCTGACCCACCTGACCCACTTCTTCCTAAAAACCAAGGTCTTCCCAGTATGTGACTCTGTAAACTCTCTTCTGCTCACCTTCCTTGCCCCCAAATGGTGATAAATCATTTGCCCAGACAAACAAAGGTATCCAAATGGAAAACCGGACAATGGTCAGATACAAGACACACAGGAAGTACCTGAAAAGTGCTTGTTGAATGAATGAGTAAATGAATGAGTGAGCAAGTGAGTGAAGAATGAATTAATGGATTTAGTCAATCCAATCAGGTGAAATTAGACCACCAGACAACCTGCCTCAGCCTGACAGAACCAAATAATTGCCTGCATTTCCTGTCCCACTTAAGCTGTGCCTTTTTTGCCTTTGCGTATGGCTCATCTGATATGACCTAAAATGATCTTGTAGACAACACAAAAAAGTAGCTAGACTTTTGTCAAGGCTGCACCCAAAGAAAAATCTAGAAATGGAGGACGGGATGAGGCAGGATGCAGGGCATCTACCCAGTCTCTTAAGTCCCATAAGTTAATCAAAAGAAACAAAGAAGCAGCTTCCTAAGGCTGAGCAAATCCAGTGCAAACAGTTGTAACCCAAGTTGGATGGGTCTTTAGGAGTCATCTGGTTCAACCACCACTCAGCACAAGATTCCCCCTCAACTGCATTCTATCTTCATCCCCTCCCATTCTGCCTCAGTATATAATACCCTATTGCCTTCAGACCAGAACAGGCCTGACCAACAAATTCCATCTGCGCTCTTGTGTTTCTGCCTTTAACCTTTGTCATGGGAGGCATTTTGATATCTTTGTCTGAACTGGATGGTAATGACTCACTACATTCAAACAACAGAGACTTAGAGGTAGGGCCTAGGAAGCTCAGGAAAGGAGGAAAGTCATCCTCAATGGTAATTCTAGAATTAAGGAAATTTCATTTTTAAGATCATCTTTCCATTTTTTTTTTTACCTTTTTAAAATTCATTTATTTTTAAAATGAATTTTAAAATTCATTCATTTATTTTTTAACTGGAGGATAATTTCTTTACAATGTTGTGTTGGTTTCAGCTTTACAACAACATGAATCAGTCATAGTTATATATATATATATCCCCTCCCTCTTGAGCCTCCTGTTCCCCTCCCATCCCACCCCTCTAGGTGGTCAAAGAATGAATTTAAGTCAGTTGAACTGAGGTGGATGAACCTAGAGCCTGTTATACAGACTGAAGTAAGTCAGAAAGAGAAATACAAATACCGTATAGTAATGCATATATATATATATGGAATCTAGAAAAATAGTACTGATGAGCCCATCTGTAGGGAAGGAATGGAGATGCAGACATAGGGAACAGACTTAGGGACATCTTCCCATTTCTGATCCCAGCAGAACTTATCACTAGGACGTCTAATCAGTGTTTCTTAACATTGCAAATCTTTCCAGGTCCCTCTTCTGTCTCCCTTTGTCACAACAGAATTTCCTAAAGCCACAGTCTGAAGGTCTTTAAAATACAAAGTGAGATTCTGAAAAAGAGACTCTGCCTTGAAAGTACCAAAGTTTATTTTTTTCCCCCTAAACATTCTTTGCTTCAGAGTGGCACTAATAACGTAGCACTAATAATGAAGCAAAAGCAATTTCACATCTATTTTATAGACCAGAGCAGGAACCCAGAGCTTCGGCTTTCTAAAGTCTAGTGTCTGCCCTGTGAGTACTGTATTGACTTTTAAGACTGTAACTGCTTTTCTGTTTTTGACTTAAAATCAGTTTTCTTCCTCCATAATCCATAGCAATAAACCACACACCATATTTTCTTTTCAAGTTGGAGTTATAATATTTTATATTCTCTTTCAAGTTGGCTTATCCTGTCCGACTCACTTATGATAGCGGCTTGTGATATATGATTGCGCTGCTGTGTTTTGGGGGCACAGACCCCTGCAAATATAATGACGTTCTATTTTATGGGCCTGGGAGAAACGGTTGAAAACCTGTTTCCCACAGTTCCCTGTATCTCAGGCCAAGGAGTCTGCATGGAGATTTAATAGACAAATACCACCAAATGTTAGGAAATACAACACTTTTCTACTTGTTTCAGTTTTTAATGTGGGATTTAGAGAGTTTTATGAAGAGAGTGATGGTGCTACTCCTTACTCATTTATTATCAAGGGTTTTCCAGGTGGTGCAGTGGTAAAGAATCCGCCTGCCAATGCAGGAGATGCAAGAGACACAGGTTTGATCCCTGAGTCAGGAAGATCCCCTGGAGAAGGAAATGGCAACCCACTCCAGTGTTACTGCCTGGGAAATCCCATGGACAAAGGAGTCTGATGGGCTACAGTCCATGGGGCTGCAAAGAATCAGACACGAGTGAGCATACACATTGCATTACATTTGTGTGCAAAACCATGTGACCGGTTGCAATTGCAGAGTGGTGGACAGTCAGTACTGTGTATCATCTGTGCCTTCCCCAATAAAGCTTATCTTCAAGGAGAAAAAAGAAGATATATATATGTATTAATAATTACAACATAAAACAAAAAGTTATAAGGTTTTGAATAAAGGCAAAGTGCCATAAGAGCTTAGAGGAAGTAATAATTGCTTCAAGCTAGCAGAAGGGCTCCTAGGTTTCACCTTAGAGGAAGCATGTAAGCCAAGCTGGGAAGGATGCATGGGATTTTAATGAAATCTGCAAAAAGGGGAGAAAGGAACAAGGGAAGCATTTAAGAAGAAAGCTCTTACGTAAGTCATAGAACTGAAGTGGGAAAGAACGAAGCGTTTGTTTTGGCTGCACTGGTCTCAGCTGCATCATGTGGGATCTTTGTTGCGGTGTGCGGACTTTCTAGTCGTGCATACACCTAGTCGCTCTGTGGCATGTGGGATCATAGATCCTTGATTGGGAACCGAACCTACATCCCCTGCACTGGAAGGCAGATTCTCAACCAGCAGACCACCAGAGAAGTTCCAGAATGAACCCTTTTTAAGAAACACTGAAGAGTCTGATGTAACCAGAGCACAAGGTACAAGAAGAGAACGTGAGAGAGAAAACTGAGAGGTTGACCTCAGGCCACATCATGAAAAGCCTTTACTACCCTGCAGACATTTAGTTACCCTGTAGGCAGAAGAGAGCAATATTAGCTGTCCACACCAAAGTACAACCCCAATTAATGCTTATGCCAACAACTTTGGCTATGGGTAAGTTTCCCAGGTGGTTCAGAGGTAGAGAATCTGCCTGCCAGCTCAGGATATGTGGGTTCTATCCCTGGGTCAGGAAGATCCCCTGGGGGAGGAAATGGCAACCCACTCCAGTATTCTTGCCTGGAGAATCTCATGGACAAAGGAGCTTGAAGGGGTCGCAAACATTCAGACATGACTAAGCGTGCGTGCACACACAAATATCAAGGTTAACATGGACAGTATTTTGGAAGAGTAAATCAATGTATTCACAACATCGATAATCCCACAGTTCCCATAGCAAGAGCCACCTAGTAGATTCAGTATAGTGGATGCTAAGTCGCTTCAGTTGTGTCTGACTCTCTGAGACCATATGGACCATAGCCCACCAGGCTTCTCTGTCCATGGGATTCTCCAGGCAAGAGTACTGGAGTAAGTTGCCATTTCCTTCTCCAGATACAGTATAGAAAGGGATGCAAATGACAGCTTGCTGTCCTATATAAGGAAAGGTGTGACATGAGATGAATTTTCATCAGGTAGAAAAAGAAGTAAAAAAAATCCTCCCTTTCTACTCCAGGGGGACATGAGAAAAGAGGTGACAGACAAAAGAAAAGCAAGTGGTTAGGTTTACATGCGCTTTTGCTCTCTACTCAAATGAAGATCCAGGGGCAGGGCTGGGGAGACTCAGAGGCACACCGGCAGGTCACCTCCAGACACACATGGGGTGGCTGCACCAGCACAAATACAGAAGAGGCCTGAGTTAGGATTCCCGAGCCTTCCATGGCCCTTCTGCAGTGGGTCAGGGTCTCAGAGGAGAAGGCAGGGTGACCTTGACACAGCGGTGCTGCAGTCCAGACCAGAGCCAGAGGACCTAGATGAAACCTGAGGTGGAGCCGAGCTATCCAGGGAAGCCCGGGAGGTCTGACTGAGGCAGGAACACAAAAGCACAAGTTGAACGGTCTCCTGTTGGTACAGCATATCAACACAAGGAACCCAAGGATCAGCCCAGACCTGGCCCCAGGCCACACCCCCGGCAGAGGCCAGTGAGGACCAGAGGACAGCACACGGGCCCCCAAGCAACCACAAAGAGGACTCATAAACCCCACTGCACCCATCCCTGCCCATGCACTGTACATCTGGAGTAGCAGGGGAGGTTCGTTTGAATACTTCATGATCAGCCGTACCCTTAATATTATTTGTTTATTATGATCAAATAGGACTGCCGACCTCTGGCTTCCCATCTTAGTTAGACCAGGTCACTGCTGTCTTTTGACTAAACTACTCTAAATTCCCTTCAAACTAATCTCTCCTCTTCCACTCTTGTGTGCTAAGTCACCTCAGTCATGTCTGACTCTTTGCAACCCTATGGACTGTAGCCCGCTAGGCTCCCCTGTGCATGGGAATTCCTTAGGCAAAAATACTGGAGTGGGTTGCCATGCCCTCCTCCAGGGGATCTTCCTGACCCAGGGATTGAACCTACGTCTCTTATGTCCCTGTCCAATCTCTTCTCTTCCCTCAGCAACCAAAGTGATCTTTGTTAACACATAGTCAGACCATGTCATTCTTTCAGTGCTTACCACTGGACTCAGAATTCAATCCAAGCTCTGCCTGGCCTTGCAGGGTCAGCATGCCCTGGCTCCTGCCTGCCTCTCCATCCCTCCCCACCTCCCCTAACTCTGGTCCACAGGCTCCAGGCAAACTGAGCTGCTCTCAGAGTTGAAACATGTCAAGCTCTTTCCCTGCTCAGAACCCTCACATGCACTCTGTGCTGTGCTTAGTCGTTCCAGTTGTGTCCAACTCTTCGCAACCCCATGGACTATAGCCCACCAGGCTCCTCTATCCATGGGATTCTGGCAAGAATACTGGCGTGGACTGCCATTGCCACGCCCTTCTCCAGGGGATCTTCCCAACCCAGGAATTGTACCCGGGTTTCCCTCATCTCGGGCAGATTCCTTACCATCTGAGCTACCAGGGAAACCCATTCTACCCCCAGACTAAAATGTTTTCTTCTCTACTCTTCATATAACTGCCTCCTCACCCTAAGTCTCAATCCAAATGTTAACCTCCTGAGAAAGGTCTTCCTTGATTACCCCTCCAATATAGGGTTCTTCTGCCACTCTCTTAACTACACTCTCTTTATTTTTTCCAAATTATATATAATTTATTTGGGTTTTTTCCCACATAAATCAATTATTTAAAAGGGATATTGAAGAATTGATATATTATCTTATATTTTTCTCATAGCTAGTTTATCTCCCATCGATTGTAGTAGTAAATCAAAATTTGCACTTAGCCTAACATTATAATATGCAGGTTACAATTAAATAAAATGAAATTTATTTTCAACAATATTAAAGATATATTTTATTATTTACAACAGCATCCATAAAGATTTGGGAGGAAAATATATATCTATATATTATAGATAGATATATGTAAATATAGATGTGGGTTCAATCCCTGGTTAGGAAGATCCCCTGGAGGAGGAAATGGCAACCCACTCCAGTATTCTTGCCTGGATAATCCCATGGACAGAGGAGCCTGGTGGTCTACAGTCCACAGGGTCACAAAGAGTCAGACATGATTGAGCATGCATACAGCCACAGCCAGCCAGGATGACATGCTATTTGTGTTCAATGAATGCATAGAGTGAGGGAGTGAATGAATTTCATTCACTGGTGAAACAGAAATCACCAGTCCCAAAGCCATAATAAACCTTAGAGAATATAGACCAAACAACTCCACCAATCCTTTTTGCTTTCACTATAGGGATTACAGACAAAAATCTTAAATGCCTTTCCCATCAGAACAAGGTCTATTAGTAACTTCCGTTGTAACTAAAGCTATTCTACAGCAGTTGTGTTCAAACTTGGTCCAATGGTAATGAGGCAACGTGGAAAATGCAGGGGTTATGGAAACATTTTTCTTCACTGATTTTCTTTCCATAACCTTATACTGATTTGTGTAGTCTGAGTTATTGAAGACAATGGCACATAAGGGGGTGGTTATGGCTTGCCACTATTCATTTTAATCATTTTCCCTCACTGTTTTGCCTAGTAACATAGATGCAGTTAATAAATCAGGTATACCTCACCATGCACAGTGCAGACATAAAGAACACAACCTACAAAGAAAATCTGAATATCCTCAGTATAATTTCACCAGCCCAAGGCTCAAAGGGACTTCCCTCATTAACATACTCTTATTTTTTTTACCAGATTGCTTGAAAAGTATTCCATAAGGATAAAAAAATTTTAATCCAATATGAACAAAAATTCTATACTAATTTGCAAAGTTAAGGCAAAACTGGCTCAGTAGTTTGGGGTATAATGAGTGGCTCAGAAATCCTATTGGATTTGCTTACACAAGCCTGGCCTGGCTGTAGTTTCATGTAGCCAATTCTCATCAAGAAATAAGACTGTGTGACCTGAGGAAGACAGGGCTGTGTCATTTTGAAATATAGTTTCCTATTTGGAGGGAAAAAAAAAATCAAGGTTTAGCAGTCTTTTTCCCTTAGAGAGGACAAAGACTCTGCCATGGAAATTTCCTGCTAATACCATGGGGACATATATTGGCATTAGCTTCTTCCAAGAAAAAGCATTAAGGGTAGAATCACCTTTATTCCCACTTCTACCCTCTTGTCCTTCTCGATGAGAGTCTGGGCATCGTGTACTTTTCTCTCTGCCATGGGCCTGCCAAGTTGGCACTCCAAGAGCAAATAACAGCAATAATAACTTCAGTATGTTAGCAGCCCTGGGAGTCTATGTGTCAGTCAGTAGAGAGTATGGGCAAGAAAAGCATCAATTATTTCATGAAAAAAGAAACTCTTTCTTCACATGCCACTCCTATTTTTATGCAAAGAAGCAGAATCACAGATACTTCAGGAACCTGGTAGTAGAGGTATGTTGGCTAATTATATATTCAGTCATGTTCCAAGCATGTAGTCAGCCCTGCATGGACTATAAACAGCTTAGAATTATGGAGATGGAAGAGTCTTTCCTTCTAATTAGTGGTTTCAGTTTTAGGGCATCCCCGGTGGCACAGTCAGTAAAGAATCTGCCTGCAATGCAGGAGACATGGGTTCGATCCCTGGACTGGGAAGATCCCCTGGAGGAGAAAATGGCAACCCACTCCAGTATTCTTGCCTGGGTAATCCATGGACAGAGGAGTCTAGCGGGCTACAGTCCATGGGGTTGCAGGAGTTGGACATGACAGTGACAAAACCACCAGCACCATGGAGATGGAAGGGTCCTTCCTCCTAATTAGTGGTTTCAGGGCTTCAAAATGCCACAGGCTAATTCCAAATCTTCCCCTTCCACCATGTGAAGGATCAATATTGATATTGCAATTTTTTTTCTACCAAATAAAGAGAATTAATAGCTCCCCACTATCTCTTCCTGCCATCACTATTTCTTAAAATAAATGACATTTTAATAACACATTGAAGCCCCAAAAGACAAAATAACTTGCTCAAAGTGACACAGGGAAGCTAGTGGAAAATGTAGGACTAAAATCCAGGTCTGCAAATGTCTAGCCCTTTGCTGTATGTAGAACAATGCACTGCCTTTCCCTAGGAAGGCTGGACAACAGTTCACTTCAATTCCATCCCCTCTACTGTCCTTCCTGCTGTGTGCTCCTCCGGACAAGTCCCTGAGAACAATGAGAATCTATCCCTGACTCTTTGCTCTTTCCTTACTCATAGCCCTCCCTAACCCTTTCCTTAAAAAAAAATATGAAGTAAACAACTTTGCTTTAAGGTATTATTTGTTCTCAATCTAGAAGGCTGAGGAAATAAAAACACAGTAATCACTGAATGCAGCTCACAAAAGAGAACAGTTTATGCTACCCGGCATCCTCACGACAAGTTTGAAAATTATTGTACATAACAGATCTGCCTTATAGGATGCAGCCCTCTAGATTCCTGGGGGAGAGAGCCAAGGTTAGTTTGCTTTATTAGAAGGCACTGTGTTATATTAAATCATATCTACACAGCCAAAGGGAAGGTTAAACAATCATGCTTATTGATTTATCCAGGGAATGGAGGCTTGTTAAACAGGCAAAAGCCGTTATCTGGATTTTAAAATGGGTGGAATTGAGTATGACTCATCTATTTTGAATGTCAGCACATCATGAATTCACCAATGTGACATGAGAACAGAGAGATCAAAGTAGTTACCTATTGAATATAATTCCTTCAAGAGCCCACGTACCTCCTCCAGTCCCCAAGAATCCTCTTTCTCCTTAATAAGAAATTTATTCTTTAAAATTGCCTCTATTCCCCCATTATCTTTCATGCCTGTGCAGACCCAGGCATTTAGCAATATAGGCTGACTACTATTAATCAGATGCCAGGTTTATGTTAGTGACAGTACATGTCCCCTCATGTAGTCCTAATAAGGTCAGGACACTTTCAGGCTAGGAAACACAAGATGAGAGGAAAACACAAATTGTTTGACCTTGCCCAAGGTCACACAATTTGCCAATAAAAAGGTAGAAACCAAACAGATAGGTCTACTACCAAATCCCATGATCTTAGTCATAGCATCCTACCCCCGCCAAACTACCATTGCCCCTATTCAAGTCCATATGTGGGCTACCCTGGTGCCTCAGTTGGTAAAGAATCTGCCTGCAATACAGGAGACTCAGGTTTGATTCCTGGGTTGGGGAAATCCCCTGGAGAAGGGAATGGCTACCCATTCCAGCATTCTGACCTGGAGAATTCCATGGACAGAGGAGCGAGGCAGGCTACAGTCCATGGGGTCACAAAGAGTCAGAAACGACTGAGCAAAGTTCACTTTCTCTTTCAAGTCCAGATATAGGCAAAATATTTATATGAGTAGAATGTACTCAGATGCTGGAACATTGTCTATGAAATGCAAAGGAACTGAAAGAGATTTCATGCTCATGCTTGGTTTTCTTTGGTGAGTTGTAGAGTTTTAGCTTTAGCTTGGGTTACAGTACTGACTCTCCTAGCATCTAGAATGGATCTCAGTGAGGCAGTGGAAGGGTCATTCAACAGTGTTCTACTTTGCTCTACAAGCTACATTCTAGAGTCATATTTATTGCCACATCTCTCCACCTGCATGAGAAAGTAATAATTAAAATGATGGCTGGTGTAGTCTTGGAAAAAGTTCAATTATTCAAAGAACTTATATTTCCCCTCTTCTGTAATACAATTAATCCCAAAGTCCCAACTGCTCCAAAAGTCATGTTGATACTGCTGCTCTATCTTATATCAGAGCTTAAGAAATCTTGATTATTAAAGTTTTTTTGTAAGAACCCTCCATGGCCTCTGCAATTTTACTGTCTGAGGGGTTTGAGAGAGTTTAAACAATTTTAAATACCGCTCATCACAAAGTAAAGCCCTTCTGCTGCTGCTGCTGCTGCTAAGTCACTTCAGTCGTGTCCGACTCTGTTCGACCCCATAGACGGCAGCCCACCAGGCTCCCCCGTCCGTGGGATTCTCCAGGCAAGAACAATGGAGCGGGTTGCCATTTCCTTCTCCAATGCATGAAAGTGAAAAGTGAAAGTGAAGTCGCTCAGTCGTGTCCGACTCTTAGCGAACTCATGGACTGCAGCCTACCAGGCTCCTCCGTCCATGGGATTTTCCAGGCAAGAGTACTGGAGTGGGGTGCCATTGCCTTCTCCAATTGAGATCAAATACAGCATCTAAGAGGAAAGTCTGAAGTTGGGAACACTTTACAGCTGCTGAGAAAGTGCAACAACCATATAGCACTTAACCTTTGTCCGACTAAGGGATTGTTGTGTATCAAATTCCCCTAAGATAAAAAGTATCCAAGGAATCTTACCAGGATGTACTATGAAAGGTAGAAAAAGTTTCAATATGAACTGAAGATTGTATAACATACCTTCACCTGCCTGGCACATAGTAAGCCCTCAATAAATATTTAGGGAATGAAGCTTTCCTATTTCTTTCTTTCTTAGAGCACAGTGTCCAATATAAAAGGTATTGAGTTCTATAGTATAAGTCCATTTTGCTCCAAGCAGGCCCAAAACAAAAGTATGCAGAGTTTCAAGTAAAATAAATAAGCAAAAAAATCTTTGTTTTGGAAAAGAATTCACTGCAGGATCCTATTAATTAGACAATTTACCAAAATGTGAAATACAATCTAACTTACAAAATGAGATTCATATGTAACTTTTAGAGAACTGCATAAAGTGAGACAACTTGTAAATCCATCAAGTCATTCTCTTAAAAAAAAAAAAAAAAAAGAATGTTTTTTAGAAATGCCCACAGTAATCCTAGACTTGGCCTCTCTCTTCCTCTCCCCCACCAACTAGCTAATTTCTATGTGTGTTTCAACAACAGAAAAAGCTTCAGTTCTTCCAGGAAAACTTCCTCATTTCCCACACCAAAGAAAAAAACAAACAAACAAACCAAACCAATACAAAAAAAACACCCTGTCCACATCTCTGTTATTCCACTGTATTATCATTATGTATTTATGTGTCTTTCACTCAACTTAAACTCTTCTTTGCTTAGGGAGAAATGAGATTAAGAAATGAGTCTTAATCTGCTAAGCTGAGACTATTATAAGTTCTCAATAAATATTAACAGAATGAATGAATATATTACTGACATCAAATCATACAGATCTTAGGGTGTGGCTGGTGAGCACAAGCCAACTACCTCTGAAAGTATAAATTGAAGTGGTGAGTCTGACATAGAGTCTGAGAGGCTTGATGACTTTGATGTAGCCTGATGGAGGGCTCCCCGGAGAGGATAAAAGGGAAAGAATGAATCAAACCTCAGGAATTTCAAGTGATGAGGAACATTTGCCAGGATGTAGTAGAGATCATGAAACAAGGGTACAAGTACAGAGAGACCTGAAAATGACTTAGGTTTGGTCCTCTTGGTCAAAGATCTTGTCTCTGATCTAAATCTAGACTCTGACAGCTGCTACCAGGCATTATCGCCTTGTCATCACCAGTGCTGTCTGTGCGCCACCAGCCTGGTGGCTCTCACTCCAGCATTTCAGTGCCATGGAGAAGGACTAAGCAGTTCTTACAAAAGGATGAATAAACTCCATTAAAGGCAGCTGCAGCAGGCGACTCTCAAAGGCAGCCTCGTACCTGCTGGTTCTGATAGGCTGTGACGGTAGTGAACACTGTCTCAGGAAAGTTGAATGTCTTCACTCCATCCCCAACAGGGACGGGTTTGGTGGGTGAAAGGTCACTGCTGAAATCCTTGCGAATCACGTGTACTCGAGGCTGGTATTTGTGCATAGAGTGAAGAATGATCTGAAATGAGAAGGGGACACATTACTCCAGGGTTGCCTCTAAGATCTCTACATCTTTGCTAGTTCTTATGCAAACAAATTACAGGATAAAAGCATTATAGGAAAACACAGATTGGAGGTGAGACATACAGGAAACTGGAAATCAGTGTACTTGCCCATGGCTGGAAGGACTAAGTGACTGGAGCATCACATCACACAGAACCCGTAGCAGAGGATCTCAATCATAGGTGGTGAGTGCAATGTGTCTTCTTCATTTGGATAAATATTGAGCGAATTGGTTCTGATACCAGTAGACTCCACTCCACTAAAAGGTCTCAGAACCCCTGCTGTGTGATGGATGTTCCTTCCTGCTTCACATTTTCAGGATGGGCTCCTCTGTCTTTAAATTTTACAAGCCATTATTTGAACTTTGTTATTGATTTTATGGACATTCTCTCATGTTATGAGAGAGCTAAGGGGATATGGGTGTTCTCTCTTCCTCAGAAAGTTACCATTTCCCTAAAGATAGGAGCCATGATTTTCGTTTCTTCAGTCTTCATGCATAGCATCCAGTGCGGATTCTGGCATTCAGTGAAAATTCAGTGTGTTAACCGCCAAAATTAAATCAGGGGCACCAATTACACCTGGCCAGCGGACGGGGGAGCCTGGTGGGCTGCCATCTATGGGGTCGCACAGAGTCGGACACGACTGAAGTGATTTAGCAGCAGCAGCAGCAGCCTTAAGACCTAGACTTCTCTTATAAATTCATAAATTTCTTGACCAATCAGCCAGAAATGCCCCTACAACAGTTTCTCTGAGTTTATTGCCCTCAGAGGATAATATGAATTATATGGTACAAATAATAAGAATTATTCTACTAAACGATATTATTTATTTCAGCATTTTGAAATGCGTCCTGTGTTTCTGTCTGAATTCTCCTGACTTGACAGTGAGTTCCTGGAGCACAAGAACTCTGTCTGATAAACACAATCTGATACATAACAGACAGTTGCTAAATGTTAGATGTGTAATAAATGTAATTTCACAAGAGGAAAAAAAAAAACTTTCATGCTTGCTTAATTACTTAAAATGACTCAAAATAGCATAGAGATTCTTTTTTACCCATTTGAAACCTCCTGGGACTAGTCAGTTCTAGAGGAAAAAAAGGGAAAGAGGAAGGTAGAAGAGATGGGGTTATTTGACTCACATGTCCTTGATCATCCAATTCATTGTTGGTCAGCTTGAGTTTGTCAAAACTGACCACCTGTCTCATCCAAGTATCTCCAGAAGCTAGAGAATCAGGGTGTATATAAACTCTTGGGGGCACGGGGGAATCAGCGTTGCCAGCCACCATCCACTTGGAGCTGTGATACACATATCTGAGACAGAGAGGGAGAGAGGAGAATTCAGAGACAGATGCAGGGGAGGAGCAGAGACCCAGGAAACAATTAGGGACAGGAGGGAGGAGACACAAATGAGAAAAAAAATGGAGGCGGGAGGATTAAACAGAGAATACAAAGGAGCAAAAGGGAAGGGTGGATAACCAGGGAAAATGAAATAGAGATGGAAATGGGAAAAAAGATGGGTGGGGGAGGGCAGAAAAGTGTTGTGGTTAATGATCAAAGCCGCAGCTCTCACAAGGAAAACATTCTCACAGTTCCTTTTCTTTCTTCTTCCTCTCCTTGCCTTGCACCCCTGTGTGCACACAGGCATCCTGAACCCACGTGTTTAGCTATGGAAAAGGTATTTTACTGCAACCTTTCACCTTTCAAATGCAAACCATATAATCCATTGGCCACTTGCTCGGGGTTTGGTTCCTTATTAAAAACATCTTCCATATTGTCCTATAAAACACAGCCATGTGCAGAGACCTTCCAAGCCTCTCACTTGTTAACCATTTCTTAGCTAAGACTCTGCGTTTTGAAGCATTTTGATGAAAACTTAGTTTTGAACATCCACATTATTTTCCCACAAAGTCACTGGAATGAGACTAGGTTAATCAAAGAAAACTAACTGGGAAGTCCTGGTGTTTCTGGGAATGGCTGCACTAAGACAGCGGTCTCCATTTTCACTGAAATGAAGGAAGTTTTTAAAGAAAGGAGCATCTCCCCTACTAAGTCCAACATCAAGACCACTTTTTTCTTAACCAGCACTCCCTCTAACATACAAGTAATGAACTTCTCTATTCACCTCTAACCTCCAAATTCATGGGCTTAGGGCCAAGTTCTGAAATATCTCAAAAATGAGCCATGACTCACTGAGTTGATTGAGAACTCAGGAGATCAATTAAGCCACAACCTGTTTCCGACAAGAACTATGAGTGAGACACGTGGAGACTATGTTGCCTTTTAATGGCTCTGAAGGAAGGTTATTTAGCAAACTTGTTCATAATCCATATTAATTACCAATAATTCCCCTAAATAGATATTCTTCTGAGGCCTTACCCAATTCTCCCATTCTTCCCCTCCATCAACAACAGGATAATCCACCACGTATATAATTGAATATACTGTATTAATGCACTTCTCTGACCACTTTTCAAAATAAATCATCTCAGCTCACCTAGTATTTCATAAACCAAATCATTCAACACATTAATCACTTTCAGTGTTAACTGAATTAGTTTTAGACTTAAGATCCATTTGATTTTTGCTACCCTGGCATACACTACACAATCCCACTTTTTTAAAAAGTATTTATCTTTGTTTTTTTGGCTGTGCCATGCAGCATGCAGAATCTTAGTTCCCTGACCAGATATGCCCCCTGCAGAGGAAGCTTAGAGTCTGAACCACTGGTCTGCCAGGGAAGTCCCTATATAATCCCAGTCTTTATAGAAATGTTAGGAGGATCCAGACCAAACCATTACTGGTTCTGACTCCCTGCCTCTCTCCTGTCTGATGTTCTGCCACAGGCCATTGGCATATCCTCTATCCTTGTTCCCCACCCAGTACATTGTACAGTTCAGTTCAGTTGCTCAGTCGTGTCTGACTCTTTGCGACCCCATGAATCGCAGCACGCCAGGCCTCCCTGTCCATCACCAACTCCCGGAGTTCACTCAGACTCACGTCCATCGAGTCAGTGATGCCATCCAGCCATCTCATCCTCTGTCGTCCCCTTCTCCTCCTGCCCCCAGTCCCTCCCAGCATCAGAGTCTTTTCCAGTGAGTCAACTCTTTGCAGTGCACTGTTAAAATGTGTCATCTAATGAGTTTACACAACATCCTGGGTGCTGGTGATGCCCACAATTCCACATGCCAGTCATCATTACCTGTATCTTTTATTGTCCACAGGTACAATGTCCATTGCTATGTAGTACTGCTGGTGTGGATCCAGGCCAGTGATTTTCACTCTCATGGCAGGAAACATCCTCCTATAATGGGAAACAAGGCAGGAAGCTCAGCAATCAGAGGGGAAGAAGTAGCAAGAGTAAACACTTGATGAGTCTCTTCTTAATAGGAAGCACGTCGAAATCCCATATCCTTTAATTCTCAAAGTTGGCTGTTTTTTTTCAATTTGAAAATTATCACTATCAAATATCCTGAGGATGTATACTGCTGAAATAACACCTCTTCTGAACTTAAATTGAACTGTTTGATTATTCATACACTCAAAGATCTTATACCATAGCATGCTTTACATTAATCTTTAATGTGAGACAGATGGAGAGACAAGAGATAGATAAAATGCATATATATACATTCCCTATTAGACTGTAACATTCTTCGTCTCTTTTTTTTTGGCTGCACCATGCAGCTTGCAGGATCTTAGTTCCTCAAACAGGGATTGAATTGGGCTGCCTGAGTGTTCTTGCCTTGAGAATCCCAGGGACAGGAGAGCCCGGTGGGCTGCCATCTATGGGGTCGCACAGAGTTGGACACGACTGAAGTGACTTAGCAGCAGCAGCAGCAGTGGAAGCATCTCCTAACCACTGGACAGCCATGGAATTCCCTAAAACATCTTTAAATATACTTACACTTTTATACTTAATACACTTGAATAACTTATATTCTTATTCCCTAAGTAGCTTATCACAGTTAATTGCAGTGATCATGAAGTACTTTTTGATTGTCTACTTGAAAATGACCACTCTAAAAATAATATCTTAAGAAAAGAAAAAAAGAAGGAAGGTGCTACCAGTTCTCAAACAAAGGACCACCAACGGTTTTTGTTCTTTTTTTTTAACACATAAAACTGTAGAAAAATTTCTGCAAGTTCTCAGGCTGTCAACGTGTGTGTCAGAGGAAGGACCCTGTGGAATAAGAAGCAAATACCAAATGAATTCTAGTGGCCTCTGGGCAATACCTTGTTTCCACCACAATGGCTTGTTAAACTTGCCAAAGCAAGCGAGGTCAGGATATGGCACTTTACAACTACTCTCATAATTGAAGAGGAGGAGAGGGAGCAGCCCCAAAGAGGTATTAAGTTTCAAGGAGACTAAAATAAAATTTGCCATTCTTCTTTAACCATAAGAAAGAAGAAAAACATCAGGCTATTTTGCATGTCATTCATTTAGGAGCCAGACATAAAAAGTGTTCAGTTTTTTAAAAAATGTGGATTGCCCTGAATGTGCTCTAGGATACTTGTACACAAAATGCTGCATTAAGTTTAACCATCTGGGGCCAGTTAGTTGAACTGGGCAGAGCACGGTGCTAATGAGGTCAAGGTCACAGGCTTGATCCACATATGGCCTAATTGGCTTTGCTCCATTTCACAGCCATAGACCATACCCTGACCCCAGACAGTCATCTCACAAATGTGCATTGGTTGTTTACATGAGGGGCTTTCTGTGCTAGTCACACACTCTACTACTCATCAAAAATTACTCAGAAAACAAAAGTCCTCTGGTTATAGGTTGGTGACATCATAATCTTGTTTGAGGTTAAAGTACAAGAGTGACCATAGATCTTCAATAGGGATGGTGGCTGTTTCTTAAATATTTGCAAAGAATAATGTCAGTATTACCAATTCTTCTTTTTCACTTTATAACTTTCAGAAGCTTCTATTGGTATTTCAGTTTTAGATTTTCTTTCTCTATTCTTAAAGTTTAATTAGAAAGTCTTCTATTTTAGTATTATGGCGAGCTAATGAAATTTTATTGTGGGCTGCTCACAATGACTAAATCTATCATTCACTGTAGGTGAGGCACTTTGATTCACATTAACTCTTTCCAAAAATTTGGGAACCTTGGTATATACATGTATGTATAGATCATTAATTCCCTTCTTAATAACAGTGACTTATGATTGCCCTGTCTATATAAATGTTTGGAGAACATCTTTCTGGGGGTGGAAAAATCCTCTCTCTTACTACCTGAGATAAGAAAATGTGGTTTCTGTCAGCCAGCAACAGAGGGCTACACTACACTAAAAGAGATGAATTTATTTCCTGATGACTTCAAGAAAAAGGGTCAGATGGTTTTAAACTCAATACCTGTTTTGTCCAAAACATTTATATGACCTTGAGTGGAGATGCTACCTGTCTTTTTCCAGTTCTTTAGAACTTAAGTTCTAAAATGAATGAGCTATATGGCTCTGGAGAAGTCATTTAAATTCACCATCTATAAAACAAAGGAAAAGAACTAAACAATACTCACAGTGACTCCTGCTTTCAATTCTACGCTGATATTTGAATTCTCTCATTAAAATCTTACCAAAGTTGCTTTTTCTTTTTGTCAGTATTTTAGCACAGAATATCAAGCAATGTCATAACACCCAAGGAAAAATTAATCTTTCATATTCACAAAATGAGATGAGTTTTCATTTTATGCCTAAATTTAGGTCAATTTTTTTGACTTCCAAACCCATTAATCCCTACAAACACCTCTGTCCATGGTGCTGACCATGCAGGTTCTGTTGGTGCACTCAAAGATTGAGGGTTCTGTAGACGACAGTAGTTCTGAATCAACAAGTTTACAGTTTGGAATGTGAAAAGAAGTAGATGGTGACTAAGGTCTGAGAGGGGAAAAAAGAACAGAGAGGCATACATAACTAATACAATGGAAACTGAAATTAAAACTGAAAAGGACACTACATAGGAAGAAAAATGAAGAGAAAAGGAAAGAATCAATTTCTGGGATGGGGAGGGAATGAAGAAAATTTACAGAAGAGAAAGACTTCTTTGCATGTTTCTCAGTGGTTCCAGAATTACTTGAGCAGAGTTACTGACAGTAACATTAATAGCTGAGGCACTTCAACACGGGAGCAACAAGTACAGTTTCTAAATCTAAACAGAGGGATATGAATAAAGAACAAACTGCACGTCTGTGCTCAGAATGCCTGGATCTATTCAGGTTGTTGTCGTTTAGTCACTGAGTCATGTCTGACTCTTTTGTGACCCCATGGACTGTAGCCCACCATGGCTACATGGCTCCTCTATCCACGGGGTTTCCCAGGCAAGAATACTGGAATGGGCTGCCATTTTCCTCTCCAGGGGATCTTCCCGACCCAGGGAGTAAACCCACATCTCCTGTAAGGGCAGGTGGGTTCTTTAGGCAGGTTCTTTAGCACTGAGCCACCTGCGAAGCCCATATATTCAGACCAAAGTGATTTGTGAAGGTAGAGATACAGAAAAGAAAACAATGCAGAATAAATCATGAAATGACATCACAGGAGAGTTGTCAAGGAAGTGTTCGAATAAACTGAATTCATTGATGTGTAGGGAACAGGGAATGATATCAGGAACAAATGTGATTAAAATACACAGACATAATGTTAATAGTAGTAAGTAAACTGCCCCCCAAAGAAAACTGGAAAATCTGATAGACAATACAAGTAGTATTTCCCCTCTCACCAAACTAATGCCCTTAACAAACACTAAGAAAAAGAATAAAAATATCTTCCTTGAATTGCTGTTTCTGTCCAAGTCATAACATCTCAAAATGTAGAATGAAACTCAAGCAACAAAAAAAGATGGCTTTTGAAAGTAATTCTGAATAAACAGAGAAGTCTTACTGGATAGCACAGGGAACTATATTCAATACCCTGTGATAAACCATAATGGAAAAGAATATTTAAAAGAATGTGTGTATATATATATATATATATATATATATATATATATGTAAGTAGGGTGTGTGTGAATATACTGAATCACTTTGCTGAACAGCAGAAATTAACACATTGTAAATCAACTATACTTCAATTTTTAAAAAATAATTCTGAAAGGTATTTTGAAAGTAATTCTCCTTCAATTACTCAAATTGCTCCTCCAAATAAAGTTTTTTTTTAATGACTTTATTCTCTACTAAAACTTAAAGAAGGAAGGGGGTTTACAGGGGAGGATGAAACTGAATAAGACTTCTGGTTCATTTTAAGATCATCTTTTTGTAACATCTTAATGAGAGGTTTCTCTAAATGCATATTCAAGTGAACTAGACCCAGTCAAAACATGCTTTTGCTTTGAATGTTCATAGTTTACCATCAGTGAGGTGAGTCTTTTTGGTCTCTGTGATGTGAGACTATGTGGACTGACTCTGTAAATATGAAACCACTATAACTGCTTTAATTTCAATGAACTATTCTTATACACTAAAAAATTCAGTACAGATTTATTTTCATTTGAATTCAAAGGGCAGAACAGACATAAATACTTAAGACAATTGTTTTGGAGCCAAACAGATTTGTGTAGAATTCTGAGCTCTCCTTTACTACCTGTGTGGCCTTAGTCAAGTTAATTAACCTCTTCCAGCTTTTGCATCCTCATCTATATATGGGATTATCATATCCTCCCTCAAAGGACTCCTGTGAAGTTTAAATAATGTAATACATGTTGAATATCTAGCACAAAACAGATACCTAACTCTGAACATATGTAAAGATACAAATAAAGAAGTAGCTTAATTAACGGTGTTTATTTCAAGAAATGCTGTGTTTTTAAAACTTTTATCATCCTACATAAATCGTTTTGAAAGAGTTTTCAGTAGGTCCCATTAAAGTGATAATTTAAAGCCAACAGTAAAACACAATGAATCAATCAGCAGAGTTCCAAAAATGCACGCACTAAGCCCAAATTTTACCAAAAACAAAATTCTTACAAAAATATCTGGCTGATTTAAATGCCTTAGAAGATGCAAGCTTTTTCTCTTGAAAACACTGGTTGGTGAAGTAACACTAGCTTTGGCGATCTATTGTTTGACTGTTAGGTACCATGGATCTCTAGTACTGGCTGGAACACATTTGCAAGCAGAAAATGTTTGTGAGGGTAGAGGTGATTTAGGTTTGAGTGATCCTTGGAGGAAAACAGCAAAACCCAATAAACACAAAAAAAGCATTTTATCAAGATATCCAGATGCTGAAAAGTGAATGGGAGTGGCTTTGGCTTCACCAAGGCCACCTACCACAAATAAATAGAAAGAAAAACGTAACAGCTCCTAAGTTTGTTCTCCTGGTCTTCGAATCTGGCTATTAAAGGAATTGTCCTCACCTGCCTGCTTTGGTGATAATCATCTCGGTTCCAATGTCATGGAACCTCTTCCAGAGGTCAGCACATTGTAGCTCCACCTGAATCTCTTCCATGGAAGACATGGCGGCAGGCACAGGGCCTGCAGCACCAGGGCCCAGGTCAGCGTGAGTGTCAAAGGAGCAGGAAGTCCGCTCAGTGAGCACCTCGGAGTCAGAACCTGTGCTCTGCTCGGAATCTGCAAAATAAATAATTGAGCCTTAGGTGAGAAACTGCTGACTCCCCCCATGCCCCTGGCCTCAAAACGATGGAGGCAGGGTGGGGGGCACGATGGGGTGGGGAGAGGGGTAACAAAAGGAGGCTTAAAGCTGGGAAGCTCCAGTGCACAGTACTCAGGGTATTTGTGTGTGTGTGTGGTTTGTTTTTGTGATTTACGATCTTCTTTCAGGTTTCATGTTTCCAACATGAAATCTGGCATTTTAGTAAGTTCTAGCAACAGCTGAAGAAAATTGGCCCACAATAGGCAATAGAAAGAGTGTGAATGTCACCGTGTTGAAGGGAATAAAACCAAACTGGGGCAACAAAATAAACAAAGGCCAAATTTTAAGAAAGAATCATCATCACAGACTCCAGCTGCAAACCCAGATTAGACTTTTCAACTTGGGGGAAAAGATTCCATGCTAACAGCAATGTATTCTCTAATTCCATACCACACAGCATCACTGTCCATCAGTCAGTTACTTTTAAACACAGCAACTTTTCCTCCATTTATATATCCTGGTCATCACAAGTAATGAAAAGCTGTTAGGGATCTTCAGAAACACCTTGTTGTATATTTGAGTAAATGGCTTTCCCTAAAGCCCAATCAGGCCATTTTGGATTTAAAAAAAAAAAAACAAACCAGTCTGTTGTGAGGCAAGGATGTAAGCATATGGAAAAGGTTACCCCAAGAAGGCGGTTAAAACAAAGGGAATAAATGAGTTTAGGAGACACCTTGATTGGTTTCTAAAGTATGGGTAGAGGGGAGGGCTGATGCAAACAGGAAGGTAGGATTGAGAGCAACCAAATAAAAAGCTGGCATGCTGGGCCAGATGGTCCTTTCCTCCTGCGTCTTCTATTCTCAAAGAAGGGGCAGGGTTGGGGGTGGGGGAGTAGGGAGGATGCAGACCAAAGAGAATGCTAGAGGCAGATCTGTAATTTTTCAGAATTTACTTTTAGAAGAATTGTATCTCCTAATATTTTCCAAACTTGGAGTAGCTAGTAGTTTCCTTATGTCAAATGATACTGCAAACCAAGCCTAAAAACGTATTTCTTCCACTCACCCTTAACATCTAGGATTTTGATTTCTACCCCCTAATTAAATACATACATAAAGAAAGGTTAAAAACAACAATGTCTTACTCTGACAACTGGCTTTTCAATGCTGTCAAAGGTCAGGACCTCTTGGGCACCAGTCCTTGACATTAACATGACGGAAGAAGGCTGGGACACAATGCCAGACCATCTCGTGGCCATCCTCACTAACTGGAGCAGGTTTCCAGGCCTGTGAACAACGCCTCTCACGACACCTTTAATTTTCTTTCCTTCCAGTCCTAAAGTGTTCCTCTCTCAAGGCCAGGCAGCATTTCTAGCAAGAATCTATCACAGCTTTGCAAGCCCATGGAAAGCCAAGTGTCATTTTTCTCCATCCTCCCCAATTCCTCACCCTCACTGCTGAAGACATTCAACACACCGCAGAACTGAACCAAGCTCCCAAACAACAGGGAAGCCTCTGCCCATAATCTTTAGTTTATCCACAATCACTGATCCAGTCATCATCTTCATCAAAAACATTAAAAAGTTGTATAGCCAGATTTTCCATGTCTAAGCATGGAATAAATGTAAATATTAATTTACAATGTAAAAAAAATGTAAAAATAAATATAAAATGATAATTTTATACCTTGGACTAAACAGAAGCTAATGTTGATCTCTTCCAAGTATAGAAAAGTGGAGCTACTCATCTAAGGTGAGAGCTGTAGTTGAGCGACAAATCTCTATCCCAGCCTGATTCAGTCTGCCTTTCAGCAGAGCCATGACATCATCACACACTCTCCAAACAATAGTAATCCAACCCCCTGAGGTCTGGATTCCCAAATCCCATTTTGTTTCTGTGATACGCCAAGAGCTCCTTGCTTATCACTAAAACTGTGACTTTTTCAAGATCTTCTCAAAGCAAGATTTTTAAAAAACAGTCTTG
This sequence comes from Bos mutus, assembly GCF_027580195.1. NCBI lineage: Eukaryota > Metazoa > Chordata > Mammalia > Artiodactyla > Bovidae > Bos > Bos mutus. Next base: position 22,669,213 of record NC_091619.1, on the reverse strand, counting down.
TCGTACTTTTGGGAGCAAAGTACTATGAAATCTCCCTATCATAGCATGCTATGATTGTGAAACAAATGGAAATAAACCACCTAAGTAGAGCCCGGCAAACATTTTTGACACATGATTTCTCTAGCATGTGTTTAGGAAGGAGGAAACAAAGGAAAGATACTGCTGCAATAAGTGATCAATTTCTAAAGGTAGCCAAATTGAGGTAGGGATTAGAATGGGAATGGTGGCTGCAGAGTAAGGAAGTAAATGTCTCTGCTCTTAACTCCCTTCATCATCTGGAATAAAATAGGTATTCAGAATGTAACATTAAATGGACTAATGAATAATCTTGGGCAAATTATTTAGCCACATTGGACCTATTTCTTCATAGTACAATTAGAAGGACTGAACTGAAAACTTTCATAATCTCTTCTACCTCTAGTGGTTTGAAGAATGTAAGAATCCTTCTTAATGCAACTTTCAGGATTAACCCAAGCTACCTCAATTAGAAGCATCATTTTTTTTAAATTCTACTTCAAAACTTTAGGAAAAAGTCCAAAACATGTGTAAATAAGTCAAAAGAGATAAGCTTTTTTAAAGATCATTATACAAATTGCTTAATTGGGACTTTAGTTCTAAGTACTCAGTGGCCAACTATTTCCAATAGATTGTTAGCTGTTCAATGTTTGTTTGTTTTTTTAGATAAAACACTAAAACCATGATTCATGAAAGAAAAATTTGATGCTGGACTTGAAAAAAATTGCAGAAGTATCAAATTATAAACTGTCTGGGCAAGATAATGAAAAGAGGAAAAGACTGAGGATCCAAATTCACATTATCATAGGAGTTGAAGAATTGAGTATTCTGTTTATAGTTTCAATCAAATCCATCAATAAGCACCTATCAGCATGTGGCCCTATACAAGGTACCATGTAGATAATTTGAAACAGAATCCAGACCTTGAGAAATTTCCCAGTTAGTGTTGATTAATTACGTGTTTATTGAGTGCTTATTATGTGCCTGGCACTGTGCTAGATTCTGGAAAATACTGAAGTACACAATGGATCTCTTTACAGAACAAGTAGAAACTGGAAATGTTCATAAATAATCGGAGACCGAGACAAATACTACCATGCAGTTCTCCATACCATTACATATTTTTCTGTATGTCACATAGGAATTCAGGGAAGAAAGAGATCTAAGAAGGCTGGAACATTCCATGGTTACTAAGAAAGGAATGGACAAGATGTGGAGACAGAGGCACTGTTTTCACATGAAGAGGATTTTCAGAAACAGTTGTTTGCCTAGAAATACTCTGTGCTCCTGAAGTCTCACTCCCTCACAAAATAAAGCCCAAACGACTTCTACATACAGAATGCAGGTACCAGCTCGTATTTTCAATCACACGAATGCAGCATGTAATTTTCTATCCTTGGTTGTTTAACTGTCACAGGTTGGAAACAAAATTAATATTATAGCTTATATAGTTTGTTTTTTCATAAAGGAACATGTATGTTTTATTATAGAAACTATAGATGATCAAAAAGACAAAAAAACAAATCACTTTTAATCTCATCATGTAGAAATAAACACTTTTCTGAGTGTAGCATTCTCGGGTATTTTCTGCAACTTTTATTTACCAACTTCATCTTTCTAAAAGATTAATTTACATTTATAGATATTAACTGACACATAACCTAATGTTAGTTTCACATGTACAACATAAAGATTCGATGTATGTATATACTGTGAAATAATCATCACAATAAATCTAGTTAACATCCTTCACCACACCTAGTTATTTTTGTGTGTGCAGTCAGCGTTTTAAAAATCTCTCTTCCTAGCAGGTTCAAATATACAGTAGAGTATTATTAATTACAGTCACCATGCTGTACACTATATCCTCAGGACGTATCTATTTTAATAACTACAAATTTGCACCTTCTGACCATTTTACCCATTTCACCTCCCCTCCAGCTCCTGACTCTGGGAACCAACCAATCTGTTCTTTATAGCTAAGAGTTTTGGAGAAGGAAATGGCAACCCACCCACTCCAGTACTCTTGCCTGGAGAATCCCATGGATGGAGGAGCCTGGTAGGCTACAGTCCACGGGGTCGCGAAGAGTCGGACATGACTGAGCGGCTGCACTTTCACTTTTCACTTACATGCATTGGAGAAGGAAACGGCAACCCACTCCAGTGTTCTTGCCTGGAGAATCCCAGGGACGGGGGAGCCTGGTGGGCTGCCGTCTATGGGGTCGCACAGAGTTGGACACGACTGAAGCGACTTAGGAGCAGCAGCAACTAGGAGTTTAGGGTTTTTTGTTTGTTTGTTTTGTGCTTTTTGTTTTTTAGACTCCACACATAAATGAGATCATGCAATATCTATCTTTCTCTATTTGATTTATCTCACTTAACATAATGCCCTCAAGATCCATCTGTGGTGCTGTAACATAATAACAGTCATTAAAAATTACATTTTCAGTTATTAAAAATATCAACAGAGCTTTCCTTTTTATGTCTGAATAATATTCAATTGTATGTGTATATATATATATCACTGATTCTATATAGTTGGTTTTTAACTTCTAGAGCAGTGAGGGCTACCTGTGACATTAACTACTCTACAGTACCCTTAAAATAGTCATCTCAGAGTCCAGATCAACAGTCGAGGTAAAAATAAAATTTATTCCTTTGTAAAGTACATTTCCAAATCATAGTTACATAAAATATTTAGGCTAGCCAGATAAATTATTTCATCTGTTAATCAGAATGTACACTCAAGTTACCTAAGTGCATAGTGAGTACGTTATTTCAATTAAGTCAGGTCCTCCATTCAGAAATATAATGTCTTTTGAAGATCAGAAAATACTTCTGTGTTTTCAAGGTTCTTTCATTCTTGGCAATTTGTGACTTCCTGCCTTCAAAAAATAACCATTAGGAACTCATTTGAATGACCTGGATAGATGTTTTGGCTATCAGATGTCTCTTGTGAACAATATTGTAATGAGGGAAGTTTTAGGAAGTCAGGAACATAAATGAAAAGTTACGCATAACTAAGGAAGTTAAAAGAGAAAACTTTGGGAACCTGCATTAAGCCAGTTACAAGTCACTGGAGAACAGCATGTGACTCCGAGTCAAACCAACATATCTATTGCTTTCCAAAAGAGAATCTAACCATCAGTTCATAGGGTCACTCATTTTCTCTCTCTGACCTGTTTTATATAGACAAGCTGGATACTGTAACACTAAGTTCTCAGAGAAAGCTCAATTTAGCTTAGAGAGATTCCAGTTCTCAATTCATGCAAAACAATAGCAATAATAAAATAGTTTCTTTCTAATAGTTTCTAATAGATAGTATTAATATACTATATAATATATGGCATATTATGTTTATGTCAATTTTGTGGATGAGGAAATTAAGACTAAAAAAAACTAAAAACAACATGGCCTATGAAGTTGGTCTTCTACTTCCTGAATCAATGATCAGGTCTCCCCAAGATCATACTACATTCATCCTTGGCCAAAGCAGTCAGCAATTCTGTAACACCCTTCAACTGTTTTGGCTGGCCATCCTTACAACTGAAATGGCTTAAATGTTTGATCTCGGCCAAATCACATAACTGGGCTTCCCTGGTGGCTCAGTGGTAAAGAATCTGCCTGCTGATACAGGAGACACAAGTTCGATCCCTGGGTCAGGAAGATCCCTTGGAGAAGGAAATGGCAACCCACTGCAGTATTCTTGCCTGGAAAATCCCATGGATAGAGGAGCCTGGAGGGCTACAGTCCATGGGAAGGCAAAAGAGTTAGACATAACTTAGCAACTGAACAACAACAACAAGTCACATGACTATTCTGGTCCCTATTTTCCTTAATCTTTATAGCACAGCACATGAGCATATAATTAGGGATACTATAAAGTCCCCTTTAAGTTTAATGTTTAATAAAGGATTTGTAGTACAGCTTAAAGAACACCAAGTCTAACAGCAGCAACCCAACCATGATAAACTGATTCAGTTGACATGTATAGGAAAAACCTGTATTATGTGTTCTTTGACTTAATTTCAAAATTAGATATTATGAAAACATATTTCATGGGCTTCCCTGGTGGCTCAGCAATAAAGAACCCACTTGCAAGTCAGAAGGCGTGAGTTCAATTCCTGGGTTGGGAAGATCCTCTGGAGGAGGGCATGGCAACCCACTCCAGTATTCTTGCCTTGAGAATTCCATGGACAGAGAAGCCTGGTGGGCTACAGTCCATAGAGTGGCAAAGAGTCAGACATGACTGAAGCGACTTAGCATGCACACACTGACCAAACATATATCCGAGTCTGCCAGGTGAATTTCATCTCCACTTCACTAATAATTTTAAGTAATCATTTATTACTACAGTTAACAAGGCATATTTACTTTTGGGGCTTGAAAAACCAAGAGTAGGGTCTTGGAAAGCCACCTCATTTTGCAGTATCTTAGTTTCCTTATCTTTGCTATCTCCTTATTTTACTATTAGAGTCAAGGGGAAGATATCTTCCTTTTCAAAAACTACATTTATATCTTTATGATAAAAACAGAATCTAATGTTATCAGAAGAATAACTATGGACAGTGAGATAAGCTCATAAGAACTGTCCCAACCAAATAATTAATGCGTGCATACTAAGTCACTTCAGTCGTGTCTGACTCTTTGCAACTCTATGGACTGTTGCTCGTCAGGCTCCTCTGTCCATCGGATTCTCCAGGCAAGAATACTTGAGTGGGGTGCCATGCCCTCCTCCAGAGGATCTTCCCAACTGAAGGACTGAACCTACATCTCTTACATCTCCTGCATTGGCAGAAGATTCTTTACCACTAGTGCCACCAGGGAAGCCCAAAGAGTTAGTAGTCAACATATATTGAGCACTTACTGGCATTCTGCTAAGACTTTACACACATACCATCAGTTAACAAAACAACTCTAAGAGTTACTAGTATTCTCTCCATTTCAAGTAATATTGACAGCCTAATTCAGATTACATCAGTTCTACCTCCTAAGGATTGCAGGCATATTAAACTATATTTACTGTCAGTTTTATTCAACCAAACATTTCTGCTTTATATAGATCAGGTTGTATATGAATGTTCCAAGACAGATAAAATCAGTTCTTGCTCTGAGGGAGCTCACAATGATAGGAAGGACACAGAACCTGTTAAGGACAGTGGTCTTTGATAGGTGCTCTGACAAATGTAGGAGCAAAGCACTAATGGAAACTCTGAAGAGCAAACAAGCCAATGGATGAGAGGATCGAAAATTTCATGAGGTGAAATTTAAGAGTGGGCTTGAAATCTCTATGAGCTTTATATGCGTTCAATATGAGCAAGCAAAGACATTATCGGGACGGAATCTCACATAGTGAGAACAGCATTAGGAACTTGTCATTTTTAGAAAATTACAAGCACACTGATACGGCAAGAGCTTAAAATACATAAGGTAAGAGGGAAAGTGAGATAAATTGGAAAAATCAGGTTCAACTCAACTAGACAATGACTTACTGGTACATAATAGATGTACCAATTACTCTTCTATCAATAAATTCTTGAGACATCATCTGAGAAAAAACAAAAAACCCTGGCCTCATGGAGTTTATATTTTAGGAGGAATGTGTGCGTGTCATAATATGGAGTTTAGACTTTATTTTGTTTACACCAAAGTTTTCTTTTAAATGAAAGTGAAAATAGCTTGGTGTTCCCTTCTAGACTATGAATTCCATAAACTGAGCTTCACACTTTGCTACATCTCCTGAATGAATGATACATGATAGCCTGGTTTCAGTGTGGAAGACTGGTGGTAGAAGACTACTCTAGAGGCAGATAGGAGATTCTGAATTTTCTGAGATTAGATGGACAGTCACTTCCATGAGACTGGACTTCAGGTGTCATTTTAAGCCAAGGGAAAAAGTAGTTTGAGACAAAAGAGAAAGACCCAACCCAGGTGATAATCAAACAATCATTCTTGGTTTGTTTCTGCCAATAACTGGGACATGACTATATTGAGCAGTACCCTCTATCAGATACCGCTAGAGCAACCACTCCTTGATCTACATCTTAAGTCCCAAAATCTCTGAAACCAATACCCCCACAGTCATCTCAGGTGTCCCCATTCATACCACTGCAGACATCAGAAGCTTATAACTCAGGCAGCACTCCCTGTACCTGGCTCAAGTAATTCCTATTTCCAGAGGACCTCTACAGTGGAAATTGGTCCTGGGACATCAGATTTTATCAGGTAGCTTAGCAAAATCTGGTGATGAAACTTTTTATAGAGTAATTCTAAATACGGCAGAGGCAGAACATTTGGCACAGACCTGAGTGTGGACTGAGCCCAAATTTGATACCCCTTCCAGAGCTTCAAGGGAATGAACTATAACCCAGGTTGGATTAAACTAAAATTATGATGATAGCAAACACTCAAATGAGCCTGTTAGATGACTTTAGTAATGGAATGAAGTCTCTGAGCCCTCCATGCCGTCCAAGTTTTATTTGGGAAAAGGGGGGGGGGGCGGTAACCTGAAGCCTGCAATTCCCATGCCAATAATCCAATTAAGGAGACTGAGAGCACATATCCTTCAGCTGCCTAAAGCACTCTGCACCTGACAACCAGCACCTCTCTCACTGACAAGCAGACCACAGGCAAGGACCCAATGTCATCCCTGCGATCTAAGCCTTTTAAAGAGGCTTTGCAAAGAAGTGGCAGCAGTCATTTTTATATCTGTTTCTTGTTGATCAGACAAAGGCTCAATGTCACCAAAGGTTCAGCCTCTAGTGCTCCAGCATGCTTTAAAGGTGGAAGCAAACAAAAGAAGAGAAATAGCAGGCACTACACTAAATAGTTGGTATACATTTATATGTAAGCCTCATGCAATTTTCACAGAAAATCCTACGGAATAAGCATTACTGCTGCCATGTTATAAGTGAGGAAACTGAGGTTTGGCAGGATGAAGAAGCTTTTCTCATGTTATATGACTAGCAGGGGTCAGAGTGGGATTTGACACTGCAGGCAATGTTAGTCTGACACTACAGGTAATGCTCTTTCCACTATCGATCGTTGCCCAGTTTTTAGAGCTAGTCCTGCAAAGTTGTGAGCTTCCCACTCTGAAGTGGGAAACACCGAGCTAATGTCCAGGCTGCTGGGTGAGAAGATAGCTCTGCGGAAGCTAAAACATCCTTAGAAAAGAGAAAATTCAAACCAAGGTCAGATGGGAATTTTCCTTTCTCAGTCAGAGGGCAGTTATGTTCAGGAATATTTTAGGTCTCTTCACCAACTTAACATTATTTAACACATAAATACAAATGTAAAAGGCCCTTTTTGTTGTATTTCACCTCCTGTTTCCAGCCCTCCCTGGGTAAAAGATCCAAATGTGACAGATCACTAAAGATCACTCTTATGCCTTAGCTGAGAAATTAAGTAAAATAACATTAGAAGATACTTGGATTGGAAAATGTTTGGACTTTGTGAAATGTGAAATGACAGCATGGAAAGACAAGAAAACACAGCTGAAGTAGTTCCTATTTGTGCATAATTTGGTTTATTTAAGCTGAGGTCAGAGTTCAGGGCACCAAAGCTTTTGATAGTCTTAAATGTATACCTATACTTAAGGAGTGGAGAAGGCAATGGCACCCCACTCCAGTACTCTTGCCTGGAAAATCCCACGGATGGAGGAGCCCGGTGGGCTTCAGTCCATGGGGTCGCTAAGAGTTGGACATGACTGAGCGACTTCACTTTCACTTTTCACTTTCATGCATTGGAGAAGGAAATGGTAACCCACTCCAGTGTTCTTGCCTGGAGAATCCCAGGGACGGGGGAGCCTGGTGGGCTTCCGTCTATGGGGTCACACAGAGTCAGACACGACTGAAGCGACTTAGCAGCAGCAGCATACTTAAGGAGAAATCATCTGATAATAACATGTGAGAGCACTTTATAAACAGTAAAGCATCAAATTAATATATAAGATTACAAGGCAATGATCAAGTTAGTTGGGAAGGCTAAGAATAAATAAGGACAACTATGGGTCCTGGATTTTTCTAGAACAATCCTAAGTTCAAATATTTTATTTCTTCCCCCCACCCCCATAAAATTACAAGTTTTGAGACCAACTCTTGGTTCAAAAAATATTCTTGATCAAAGTACATAAAATGCATAAATGGAATAACCAAAAATTGATCATAAGTTACATGGTAATACTGAAATCTAAAAACCTCTTGCCCCAGAGGTCTTCCAAAATTTGATCCTGGTTGAATGGGTGGTCTTCAAGATTGACTAGTCAATTTTAGGCCAGCAGCTGTCAACACATGCCCCTCCCCGAGGCTCATGGCATTTTTTCTGGGTGAATTGACACATTAGCTCATCCCTAAACCAGTGCTTGTTTGCTCTTTGCAACCACAACTACTCCCAACCTCCCACCACCACCCCCACCTCCACGGCAGCCACCACCAAAACACCATCAAATATCTGCCAAATTTCCATGATGTGAAAAGGAGGCCTTCCCCTAAAGGCTCTAGAAGAACTTGCTCTACCTTGTTAGGCTATTCTCACTGAGCACCAGTAAAAAAACAAATCCATGCTAACATGCTAAAGGGGAAGAATTAAGCAGCTGACTTGCAGTCAACAATTATAATTTAACTATGACTCCTGGAGTGACTGCACTTGGAAGTGGCAATTTCAAACATGTAAGCAACACAGACATTCAAAGATAGCCAGGAACATGCCATATCCTTAGATTATACTTAGGACACCACCAGCTACACTTAGTTTCAAATCCACCCAACCTATCAAGACAAATATAATGGACCATCTTGTTTAATTAACAGAAGAGCCATGTGGCTAGAAAATGTAACAACCTCTCCAGTAATTTTCTAAATTTATCCATTCAATCAATCACTCATTTATTCAACAAATACTTATTGACTATCTAGCCTGGGCCCACAAGTGTGTTAGATACTGTGAAGGCACAAAATGAAACAAGCCAAGTTCCTATGTCCTCAGGAATTTACAAAATCACTTAGGAGATAGGTCAGGTTAATTAGGAATCTAATATTAACTGAACAGTTACAATCCAGCATAGCATACAGCATGCTGAGTGACTGCAATTCAAAAAACCAAGTTCTGAAGTTCATCTCTTTTTTCCCAACTGTCTAATCTTGAACAAGTCATTTAACCTCTATAAGCCTTAGTTTCATCATTTACAAATTGAGGATATCATTAGTACCTACTTTGTGAAATTTCTATGAATCACTAACAAAGTGTGTGTCTGGGGGTTTATGTAAATACTTTATCAGTACTGAAAGAGATTGCTGTGTTGTTGTTATTCAGTCACTAAGTCGTGTCCAACTCTTTGAGACCCCATGGACTGCAGCCCGCCAGGCTCCTGTCCATGTGATTCTCTAGGCAAGAATTCTGGAGTGGGTTGCCATTTCCTACTCCAGGAGATCTTCCTGACCCAGGGATTGAACCCATGTCTCCTGCATTGGCAGGTAGATTCTTTACCTCTGAGCCACCAGGGAAGCCCAGTAAAAGGGATACATAAATGCTGATTTTCATTATTATCTAAAAGGAGTATCAACAAAATGTTGTAGGAATTGTGAGGTGACAAGAACCTCTTCCAGTGCAGGGGTCTTTTCTGCGCCTAATGAAGAGATATCTTCAAGATGAAAAGGAAGAGAGAGGGAAAGAAGAAGAAAGATATTCCAGGGAAAGGGAATTTTACGGCAGAGGCATGGCAGTAAAGTCTACCAGACAGGTTTAGAGAACAGCTAGTAATTGAGACCACATCTGTGTGATTTCTCTTGAATCCTCAGCACCCGGGACAATGTCTGGCATCTATTATGCACTCAATAAAATGTTGTTTTTGTTGAATTCATGAATGAATGAAGGAAGTGCTATATGTTTAGCAAAGCAAGAAAAGAGGTGAGGCCAGAGAAGGCTGGAGCCATATCAAGAATCTTGAATGCTATTCTTCTTCTGATCTTCTTCAGGAGACCAAAATATCCCCACTAATGAGATGTCTTAATTAAATGCCATGTTCCCAATGAAAACCCAACAGCGTCACCTCCAGGCATACTTTAAGTTTTTCGAATCCCATTAGCTAGTCCTTCCAGGACTATGAGTTTCATTAAAACTAATTGGCAACATCTAACCTGAAATCTTTTGGGGCATCAGGGAATTTGGTCACCTCTATGAATAGCAATCAGTCAGTCATCTTAAAAATTCCTGACACTAACTCTCCTCCACATGAACTTAAGGAGAAAAGTTGCCTGTGATAATGAGAGTAAAATGAGGAAAGGAGCAAGCCCTTCTACAAGTGCTGGAACTAGTAATGCGTGTGTGTGTGTGTGTGTGTGTGTGTGTGTGTGTGTGTGTGCATGCATGCACACACACACTCTCTGGCAGGATTGCAGGGGTGCAGAGATGACTTCTCCTTCAGGAAAAGGATGGCTCCTGCACACAGAGCTGCTGCACCCTCCAGACCCTCACAGCAAGTGTCCCTGCTATCTGTGATGAAGTGGGCTTTCCAGAGACGCTGCCAAGAAAGGGAAGGAGCACAGTCCCTCTTCAGAATCACGAAGACCCAGCTTTATGACTTTGGCCTAGTGATTTAACCTGCCTGAGTCAATTTCCTCAGTAAAGCAGATATGTCCATGGCTCCCAGCAAAGCCTCTAGCACACTGTGGGAGTATATTAAATGTTAGTTCTGTCCATAATTTGGAAAAGGAGGTGGCCACAGGATTAGATCTTTCCCCAATCACTTCCCAATACATATTTGAGAGGGAGAAAGAAGGTTCTTTTAAAAAGAGAAAAGCAAATTCTAGCAAAGAAAACTTAGGATGTAGAACTGAAAAATATCACATAATGAAGACAACAGTTCAGGGCCTAGAACAAAAGCTATCAGAATTGAATGTGTTAGAAGGAGAGATTGTGGAAAGGTAGAAGGAGGGAAAGCAAAGGAACAGTGGAAATGCCAGCTAAGAAGGCCAGTTTTCATGTGGGTCTAATCCCTTGGACTGCAAGGAGATCCAACCAGTCCATCCTAAAGGAGATCAGTCCTTGGTGTTCATTGGAAGGACTGATGTTGAAGCTGAAACTCCAATACTTTGGCCACCTGATGTAAAGAGCTGATTCACTGGAAAAGACCCTGATGCTGGGAAAGATTGAGGGCAGGAGGAGAAGGGGACGACAGAGGATGAGATGGCTGGATGGCATCACCAACTTAATGGACATGAGTTTGGGTGAACTCTGGGAGTTGGTAATGGACAGGGAGGCCTGGCATGCTGCAGTCCATTGGGTCTCAAAGAGTTGGACATGACTGAGCGACTGAACTGAACTGAATCCTGGTTTGTGATGGCTGCCACACTAGTTGAGAAGGAAAATGACTAGAACCTGAAAGAAGAGAAAACAGGGTGGACCACTGAGAAGAGATGTATGTTGGATCTTCAGTAAGGAAATAGGGCCAGGGAAGCAAATTCTAGCCCTGAAGAGAAAAGCAGAGCGATCATCCTTGGCTGAAGAAGCAGCCCAAGGGCACTGCTCCACAAGAGGTGGGAACGACAGGGAAGAGCTGGGAGCCGGCAGGGTCCCCTGGCCCCAGATTGACAACCTTGTCAAAAGTACTTACGCTATGGCTCAGGCTGAGGAAAACACACCCTGAGGAGGCAGCAAAGATCTGGTGCCTAAGGGAGTCTCCCAGAGAGCACGCAGGTGAGACCTAAGTTTGTGCATTATAACCCCTTTGGCAAGTGAGATTACTGAGACCTAATCTAGGTGCCCAGGGCCACTTACACAGGAGCATCAGAGACAAGAAAAGGACTCCGGCCTCTCTTACCCCAAAGCTGGAATTCATCCCCCATCCACTTCACTCCACTTCATCCATCCACTCCAAAAATTCTAAAATTGAATTCTTTAATAGTAGAAATGAACCCACTTTGGGGACACAGGGCAAGCATTAAGAGTGAGACAAACACTCTGGATTAATTGTATTCGTAGCAGTATCTTTATGTTTACAATTTACCAACCCCCTCCTTGAGATGCTTGCCAATCTTAGAATCCCACCCTCATGTCCCAAGTCCCCAACAAAATTCCTCTGTAAACCCCACCTCCTAAGTCTCTCCTGTCTTCTTTCTTTCCTTCAAAGCCCTCCCCAGAGAGAGTGAGTCAAAGGAAGCTAACCTGGTGGATTTTTTTGGTGATAGCCAATAAAAGGGTGGAGCAGGGTTAAAAAAGGAAAGAAAGCAAGCCTACCACTGTCTTCTAGGTAAAGGTTGCTTTGGGAATCCACGGTCAATATTCCTACCCCCACTTCTGACTCTTTGCGTCATCTTGACCAGGTCACTTAATTCCGTTCATTCCTCGGCCAACACCTTGGCTATGCAGCATGCCTCTGTTTTTCCCCAGGCCTACCTACCTTGAATGGTCAGAATGACCTTTGAAGAAACAGTGTCCTCCAAGTGTGTCAGCAATTCAGAAACTGACAGCTTCTAAAATAGCTGGTGTGTTGTTGGGTGTCTGTTGCCTTCTGAAGGAGTGGTGATGTCGCCGAGGCAGCAGGATTTCCTTGCCAAGGTTGTTCCTACCCTCCTCTCTGTGAGGCTCTGCACAGCCTCTCCCTACTCCAGCCCAGAAAGACTTCGAGCCCAGGGCCCGTGGCATTTAAGCACTGTCAAAGTTCCCACTTCAATCCCCATAGTGGTGCCAGTTCAGCAACTGTCATGATGACCCAGCCTGAACTGTATTTAGAAGCTTTGGACTTGGTACCATGTTCTAGCCCATCTCAGAGTGACAGGAGATTTCCTGAGCACCTGGGCCTGTGATTCAAGGGCTCCTCCTCCCAGAGAATGAGAGTCAAAAGCACTTTCCTAATGGTCCATTTCCTTCTCAGGAGGGTACCCATTTGTTGGAGGATTCTCTTAAGGAGTCAATCTCCATCAACATTATTATACAATGCTATTTTAAAAATCGGTAATTCTTTCATAAACTTTATAAGATGTGGCAGAGGAAAAAGAGAAAACCAGTTAGAAAGTGGGTTTGGTGCTCTGTTTATGGACTATGCTTACAAAGGTACATTTCCCTGGGATTACACCCTGGGAATGCTCAGAATCTACCAGATATTGCCAGTGAATGGAGAGACCCAGCCTATGACTCAGCTTCTAGGGACACTGCATAATAATTCACCTCATCTTCTCAGCAGGCTCTGTGCCAGTCTTGAAAGTAGCCTACTGGAGTCCAAAAAAATTTATAAGGGATTCCTGGTTAGTGGTTAACAAAATAAATTTTAATTTATTTACACTTTAATGTAATCGCCACCAGGCAGGCAGACTGATAATTATATAACACTAATAAGGTGGGCTGTCAGTTTTGAGAGTCACTGCACGGACAGTGGGTCTAGGTGCTCAACTCTGCTAGACCACAGGAGAGAGAAAGGCCTTTTTTCCCAACTGACCCTCAACTCTCTGCCCCAGTGTCCCTGAGCAGAGTCCCTTGGAGATACCCTGTCATTTAAAAGGCATCAAAGTTTGGCCTCTTCCCATTTCTGGGCAAGGGCCCAACACTCAGAGAATGTGGTTTTAGGATCATGGCATCTAATCCATTCAAGGATTATTTTTCCCCCCTACTGCTCAGATGGGTGTGTTAATCATCACCTCCCTTTGTTCTGTAATAAATTCAGCCCTGGCTAATTCCAAGCCTCTATGCATCACTGAAGTTTAAAGATGGCGTTTTGACAGGTCAGATATTTAGAATCAATAGACCACCAACCAGTCAAAAACCTTAAGGAGTTTTAGGAACATGTGGAAGTAATTTTTTCTAAGAATTCACAAGTCTGAAGGATGAGATCTTATTGATGGCGTGTGGGCTGTTGTAGGTATTAAAGTATTGTTTTATATGCCATATTCTACATGTAATCAAAATTGATTTACAGTGAAGGCAGATTTTCCTTATTATACCAAATATTGCACATTATCAGATATAAAATACAATGGAATACACACTATGTCACGTCTTTAAGAGAAACCAATAAAAGACAGAAATAAAATTATAGGTGAATGTGCAATGACTACATATGTAAAATACAATGACATAGGATAGGGAATTTCAGAGAAATCAGAATATTTTATGTGACTTGGCTATATATCTACATTTTAATTATAATCATCTAAACTGTATGTACTGAATCTTTTTGTAAAGAAAAAATTATCCCATAAAATGTTAATTTCTAAATTTTTATTTTATTTTTAAGAGAAATATTGGTTTTAATTAAATATAGGGTAAACTCTAGCCTAAAAATTAGCAAAATTGTTTAAACAAGACACAATTTCCACCTCCCATACTTTCTTATATGGCTTCAATTATTAAAAAAACATTATGAAAATGTTAAAACAAAAATAGAAACCTCAGATATTTTTAACTGTATAAAAACTCCCACAAAATCTTTCAGCACTGTTTCTTATTTAACAAAATAGCATCAATAGGAAGAGTAAAAAGTGTAAAAAACCATTATGACAACATTTCTGAAATTAGGGATAAATTTCTAATTTTTTAAATTGAGAGGTCATTTACCTAAAATCAATGAATGGGCTTTGGAGTTTTATAGATGACATAAAATTATAAGTTAAATTTGAAGGAGCTTGCATTTTTCTGGGAAGAGGATAAATGGTATTCATGGAATTATCAAAGGAATCTACTGACTTTAAAAGGACAAGGACCACTGATTTAATAGGATTTCTTTAAGTGGATAACTGTCTATTTTCCAACTCTCTTCTGCTGTAATGTAAAGCATTTCCCTTTAGCTGGACATTTCCAAAGGAAGAAATATTTAAAAGACTGTTACACGGAATACTAGTGCTGCATCCTAATAGAAACACACACACACACACACACACACATATATTTTTTCTTTGTCTCCCTTACAAAGTGGTTGTGTTGTCTAGGAGTGTTAAATGGTCATATGAGACCACCTCAACTTTCTCTGTATGATCCCTTAGTTCCCATTTATCTTTATTTTAGCCACATATACATGCAAGTGACGGCTTCCCTGATGGCTCAGTAGTAAAGAACCTGCTTGCAATGCAGGAGAGCTGGGTTCCATCTCTGGGTCAGGAAGATCCCCTGAAGGAAGAAATGGCAATACACTTCAGTATTCTTGCCTGGAAAACTCCATGGACAGAGGAGCCTGGAGGGCTACAGAAAGTCCATGGGTTCATAAAAGAGTTGAACACGACTTAGCAACTAAACAATGGCATGCTATGCTAAGTCACTTCAGTCGTGTCCGACTCTGTGCGACCCCACAGATGGCAGCCCACCAGGCTCCCCCATCCCTGGGATTCTCCAGGCAAGAACACTGGAGTGGGTTGCCATTTCCTTCTCCAATGCATGAAAGTGAAAAGTGAAAGTGAAGTCGCTCAGTCGTGTCTGACTCTTGCGACCCCATGGACTGCAGCCTAACAGGCTCCTCCGTCCATGGGATTTTCCAAGCAAGAGTACTGGAGTGGGGTGCCGTTGCCTTCTCCGAAACAATGGCATACATGTGTGATTTTTTTTTTTACTATAATCCA
This sequence comes from Bos mutus, assembly GCF_027580195.1. NCBI lineage: Eukaryota > Metazoa > Chordata > Mammalia > Artiodactyla > Bovidae > Bos > Bos mutus. Next base: position 22,653,659 of record NC_091619.1, on the reverse strand, counting down.
TACCACATCACGTTGAAAAGTAGGGTGATTATGAATTATCTTTACGTGAATGAAAATGGGGCTTTTCCTTTGGCCTGGCTACTTTTACTCTTTCATACTCTCTGTGTCCTCCCCGCTGCCCCTCAGAAAACCCTCGGGGGCACAGAAACCCCAGGCTCCCCAGGCTATTTCTCCTTCTGTGTGCCAAAACCCAGCCCGCTCGCTGTTGTGGACACATGGTCCAGTCCCAACATCAGAGATGTGCTCTCAGCCCACGAACTCCACACCTCAGAAGAAATCCTGCCCCCTCCCCACCCCCCAGCCCTGCCTGTGTCCTCTAGGGCAGTGCCTGTGTCTGGCCTTGGAGCCAAGAGGCAGCTTCTCAGAGAAAGCTGGACGTGGCGAGTAGGTGACGCTGCCCTCGGCAGGACTGCCAAGGCTTTCCTAAAGGCCACAGCAACCGAGTCTGCCCGCGAGAACATTTTGGTGAGCTCAGTTTGTTTGCTACCGAGAACCTCCTTGTCCTCACAGTCTATTTTTACCACGCCGTGACGCTGAACACTCTGCTGTCATTAAAGTGAATGATATATAGAACCAACTCTCCATGAGCTATCACTGTACGGGGAAAGGAACCCTGGATTCAGAATCAGAAATCAGGAGCTTGACCCCTGGTTTTGACCTTGGTGTGACCTTGAGGAAGCCATTTAACCCTGCTGAGTCTCAGTTGAAATAGCTATGGAAAGTGGATTAGGAATCTCACTGCTTACCCAATTCAGGGAGTCATCAGCAGGGTAAAATAATGCAGATGAAAGCACTTTGTAAACTACAAATGACTTGGAAATGTAAGTAATCGGCATGGCATTTAATCATTTAATTCACAGAGATTTCTCCCTGTGCTCTAAACAGCATGCTAAATCCACATTTCTTTTATACAGCCTGTTAAAGATAGGAAACTGAGGCTCAGAAGCAGAGTGGTGACATGAGAAGACCTGGATTCCCTCCTCTCATTCATCTGCACCTCCCCTACACTGCACCCTTAAGGTACTCTAATCAACTATGATCTTTATTTTTATTTTTTAATTTAAATATTAAAAAAAATTTATTGGCATATACTTGCTTTACAGTGTTGTGTTAGTTTCTACTGTATAGCAAAGAGAATCAGCTATATATATATACACATATGTCCCCTTTTTGGGTTTCCTTTCCATTTAGGTCACCTGGAGAAGGGAATGGCAATCCACTCCAGTATTCTTGCCTGGAGAATCCCATGGACAGAGGAGCCTGGGCAGCTACAATCCATGGGGTCGAAAAATTGGACACAGTTGAGTGACTAACACTTAGGTCACCACAGATCACTGACTAGAGTTCTCTGTGCTGTACAGTAAGATGATTATCCCTAGCTCCTGTAAGGCAAAGATCTAGACACAATGACCTCCCCAGCATCTCATTCCATGACCCATGATTCCTCTAGAGGTGAGCAAAGTCACAGAGTATCTAGCGATGGAGTGGCAACTTATTAATGGCACCCAGATCTGATGACCAGGGACCCCATCATATCCTTGCTGCCCTGTCCTCTTGAACCCCAGCACCTGCTCATCTCCCAAGTGATAGCCCTGTGATATGACAAGATCCTGATTTATTAGCAAGAAATCACAGTACAGTTAGGGTGTCTCCCATGATAAGTACATTTTACTATAGATTCTCTGTTAAACAAAGTGTGTAGCACCTTTTCATTGATCAAGAAAAACAGCCCACCATCTAGTGAGGCAGGCAGATTCCTTCTCTAGATGATCATTTACAGTCCATTCCAGGAGGTCTGCTCTATCACATATCCCTTTATATGGAGGCCATGAGGCTGTAGGAAAGCTATTATAACCAAACAACTTTAATCATTACCCGTGACAGAAGTTTTGTCCAAAGGCAAAACATTTTGCGCATTGCTGCTGCTGCTGCTAAGTCGCTTCAGTCGTGTCCAACTCTGTGCGACCCCATAGACGGCAGCCCACCAGACTCCCCCGTCCCTGGGATTCTCCAGGCAAGAACAGTGGAGTGGGTTGCCATTTCCTTCTCCAATTAGGCCCATGGAATTCCCATACCTGCAGCAGAGTCAGGCTGCTCCCATTCTATGAAATGAAGGCGCGTCCCAATGAAACCTGAGGTTTTTCAAAAAGTTACTGTTTCTCCAGGGTCCAACATTCCTATCTCTGTTCTCTCCAAGCCTCAGAGTAGCTCCTCCCTGGAAGTCTGTCTCACTTTTTTTTTGCCCACAGAGTTACTGTTGTGGCAGAACTCAACAACGTCTACAACTTTAACCTCCAAAGGAAATGCCTAATGATGGAGGCTGACTTGATTCTCGTTTCTTAAAAGGACCTTCTGGACATGCTGCTGACTGTTCAGAGGAGCTGACTTTGCTCCCCATCAGAAAGACGCTTCCATGGTTTGGATTGGGATAACACATTAGGATTCAGTTCCTGAATCCAGGATAAAGCTGTTTATCCCTGGAGTTAGATGTTCTGCTAACTTAGTCTTTGGAAGAAATAATGTAACATGTCTCTTGTCTGCTCCTGAACTACCTGTGAAAGACTTTCTTCTGTCATTATTTGCAATTTAATGACGAGTTCATGTGGTCCATGATAAAAATACATCCTCTTAGACAAAGAGGATAAATGCATTTCAACATATATGTCAACTCTTGTCATTTGATGGTGGCAGTGAAGATCACAAAATTGGGGAGTATAAAACCTGATTCAAGCTTAGAGAGATGAGTGCCAGATCAATTAGTGAAGTCTGCCATCAGCATGGGAACAGGAGATTAGCAGCCCACAGGTTATTACATATTCGCTATCATACTCTTTCCAAGGCCTCCACTGAAATGCTGCCATGCATGAATTACAATGCTGTTCCTCTTCCCTACTTTAAGGGAATAAAGGCTATTGTGTCCTTGTGCATATTTTGTGTCATTCTTTCCACGTGGACCAGGTTTTCCAGAGGCAGCAGATAGGCCACTAATCTCTCTCCTCCTGCAATAAGGTCATCATGTTAGCAAACTTCCTCTGCTCTGACACAGTTGTGGTTTTAATGGAGAACTAATGTCTTCATCAGTATCTGTGCTATTTCACACTTCATTTCCTTCCCCAACTCTTGGATGGAAACCATCCGGTCCTGGTGATTTACTTTGTGGGAGTTTCTTTCAAGTTAGTTTCCTTCTCTGGGGATGCCACGCAAGCATTTTCAGGGCTCCAGCTGGGGAGCACCCAGCCTTGAAACATCAGTGTGTGATCAAGTCATTCAAGAAAGCCAAAGGCCTTGGCAGGGATCTGACAGCAAGGCCCTTAGCCCAGGCCTTCCAGTCTGAGGGTAACAGAAGCAGCTGCTAGTTTTTCTGCCTCTCAGTCAGCACAGTGTCTTGAGGTGGTCCAGATCACCAGAACCCAGAGAACTGTGAGCAGATGGAAAGAAAACACAAATGCTTTGAAATTGTGATCCAAGACTCAAGCTGTCTCCAGATCTCTCAATGAGTTTCACAAAATCTCTAAGCAACCTCAAGGCATTCCTGTCTCTTTTCTCTCTGAGCCTCAGAATAGCTCTTGCATGAAAGCCTGTCTCCTTTCTTTGCTGTGGCAGGACTCAGTAATGTCTACAGTTTCCTTTAACCTTCTCAAGGAAATGCCTAATAAAGAATGCGTGATTCTTGATTCTCATTTATTTTCTATGTCCCATAGTTGTAGCCATCATCCAACCCAGATTTCTCTAAAACAGTCCTAATATCAAGTAGTCCATTCTGTGGCCCTTGAAATACATCTACATTTAAAATGTAAAGATAGGAGATAATATCCTAATATCTAGCTTGAAGAACCATCCCTTAGCATAAGTACACAACAAATACTTTACTTTTGATTTAGTGCATTCTGGCTACAAGGCACAGCTGGGAGGAATGAATAGGGAGGGAGAAGAAAGACGTGTCATGATTCCAAAAGATTTGTAAACGGCTGCTTTTATGGAACAGAAGCAGAAAATACCCCTCCACAGGTCGTGACACAGTCCTGGGGACCGGGCATGTGTGGCTGTGGAGGAGAGATTCCCCTGCTAATGTGAGGCCTGAGGCTTCACAGGGGGCAGGACTGTGTTTCTCCACTGGGAGGGAACATGAGGGGACAGAGGGGACGAAGGACCCAGAATGAAGCCGGCTAATGCAGAGCCAAGAGCCAGGGGCATAAAGAGGACTGCTATATTTAAAATAGATAATCAACAAGGACCTATTGTATAGCACAGGGAACTCTGTTAAATGTTATGTGACAGCCTGGATGGGAGGGGAGTTTGGGGGAGAATGCATACATGTATATTGGAGAAGGAAATGGCAACCCACTCCAGTGTTCTTGCCTGGAGAATCCCAGGGACGGGGGAGCCTGGTGGGCTGCCGTCTATGGGGTCGCACAGAGTCGGACACGACTGAAGCAACTTAGCAGCAGCAGCAGCAGCAGCAGCAGCACACATGTATATGTATGGCTGAGTCCCTTTGCTGTCCACCTGAAACTATCACATTGTAAATCAGCTATAAGCCAATATAAAATAAAAAGTTAGAAAAAGAGAACCTCTCTCTTCATGGAGCCTTAGGGCAGAAGCCCTCACAGTGTGGTCTCATTTTTGGCCACAAAGATAGTTTAAATGAGTACCACACTGGACCACTGAGGTATCTGCCAATAGCAGTAGAAAACACATGACTACCTTCCTCTCAGAACAAATTCTAAATACAGGGCAGAGCTGAGGCCCTCCAGAAAAACCCTCTTTAAGGGGCACTGGTCTAAGCTGCATGACCGCTGATGTGGCTTTGCTGTTACTGTTCTGTTACTTTTTTTCTAATGAATATCTGATATTTATGCCTTGATAATTACAGGGCTACCCCTTACCATTCTACAGAAGGTAAGATTTAATCAAAACACCAGGTAGAATTCAAATACCATTACCAAAAAACAAATAAGAAAGAGACAGCCTCAGTCACTCTAATCTGGTTCTTTGCCAAATGAGGTAGTGAAGACAGGGGAGCTGGGCATGTCACTGTGGCACTCTGAATAGGTACTGCCATTTATGCCACCAAAAAGCACACAGGAGCAATTTTCATACCGCAACAAGTGTAAACTTTTAAGAACAGCCAGACTCATTCATTCGGATGCCCTCCAGCTATATTCAGTAAGAGCAGAATATTTCAGGAAAACAACAACTAGACATAAACTTTATCAGTAATGTCATAAAACACCTAGTTCGGAGTAAATTTACTTGGCAGCAAAGATTCTCCTTTCCCAGAGACTCATGCATGCATGCTCAGTTGTGTCCAACTCTTTGTGACCCATGGACTGTAGCCTGCCAGGCTCCTTTTCCCATGGAATTTTCCAGGCAAGAATACTGGAGTGGGTTGCCATTTCCTACTCCAGAGGATCTTCCCAACCCAAGAATCAAACCCCAGTCTCTTGCATCTCCTGCACTGGCAGGCGGGTTCTTTACCACTGCACCACATGGGAAGCTCTTGGAGACTAGAAATGTTCGAACTGCAGCTGTCAGAAGATTATCAAATAATTAGGAAGGAGTTCATCTCCCAACAGTGTAGGAGACACTGTCCCCAGTTGGCTTGGTATCCTAAGTTCTTAGCAGAGTTCCACACTGAGTTCTGTGGAGTTTCACATGCAGGCAACTGCTGACATGAAATTCCCCAGAATAAGAAGCAGCACGTCTCTCAGTTAAAGAATAGGAGTAGCCTGTTCTGCCTACTACTTCTCTCGGCTGGAGAAGGGCGACTGGAGGAGTTTTGGGGTAACAATAACAGTCCTTGGCCCTGAGCCTGGAGCAGGAGATCTGTGGCATCCCAGGCCTCAGGCCTCGCCTTCTGGCTGGCAGGGTCTCCAAATGGCTTTTGAGCTCTCCTTGGCAGTCGTTACAGTTCACCTGCTGCAACCACAGGTGCCATTTTCTGCTCAACCTCATGGCCTCGGTTGCAACACCCCACTGTCCCCGATCCGTGTGCTGAAACCTGAAGGTCACCACTGACCTCAGCCAAGATTGCTTCCTGCTCCCACCCCTGCCAGTCTGTATCACATACTCCAAAGGTCATGGCCTGATGTCAGAGCCCCCTGTCTTGACATGGGCCTTGCTTCCCCAGACCTACAGCCCCTGTAAAGTTTTCTCTCTTTCCTGTGCCGCCCCTCCTGCTGCAAGTGTGAAAGGGGCTGGTCCCCACCAGTGTTAGAAATCTGAATGTGACTCTCCAGCAGTGCCATCAGTTGCTGGGAAGATAATACAGGTCTAAACAAGGAATGTAATTTTTTAAAGAATTTTCTGTGCTTAAAACTATCCATGGATTCAAAACAAAACAAAAACAGGGCTTCCCTGGTAGTCCAGTGGTTAAGAATTTGCCTTACAATGTAAGGGACATTGGTTTGATCCCTGGCCTGGGAGGATCCCACATGCCACGGGGCAACTAAGCCTGTGCATCACAACTACTGAGCCCCTACTCTAGAGTCAATGAGCTGCAACTGCTGAACCTGTGTCCTACAACTACTGAAGCTCGCTAGCCCTGGAACCCGTGCTCCGCAACAAGAGAAGCCACTGCAACGAAAAACCTGCACACTGCAATGAACAGTAGCTACCACTTGCCGCAACTAGAGAAAGCTCATGTGCAGCAATGAAGACCCAGTGCAGCCAAAAATAAAGAAAAGAACTTCAGTGGGCCTCCAAATAAAAGTTAAAAACAACAACAACAAACAAACAAAACCAAAAACCAAACACGCCTTCACAGATTGAAACCAAGACTCTCAATTATTTTAAGTGCAAGTTCCCCTCTCACCCAGGGCCTTTAGAGGCAACAGCCTTAGGTCCACTCTTTTTATAAGACTTTTTACAACCCTGGAGCCAACCATCAGTTCAAGGTGTTTAATTACTCTGTCTCCTGGGAAGTCTGCCCTAACATAGGCTTGCTGCTGCTGCTGCTGCTGCTGAGTCGCTTCAGACGTGTCCGACTCTGTGTGACCCCAAAGATGGCAACCCACCAGGCTCCTCCGTCCCTGGGATTCTCCAGGCAAGAACACTGGAGTGGGTTGCCATTTCCTTCTCCAATGCAGGAAAGTGAAAAAGTGAAGTCGCTCAGTCGTGTCTGACTCCTAGCGACCCCATGGACTGTAGCCTACCAGGCTCCTCCGTCCATGGGATTTTCCAGGCAAGAGTACTGGAGTGGGGTGCCATTGCCTTCTCCAACACCCACAAATGCCCAGACTGGGCACCCACATGAGTATGGCTGAATTTCCCAAGTGAACTACCTTTCGGAGGCTCAGCAAATAGAAACACAGCTACTCTTGGGCTCCCAGAAAGCTGCCAAGGACTTTTTCTTTGGCTAAGAACCTGCACCGAAGCCCACAAAAGACAGACATCGAGTGCTTCTTTTTCTTGAAATTCTGCTGTCTCAGAAAACCAAGAGCAGGAAACCATCAGGAAAAGGCTCTTAGCACCTGAAGCAACAGTACATCCCATATTTAGATCTATCCTCAGCTCAGCCCTCTGAGCAGTATGAGACAGAGAAAGTAGCCACAAAAGAAGCCTGGAGAAAATGGGGACATTTCATTTTTTAAAAAATATTTAGACCCAGTACTGGCATTTTTTCCATATTACAAGGAATTGGTTTCTGGCCTGTGGACAGCTGAGATTATACTCTTTAAAACTGGATTTTGTAACAAAGCTACTGATTCTAATTATAAAACAGATTTTAAAATTCAGTTTCATTATTTCACAGTTCACACCAGAAGATTTCAGATGGGAATGGATGATACATGAGAAAGGCCATGTGCTTATAATATGTATGATGTTACACATATGGGAATTATCTGAAATCAATGTCTTCTTAACCCAGCACTAATGTTTTACACACAGGTTGTTTCACTTTTCTTTCTTTCTTCCTTTCTTTCCCTTTCTTTCTTTCTCCTTCAGTTTATCGACCTTTACACTCAAGAAAGTCAACAATTCTCTTCCCTAAATGAAAAATTTTCATGAATTTTGGTGAAGATTTTCTTGCCCCCTACAAAGGTAGATATTATTTCAGCAGACCTGAATTTGTTCTAAATAAACACTCTAAAATTAACCAGGCCAAGCAGTTGTCTTCATTTGAAGCAAGAGTGGACTTAACATGAATACTGTAAACTGAAATTAGTGGCCCTTGCCTGCCTTTCTAAGTTCTCAGGAAGATCAAACGAAGCCCAATGTACTACTCCTCAAGAATCATCTTATCTCATGACATCCAGGTGATGGCTGGGAGGAATATTAATCTTCACATGGACGCTTGGAAAAGCATCAGTCTCATCAGCTACTTTCTAGGAGACTGTCAAAGCTTTTTCTTTTTTCTCCAACCAGCAACCAAAACAATCTGTATTTTGAAAACTAAATGGCTCAAATTCTCAAAGTCAGATGAATTTGGGGGTACCAAGGAAAGCTAAGGCGTTCTCCTACTTGACTTGTTGCAGCAAGGATCAAAGGAAGCTTGGAATGGGTGCAATATCACAACCCTGGAATGGAGGTCAGGTATTTGGCCTTTCCCTGGCTTCCGATGATATTGAATACAACAGATAAATTAAGATCAAGGCACACTGCAGTTCTAAAAGCACCAGCCTGTCCCCAGGAGATCCCAAGGGAGAGTCGTCATCTACCACGGGCCAGGTCTTGTCCTCACTTGGAGGAATGCCTGTTAACATGGGGATGGATTACCTACAATAACGTGTAATCAAAAGCCCTACAACATGATCACAGAAGGAGGCAAACTCATCAAGTGCATTCACTTGAACTTGGCCAAGGAAGAGATCCCAATGCGGCACAGGACATAGCTGACAAGACTCACCCTGCTCCGACTCCTGATGAAGCATGCGTGTGTGGAGAGGTGGTTACCCGAAATAGCAAGAGAGCTCAAGTGCTTACGGGAAAATCTGACCCTTTAACTTAAGGCAAGCATGGCCTACCAGCAAATCTCAAAGACAGGAAATATTTCTGGGCTTAATAACTCAAGTCAATATTCATTTCAAGTTGGGGGATTTCCTTGATCCAACTGTTGGTTTCCACGATTGATATATGCAGGCATCCTAGCTGGGAGCACTGCGTGACTTAACAGGTTCTTATTCAGCATAGACTTAAAGTTCCACAAGATCTAACCATACCATTAAGAAGGCAGAATTCTAAGTACCACCTTGGTTGGAAGAATTATAAGATACCAAGCTTCAGGGTTCATCAGGCTCAAGAGAGGCTGAAGGGAGTATGGAGAATCTGAGCCATCTTTCCAGAAGCCACCTTCATGGACAACATAGAATCACCTACATAGTGTCATTTTAGGGTTGTCAGGAATGCCTCCCTCACTCTAAGTTAGCCTACAGCCCACCACTGGAGGTCATCTAGGTCATGGTTTTATTTTTATTTCAAAGAAACTTTTCAATATATAAGGGCCTTTTTCTTTTAAAAGGTCACCAGCATTTTAAATAGGGAAGACTACATTAATATATATATGTAGATAAATACATTAGAATATGTTAAAATATATACTGTTTTTGTTGTTGTTTAGTCAATCAGTCGTATCTGTCTCTTTTGCAACCATATGGGCTGTAACCCACCAGGCTCCTCTGTCTATGGGATTTCCCAGGCAAGAATACTGGAGTGGATTGCCATTTTCTTCTCCATGAAAAATATATATGTGTATTATATATATATATATATATATATATATATATAATAGAGATATATGTGTGCTGCTGCTAAGTCACTTGAGTCATGTCCGACTCTGTGTGACCCCATAGATGGCAGCCCACCAGGCTCCCCCCTCCCTGGGATTCTCCAGGCAAGAACACTGGAGTGGGTTGCCATTTCCTTCTCCGATGCATGAAAGAGAAAAGTGAAAGTGAAGTCACTCAGTCATGTCTGACTCTTTGCGACCCCATGGACTGCAGCCCACCAGGCTCCTCTGTCCATGGGATTTTCCAGGCAAGAATACTGGAGTGGGTGGCCATTGCCTTCTCCAGAGATATATGTGTATGTATGTGTAAATATATATTGAAAAGTGAGGTCTGGAACTACTATAGTGATTTTTATTCTGCGATGGAGAATGTAGAGCCACTCCAGGGTCACAATGTTAAGCTAACACAGCAAAAGCTTTAAATTTACAAGAGTCAACAAATTTCATCATTCTGTCTCCTATCACACACATCCCAAAGCAGTCAGTGTTTTTCAGAAAACCAGTCAGTAGATGGATAATTCATGCGGGGGCACAGGGAATGGGGAGTGCCATAAAATATAATGCAGGGCCCTGCCCCTGAAGCATTCACAACCAGAGGGTAGGCAGTCTGGAAACACAAAATTGTTCAGTCAGAAAAAAAAAAAAATTCTGTCATGCTTTTCTGCTATCAATAGGTAATATTCTTTCTGCAAGGGTCTGGAAACACAGCTCACAGAACAATTTCACAAAAAGAAAGCGCTTCCACCTCTAAGATAAGCAGGGAATGGAAAAAAAAAAAAAAAGGAGAGAATTACTTGGGTCATGGTCTCTTGCTTCAACTCTATGACCTTGTTCTAGGCTCCAAGGAATGCTTGGGTATGGAGATTTAGTGAGACCCAAGGCTTAGTGACAGCAGCCCACTCTTCCCTATGTGTGTCCCATCGAGATTTATAAGCCCCATGTAAAAATTCACCTATAAAGCAGTTCATCTTTCCAGGCAAGGTAAATGTGCAGAGTTTATCCCAGGTCTGCAAAGACCTCCTCTCCTGATGGCTATGAGCTATAAGATCTTGCCTGCCTTCTCATTCTCATCCATAACTTGCTTCTCAGAATTGGTACAGACTTACTCTTGGTACCTATATAACACAGTGATGATTTATATACTTTAATATGACATTGGCCATGGCTTAGTATATGCTCATCTTCTCTTCCCTATAAGTATATAAACTTCTTAAGATCAGGAACCATGTTTATGCTCTACAGACTCTATGAGGACTAACCAAACAATCAACCATCACTAGACAAAAGCATATTAAGTTAATCGGTGAATTTATTGCAGTTCTCAACAAACATTCAAATAAATCAATTACCTAAATCAAAATTATACATTGGGCTTCCCTGGTGGTCTAGTGGTTAAGGATCCACCTGCCAATGCAGGGGAAATGAGTTCAATCCCTGGTCTAGGAAGACCCCACATTCTGTTGGACAAGTAAGCCCATGGCCACAGCTACTGAAGCCCACATGCCCAGACTGTGTTCCATAATAAGAGAAATCAGTGCAGTGAGAAGCCCATGCACCACACCTAGAGAGTAGTCCCAACTCGCAGCAACTAGAGAAAGCCCAAGTGCAGTAACGAAGACTGAGCGCCGCCAAAAATAAATCAATTAATAATAATTATACAGCCATGCACCTGTGTAAGTCACACCTAGGCTTGAAATGTTGAACCAAAGAAAATTCAAAGAAAATTAACTAAAGACCTTAGAGTAAAAGGTCAACTAATAAACAGAAAAGAAATGATGGAGATAAAAATTTCCTTACCAATAGACCTTGAAGTCATCATTCCACTTTAACAACAAGTGAAAACCTGAAAAAAACTGAAAAATCAACAGATTTGCTTAGATATGTCAGAGAAATGAGGCCACAAGGAAAATCACTCTCCCAATCAAAGAGGGGGTGGTGGCGATACTGAGAATCACAACTTAAGTACAGCAGAAACCCATGAGCACAAACCTCTGCAGGAACTGGTGCCAGGGTAGGAAAACCTAACCTGTTAACTGACCAACTGCTGGAGACAACTCTGGAGAGCCAGTTATAGGTGGTATCCCACACTTTTGTGAGTTTTACCTCCAGGAGCTCTTTTTTAGTGACTATCATAGAAAAATTCCCTCATACTTCCAGCATGGAAAGGGAACCATTCTGAAATACATCAGAGCATTCTCTTCCCAACAAGGCCTTCCCTAAGAAGTAACTATTTGCCAGAGCAAATAGTTATCTGGATGAAGGAAATTACCCAAATTCAGCACCCCTCTATCCATCCTGTCCCACTCAAGGGAAAAGGAGGAGAAAACTGAGAATCACTGGTGAAGATTACAGTCCAGGACACAGGCTCATCTGTGCCCCAATTAGAGAACTAATTCTTTCTCTCCCTTCCACACCTACCACCACACCACTAAAAGCCTATTTACTACAGTTCCTTTCACACAGTACAACATGTCCAGATTCCAACCAAAAATTACAAGGCAGGTGCTATACACAGTTGCTTCAGTTGTGTCTGACTCTTTGTGACCTGATGGACTAGACAGTATTTGCCAGGCTCCTCAGTCCATGGAGAAGGCAATGGCACCCCCTCCAGCACTCTTGCCTGGAAAATCCCATGGACGGAGGAGCCTGGTGGGCTGCAGTCCATGGGGTCGCGAAGGGTCAGACACGACTGAGTGACTTCACTTTCACTTTTCACTTTCATGCATTGGAGAAGGAAATGGCAACCCACTCCAGTGTTCTTGCCTGGAGAATCCCAGGGACGGGGGAGCCTGGTGGGCTGCTGTCTCTGGGGTCGCACAGAGTCGGACATGACTGACTCGACTTAGCAGTAGCAGTCAATCCATGGGATTCTCCAGGAGAGAAGACTGGAGTGGGCTGCCAGACCCTCCTCTAGAGGATCTTTCTGATGAAGGGATTGAACTCGAATCTCCTGTGTCTCCTGCACTGCAGGTGGATTCTTTACCAGAGTCACCAGGGAAGCCCCTATGGCAAACTAAAAGGCAAAAAACTACAGTCTGAAGAGACTGAACAGCAGCACAATGAGAGTCAGATGTTGGATTCAGGGATGTTGGAATTATCAGGCTAGGAATTTAAAACAACTGTGATTATTGTGCTAAGGGCTCTAATGGAAAAAGGAGACAATGCAATAATAAATGAATAATGTAAGCAGAGAGATGAAAAGTCTAAGATAGAGTCAAAAGAAATGCTACAGATTAAAAATACTGTAACAAAATGGAAAATGGTTATTCAGTTCAGTATAGTTGCTCAGCCGTGTCCAACTCTTTGTGATCCCATGGACTGAAGCACCCTAGGCTTCCCTGTCCATCACCAGCTCCTGAAGCTTGCTCAAATTCAAGTCCATTGAGTTGGTGATGCCATCCAACCATCTCATCCTCTGTCAACTCCTTCTCCTCCTGCATTCAATCTTTCCCAGCATCAGTGTCTTTTCCAATCAGTCAGTTCTTCACATCAGGTGGCCAAACTATTAGTTTCAGCATCAGCATCAATCCTTCCAATGAATATTCAGGACTGATTTCTTTTAGGGTTGACTGGTTTGATCTCCTCGCAGTACAAGGGACTCTCAAGAGTCTTCTCCAACACCACAGTTCAAAAGCATCAATACTTCGGCACTCAACTTTCTCTACAGTCCAACTCTCACATCCATACATGACTACTGGAAAAACCATAGCCTTGACTAGACAGACCTTTGTTGGCAAAATAACATCTCTGCTTTTTAATATGCTTTGGAAAATGGTTGTAATGGGCTCATTGCTGCTGCTGCTAAGTCGCTTCAGTCGTGTCTGACTCTGTGCAACCCCATAGACGGAAGCCCACCAGGCTCCCCCGTCCCTGGGATTCTCAAGGCAAGAACACTGGAGTGGGTTGCCATTTCCTTCTCCAATGTGTGAAAGTGAATAGTGAAAGTGAAGTCACTCAGCCATGTCCAACTCTTAGCAACCCCACAGACTGCAGCCTACCAGGCTCCTCCATCCATGGGATTTTCCAGGCAAGAGTACTGGAGTGGGGTGCCATTGCCTTCTCCAATGGGCTCACCAGTAGACTGGAAAAGGCTGAGGAAAGAATCTCTGAGCTTGAGGATATAATAAGAGCAAATTCCAAAATGAAAACTTAAAGAGTTAAAGACTGAAAAAAAAAAAGAACAGAATATCCAAGAACTGTAGGACAACTATAAAAGGTATAACATAAACATAATGAGAATACCAAAAAAATAAGAGTAATAGGAATGGAAGCAATATTTGAGGCAATAGTAACTGAGAATTTCCCCCAAATTAATGTCAGACACCAAATTATAGATCCAGGAAGCTAAGATAACACCAAATAAGATAAATTAAAAAACAAACAAAAAAACTGTACCTGAACACAAATATTCCAACTTAAAAAATCAAAGATAAAGAGAAAAACATCTTGAAAGAAGCCAGAGGGGGAAAAACACATTACCTATAGAAAAATAAAAATAAGAATTAATGCTGACCTTTCCCAGAAACCATACAAGCAAGAGGAGAGTGGAGTGAAATAATTAAAGAGTTGAGAGAAACAACCAACCAACCTAAATTATCCTTCAAAAGTGAAGGAAAGATTAAAATTTTCTCAGATAAAAATTGAGGGAACTTGCTGCCAGAGACCTGCCTTGTAAGAAATGTTGAAAACTATTCTTCATAGAGCAGAAAAATGAAACAGGTCAGAAACTTGGATCTATGTAAAGAAAAGAATAAATAAGTGAAGGTAAAACAAAATATTCTATCTTTCTTATTAATTGATCTAACATGTAATTGGGATTTCCCTAATGGTATAGTGGTTAAGACTCCTGCTTCCAATGCAGAGAATGTAGGTTCAATACCTGGTCAGGAAACTAAGATCCCATGCACCTTTTTTATTGGGTCTTCCCTGGTAGTAGAGCTGGTAAAAAAAAAAATTCATCCACAATGCAGGAGACCCTGGCTCAATTCCTGGGTTAGGAAGATCCGCTGGAGAAGGGATAAGCTACCCACTCCAGTTTTCTTGGGCTTCCCTGGTGGCTCAGAAGGTAAAGAATCCACCTGTAGTGCAGGAGACCTAGGTTAGATCCCTGGGTTGGGAAGATCCACTGGAGAAGGGAACAGCTACCCACTACAGTATTCTGGCCTAGAGAATTCCACGGACTGTGTAGTCCATGGGGTCACAAAGAGTTGGACATAACTGAGCAACTTTGACTTTCCCAACAGGTAATAATAACAACAATGTATTTGATTATGCATGTTTATGTATTTCTTTATGCTTATATGTATATGCTTATTTTCATATGCTTATGTGCATATACATACATGCAAAAGCATTTATATATATGCAGTGATACAAAGATATGCATATGTATAAGTGAAATGAATGACAGAAATGTTTCAACAATGGGAGGGAATAACCTGGAAAAGAATCTGAAAAAGAATATATGCATATATATGTATGCATGCATGCTCAGTTGCTAAGTTGTATCTGACTCTTTGCAATTCCATGGACCAGGCTCCTCTGTCCATGGGATTTTCCAGGGAGTGGGTTGCCATTTCCTCTTCCAAGGGATCTTTCTGATCCAGGAGTTGAACCTGCATCTCCTGCATGGGCAGGTGGATTCTTCACTGTTGAGCCACCAGGGAAGGCCCATATTCAAATACACACAAACACACACATGCATACATACACACACACACGTGTGTGTGTGTGTATGTTAGTCATTCAGTCATGTTCAGCTCTTTGTAACCCCATAGACTGTAGCTCACCAGGCTCCTCTGTCCATGGAATTCTCCAGGCTTTAATACTGGAGAGGGTTGCCATTCCCTTCTCCAGGGGGTCTTCCTAATCCAGGGATTGAATCCAAGTCTCCCACATTGCAGTCTTTACCGTCTGAGCTACCAGGGAAGCCCATACATATACATATACTCACACATATATACAGGGCTTCCCAGGTGGCTCAGTGGTAAGAATCTGCCTGCCAATGTAGGAGACATGGGTTTGATTCCTGGGTCGGGAAGATCCCCTGGAGAAGGAAATAGCAATCTACTCCAGTATTCTTGCCTGACAGAGGATCCTGGTGGGCTACAGTCCATGGGGTCACAAAAAGTCAGACACAACTTAGCAACTAAACAACAATAACATCTGAATCACTGTGCTGTACATCTGAAATCAACACAACATTGTAAGTCAACTACACTTCAATTTTAAAAAAGAATGGAAAGAAATAATTAGGAATATTTGGTTGTTATAAGAATTATCAGGAAATTCCCTGGTAGTTCAGGGGTTAGGACTCAGTGTTTTCACTGCAGGGACCCAGGTTTAATCCCTGGTTGGGAACTAAGATCCCACATGCCTCACAGTACAGCCAAAGAAAAAGAGGAAAAGAAAGTATCACTCACACTACCTAGGAAGTAGTATAATATTATTTGAAAGTACACTTGGATTAGTTGTAAATCTATATTACAAACTCTTAGGCAACCACTAATAAAAGCAAAAATTTTAAAAGATGTATAATTGATATTCTAAGAAAAGAGAGAAATGGAATCATACTTAACAACCACAAAAGGCAGAAAAAGTGTACGAGACAAAAACAAGATCAAAGTGCAAGGTAACAAATAGAAAAGCAACAAATTGGTATATATTAATCCAACTATATCAAAAATCACTTAAACATCAATGGTCTAAATATATCAGTTAAAGATTGTCACAATAAAGACTGTTCAGTTCAGTTCAGTCGCTCAGTTGTGTCCGACTCTTTGCGACCCCATGAATCACAGCACGCCAAGCCTCCCTGTCCCTCACCAACTCCCAGAGTTCACTCAGACTCATGTCCACCGAGTCAGTGATGCCATCCAGACATCTCATCCTCTGTCGTCCCCTTCTCCTCCTGCCCCCAATCCCTCCCAGCATCAGTCTTTTCCAATGAGTCAACTCTTCGCATGAGGTGGCCAAAGTATTGGAGTTTCAGCTTCAGCATTATTCCTTCCAAAGAAATCCCAGGGCTGATCTCCTTCAGAATGGACTGGTTGGATCTCCTTGCAGTCCAAGGGATTCTCAAGAGTCTTCTCCAACACCACAGTTCAAAAGCATCAATTCTTCAGCGCTCAGCCTTCTTCACAGTCCAACTCTCACATCCATACATGACCACTGGAAAAACCATAGCCTTGACTAGACGCAACTTTGTTGGCAAAGTAATGTCTCTGCTTTTGAATATGCTGTCTAGGTTGGTCATAACTTTCCTTCCAAGGAGTAAGCGTCTTTTAATTTCATGGCTGCAATTACCATCTGCAGTGATTTTGGAGCCCAGAAAAATAAAGTCTGACACTGTTTCCACTGTTTCCCCATCTATTTCCCATGAAGTGGTAGGACCGGATGCCATGATCTTCATTTTCTGAATGTTGAGCTTTAAGCCAACTTTTTCACTCTCCACTTTCACTTTCATCAAGAGGCTTTTGAGTTCCTCTTCACTTTCTGCCAAAAGGGTAGTGTCATCTGCATATCTGAGGTTATTGATATTTCCCCTGGCAATCTTGATTCCAGCTTGTGCTTCTTCCAGTCCGGCGTTTCTCATGATGTACTCTGCATATAAGTTAAATAAGCAGGGTGACAATATACAGCCTTGACGTACTCCTTTTCCAGATTGTTAGAGGGAATCAGAAAACAAGAACCAACTCTATATTGTCTATAAGAAACCCACTTAAAAGATAAAGACACACATAGATTAAAAGCAAGTAGGTAGAGAAAAACATATCATGCTAATACCGATCAAAATAAAGCAGAGGTAGCTATATTAATTTCAAACATAGCAGATTTCAGGGCAAGGAAAATTATCAGGAATAATGAAGGTGATTACATAGCATAGGTCAATACTCCAAGAAGACATAACAATCTTTCATGTATATGTGCCTAACAACGGAGCATCAAACCACCTGAGGCAAAAATTGACAGAACTACAAGGAGAAACCAATGAATCTACTATTACGGTTGGAGACTTCAATATCACTCCATCAGAAACAGATTCAGAGGTTGAAAAATCAGTAAGGACACAGTTGAATCCAACACTGTATTATATCCATCAATCAACTGGATATAATTGACATCTATAGACTACTTCATCTAACAGCAGAAGAATACTCATTTTTCTCATTTACATGGAACATATGCCAAGACAGACCATATTCTGGGCCATAAAACAAAGCTTATGAGTTTAAAAGAAAAAAAATAATACAATGTCTGCTTTCATGCCACAATATAATTAAATTAGAAATTAATAACAGAATGATAGCTAGAAAATCCCCAAATACTTGGAAATTAAGCAACACACTAATAAATAACACACAGGTAAAGGAAGAAATATCAATACAAATTTTTAATATTTTGAATGAAATAAAAATGGAACAAAACCATCAATGGATGCTAAAAGAAGTGGGTCAAAGTTAGATTAGGAATAAGATCAGTTCAGTTCAGTTCAGTCGCTCAGTCGTGTCCGATTCTTTGCAACCCCATGAATCACAGCACGCCAGGCCTCCCTGTCCATCACCAACTCCCAGAGTTCACTCAAACTCATGTCCATCGAGTCAGTGATGCCATCCAGACATCTCATCCTCTGTCGTCCCCTTCTCCTCCTGCCCCCAATCCCTCCCAGCATCAGAGTCTTTTCCAATGAGTCAACTCTTCCCATGAGGTGGCCAAAGTATTGGAGTTTCAGCTTTAGCATCGTCCTTCCAATGAACACTCAGGACTGATCTCCTTTAGAATGGACTGGTTGGACCTCTTTGCAGTCCAAGGGACTCTCAAGAGTCTTCTCCAACACCACAGTTCAAAAGCATCAATTCTTCAGTGCTCAGCTTTCTTCACAGTCCAACTCTCACATCCATACATGACCACTGGAAAAACCATAGCCTTGACTAGACGCACCTTTGTTGGCAAAGTAATATCTCTGCTTTTTAATCTGCTATCTAGGTTGGTCATAACTTTCCAAGGAGTAAGCGTCTTTTAATTTCATGGCTGCAATTACCATCTGCAGTGATTTTGGATAGTCTCAAAATATCTCTCCATAAATAATTTATTGAATTCTAAGTAAAACAAATTAACTTTACAGTGGAAAGAATTGGTTGATACCACCCTAACCAAGTGATCAATGTAAACATCACCAAGACAGATGTGTTAATTACCTTATTGTGGTTACTCTTTCACATAAATACACGTATCAAAATCAACAGATTGTGTATCTTAAACTCACACAATGTCACATATCAATTATATCTTATAATACTGGACACAAAAACTGGAGAGGAAAGCAGCTAGGTGGTGTCTTCTTAACAACAACAACAACAAAAAAGGTAATATCACCAAAATTGGGAGAAATCAACATCATGCACTTTGATACGGTGTACTAAGGACAAAGCAGTTCTGTGGTGTTTCTCCCCCAAAAGTGTCTAACCTGAATCTAAACCTGAGGAAACATCAGATAACACAAAACAACTGATCTACAAAATAACTGGCTTGTGCATTTCAAAAAAGTCAGAAAAGATAAAGAAAGGCTAAGGAACTATACTGCAGATTAAAGGAGATGAAAGGAATTGAACAATCAAATGCAATGCATGATCTTGGATTAGATCTTGAATCAGCAAAAAAGAATATCTGTGATGAAGATTAGGACAAATAATGAAAATTAAATATAGACTTGGTTATATAGCACATGTCATCAATGAACGAGGTCTCTAATTTACTCATAAATGGTTCAGAAAACAATTATATATGTGTGTGTATGTATGTGCATGTATACACACAAAAAAGCAAATGAAACAAAATATAATCAATTGGTGAAACTGAGTAATATGTATAGACAGAAGTTCCTATAAATTTTCTGTAAGTTTAGTATTATATCAAAATCAGAAGTTTTAAAATATTTAAGAAAATATTTTTAAAATTTCAAAAAGTCACCATAATATCAGAGAGCTGAAGAGACATTTGTAATCTTTAAAATTAGACTAAATCTGCTGACACACTGAAATTACAGAAGTCACCACCAGTCTGATAATAAAACTGAAGGTTCAGAACGGGTTCTCTGGTTCCTAACTACCTTCATTCATAGGAGAAATTCAGGAAATTAGACTTGATTATGGAATATTATATTTAATTATCACAGTGTTGGATGAAATGCAAACAATAAGGGGCTTCCCTGGTGGCTCGGAGTGTGCCTGCAATGTGGAAGGCCTGGGTTCAATCCCTGGATGAGGAAGATGTCCTGGAGAAGGAAACAGCAACCCACTCCAGTACTCTTGCCTGGGAAACCCCATGGACAGAGAAGCCTGGTAGGCTACAGTCCATGAGGTCGCAAAGAGTTTGACACAACTGAACAACTTCACTTTCCACTTTTTGTGAAACAATAAAAATAATCAAGTGTTGAAAATGCAACTATACACTTGATAATAAACAAGGAAGAAGAAGGAAATGAAGAATTTGGTCAGCATTGGACAATCCAATGAGTGGTCAGACCTTGATCCTTTAGCTCAGGGTGATGCCTTAACCCAATGCCCCACCCCAGATCCAGGAGTAGTGGTTTCCTTAAGGCAGGGCCAGGAATGACAATTTTAAGGAAGCACCAAAAAATTCAGTAATCCAGATAAATGATATTTCAATGCAATATTTTTTAAATTAATACAACAATTAGTGATGAAAAAAATCAAAATATTAAAGATAATGATTCATACCCTTATCTTTAATATAATTAATTATACGTATTATATTTTATATATTATAATTATATAACTATATTTATAATATAATTTATATTATATATTACTATATATTATATTATTATATGTATAATATATTATATATCAGAGAAAGCGATAGCACCCACTCCAGTACTCTTGCCTGGAAAATCCCATGGATGGAAGAGCCTGGTAGGCTGCAGTCCATGCGGTCGTGAAGAGTCGGACATGACTGAGCGACTTCACTTTCACTTTTCACTTTCATGCATTGGAGAAGGAAATGGCAACCCACTCCAGTGTTCTTGCCTGGAGAATCCCAGGGACAGGAGAGCCTCGTGGACTGCCGTTTATGGGGTTGTGCAGAGTCAGACACGACTGAAGCAACTTAGCAGCAGTAGCAGCAGCATATAAATATATAAACTATATATAATAATTATATATAATAATATATATTATAATCTAATATAAACTGCATGTTTATATTCCTGCCAAAATTCATATGTTAATGTTCTAACCCCAGTGTGATAATATTTGGAAATGAGGTCTTTGGGATGTAATTAGGGCTAGAGGAGGTCATGAGGATGGGGCTCTCATAATAGGATTAGTGCCCTTATAAAAAGAGACACTAGAGCTCTCTCTCTTCCCCCTACCCACCACCATGTGAAAACACAGTGAGAAGGCATCCATCTGTAAGCCAGGAAAAGAGCTCTTGCTAGAAACCAATCCTGCTGGACCTTGATCTGGTATTTCTCAGCTTCCAGAACTGTGAGACATAAATATCTGTTGTTTCAGCCACCCAGTCCATGGTATTCTGTTATGGCAGCCTTAGTGGACTAATACAGACAAGTTCAGTACTCCTAACTTTTCGTTTTGCTTCAGGCTCAAATATCACTCCAATATTTTGATATTTAGTTCACTATGGGTTTTTTCACCTTAACTTTGATATTGTCAATACTTCACTAAAGTAATATTGTCTATCTTGATTAGTGTAGTATACCTTTTCTCACCCTAGTCCCAGCCCCACCATAGGGAGCACAGTCTAGGGCTTCACTCTGCTCCCACAATATTTCTCACATATCACCACCAGCCCAGTCTCCCCACAAAGTAACCAAATCCCCATGGTTCCAGCCCACATTTTACAATATCTTGCCTTGTCAGGTGACTGTGAGGTGCTTACCAACTCCCTACCAACTCCCCTCAGCCAGCCCTGATTCTTCTGCTTTCCAGTGACTGTTTTCAAACACATGTCTCACCCTAGGAAAGGCAAAGATAGAGATTAGGGTTCTAAGTGAGATGGGCAAATTCATTAAAAGATCAGAACAAGACCACGCTTAGTGTTTCAGTATTATAAATACTATTTAATGGAGAGTCAAACTCAGAGAAAAGAAGTCATACCATCATCAAAGAGCATAACATCTTCCATTATATATATATATATGTAATGGAAAATTAATTGCAAGTCCTAGTAACTTTCCTTGAGAGAGAAGGTAGGGATAAGGCAGAAAAGGGAGGTGGAGTAGAGGAAGGAAGGTCAACAATTAAGTGCCTAGAGAAAGACAAATACCATATAGTATCACTTATATATGGAATCTAAAATATAACACAAATAAACTTATCGAAGAAACAGAAACAAGCTCATAGACAAAGAGAACAGACTTGTGGTTGCCAAGGAGGGTGCAGAGTAAAGTATTGGAAGTTTGAGATTAGCAGATGCAAACTATTCTATATAGGATGGATAAACAAGGTCCTACTGTATGGCACAGGGAACTATATTCAATATCTTGCAATAAACCATAAAGGAAAAGAATATGAAAGAGAATATAAATATAACTGTATTACTTTGCTACTACTACTACTACTAAATCACTTCAGTCGTGTCCGACTCTGTGCGACCCCAGAGATGGACGTCCACCAGGCTCCCCCATCCCTGGGATTCTCCAGGCAAGAACACTGGAGTGGGTTGCCATTTCCTTCTCCGATGCATGAAAGTGAAAAGTGAAAGTGAAGCCCCTCCATCGTGTCCGACCCTCAGCGACCCCATGGACTTCAGCCTTCCAGGCTCCTCCATCCATGGGATTTTCCAGGCAAGAGTACTGGAGTGGGTTGCCATTGCCTTCTCCATTACTTTGCTATACAGCAAAAATGAATACAGCATTGTAAATCAAGTATATTTCAATAAAATTTTAAAAACATCAACTGTCTGATCTGCACCAAGGTCTGTGCTAAATGCTTCCCACAATGCCTCACTGAATCCTCCCAACTTTGAATGCTGGGCTATGGGGGATACACGCTGCCCCTATGAGAAAGCTTTCAAGTATGTGAGAGTATGTATCTACAGACATCTGTGAAAGAGACCATCATCTCTCTGTGTTGGAAAGCAAAAAGCTGTGGTCTGCCAGGTGTGCAAGGCTTTTGCATCTGAATATGAAATGTACAAGGTGTCTCAGGCTGGTGCCTGAGAGATGAAGGTCCTGGACATTCCCAATACCTGACCTCTGTCAGCACTGCAGGGGCTCCAGTCTCTATAGCTGGAAAAAAAACACACCATTCCTGCCAAGCTGAGCTGAGCCCTCCCTGGAGTTACTGCTGCTACAGCACCTGTTTCATTACTCTTGTATTTTACCCAGCTCCCCAAATCACCTTAACATTCTGAGCACTAGCGAAGTATAGAGATTTGTTCTTCACTGTCGGTGGCAGTCCTACATCAGTCTCCTAATTCATTACTACCAAATATAGCGCTATCCACAGACCAAATGAGAAAGAGATGAAATCTGACTTCCAAACCAGAATAAGCACAAGCATCTGCCATAAATTCAACACATCCAAAAACACTCTTACGAAAACCTAAGCTGGGAGCCAATTTCTCCTTTTTGGTCAGACACCTGGGATATACTGTGTTTGGGCTGAGCAGAGAGGCATGTTTCCTATGGCTTCCTAGAAAGAAGCCATTGGAGGAGACCAGCTTCTCTGCACGTCTCTTGCAGTCCAGGAAAATACCTAGCCACTTCGAGACCAGCAAGACAACCGTTGTCCTACATAACTGAAGAGTCCCTAAAGCAAAATACAACTTGAAGAGAGAAAGAAAAACCAAGAGGAGAAAGCGGAAGGCAGAGCAAGAGAGAGGAATGTTTGGCAGGAGCTGGTGGGTTTGAGTGAAGCAAGATGGGGACCCCTGAGCTATTTCTGCCTCTGCTTTTGGCGGTGTCTCCATCTCTCTGTGTTTATGGGCCTGACGTGACTTTCCACCCAAGTACACTCACTAGGCTTGCACTGGAAAACCTGCCACCTTCCACACAGTTCAGGTTTCATCTGATTCACACCAGCAAGCTCTAGTTTCAAGAGCCTGATGCATTTTTGCAACTGGATGGAAACAGTGATGCAAATCAGACCCAGAGAACACCTGAAGTTCTTCACTACACTTGTACCTTCATCTTTGCCACCAGCTCCCCCATCTTCAAGGTCACTGACTCAGTGGCCAGACTCCATGCCCAAGCTTCTCCAGGCTTTGATGTCCACAGATGCCAGCTTCCCAGGACCACAGAAAAAGGAGCTGGTCCCCCAAAGCACCAAAGTTTACATAACAAGGTAGGGTGACCAGGAGGCCAAATTGGGGGTTGAAAGGAAAGGCTGCAGGAATGCATGCCAGGGCAAGAGGCACAGGGTTGTCATTTATAGGACATGACACAGCCTCCCAAGCAGGCTAGTGTGTGAGCCGTCAAGAGTTCCCCTCATGATCAGGCTTTCATGTTCCAAGCTAAGCGGGTGTGAGCAAATACGGACAAGTGGCCACTCTGACTCAATCATAGCAAATTTTTGCTATTCATTTCTTGGAAGGGAGGAGGGAGGGCAGAAACCAAGATCTGGTCAACACAGGAGTGGCTGAAGTGCAATTTTAATTATCCTGGGCTTGGCCCAACCCACCCTCTCGGTGTGAGGGGGAAATAATTTGCTACTCCTGCTGTCATGGACACTGGCAGGCAGAGCCAGAGCCCCACAGGAAGCAGTAGCAAGAGAGGTTAGGGACAGAATGGGAGTGGCCATGGTACTGAGCTGTGGGGGCAGTGGGAGAGGGGTAGCCGCACAGGGACTGCAATTCACGCCAGGTCTTCCTTCATCTAGACCCTGCTTCTGGGAAATGTGGTGGCAATCAGGAAACTAAAACTGACTTCCTGATATGATACATTTACACAATAAAATACGGGTCGTGGTGGTTTAGTTGCTAAGTCATGTTCGACTCTTGCCCACCAGGCTCCTCTGTGCATGGCATTTTCCAGGCAAGAATCCTGGAGTGGATTGCCATTTCCTCCTCCAGGAGATCTCCCCAGACCGGGGATCAAACCCAAGTCTTTGCATCACCTGCATTGGCAGGCAGATTCTTTCCCACTGAGCCATGAGGGAGGCCCCCCCAATGGAATATTACTCAGCCATATAAAGGAATGAAACAGTGCCACTTACAGAGACATGGTGGACCAAGAGACTATCGTATAGAGTGAAATAAGTCAGAAAGGGAAAAAACAAATATAGCATATTAATGCATATATGTGGAATCTAGAAAAATGGTACAGATGAACCTGTTTGCAAAGCAGAAAGACAGACACAGACGTAGATAACAAACATACGGACACCAAGAGGGGAAAGCATGGAGGGATGAATTGGGAGATTGGGACTGACATATATATACTACTATGTATAAAACAGATAAATAATAAGAACCTACTGTATGCAGGGAACTCTACTCAATGCTCTGTGATGACCTAAATGGGAGGGAAATCCAAAAGAGAGGTATATATGTATACTGTGGATGGTTCACTTTACTGTACAGCAGAAAATAACACATTGTAAAGCAACTACACTCCAATAAATTTCTCTTAAAAATAACTTCTTGGCTTCTTCGCAACCCAGACTGGGTCAGGGGTTCCTGCACATGCTCTGTTGGAGCACTCATCACCTTGTATTACATTTCTGTGTTGGTCTGTCTGTCATCTTGAGAGCAGGGACTGTATGTTTTCATCTTTCTTCCTCCCAGCACCTAGTGGCCTATCTGCCTAGGTTAATGCTTGTTGAATGAGTGAATGAACTACTACTATGACTCAAGTCTGACTCATTCCTTCTGCTGAAACCTGAGCGGGTGCTGCTGGGTTGTACTGCAGTCTCTCTGCATCCAAGGCACCAGCTGGGATAAGGCAGCCATCTTTGCTCAGGCAAAAGAGCATCAGTTAGGGTTTACTCATCGCTGCCACGTGACCTCACCTACCCTAACTAAACCCTGATCTCCCCATTCTCATCTTTCCCCATTACACACTTTATCATTTTATTTATTGAATACTGCTATCATACAGCTCTTTCTAAGGCACAGTCCTGGTGACAAAATATGTTAATATTAATTGATCACTAACTATGGATTCCTTTATGTAATTTTTATAACAGACCTAAGTAAACAAGGAAATTGAAGTCAAGAGGAGCTAAGTAAGTTTTTGGAGCCAGTAAGGGACAAAAAAAAAAATCACAACTCAAACCCAGCTGAACCTTATAACCACTATCCTCAAAATCTTTCAGAGGCTACAAATATTTACTCTTTTATCCTTTTTCTCTATATTTTAAAGTATTTCAGTTCAGTTCAGTCACACAGTCGTGTCCAACTCTTTGCAATCCCATAGACTGCAGCAAGCCAGGCTTCCCTGTCCATCACCAGCTCCTGAAGCTTGCTCAAATTCAAGTCCATTGAGTCGGTGATGCCATCCAACCATCTCATCCTCTGTCAACTCCTTCTCCTCCTGCCTTCAATCTTTTCCAGCATCAGGGTCTTTTCCAATCAGTCAGTTCTTCACATCAGGTGGCCAAACTATTGGAGTTTCAGCATCAGCATCAGTCCTTCCAATGAATATTCAGGACTGATTTCCTTCAGGATTGACTGGTTTGATCTCCTTGCAGTCCAAGAGCCTCTCAAGAGTCTTCTTCAACACTACAGTTCAAAAGCATCAATTCTTCAGCACTCAGTTTTCTCTATATTCCAACTCTCACATCCATACATGCCTACTGGAAGAAACACAGCTTTGACTAGATGCATCTTTGTTAGCAAAGTAACATCTCTGCTTTTTAATACACTGTCTAGATTGGTCATAGCTTTTCTTCCAAGGAGCAAGCATCTTTTAATTTCATGGCTGCAGTCATCATCTGCAGTGATTTTGGAGCCCAAAAGAATAGTCTCTCACTGTTTCCATTGTTTCCCCATCAATTTGTCATAAAGTGATGGGACCAGATGCCATGGTCTCAGTCTTCTGAATGTTGAGTTTTAAGCCAACTTTTCACTCTCCTCTTTCACTTTCATCAAGAGGTTGTTTAGTTTTTCTTCACTTTCTGCCATAAGGGTGGTGTCATCTGCATATGTGATTAATGATATGCAATCTGATTATTGATATTTCTCCTGACAATCTTGATTCAAGCTTGTTGTGCTTCATCCAGCCCAGCATTTCACATGATATATTCTGCATATAAGTTAAATAAGCAGGGTGACAATATACAGCCTTGACGTACTCCTTTCCCGATTTGGAAGCAGTCTGAGGCTCCATGTTCAGATCTAACTCTTGCTTCTTGACCTGCATACAGATTTCTCAGGAGGCAGGTCAGGTGGTCTGGTATTTCCATCTCTTTAAGGATTTTTCACAGTTTATTGTGGTCCACACAGTCAGAGAAGGCAATGGCAACCCACTCCAGTACTCTTGCCTGGAAAATCCCATGGATGGAGGAGCCTGGTAGGCTGCAATCCATGGGGTCGCTAAGAGTCGGGCATAACTAAGTGATATCGCTTTCACTTTTCACTTTCACGCATTGGTGAAGGAAATGGCAACCCACTCCAGTGTTCTTGCCTGGAGAATCCCAGGGACGGGGAGCCTGGTGGCTGCCGTCTATAGGGTAGTACAGAGTTGGACATGACTGAAGCGACTTAGCAGCAGCAGCAGCACACAGTCAAAGGTTTTGGCATAGTCAATAAAGCAGAAATAGATGTTTTTCTGGAACTCTCTTGTTTTTTTGATGATCCAAAGTATGTTGGCAATTTGACCTCTGGTTCCTCTGCCTTTCTAAATCCAGCTTGAACATCTGAAAAATCATGGTTCACATAATGTTGAAGGTTGGCTTAGAGAATTCTGAGCATTACTTTGCTAGCATGTGAGATGAATGCAATTGTGCAATAGTTTGAACATTCTTCAGCATTGCCTTTCTTTGGGATTGGAATGAAAACTGACCTTTTCCAGTCCTGTGGCCACTGCTGAGTTTTCCAAATTTGCTGGCATATTGAGTACAGCATCATCTTTTAGGATTTAAAATAGCTCAACTGGAATTCCATCACCTCCATGAGCTTTGTTCATAGTGATGCTTCCTAAGGCCCACTTGACTTTGTATTCCAGGATGTATGTCTCAAGGTGAGTGATCATACCATCATGGTTATCTGTGATCTTTGAAGATCTTTTTTGTATAGTTCTTCTGTGTATTCTTGCCACTTCTTAATATCTTCTGCTTCTGTTAGGTCCATACAATTTCTGTCCTTTACTGTGCCCATCTTTGCATGAAACGTTCCCTTGGTATCTATAATTTTCTTGAAGATATCTCTAGTTTTTCCCACTCTATTTTTTTCCTCTATTTCTTTGCATTGATCACTGAAGAAGGCTTTCTTATCTCTCCTTGCTATTCTTTGGAACTCTTCATTCAAATGGGTATATCTTTCCTTTTCTCCTTTGCCTTTAGCTTCTCTTCTTTCCTCAGCTATTTGCAAGGCCTCCTCAGGCAGCCATCTTGCCTTTTTGCATTTCTTTTTCATGGGGATAGTCTTGATCACTGCCTCCTGTACCTTGTCACAAACCTCTATCCATAGTTCATCAGGCAGTCTGTCTATCAGATCTAATCCCTGGAATCTATCTGTCACTTTCACTGTATAATCATAAGAGATTTGATTTAGGTCATACCTGAATGTGCAAAAGAATTGATGCTCTTGAACTATGGTGTTGGAGAAGACTCTTGAGAGTCGCTTGGACTACAAGGAAATCTAACCAGTCCATCCTAAAGGAGATCAGTTCTGGGTGTTTATTGGAAGGACTGATGCTGAAGCTGAAACTCCAATACTTTGGCCATCTCATGCGAAGAGTTGACTCATTGGAAAAGACCCTGATGCTGAGAGGGATTGGGGGCAGGAGAAGAAGGGGATGACAGAGGATGAGATGGCTGGATGGCATCACCGACTCAATGGACATGCGTTTGGGTGAACTCCGGGAGTTGGTGATGGACAGGGAGGCCTGGCGTGCTGCGATTCATGGGGTTGCAAAGAGTCGGACACGACAGAGTGACTAAACTGAACTGAAGGGAACTGATACCTGAATGGTCTAGTGGTTTTCCCTACTTTCTTCAACTTAAGTCTGAATTTGGCAATAAGGAGTTCATGATCTGAGCCACAGTCAGCTCCAGGTCTTATTTTTGCTGACTGTATAGAGCTTCTCCATCTTTGGCAAAGAATATAATCAATCTGATTTTGATATTGACCATCTGGTAATGTCCATGTGTACAGCCTTCTCTTGTGTTGTTGGAAGAAGGAGTTTTCTATGACCAGTTCATTCTTTTGGCAAAACTCTGTTAGCCTTTGCCCTGCTTCATTTCATACTTCAAGACTAAATGTAAAGTCCTTAGGGTGGGACTATTCCTCACTCATCTACACACCATAAGTGTTGAATAAATAGTTGTTGAATTTAACTGAATGCACCATTTGTCTTTGGCCTCTTGTACAAACAACCCGAAGAGCTTGTGCATGGATCAAGGAAGGCAGCAGCTCTGGGATGGAACGAGTAGCCTGGATCATAACTACTCACAGCCATTCTTTGGAGGAAAGTGGGAACAGTCATGTAGGAATCATACTCTGAGTCCCCCTCCAGGCTTTTCTAGTGGCTCCACCTCTTTCTACTACAGGAAGGGATAAACACCCTTCATATATTTCCTCTCACCCCCAACTGCAAGGAAAACAGTAACGCTAATTAGTTGTAACAGGGTGTTCATTTCACACAGTTCTCAGCAGGTTGCCCTGCTGTTCTTTGAAATGGTCTGGAAACAGCCTTGATTTTAAACATCTGAAGATAATTGAACCAAAGTGGCACCCAGAAAGCCTGAGTGACATGCCTTTTATTCTCTCCCTCACTAACAAGAAATGTTTGCTGCCATTTCTTATTGACTCAACACCTTGAAAGCCTCCGGCAACGATGACTTGCACCCCAGGATCCTAAAAGAATAAGTTAAAGTAATGATTGGTAATAAATGCAGGAACAGGGAAGCCTGAGAGATTAAATGAAACCCTCTGCCTATTTTAAGGGAAGAAGGAATTGCCCTAAAGCCCTATAAACTTAAGTTCTGTACCTTGAAAAAATAGGGAAGTTGTGGGGAGAGCTGAAAAGAATTTATGACAAGATCAATTTGCAAACAGTTTTCAAAGACAAGGATATTAGTTAGCAAAGATGGAAACATTTTCTAATATACTGTTGGCAAGTGGGTGGGAAACTAGGCTGTCATGTCCTGTGGGTGGAAGTGTAAATTGCACAACCTTTTATGGAGGGCAATTTTGGAACATCCATCAGAATTTTAAATGATGTAACTTCAACCACACAACTCTACTTCTAGAATTTATTCCATAAATGCTATCAAAATGCCCCCCTCACATAGTCTAGGAGCTTTATTTACAGAAGAAAATGACTGAAAACAATGTAAAGGTCCATTAAAGTAGTTTGGGTAAAAATGATGATAAATCCACACACTGGAATACTATGGGACTTTTAAAACAGCAGGAAGGGGAAAACCTGTAAGTATGTCTATTTAACAATCTCCAGTATAACAGTTTGAAACTAACTTCATAAAGTCCAAAGTACTGGGTGTATTATGCCAAAATCTGTGTTTTGATTTTAAAGGTTTGTATATAAACATATGTATGTAAGTGTATATAATGATTCATATAATGAATAATTTTATGATTATAATCATATAATCATTCATATAATGACTCATATACATTATACCTCTACCTGGAATGATACAAAACAAAGTGGTAACAGTGACTGACCCTACAGTGATAAACCAGGACACTAGCGATGGGAGATTAATTTTCACTTAGTGCATTTCAGTGACTACTTCTTATGCTATTTGAATTTTTTAATATGTGTACAAGTTATTTGAGTATTTTTAATTTGTAAGAAAAAAAGAAAAATAAGTAACAACTGTTACATTCTATTAAGGAATGGAATCTTGCAGGACAACTATGACCTCTAAGATGCAGAGGTGAGCCTGGTACTTTTAAGAGGAAAAATACAGAACCTACCTTGTGATTCTTAGGCTTTGACTCAGCCTGTCTGGGAAAACCTACAAACACATTTGCCAAGAAGTCAGTGATTTAACAGGTGTACAGGTAACAGAAGCCCATCCCCAGAAGGAGGTACCTACTGATCACTGTCATTCAGCAGGAATTTAACAAATAGTACAGAGCAGGTGCTCCTGAGCCTACTGGGCAGCAGCTAAGGAAACAGACAGGCAGATATTCTGGGCCCAGAAACAGTGACTCCTCAAAAAGAATGAAGGAAACTCTCCACATCACTACCATGTACTTACAGGCCAGCTCAGCCCTGTAGAACCAGAGGAGCCTCAGTGTACATTCAAAGGCCCTCAGAGTGTAAAGCCGCATCCTACCTGCCTCCAGCTTGTCTTCCAACCCAGGGTAAGGGAAGAGAGGGTACTGAGTCTGGGGGGAGGTTGCTCATGGAAAATCAATGGCTTTCTCCCAGGGCTCTGCTCACACCTGGCTGTGATCATGGGCCATTTGTCTCCCCATCTCCAAAATACGGTGACTACTGGCTCCATTTTGTATGGTTTTGAGAGAATCAAATGAGATTATCGTGATTTTCCATCCTAGGACAGACAATGCTCTGAGAAAACAAACTGTCACACAAATATAAAATATTAGCAATATGACACTGGTGATCTTTTTTGGTGAAAAGCCAGCAACTTGACTGAATTATAAAGTCATTTCAGTTCAGTTCAGTTCAGTCACTCTGTCGTGTCCGACTCTTTGTGACCCCATGAATTGCAGCACGCCAGGCCTCCCTATCCATCACCAACTCCCAGAGTTCACCCAAACTCCTGTCCATCAAGTCGGTGATGCCATCCAGCCATCTCAACCTCTGTCGTCCCTTTCTCCTCCTGCCCTCAATCCCTCCCAGCATCAGGGTCTTTTCCAAAGAGTCAATTCTTCTCATGAGGTGGCCAAAGTATTGGAGTTTCAGCTTTAGCATCAGTCCTTCCAATGAATATTCAGTACTGATTTCTTTAGGATGGACCGGTTGGATCTCCTTGCAGTCCAAGGGACTCTCAAGAGTCTTCTCCAACACCACAGTTCAAAAGCATCAATTCTCCAGTGCTCAGCTTTCTTCACAGTCCAACTCTCACATCCATACATGACCACTAGAAAAACCATAGCCTTGACTAGACAGACCTTTGTTGGCAAAGTAATGTCTCTGCTTTTGAATATGCTATCTAGGTTGGGCATAACTTTCCTTCCAAGGAGTAAGCATCTTTTAATCTCATGGTTGCAGTCACCATCTGCAGTGATTTTGGAGCCCAGAAAAATAAAGTCTGACACTGTTTCCCCTATTTCCCCACCTATTTCCCATGAAGTGATAGGACCAGATGCCATGATCTTAGTTTTCTGAATGCTGATGGTTTAGTCAAAATAGTCAATCAGGCAAACAAAACCCAAAGTTATGATTATTCCATTAACTGCCATGCACATATTTTATTATTATTATATATAACTATATAGGATTGCAAGGTGAGGGTGGTGTGAGGACTGCAGATAACAGCCTAAAGACAGATTCCTGACCTATAGGAAATGCCAGGTCTGGTCAAGAGGACATGTGAACAACTGTATCCAATATCACCATGACCATATTCTATTAGAGGTACTGGAGAGATGCCATGGGAGAAAAACAAAAGGATTGACCCTGTGATGCTTAGAGGATCAACCTCCAAATACAGACTCACCAACTACCTAGGGATACAGACGAGTGACAACTGCTCACTAAACCACATATTTATTTGTTAAAGAATCTGCAAGCAATTAACAGTGATTTTTGTAGCAGAAAAGTTAATCAACATATTTGTTTAATATTGTTTGGATTTAGTCAAGTCTCTCATTGAATAATTGCAAAACTAAAGGACCCAAAATGACCCCACAATTAGTAGTCATTTCACATTTCACAGTGGTAGAAACACCGAGTAAAAATTAAAGAAATGACCTGTCAGTAGTAGCACTATTAGGCAATATTTCAATCAAGATAACTTCAAATAATATGTTTACCACCATCAAGCCCAGGGCTTATGTTCCCCATATGCCTAACAGACAGAGCTGTATTCCACCAAAACAGCAACTCATCCAACAATTCAGTGGATCCTAACCATCAGTTAAAGGCAGAAAAGGGACAAAGGAAGATAAAATAGACAAATCAGTTGTTTAAAGCCATGGAGACAAAAGAAAAGGTTAACCAAATGTTTCATTTTCAAACCTGTGTTGCATTCAGCTTGGTGCTTCATTCAGCTCTAAACATCTTTCTAAGAGTTGCAAATGTTGGGCAGAGCTCCCTGAGTTAACCTGCATAAAATTAAATTTAATTCTAATTTAATTCACTTCCAGAATGGTATTCTGTTGCCAATGTTAAAACCCTGAAGGAGTTTCATTTTCCATGACCTCTATAAAATAACAAGTTGTATTTGCCACAACCAGAAAAACATCCTGAGCCTCATTTGCCTAGGGAGCCTGTAATCAGATCTTACTTTACTGCCCCACGTTATTTCAATAGCCACAAGTCATTCTTATTAAAACAGAAAGTAATTTTCTGTCCTTGCTACAATAACGAATGTTCTCAGTTATGACATTTATTTGGGTGCTGGCAGAACTATTACAATTGCTTTAAAAATACAGGGTCCAGAGCACTCATTTAAGAAGCTAAACCTGTACTAACCAGTCCCTTGTCCCCTAGGCATTCCTAATGAAAAGACAGTGGTAGAGAACAGTAGTTTCCATACCTGTTGCCTGTCAAAATCATCTGAGGACTTTTCTAAAATACAAGTTTCACCCCCTTGTCCTCATCCAGATATTCTGAAAGGAATATTTGGATTGGAACCCCAGAATCTAGCCTGGTAACATACCCTTCAGGTACACTGGGCATCAGCCCCAGTGTAGAATTCTGTTGGGTGTGTGGTGTCATTAAAAGAACCAACTAGGAAAATCAGAGAAGAAAAGTTGATAATAATGAGGGCTGAATAGTTTCTGGACAAATCAAAGCAAGTTGAATATGGACTAACTAAGATTATATCAAGAAAGTAGTATCAATCATGTGATATGTGATGATGGCATTTTATTTAGGTCAGAAAATGACCCTTCTTTTGAGGTCTACTCAAGCACCGAAGAACTTTATTGTAAAATGACATAAAGTCTGAGGTTTGCTTTAGAATACTCCAGCCAAAAAGTAGAAATAAAGATGGGGACAAGCAAAAATATTGGTGGCACTGAGGATGGATGATGGGTTCACGAAAGTTCATGGAATTTTAAGGTTGAGAAATTTTCATAATAACATGTTTTTAATTATCTGAAACAGAACAATAATAATAACCAGAGCCCATCTCTACCATAAAAGTCTATTTTCCACAACCTCTGAAAGACAGCTGATTGGCATGCTGCATTCTCTCCCATTCTCCATGGAGGAATAAGAGTGCAGAAAGGATAAATGACTTCCCTCCATTGCCAGTTGCCTGTTACCAATAGTAGGTGCCGTTTTTCCTTTAGAGGAGCCTTTCCATTCAATATCCTAACTATACACATGGAATTAGGGCTTTTCCCTAATCATAATTTAAGCAATGTTTAGAGGCTGACCTTTGTGAAATATTTTGAATTTTTCTTTAAGAAATTATCTGAAAATAGATGCTGCTATTTTCAGTTAGAAATACACTGAATCTCTGAGCATGGTAATGTAGGGAGGTAAAATCTAAGTCATCAAGTACACAAAACGGGTCCATTTTCAAGTCTCAACAAAGAATACAGAATTGGTTATAGGAAGATATGACTTTTAGCAAATTTGGTATATGAAAATCTAGCATTACCAATATGATAGGAATTTGTCATTTTATCTATGGATTTTTTTTTTGCCCTCATAGCATTTCATTCTATAATACCTATAAACAACAAACATCCTTTGAACATTGAAAAGTAAGTCTATCATTCAAAGAGTCCATGTACGCATTTGGTGAAAATTCATGTACCTCAAAAAATATACAGCACCTAGCTGTAAGTCCCAGTGGTTAAAATTAAGTATAAATTTATTTACAGAGACTACTCAGATATCAGAGGAGTTGGTGCCGATAAGACTTTATGCTAAGTAAACAGGCTGTTTTGTTGTTGCTGCCAGATTAAGAAGGAAAGACCTAGAAGCTCTAAAAGCATAGAAACTACTGAACAATTTGAGGGGTTGCTGGTTCTGGCTTGACCTTCTGAAAAAAGGGTGTTGGTGCCACGCTTCCCATCTGTAGAGAAGCATGTGATGTGGATGTTGGATTACAGTCTGTAAAGAACATGGTCCCTAAGCCAAGTACAGGGAGCTTCCCTGTTTGCCCAGATTCACTGCCAGATAACAAAAACAAGCTTCAAATTCAATCTTGAGTTACTGGGTGTTTCAAGCTTTTTTTGGAAAGAATAAATGTGTGTGGGATTAAAAGTCAGTTTTTGGATTGCCCTGAGACAAAATAGCCCAAATGTCATAATCACTATTATCACCTAACAGGGATGGTTAACAAGATCTGGGTTAAGCTGTCTGGTGAGTCATGAAAGGCAAATGACACAGCAATCAAAACACCTCTTTTCCCAGAGTATGTGCACCAAGTCCCTGAGCATCCTGGACAACTCTACTCACCCTCTGTACCTACTGCAGCTCAAAGGAGAGGCCTCTCCCAGAATCCTGAAACTCAAGATCATCCCACCTTCTCCTTCACTTGATGGGGACAAAGTCTTTCCAGTGAAACCGGAAAGAACTCCATCTGTGTGAGTATTAAGGGACTATGCAGCAGTGACCTTCTGGGCTTACTATCTCTAATTATTGATCCTGACCTTCTGGACTGTGAGAGATCTAGAGGGAAGCTTAACATTCAGATAAGGATTGGGATGTCTATAAATGAGTAATGAACTTTTAAACCTCGTATGGGCAGCACATACCCATCAAGATGCACTTCAGTGTCTGAAGAGCCCAGCTGTCCTTCAGAGATATGCAAATATGATACCTCAAGACTGACAACTAGATCTTGGTGAGTTCTCCTGGGTACCCCTCCTAAGTCTGAGTTCCTGGGTCACATTCCCTTTCTAAAGAGGATTCAGAATAAGCCTTAGGTCGGAATGTTGGAATCCCAAAAGATACCAACATTTCCTAAAATCTGTTGGCTACTAACATTTAGGGACCCACAAACTCATTTTGAAGAAGCATCTTCATGATTCAGGAGCAAAAATAGTCAACTAGAGGAAGACAGATTCAAAATCATCCTGCTGTTTACATATAAACCGTAATTCAAAAAGATTCATGCACGTCAATGTTTACTGCAGCACTATTTACAATAGCCAGGACATGGAAACAACCTCGATGTCCATCAATAGATGAATGGATAAAGAAGATGTGGTCTATATATACAGCGGAATATTACTCAGCCATAAACAAGAATGAAATGATGCCATTTGCAGAGATGCAGATGGACCTAGAGACTGTCATACAGAATGAAGTAAGTCAAAAAGAGAAAAATAAATATTGTATATTAATGCATATATGTGGAATCTAGAAAAATGATATAGATAAACTTATCTGCAAAGGAGAAACAGAGACACAGACACAGAGAACAAAGATACAGATACAAAGAGGGGAAGGGAGGATGGGATGGATTGGGAGATCGGGACTGACATATAATAGACATAAGCAGTGAGAACCTACTGTAGAGCACAAGGAACTCTACTCAAAGTTCTGTGGTGACCTAAACGGGAAGGAAATCCAAAGCAGAGGGGGGACGTGTGTGTACACATATGGCTGATTCACTTTGCTGTTAAGCAGAAACTGACACAACATGGTAAAGCAACTGTGCTCCAATAAAAAATAAATAAATGAACTGCGGAGAAGGTCTTTTTTCCCACAGCTTGGAGCTCAAGGCATCAACTCACCTCAGGTCTGTCAGCTTTCATGTGAGTTTGTTTTCCCTCTGCTGTGTTTTAAATTTAATGATGGTTTGAAAGTCCTGAGCCCTGCAGAACCCACGATGATACTGGGTCAGTCCCAACAGTCAGCTGCCACCGTGAGCACACTAAACCAAGAGCCCAAACAAAGACAAGTTTGGAGAGCCATATCCTCTAAAGTGAGTTCCAGCC
Organism: Bos mutus; assembly: GCF_027580195.1. NCBI lineage: Eukaryota > Metazoa > Chordata > Mammalia > Artiodactyla > Bovidae > Bos > Bos mutus. The sequence continues at coordinate 22,616,722 of NC_091619.1, read as the reverse complement.
ACACACGGCAGTGAGACAGGACATGAGGAATGAAAAGAAAGACTGAAGTGAGGCTGTTTTTCTCCTTGACGCCCTGAGTCAGTTCCCAGACAGTATTAACGGTCTTATATGTGATTTGACAGGTACCAAAAAGTACCTGTCACTTTGTGTATCTCAGCCCCTGACTCTTCATTATGATGGTGCTTGTTCTGAAAAGTATTCTCAGAGCTTCCACACATGCGCCTCTCCATCTTCCTCAAAGATTCCCTTGTGTCTCAGAGGGCTTCCTCCTGACAGTTCACCTTCATTCCCAGCATGGGACCGGGCCCTGAGCTGGGACCTCCTGCCAGTTGGTTCACGTATTCCTGCTGCTCATGGAAGGAATGACCAGGAGAATTTCTAACACTCTGCTTCAGCTGAACCCAATGCTACTTTCTCAGGCAAACTTGTGCAATCTGTCTTTCATTTAGAGATATTTTTGTCCTGTTAACACTGGGGGTTTTCAGATTGCCTTTTATTCTATTTCTTTTTCTCCCTTGCTGGGCAGAAAGCAGAGGCTGCCATGGACATAAGACCTGAGACATATACAGTAAGATGAGGCAGTTACTCCTACAAACTAATTGTGCTTCCAAATGCTAAAGCCTGGTCAGAGAGAGAGCTCTGAAATAGACTCCAAGCAGACAGCACTGGGTAAATCCTAGCTACAAAAATGTCTTGTTAATGGGACAACTAGAAATTCTTTCCTTCTCACTAAAATCTGATGATCTTATCTCCATTAGAGACAGAGACTTAAGAGTATAAAGATATCAACTCACATGTCCAAGACTACACCTAGAGGCAACTGGCAAACACCTCAGGTTGTTCTCCAGGAGCATCTAGAAGCCAAATCATCTCTAAAGTGGCTGTTGTGCTTACCATACCCCTCACTAAAGTTTGACAACTACTGATTCAGTTTAGCAAATGTTCATGGAGACCTAATAGGGATTCAAAGATGAGAGAGACATAGAGCTCTCCAGGGTTTTCCAGTCTAGTTGGCTTACAAAACAAATATGCTGTCCAAAAAGTTATCACTCAAGGCAAAATGTGTTAAGTGTCATAAGAAAGGTACAAAGTATTGATTTTTACAGGCTTTGACTTTACCTCTTCTTCTGTAACCAATTTTAAAATGTAGAAAAGACCAATCAAAAGTACTGTGAGAGTGTACAAGCGTGTGCATGTGCACAGAGAGGGCCACACAAGAGAGACAGACAAAGTCACTGTCTTCTTGGCTGAAGGCATCAACTGCCCGAGTGTAAAGATTAATGCCAATCTATTAGGATAACAAGAGGATAATAGGTATAAATGATGTTAAGGCAAGAAAGAGCTAAATTCAAATTACTGCCCAGCTCAGGAATAGAGACACAGACATACAGAATGGACATGCAGACATAGTGGAGAGGGGGGGCTTGACGGATGAACCGGGAGATTGGAATTGACATATATACACTACTACTCTGTGTAAAATAGATAGTTAGAGGGAACCTGCAGCATAGCCCAGGGCGCTCAGCTCGGAGCTCTGTGACGACCTAGATGGGTGAGATGGAGGTGGGTGACAGGAGATCCAAAGGGAGAGGACATATGTATACATATGGCTGATTCACTTCATTGCATAGCAGAAACCAGCACAACATTGTAAAGCAACTATACCCCAATAAAACAAACAAACAAACAAACTAATTACTTCCCTGCTGGCAATGTGAAGCTTGCAGGAATTCTGTGAAACCAGAGGCAGAATGGGAGTCTTCCTCATAAACAGTCTAAATCAGGTTACTTGGTGAAGACCTCCCCTCAAGAGGAGCTTTGTGATAATGAAGGCCAGTGGGGGACCTCTGTATTTTTACCATGTTGGCTACACACTTGATAGTTGTAGGCTGTCTAAATGAGACTGCCTTATGACTATAAAATCACAGCAGCACATTGGCACAATTTTGAGAGGAAATTACAGACAGGCCCCTAAAAGAGGAGTTCCCTACAGTGGACTCCAAATGAAGATAAAATTGGTGACATCTGAGAAATTCATTCCCTATGGCAATACCCAAATTGTACATGAGCTCTGCATGGATACATGTAATTTTCTTCTGAAGTCACCCTATGTTTTATTCTGTACATCATGCCAATTAACATTTATATCAAATTATTCTTTTTCATCTTGGAATATTCCTGTTACATTGGATGCTTAGGATAGGTCTCAGAAGCAGTATTAACTTTTTTCAGAGGAAATTTCAGGGAAGGAGAGGCAAAAAGTACTCAAAACAGAAGGAGGAGCAGAAACAACTGCATGGAGAATGATAAAAAGTTAGGCCTCTGTCCAGAGGAATTGCAGTATTCCAAAAAGAGATCTTACTCCTTGGAAGGAAAGTTATAACCAACCTAGACAGCATATTAAAAAGCAGAGACATTACTTTGCCAACAAAGATCCGTCTAGTCAAGACTATGGTTTTTCCAGTGGTCATGTATGGATGTGAGAGTTGGACTGTGAAGAAAGCTGAACGGCGAAGAATTGATGCTTTTGAACTGTGGTGTTGGAGAAGACTCTTGAGAGTCCCTTGGACTGCAAGGAGGTCCAACCAGTCCATCCTAAAGGAGATCAGTCCTGGGTGTTCATTGGAAGGACTGATGCTAAAGCTGAAACTCCAATACTTTGGCCACCTCACGGGAAGAGTTGACTTATTGGAAAAGACCCTGATGCTGGGAGGGATTGGGGGCAGGAGGAGAAGGGGACAACAGAGGATGAGATGGCTGGATGGCATCACCAACTTGATGGACATGAGTTTGAGTGAACTCCAGGAGTTGGTGATGGACAGGGAGGCCTGGCGTGCTGCGATTCATAGGGTCGCAAAGAATCGAACATGACTGAGCGACTGAACTGAACTGAAAAAGAGATCTCCATGCCCATGTTTGTTGCAGGATTATTCACAATAATTAAGACATAAAAACACTAAGTGCACAGGAAACCATATTCAATATACTTCGATAAGCCAAAATGTAAAAATACGAAAAATGTATATACATGTATAACTTTGCTGTACAGCAGATAGTCACACAACTTTGTAAATCAACTATACTTTAATAAATTTTAAAATAAAAGAGACTTCCCTGGTGGTCTAGTGGTTAGGATTTGGCGCTTTCACAGCTGTGGCCAGGGTTCAATCCCTAGTCAGGGAACTGAGATCCCACAAGGCGTGTGCCATGGCCAAAAAAGGCTAAAATAATAATAATAAAAGTAAAAAATAAAATAAAGTGTCCATCAATGGATGGATAAAGAAATGGGCATATACATATATATACTCATATGTGTGTATGAATATTATTCAGCCAGGAGAAAGAAGGAAATCCTACCATTTGTCACAATGTGAATGGACCTTGAGGGCATTACGCTAGGTGAAATAAGTCAGACAAAGACAAATACTATATGATCTCACCCATACGTTGCATTTTTAAAAAGCTGAATTCATAGAAACAGAGTAGAATGGTGAGTAGCAGGGGTGGGGTGGGGGAATTTAGATGTTAGTCAAAGGGTGCAAACTTGTAGAGAGAAGGTAAATGAGTCCTGGAGACCTAACACACAGCATTGTGATTATATTCAACAACACTCCACTATGTACCTTAAAGCTGCTGAGACCAGATCTTAAATGCTCTCACCACAAAAGGTGGTCATCATGTTTCAGTATATAGATGTATCAGATCAACACACTGTATAACTTAAACTTATACAATGTGTATGTCATTTTTTAAAAAGTCAGCCTGTGTAAAGGGAATAGGGCAAGCAGTGGAGATAAGCTAAGAAGGGTAGTTCGGGACAATGCTGTCCGACACTCACCAAAAGGTTTCTCATAAGAACACTGGAGAGTTTCTGAGTTCTCAACTTACCAACAGCATAACTATGAGCATGGAAATACTGAGCACTTTCCATAGGCCTGGCACTGTGCCAAGCACTTTGCATTTGTTATCTCACTTAACTCTCACAACAGCTCTGCAGCATGTGTTACTGCCCTCATTGTACACGGATGCACTGGAGGCACAGAAGTAAGTCACTAACTTCAGGCTACACAGTCAGAACCACGTCCACTGGTCCAGCCTCCCTAACCGGCACCCCATGCTCTTCTCCACTGTACAAGGCTGCCTCTTTGGCTTCCATCTGTTATCTTAGTTTCCCACACTGGCTGGTTTCTTCTGCTTCTAGGATATGAAGGACCGTCTGCTTTCTACAGAATTTCATACTCATTCCCCAACAGAGGCCATCCAATACAGTATAGGGTTGGTACTCAGCTGGCAAGATGATGGATTGAAAAAAAAATCCTCAAAGTTTAGGAAAGATGCTGGATGAAAACATCTCAAAAGTCTACCTACACACATGCCCCCAAATTGCCCCTGCCTTAAAGCCAGATTTGTCATTCTCAACACTCACCAGCAATGAGCCACACAGCTGTACAGGCCTAACAATTTGGGCAGGAAAACAGACAGGCAAAGAAAAAGAAGAATGTAGTCAAGCCCCAAGGAAAAAATGTTAACATCCGGAACCAATTCGCCCACGCAGGCTGGGGAACCGTTACACCCAGCTCTCCATAACACCCCCAGCCCTCCCTATACACACACACACACACACACACACACACAGAGTCACTCTCTAGGCCATGGTTTACTATTTGCTCGCTCCCACGGCAGTCAAACTGTCCTGTGTCCATAGGAAGTGCCTTCTGTCGTACCTACCACCCAGTCAGAATATCACAGAGATGCCTTAAATCTCTGTAATGTCACAGTCTAATCTGGGTAATGCACGGTTGCAGCAGATGGGATCTAACGTTCCCAGGATTAATGTTGGTCATGCAACCAGTGTTCCGAACACTGAAGGAACTGAAGGAACACTGAACTGGCCAAGGCCTGGCTGATTCCAGATCCCTGAAGCATCTACATTTCTAAATGGACGCATCTCATGGATGAAATCCAGCAAATCACCCAAGACTGCAGCATTCATCTCATCCTCTGCCACACTCTATATTTCAAGAGTTTGGCTCCACATGGGTTCCTTGGGAAAGGAAATGGGCCCAGAGATCCATATGCTTCTGTTGCTGTGAGAGCATATCAAATCTCATCAATCACTGCCGGCCCAGAGCAAGGTGGGCAAAAGGAGAAAGTAAAGCTTGAAAACAGAGACTGACTTGACATCTTTCTCTTTTTAGCTTCTAAAAGCCATTTTTCTTTCACTGTGCACAATAGACAGGAATATGATAGACCTTACCATTAAAGGGCCAAGAAACACATTAATACTTAAGTCTACACACTGAAACTGGGGGTAGGGGTGGGGGATTCTTTTTCCTCCAAATCCCTGTTGGAGGCATCAGACTTCCTAAGAGAGAACGGTTACTCTGAGTGAAGGAGGGGGTGAGAAATGATGGAAAGACAGTGAACAGGTCAACCAAAAACCCTTGAAACCCACTGCTAAGTTTCCTGAAACTCACTGCTTGGATCATACCCACTTATAGTGCGTCAGAAGAGTAAAGGAGTTCTGGGTTGTAAACGTTTATCGGGATGAGAGACTTCTGCAAATAACTGATCCCATACGGAACTAGACTGCTCTAAATAGAGCTGTTACAAAATAAATGAATCAGAGCAGTCACTCAGAGGTTAAAGTTAAAGCCGTGACTCTCAGAGCGAGTGTACTTGCTGTGGGTCCTCAAGGCAGTTTCCTAATCTTTGGGCATTAGAAAGAAGCCACTGTGGAAATCAGAATCTCCTCCTTTGTAAATTCAATCCATGGCAAAGGGATTTCAGCTGTGATTGCTGAGTTTGAAAAAAAAATCAACAGCACTTAGAAATGCACGAATTGCTCGTCACTGCAACTGATACATTTCTAAGCTGTTCCATTTTGAATCAATTACCAATAAGATTCCATCCATCCCATTGTGAATGGAGAAAGGAATGGGTAAAACAGAGCAGTTAAAGTTTCCCCTGAATTTCACTGCAGGAGGGGATTTAGGATGAGGAGGTTTTAGATAAAATTCAATATATAGCCACTGTATTTCAAACATTGAGATTTCTGTGCATTAATGTCAAAGCAAGTCATGCTGAAAAGGCTGTATTTGTCCCATTCCAAAAATGGCTTATATGAGTTGAGTTTATGGCTTATAAACTCAACCCTGAATTGCTGTCATAGAGGCCTCTACAGCAGGTATGAAGAAGGCATCTTAGGGTTTGTTGTTGGTTGTTCAGTCACTAAGTCATGTCCAACTCTTTGCGACTCTGTGGACTGTAGCCCACCAGGCTCCTCTGTACATAGAATTTTCCAGGGAAGAATACTGGAGAGGGTTGCTGTTTCTTCCTCCAGGAATCTTCCTGACCCATGGATCAAACCCAAGTCTCCTGCATCACAGGTGGATTCTTTACCACTGAGTTACCAGGGAAGCCCACCTTCGGGCTAGAGGGACTTAAAACAGGAAAGGAAGATAGAGAACCAGAAACTATAAATGAGATCTCTCTTATTTATGATTTAACAATCACTTTAGGGGAACAGCACAGACAGCAAGCATAAGTTTCCATCTACAAAAGTACAAAGTTCTCTCTAAAGCACTGAAGAGTCATCCACAGTGGGGAGCAATACAGTCTAATGGTTAAGACTGATTCTGGAGCCATGTGGAGCTGTGTTTAAACTCTGGCCCGGCCAGCTAAAGTAACCTAGAGCTATGTGCCTGTGGGCAAGTTATTTTCCTCATCTGCGGGCTTCTCAGGTGGAGCTAGAGGTAAAGAATCCACCTGCCAATGCAGGAGACATAAGAGACACGGGTTCAATCCCTGGGTCAGGAAGATCTCCTGGAGGAGGGCATGGCAACCCACTCCAGTATTCCTGCATGGAGAATCCCATAGACAGAGGAGCCTGGTGGCCCACAGTCCATAGGGTCACACAGAGTCGGACATGACTGAATTGACTTAGCAGCATGCACGCATCCTCTTCTGTAAACAGGGAAACAATTAATTCCCTTGGAGGACTATACAGTGTATAGAGTGTATACAGTGAGAAGGTGAGTAAAACCATCAGCATGGTGACTGGTACAGGGTCCACTCTCTAGCCATGAAAGCTCTTAATAGCTAGCACTGTGGGCATGCTGAGATAAGATGATGCTTGTAAGATTGGAAGTATGGAAACATCTGATCAAATGTGGAGCAGAGAGTCTATTTTGAAGACCGAGACCTGCCTCCAGTCAGGGCAAAGCAGGTCCCTCCTCTGAATGGCCAGGAAGGACCTGAGTGCTGCTGGTGAAGGGCCCTAGCTCCTTGAAGGAGGGAGGCCTTGGGAGGGATCCTTTCTCTATTCCTCTTTCCCCAGGAATGCACCTTCTCCCACTGTGGTGGAGAATCAATATAAACAAAGTCTGAGGTGTAGCTATATTTTTTTAATAGTAAATGATCAAATCCAGACTTCTGTTTTCCATTAGGAAGAAAACTGTGCAAAAGTGTGCAGCCAGATATGAGTTCTCACAGAATGGCTGCATTTTCTTCTGCTTCACTGGAAAAAGACTTCCCAGTGTCTTCTTTCCCAACAGTCAGCTTAGTTATAGGATTCCCTTTCATTTAGTCCCTTTACTCTCCCTCTCTCTTTTTAATCCAACCAAGCAGCACCTAAAAATCCTTCACAGCAGCCTCAGCTCACTGGTTAAACTGGCCATTCTGCCCAGAATCCTGGGGTCCATCAGAAGACAGGCTTTACAAACAAAGCCTTATGAAGATGAACATTATTTCCTATACAATAAAACCTGACCTTTGGGGGATTTCTGGGCTCCAAAAACTAACCAAAGAGAAACACACAGGAGTTATTCCACTTCCCTGCATCCAGAAAGGCCCCTCTGTCTGCTGCCAGAATGGAGTTCCTGAAGAGCTGGTAAAGCTGAGGCTCCCCAGCCATAGCCCCTGCCCAGACCCTCTTCCTACCGTTTGTCAGCTGGCTGATCCCCACCCTTGAAAGCCCTCTCTCCCTCCCTCCGGTGCTCACTCAGGTGCTGGCTTCCTGCCTCAGTGGAACCCTGAATAGCAATGGCTTTCAAAGTTCAGTTTGAGTTAAGGCATGCACACTTAAAATCCTGTCCTCTGTCTCCAACCATAGGCTATGTACACCAAGTGGGGATCCCACTTCAAGTCCCAAACATCCCATTTAAACCAAAAGACTGGGGGAGAGGGATACGGGCTATAGTAATTTACAATCTGCAACAGTTTCTTATGTAAACTAGTCACTAAGGTGAGTAATCACTATCAGTTCAATTGATAGGAATAATAGGCACCATGCTAAATTCTTTTTTCTTTAAATGTGCACTATCTCATTTAGTCCTCACAACCACCTTCTGATGAATACATTTCTTACTACTGATGCAGAAACTGGGGTTGATAGAGATTAAGTAATTTGCCCAAGTGTTGGAACTAGGGCTCAGACACAAGCTGTTTAACCCCAGAAACCTGAGCTTTTAACCATTCTACAATCCACCCATTGTAACAAATTGAAACGATAATACAAATAACTATCTCATTAGAGTGTTTTGGAAAATCTACATACATATATAATTGTTATATATAATTATTTGGAATATATATTGTTATATATCACATTACATTATTACTATAATATATAACAATATATATTTACACATATTACATTATACTGATAGTATATAATTATATAACAGCACAGTGGCTGGCACATAGTGTTCAATAAATTGGTTATCATTGCTCTTATTGCATTATCAGTATATTTTTATTATTTACTAAGTGTTTGCTCTGTGCCAGCCACCTGCACCAGGCTCTAGACATACAAAGCAATGAAGACAGCCCCACAGCAGTTTATAGGGCAACAGTGAGAGAGGATGACCAGTAAATCTAAAATTCCATAACAAAAGAAATTCTGCACAGGGGCTAGAGCAGCAGAGAACAGGGCAGAAACTGAGGCGGGGAGCTGTCACTGGGGTTCCAACTGTAGAAGTCTATAAGGAAATAAAGTCCCACAAGATAGAAACATGAGATACCCTCCTCAGTGTGTCCTGGGCCCAGTCTTTTCGTCTGACCCTGCCCTCAAGTTCAGAAGCTATGAATAGAGGTCTTGAATGCTAAGCTGTCTTCTGATCTATCTTGTTGACAAGCGTTTTGCCTGTTACTAAGTCATCCTTTTAGCATTCTCACATCTCTGCCAGATCAAGATCTCGGCTTAGCAGACTGGACATGGAAAATAGTTCCTAGTGTTTTCTATCAGGCTCAGATAGAAATGAGGGGCAACTGATTCTGGGGGGTGGAGCCAGGTGGGAGGGTGGTCCACCAACTCAGTTTACCAGTGCTTAAGTTGCTTTCCTCAGTCTTCATTTTTTTCAAATCCATAGAATTTTTCCAGCTATTTCTGAGAATGGCAGAAAAAATGTTAGAAGCAAAAATAACTTGTATTTCTTTTAAATTCAGTAATGCCATAGAACTCTTTTGGCAGGAGAGCCCTGGGCGTTCACACAAGCAACAATAGGTTATATCAAACACAAAGACTAGAAATCACTGATCCGGGACATCTGAACATGTGATATTAATCTAAAAACTTTTCAAGAGCTTTATGGAAGCTCTTAATTCTAGCTATAAAAAAAATTTTTTTTTTTGGTCTTATGTTGCTATTACTGTTACTTTCTACAACTGCAATAAAACTTCCCTCATTCCAACAAAGTAAAGGATGTCAGTTCAGTTCAGTTCAGTCGCTCAGTCGTGTCCGACTCTGCGACCCCATGAATTGCAGCTCGCCAGGCCTCCCTGTCCATCACCAACTCCCGGATGAGTCAAATGATAGCTAAGTTGTATTAGGAGGAAAAAATAAAAATTATTTTTTAAGTTAACAGGATTACAGAATCTTATAGCTAAAGGGGCCTCAGGTGTTATTTAAGCCTCTCTCGTATTTCATGAACCAGGAACCAAGGCCTCATCAGTGGCTACGAACCAACTTTAAAACTTTTTTTTTCACCATTTATATGTCTGCCTTTAAAACCAATATCCTCGGTTCCAACATTAATAACAAAGCTTGCACTAGAATCTAGTCTAATTTAAGTTAGTGTAGCCCACTTCCTATCTTAATACATGGATATAATCTAGAATACAAGGGCTTGTGTCCAATGTAGTGTAGTGAAGACTCAAAGTTAACCATGTAAGCAATTAAAGTTTCTGAAATGTTTCACAATTCAGTATTCCTCTGCAAGCTTGCGTATACAATTAATTTTCTAACTAAGCCCTTTCTTTTCATATACAGTGCATAGATATATATATACACGGAGCCCTTCTCCAGTTTTGCTGCAAAGAAATCAAAGTATTAGGCAACTGAATTAAGAAAGATTTGTCATATCCAGGGAGAGCACTGCTGCATTCACAACCACTTACCGCCCAAATGCGTGCCCCTCCCCACTATGAAAAGCGAGTATTTTTCAGTAGCAAGAATGGGAGGCCTGAAACAGCCAAGTCACCTATCCACTAGGCTACAATTCTGGGCCCTGGGACCTGGTGTGATTGACGCTTGGGAACCAGGATGCCTCGAGGCGGGACTTCCCTCGCAGCGAACGCTCAGCTCTTGAAGGGAGGCCATCTGGCTGGCTTCTTGCAGAATATAGTCATTTCTCAATCTACTTAGTAAAGCTGAGTGATTTCTTTGCTTTTCTGAGAAACGCATTACTTCATTGTTTCAAATCTCCAAGAACAGCATGAAGAACAATTGCCTGCTGTCCCTTTGTCTCGGTGGGCAACGCGGGCTTCCTGAAAAGAAGTATCTCTGGGTTATGAGTCCCACGCATCCGGGAATCATCTGCGTTTCGAACCGACAAAATGACTTTCCTTTTTAACGGGCTGGCTATGATAGTGACTGACCCTAGAAATCACCCATTTGGAAATGGTTAGGGATTTTAAAACTCTACGAGCCGAGGGCTTCTTGGTTTCTAATTGCTGATGTTTGAAGTGCGTTTGATTCCCCGAAAATGTGTTTAGCCTGATGAAAGCAAAAGCTCAAACTCCCCCAGGGCGCGAGGTGTAAGATCCTTGGATCCAGTTTGATTTAAAGTTGGGTTGGGGTTCCCCGCCACCACCGCCTCCGAATTTTCTTTGGGAGGGGGGACGGGAATCTTCCATCAAAGCCCTCCTGATTACCCCCACTGTCCCTGCATTTCTCCAGGATGTAAGTAGAGCTGAGAAATGCACCCACCATCCCTCAGTATGCCGGCCCTGGTTTCAAAGGCCCCGCGGCAACTGCGGGCCCACGGATCGGCCAGGCCCAGCCTCGAGAGCCGGAGCAGGGAACCCCGGACCGCGCGCCGCGAGGCTCGGCCGCCGCTCCCTCGCCGAGACGGCCGACACCCGGGCAAGTAACGAGGGGCGGAGGGCCGGCAGCCGTGACAGCGGCCCAATTCGCCGACTCGTGACAGTCACCCGAGGGGCCCTGGTTTCCCAGGGATGGTTTCACATTAAGAGATGCAATCCCAATGCCTTCCTCAATGAAACGTCATCTGAATTTTTTTTTTTTTTAAGGGGGTAAAAATGAGCGACCGAGGTGTGTGTAGGAGGTTGGAGTAAGGGAAAAGGATGTCGGGGTGCGGGGAGATGACGGGAAAGGGGAAAGTTAAGGGGACCTAACTGCTTTCCAAATCCCGGTCTGGAGATTTTGACATTACGCTCTGGGCTGTGGGATAGCAAAAGAAAGTCAGGGGGTGTTCGGGGTCAGAATTTTGGTTCACCTGGTGGAGAACTAGGCACTGAACTCTAATGATCCAGCTAGGTGTATAATGAAGATCTTGTAAGAGGAACTCTACTGTTATCTGTAGCGTTTTGGTTTTTAAAAGAAGGCTATATTAGGAGATTACTCCTGCAATCCACAATTAGGGGGTTGATGTTTTGTTCTTGCAATCCTCTAAAGTGTGTGACAACTGGGAAATAGCTCAGCAAATATACTGCAGACAATATAAAGACAAGATTTAAATACATTTCCTATATTCTTAAATTATTTCCCTCAAATCACAGTGTTTCTCTCATGATTTCTATTAACCATCATTATTATCCAGACTTCTCTTAGTGGTTCCCTTAAGTCTCCTCTTGGGAGAAGATGAAATTACTCTTCGGAATACAAGGCAGCCTCTGTCCATCCAAAAGGAAGATGGCATTATTCACAAAATAAAGAAAAATTTAGACATTAGAAAAATTTCCACTCTCCTTGTTCTTTTCAATTACACCTGCACAGTCTCATTTTCTGGTGTTTTCTTTTAGCCTTTAGTCAAAATCAATTAATTTGAAAGTTAAATAAAAATTCCAGTAACTGTAAGTTTCAGGTCCAGGATACTCTTGAATTGTCAAAGGATATCTAGATATGACAAAACCTCTGGCCCCCCAGATTTTAGATATTCCCAGTTTGTTAAACTGGCTCCAAACAGAAAAAAAAAAAGCAGTTTCTTTTCTCTGAAATTTTATCTATGACCTATTCAGAACTTGATGTTAATGCATAAATTTGTATATAAACACATGCAAATTTTACAGAATAAAAAGTAGTGATTTCAGGGCCTATTTTCACTTCTGGCATCAAAAACTCATCATCAGTTTGTAGTCAGTAAAAATGTCCTGCCCTGCCTCAAAGTGAAGCCATTAATGGCAGGGAATAAATGTTGATTTGTTGTCACCAGTTGCAATTCCCCACCTCTTTCCATTTCACCTCCGGTCCTCCCTACTGAGTCTCATTTTCCACCCTGACACTTAGAACAAGGGCCTCACTTAAATTAACTAATGATTATCCATGCCCGGAGAAGTGTAAACAGACCTTAATTTCTAAATTTGCTAATTGCTCTAACCAGTGTAGACCCCTGAGTATCTCAGTCATGCACATATAAAATTCAAAGCTCACTAGAAACCAGAAAAGGCAAAGCAAAAATAAATCACCTGGATGAGAGGAAGAAGGGAGAAAGATTCCACGTTCCATCAGCTCCCTACTTTTCTCTGTGAAAAAATATCCCCAAAAGTTAAAACTTAAAAAGCCACTCAAATATTCTCCCCTTGCTTAACTACTTTGTCTTTTGGGAGTAAGAAAGCAATAACCAGTTACACCCTTGAACAATCATTGGACAGATTTCTGCATTTCCAGAAAGGAAAGTGAAATGCCAATCTGTTCTTTATCCCTGTGGAATTTGCACAGTTCAGCCTGGCTTACAAAAAAAAAAAAAAAAAAACCTACCATCACCTAGAGAAGAAACTTTCAGATTTAAGAAGTAATCATTTTTCTCCTGGGGTATGAGAAATAAACTTCTGTTAGAGTCCATAACCAGGATCTCAAAAAAAGTGCTCTCATCTTACTAATATTATAATTTTGGCAATACAGAAAAGGATTGTGACAGACCTGGAATATTTCACTCTTTAATGCTAGCAATGCCCTTAGAGAGGCTTGGATGAACAAAATGTTTCGGTCTTCTGAGCCAAAATGTATTTGTCCCTCCCTCTTTGTGGCCCAAAATGAAGGATTCATGATGAGGGACTTGCTTCCATTAAACTTGTCCACACAAAGGAAATTATACAAATAAATCGGGGTACACAAACCACCAATACCCAATCATTTCAGTTTTAGCTCCCAGGTTAAGCATTTCATACCATTTTTGGCTTGCTCCTCACGTGCCAGGTATATTAATTAAATATGCTAATCTAATTTTCTTTAATAATTAAAAGATGTTCAAGACACCATTTGAAGTAATGCGGAAACGCACAGGAAATGGCAGCCGATATGCAGATATATATCAATATAATTTAGATCCAAATTCCACTGTAAGAAATTTAATTCCCCTTTCCCCCTGCATGAACGTCACCTCGTGAACTTTTCTTTCTGGGAGTTTTTGCGTATAAAATCAGGAAACCCAAAGGCGCTAGTTCTGAATGCAAATAAAATGTTCTATAAGAAACAGCGTTGGGTGGGGCGTGGAAGACGCGAATTTAGAATCGCTGCGCACCTAGGCTGTAAGCTGATCTGTCCAGGAAAGCCTTCACCGCCCATTAGGCTTGTGCTCTTCGGACCGGTCTCCGAGAGGCAGAAGCCAGCCGGGCAAGGGGCTGCCCTGCACCGAGTAGCCATGAAGCCAAAACACCGCCCCGCCCCACCCCATCTCCCGCGCGCGCGCCTTCCACACGCTTTACACCCGTTTCTGAAACCTCCCTCACCTGCAAGTGGAGGTGGCGGGATACAAGAGGGCGACCTGCGGAGGTGCAAACCACAGCCCAAACCACTTTCCTTCCACCACAGTCCAAACTCTGGGCATCAGGATTTCCTCCATTCTCTGTCCTCCCCACTGCCCTCGAGCACTTTGCTCGATTCATGGGATAAAACGCGTTAGAATAATCTCCTTCCGAGTGCCTTCCGTCTTGCCATCACGCCAGGACTGGAGTTTTACGCAGAACGTCTCCATTCCCTTCCCCACCTCTCTGGGGACACTGCGGTGCGCTCTCCCAGACCGTGCAAAAAAAAGGCATTTGGCAGTCAGGCCCCAGCAAACCACCATCCTAATCCGGCCTACAACGAATTCAGACCTTGCCTACCCCTTCACTCCCTTTCGGATTCGTGACACAATGTCATTACCAAAGAGACAGCCACAGTGGAAGACTGTTTTGACCTGACACCCAGGTCACGTTCAGAAGGCCCCACACTTGGCTCTTTGCAGGGCGCAGAGCCGGCACCTCTAGGCCTGCACGGGCGTCGGGACGCACGCACCACCAAGGAACCGAAGTTCTTCCGGAGAAAGACCTTTAAGCGTCTTGCGCCGCGCGCCTCCTACCCTAACACTAGGGTCCAAGCCGCGGCCTGCGCCCTGGCTGGTGCTTGCCTTGCACAAGTATATTCTCCCCCACAGTCTCAAACGCATCGCTTTTCCTCTTTACTTAAACATAAGTGAAGAATCATTTCCTCTGTTTTGACCCTTGTGTTTCCATATTGCGGAGAGGGGGAGTCGGTTAGAGATGTGAGGACAGGATTAAAATCTTGGAGTTCTACTCTGAGCGAACAAACCATAAACTGGCAGATTAATCCCCGTGACAAGTTAATTTTGATAATTCGAAGGAAGCAAGGGCCCTGGGAACCGCGAGGGCTTTTTCTTGTCTTATTCTACTACAGGTTGCGCAGCCGGCCGCCTGGGACAACGCGAGCGCCTGACGTGAGTGCACGTGTGCGTGCGGATCTCCCTGGCGTTATTGGGTGTGCCTGCTTTGTGTGCCCACCCGCGTGCGTCGCCACCTCCTTAGGCCGCCGCCGAACGCCTTGGCTGCAGAGGCTCAGGCCTACGGACTTCGGAAGGGAAATCCCTTCGCAGAAGGTTTAAATTATTTTTCTCCGCGGGAGATCGGGCTTCGGTCGCACTGGGCTGTGGATTTGGGCGGGAAAGGCCCAAACCGGAGCTGGGGAAGCCGGGTGGAGCAGAGGCTGCGGTCCGAACGCAGATGGCGCCGCCGCGTGCCCGAAATATACTTCCAAGGCCGCAGCCGCCGGAGCAGCTGTTCCCGGCGATCGTGGCTCGAAAGTTTCCTCCGTTGCTGCTGTGTGAGAGGCGGGGGGCAAGCCAACCCGAGAGCCAGGCTTTTCGGAGACGGGTTTTGAGACCCTCCGCAGCCCGCAGAGGCTGTTTCCTGGCGGCTTCTCCGAAAGACTAGAGTGCTGGCCTGGGTGTGAAAATGAGGGTACCTCGCAGGCCCTCCTCCAGGGCCCTGAGGGCCTCAGGGTCTGGGGGAGGCGGGGAACCACCAGGCTTGGTGGAAAATTTTGAAATACATACTGTGTGTCCTCTGATGTGTGAAGACCTACAGCGAGCAGGCCGGGCCGGTCCCCTGCTGCTGCAGGTTGGCGCCCCAGGCTGCGGGCGCGCTCGGCGCCAACTAAAGCCAGCTCTGTCCGGACGCCGAAAGAAAAACGGGCTGTGAAAAAGCAAAAGCCACGTCTTTGAGAAAAATAAATAAATAAATAAAAGCTGAGCATTAAAATCGGACCCCTAAGTTACCTGTAGATCCCGGGATTTTGAGGGAGGGCTGAAAACGATGGTACGGGTCAGAGAGGGGTATGGTGAGAATGATAAACAGAGAATGATAAATACAGCTGATCTAAGGCGGATGGCCAGTGTACGTGTGCATGTTTGTTTAATCCCCCAGGCCCTTGGTAATATTCTTGTCGTGGTGGGATTTTTTCCTGTTCCTGATTTCTCATCGGCCTAGGGCAGCTGAGCCCCACAGTGAGTCCAGCCCCTCTTGTGCTATTTGGGAGAAGAAAGTTTAAAGACAGTGGCAAGGCCCAGCCGGGCAGAGACACGGCCCTGGGCATGATGGGAGTCCCTGCGCCCCCTTTCCCGCCTCCACCATACACACATCTTTACATGTGGCCCTGCCTTTGTATTGTTAGCTGTCTGTATTAGAGACAAAAAGAAAGGTCTAAAAGGAACCCCAAGCCCTCCAGTGTTACCCTCCAGGCTCAAAGCCCAAAGCTCTGCCTCCTCCACTCCCCTGACTGCGAAGCCTCCACATCAGAGCGCACTTTGAATGAAAGATCTGTTTTTCATTCTACATCCTGTTTGTCCTGGTCCTAAGAGTTTTGGCCACTGCAGGGACCTTGGAGATTCCCCTGGTCTACCACCGAACGAGGCTCAGCAGGATGCAGCCCGGCTCTGAAGAAGGCGCCTCCAGTGCTCTTGGCTTCCAGCTATTTCCTCCTCCTGGACCTTTGCCCCACAAACATATTTCGTTTTCTCTAACCCAAAGGCCCTTTAAAAAAAAAAAAAAAGTTATAAAGGTAATGGGAACTCATTACCTCAACTCTCTGTCAGGTAAAGTTCTCTATTAGGTCCTCAACCCCTACCCCCATCCTGGAGGATTGAGGAAACAGCATTCTGGACACCAGGTCCTCCTGTTCACATCCCTGAACTGGTCTCTCCTTGTTCCAAATCTTCATTTTTCTCTCCTCATTATTTTCTGAGAAGAACTTCAGAAAGAAAACTGCCAGCTGAGTCCCCTATTATGATCCGAGTGTTGATCCTTTTGGACACGCGACCCTACACCAGCTCCCTATGACCTGTATCCCCTCTCCCAGAGAAAAGTACCGGAGGACAGGACAGAGCGTCTGCATACTCAGTTAAGTAACTTCTCCCTTTTCCACCATCGCAAAAATAAAATAAAATAACCTCCCCAATTATGAGCTGTCCTAAGACCTGCAAGAACTTCCACTAAACTGTGTGAAGGCCCAAAGGAGATTTTGACAACAAATAAGTGCGGTGAGGAAATAGGGTCTGTCCAGAGATGGGAAACACACATTAGCCACGCGTTCCTTTCTGGATTGCCCACACAGGGGTCCGCGTGGACAGGCACCCGCATCCAAATACAGGGAAAGGCTTGAGCGGATGAAATAAATCTCCTTTTAATTTTCTTTTCATCGACTAATAAAAATAATTCCCCAGCACTAAACCCAAATACCGTAACCGGCCGCAAGAACACGGAGAATTCATAAAACTCTGTCTCTGCAGGTCACCCGCTAATCGCGTTATTATTAGCCTCCGGAGCATGGAAATTGAACTGTCACTGCCGAAAGAGAAAATGTAAGCGACAGCTGTCTCTCCTTGGATCGGCCAGTTTTCCAGCCCCCAAGCTCCTTCCTGGGCCTCAAGTTGGGTCCCCAAGCTCATGGGCCTGCGGCCGCCCCTCATCTCTTTACGATCCGCCGCCCCCTTCCGACTTGCCGGCGCTCTGACCCAAATCTACTCCCCAGCCCTAGCTGGTCAGCAGGAGCACCTCCCGAAAAGTTTTACAAATCCTGGCTGGAAAGTTTCTGAAGCGCTAAACCAAGCAGTGAGCGTAGCCTGAGTGTGTGTGTGTGTGTGTGTGTGTGTGCGCGCGCGCGCGCGCAAAATTCTTCCGACAACAGCTGTTCCCCCGGACTGTTTTGCACAGTTGAAATCTTGGCACTTAATACAAAACGTTAAGTTGTTCCCCGCCCCTTCTAAGATTCTGTTAAAATATTGACATCGACATCCGCCCGGTGTTTTACATTTTATGTGCATATAACTGTGCATAGAATGCGTACAAATTCAACACGATACTGCACCGTTCCCCACAAATACGCAAAGACATGGGCTCTGAAGAGTGGTCCCGGACGCAGCGTAAGGGGGCTAACACCCATTCCTCTTTCCACAAATGCGGACGAAGTAGAAATATAATTGTGCTCCCTCGTCGAAGGGAGTAGGAGAAACACAACAACTTGAGTCCCAGAAAAGTTGGTGGGGGAAGGGAAAGGACCGAGGTTGCAGGCTAAACGGGACAAACGGCAATTTCCACAGGGGTGTTGGACGGAGAATTCCGTGCCAGTCCTCGGAGCTCTCAGAAGCGAATCCCAGCTCCTCTGCGATCGGGCCGTTGCCTTCGATCCTCGCCCCTCTTAACCCCAGGGGCCTGCAGCCCTCTCAGCGGCGGACACGGAGAACACTGCATTCTGCTCCCAAAAAGAGAAGGGGATGCGAGCAAGTAGGCCTTCTGGCTTGAGGTTGGCGACGAAACTGCAAGGCTCAGGCCAGTTCCCCCAAATTGGTTCCAGCGAATTAGGGGAAACCTCAAGGCATTGCGCAAAGAAAAAGAAACCGGCGTTGGACTAAGACGGCGTCACGGTCAGGGCCTTCCTACTCGCCACTCTCCCCGCCGGCTCGCCTCCCCGCGTCCCCCCTCCGCCCGCCTCCAGCGTTCCGGCTCCACGCACTCACCCGGGTGAGGCTCCAGGCCGTGCGCACCCGCGTCCTCCGCGTCTCCGAGTGGGCCCGCGGGGCTCAGCGCCTCCATGGACAGGTCCAGCCCCTTCTCCTCCCAGTCTCGCAGCTTCCGCTTTTTATTTGAGCCGATCAAGGCTTCAACGGAGAAGGCATGTGCTCGAGAGCTCAGGGCGACTGCAGATCTTCTCCTTTCACTCATCTTAGCCGCCCGCACCCCGGCTCCCGCTCGCCCCCACTGTAGAGGGAGCAGCCCGAGCCCTCACGCTCCGAGCGCCCACCGGGCCGGGCCCGGGAGAGGCGGCGGCGAGGCGGCCAAGACTGAGGCAGCGGCTCCGCGGGTCCTGGGCACCCTCCCCCTGCGCCCTGCACGGCCGGCTAGGACCGACGTCCTTGGCTGCCCCAGCCGCTAGGAACGTGCGCCCGGAGCGCCACCCGCTCGCTGCATGAGCGCCCGAGTCCTGCTTCCCACCCACCCGGGCAGGCGCTCACAGGCGGTGTAGACTGGACTTCATCATTTTTTTATTCTCTCTCCCTCCTCCCTCTCCCTTTCTCTCCTCCCTCTCCCTCTTCCTCTCTTGGTCTTCCCGTCCTTGCTCTGATCCAAACTTCTGGGAAACTTTTTTTTCTAAATTCCTCCCTTCCCGAGGAGCTGGGGGCAGGCGGTGCGCTCCTGTCCGAGGGGCGAGGGAGAGGGAGGGGGGAGGAAGAGAAAGACTGAGGGGGAAAAAAAGCCAGCCCCCGACCAATGGCGAAGAGGGAACTGGAGAAACCCTGAGAACGCGGGCCAATGAAAAGGGGGGAGAGACTGAGGCTCGCGGCCAAGGCTCCGCGCTGGCTGTCCCCGGGATGCTCCTGGGCCGACTTTAACTCCTGGCTTCCCGGTCCCCCACGGTTCCTCGTGGTGGGGGGCGGGGGTGAAAGTCGAGGTCAGATCTGTGCCGTTACAAACTCCTGCAAGTCCCAAATTCATACCTTTTCCTTTCAAATCTGCTAGGTCTCATAGTCGCTGCAAGCTTAGGGTCATTTTAAATGCGGAGCTGGAACTGAGGGGCTCCGACAAAACGTCAACCTGTCCAAATACACCAGAAAACGATTCCAATAAAATCGCGCTTGCCCCCCAGATGCTTTCAGATCTGCTAGTTCCCTCGCTTCATAGGTTCCTATTTTCCTGTTGAAAGATTTCTAAGCAACTCTGATTATGGCAAAACGAAAGAAACAAACAAGAAAGCCTCGTTACTACCCAAGGTCTTGTAATTGGAAACATAAAGATCGCTGCCTCCTTCCAGCTCTACCTGGTAGAGAAGGTGACGTAGGCGCCCTCAAAGCGAGAGGCCGGCGTAGGGGCACCCGGCTTACCAAGCGCTCGGCAGGCGGATCCTGACTGTGCCCCCGCACGCAGCAAATGCTGTCCTTCCGTTCGGCGTGGATGCTAAACCGAGCTTCGCCTGCTCCGGGCGCTGGCTCTGGAGAACCCGCCGAGAGGGGCTGGCCGAGGGCAGACGGGAACTTTGACAGCGCAAACGGAGCTTTTTCAAAATTCCCTTCAAACCCGATCACCTCGGGAGCCCGGCTCTCCCCGCCCCACTGATCCTCCCCATCGTAAAAAAAAAAAAAAAAAAAAAAAATCTTTCAGGACAGCGTGGTTGTCGGGATTTCTAAGGGACTTAAATCCAATACTTTGGGCCATCCTGATTTCACACACTCCCTCCCAGGTTACGCTACTGGTCTCGGGCCGCTGGAGACCCTGAGCGCACGCAATGCAGCGCAGAGCGAGTTTAGAGGGGCCAAAAAGTTTATCCTGCCAAGCTGGCAAAAGTCTCAGATTTCGCGGAGGACGGCCCAGGCCACGATCCGATCGTCCCAGCGCTCTGGTCCAGAGCTTCTATTCCAGCGCAAGAAAGAGGCAGGAAAGAGCCGGCTCCCGGATGCGAAGGGCAGACCGAGAGGCCCCAGCAGAAAAGTCATGCCGACACCCAGGCTCTGAGCAGAGTCTGAACCGTAAAGCCTAGGGCAGAGGAGCCCACGCTGTTCCACAGCAGCGCCCCCAACCCTCCCCAAGAACGAGCGCTCATCGGTCCTTCCACCTTTAGGGAGAGAAGGGAGGGCCTGATGGACCTTTGAAAAGCCACGTTCCCCTACTGACCACGGAAGAGCCAGGAAATCTAGTTCTTGCTATTACAGTTGGATGTGCTCTGGTTCTGGAGGCAACAATGTATGTCCTGAATGTACCTTGGGCCTCTCTGAGAGGAGAGAGAAAAAGGCCAGCTTTGGAGCCCCCTCCAATGGGCCTCCAGCATGGAGAAGATGAAGCTATCCCGTTCAGCCAATGCAGAAAGAATAATGGAAAAGCCACCGGATAAGGATGATTCAGCTAGGCTTGGCCTCCTCGGCATTCCAGGAGCCTGCGCCTCAAGGCTTGGGGGTCCCTGAGCAGCACTCCAAACCCTGGGATCCAGCACTCAGCCCTTCAGCGTCTCCCACCTCACTGCCAGGCAAAAACCAGGGTGACCAGGTGCAGGGTCTCCTACCTCAGTTCACCACTCAGGGTTGCTTTTAGGTGACCTTGCCAAAAGAGACCACTGCCCGGGCTTCCACCATTTCCAGGGGTTGGACAGAAGGTAGGCCAGGAACCCGCAGTTACCTTCCCCCTACAGCTCAGACCTCTCTGTTGGCTCCCAATTCTGATATAACCACCCTTGGCCAGCACCTGCCAGGATCAGTCCCGATGGAGTAGCAATGGGGCAGGCCTCTATTCCTTCCCAGCATTTTCCTCCTCCCCTGCCCCCTGTATGTTCCATCTCCCTCTGGTAGCCTCTTGCCTGCCTTTTTCTCACAGATCTCAAAACCCAATGTGAACAGCAGACAGCGAGGCCCCAGCAGGTCTTTAGGGTTCAGACCCTGCTCAGAGCCTGGGTGTTGCACCATAGGCCTCACACCCACTCCAAGGTCATGAAAGTTTCTCAAAAAAGAGGGCATTTTCGTTACCCACCACCTAGATGCAGATCTAGAAGGCCTGAACAATGTAAATGTCCATACACACATGTCCAAGAGTTGTACACAGAAAAATGAGATGTACTTTCAACATCCTGCATTTGCACCCCTCGCCAGAGCATATAATCTACACAAAGTTTTCAAAGGAGCTCCTATACCCTTCCTTCAGGTTGCACATACCTTGTCTCACCCCCATCCCCCATACACATGTATCCCAGAGTTGTGGGTTAGGCCATTAAAACAAATTGGATGGTAACAAAGCCACACTCGTTTAGAACAGCCATGAAAATAGGACTTTTCCTCTGGGTAAAAGGGAGGGGCAGGGAAATTTTCTTTCTGTGAATTCGGGGATCAATTTTAAGTTTTTCCCAGGGGCATGCACTTGGTGTGTGACCTTGTGCTGACAGGGCAGAAGGTCTGGAGAAAGATTCAGCAGGAGGGCTATGCAACTAGAGAGAAGAAGAAAAACAGAGTTAGGGGGTATTAAATGTAATTATCTGGGAATATGGTCTGCATTTTCCTTCTACTCGCTACATCAAGGGGCTTTCAAAATCCCTCTTGTTATCTCAATTTCTCTCTTCTTTAACCTTTAGGAATGAGAGTGGGGTGTCCAATATTCGACTCTAATTCCTAAGGCACTCCCCAGGTTTCCCCAACATAGGCTCCACCCTTGGGCCGTTTCACCCTTGGGTGAAATCTACAGGTGCTAAGTCCAGTTCAGGTCTATTTCAGGCCTAAGGATGATTGACAAGGACCAAGCTGGAAGCCCTACTCTACCCACTGCAGGGTCCCCAAAAGGATGAGAAAGTTGTTGAGCACCTGAGATGTCAGAGGGGCAGGGGAGAGGGAAGAGCCGCTCAAGGACCCCCATCGCATAAGGAAAGTGGACGTTCAGGCCTAGCCTTGACAGGAGGAAAGTCAAGCCACGAGAGGGGCAGCTTAGTGCCTGCTCACCTAAAACCGACTGCGTCCAGGTAACTTGATTTTCCAAAGGAACATCAGAATTCTGCAAGATAGGAACAAAAATACAAGAAATGGAACCCTACATCCTCCACATGCTTTGTCCTTTCCTTCTGTTTCTCCACACTAAATACCTCTAAACACCACCACTGTGAAAGCCATAATACTAAGGTGATCCACCAAATGCTGTGGCTTTGCAGTTTTGAGGAACGAACTAAAAACAAAAATTTTTAAACAAAAATTTCAAATCGGTCTATAAGGCAATTGTGGGATTCTAGGAAACCATTAGAGGACTTCAAGGCAGGTGGAGCCTAGCAACCAGGTCCCATTCAGTTCTAAGCTATAGGACCTTAGACACATGGATGAATGCCCCATGGACTCAGTTTCCCTGATGGCAGAGTGAAGGGGTCCCAAATACCTTTGTTGTTGTGTTCAGTCGCTCAGTCATGTCCGATCCTTTGTCACCCCATGGAATGCAGCACCCCGGGCTTCCCTGTCCTTCACCATCTCCTGGAGTTTGCTCAAACTCATGTCCATTGATTCGGTGATGCCATCCAATCATCTCATTCTCTGTCGCCCCCTTCTTCTCCTAAATTTTACCTTACAACCAAGCAAAGCAGGCAAGATAATCGGTAGGAAACTGGGCAGATCTGGGGTTTTGTTACTGTTGTGCTAGAATTTTCAGGGAATGTGAGGCCAATGGACCCACTTTTCACTTCTTTTCCCAAATTGGCGCCCAGTTATTGAGTGGCACAATTGGCCTGGAGCCCTCACGTGGGCGTGGGCTGGGAATGGATTTCCGGAAAGTCCTGCCTAGTGCTGGTCCCGAGAACCAGCCCGGGCTCACTCCTGTGGACCTCATCTCCAGTAGCTCGGCTCCGTCCAGATACTGGGAACTGTGGGGCCGTCGTGCGTCTTCGACTACTCAACCATCCCCTCGCACTTTTTAAAAATAAAAGTCCGTGGGGGCAAAAGGGTCTTTAATGATGTTTTTTTGTTTTCGCGAAATAAAATCTTTTGTTTTTATTTTAAACCAGCAGCGTGCCCACCTCTCGGTCCTTCCAGATGTTTGCAATAAAATCGCAGGTTTTGCCTTTGGGACTGGAAATAAAATTTAACGGCCTTCACCCTGTAATTATTCTCTTAGCTCGCCCTTCATAAATTTATCTGCTTTCTATCGGCGTTGGGGTAGGGGGCTAGCGTAAGGGGAGAAAGCCCCGGTTTTATATTTGCGACTATAAAAAAGCGCCACCCGGTTTCCTCGCCTTCGGCGGCCGTGGTGTAACCGGGAGAGCCTGGCCCGGCGGGCGGCAACATTGCGCTATTGTTCGCCTACTTCGTTCTGCGCCGGAGACGGGCCCCTCCACAAAGGGGGCCTTGTGAGGCCGGGCCGAGCAGCCGCGCCCAGGAGGCGAGGAAATCCTGTTCCCTCAGGTCCGGCTTCTCTCTCCCCAGGGCGTCCCGTGCAGCGGCAGCCTGCCCTAGGCCTTCGGTGTGCGCCCGCCGCCCCAGGCGCCGGCTCGGCCCGGCCAGACTTCGCAAGAAGCGAAACCTCGAGCCTGCGCTGAGCCCCCTTGAGCGCGAGGGAGGAGCCAGCCTCTGGGTACCGAGGCCCTACTGAAGGCGGGCCTGGGGCTCCAGGCGAGAGGGCTTCCTGGAATGCCCTCCATCCCCTATTCTTCGCCTTGCTTGGTTTGGGCTGGAAGGTAACATTCCGCATCCTCAGGAGCTCAGGGTTGCTTGGCCGCCCTAGGCAACTCAAATCAAAGCGGATTTTGAGGCCGCCAGCGAAATATCATGCACCTTGAAATAAATGCGGGTACACCGGCAACCACTACGTTCTTTTATAGGAAGCTCGTAAGTACAAGGCTCATGCATTATTTTGCGTGACCAACACAAAGTCATGGTTACAGCTATCTGGCAGCACACACATGCTGGTACACACAGTGTACAGCTACACGCGTGTAGCCACATGCCTTTGTAGAATCAAGCATGCATGTAGGAACAAGACGTGCTTGGGTATATACACAGTATAATACACACGCATGGGGGAAACATCTTGGTCACACACTCAGCTGACCCCAAAGGCTGCAAAAATCTACAAGCCTTTGGCCCTTGGGCAGGTCTCCCCACTGCAGTTCCCCACTCCACAGCTCCCTGGGGCTCTCCCTTGCCTCCGGAAGGTTAATTTCAGGTGGCTGTCCCTAGTCTGCTCTTTTTCATCTGCACAGAGATGGTCAAGGTTTCTCCAGCAAGGAAAGAAGGGGAAAATGAGCAGTACCCAGCCTTCAGGCCTGAGAGGGTCACACAATGCATGGGTGAGACCAGGACACTCTCCAAAGTGCAGGAGCCCAGCAGGGACTGGGAGCCTGGGCCACAAAAAACAGCAGGACCAAGCAGAAGCAGTAGGATTTTGTCTTGCTTGGTTTTAATTGCCTGCAGCCCCTTCCACCCTTCAGCCAGCCAGCCTTCCCAAACCTGGGAAGCCAGATACTTCCCAGGCAGAGCATTTTTTCAAGTTCTTTCTGCCCTGCCACCTCCCAGGTCTTCCAGGTCTGCCCCGTAACTGTGACTCCCCATCTCCCCCTTCTTGCTAGGTTTGCAGGTGCTTAGCTAAATCAAGGCTAACAGTTCTCTCTAGTGTTTCCACTGAGAGGAAGGATTATCTAAAGCTTGCGGAAAGAAGCGCCAGGCCCCACAACCCAGGACTGCCTGCCAGGGACCTTGGGATCAAGAGAGTTCCCTGAGATCCCTGAGGGGGAGCTGAGGCTGGCGGTAGTGAGGCAAGGGAGAGGGACTCCTGAAACACTGAAATAGGGCTGTCCACAAGGACCAGCAGCTAAAGTCAAAGGATTTGTGGTATTAGGGTCTTGATGTGATGACTTTTTTTGCCAGAATTGTTTACATTTCACTAATAAAAATAGGCCACCCAAGAGCAAAATGTCCTCGATAGAACTACACCAGCTAACCAGGCCCCGAACTGTCACCCAAAAATGAGACCAAGTAGAATTTTCAGCCTCCTTACAGATCATTCTCTCCCTTCCCATGACTGGAGAACAAACTGTCCATCATGGAAGAAAGACTGAAAAACAGCTCTCTGACCATGAAGCTATGAGGAAGGGCTGAGGAATTGAATTCTTGGGGTAGCTAGCCAGAGGTGTGCTTGACTCTGTTCTCAGGCTGCAGATGAAGGGCTGGTAAAAGGCATTAGCAAGATCATAGGAGACTTTTCCTTAGTTTTGGTCCATAATTCATAGGCCACCTCTCTGACCCTTCTTGGACAAAACCAAACCAAAGGGGGTAGAAAAGAATCTGGAACTCTCCGGTTACATGCATTGAGTCCCTGGTGACACCTAAACTAGCAGAGGTAGGGAGATTACCAAGGAGGAAAGCCCTATTGTTTGGACAAATGAGCCCTAAAATTGTTTTTTATATATGTTAAAAATCCACTTGATATGCATATATTATATGCCGTATTATACAGATGGTATATATTATATACATATTACACATATATCATATAAAACCATATTATATACCATAGAATATAAAACCATGTTACATACCATAGAATATAAAGCCATATGGTTTTGTATTCTATGGTATGATGTATATAATATATACCACATGTAATATGGCATATAACATATGCATATCAAGTGGATTTTTTACACATATAAAAAACAATTTTGAGGGCTCATTTGTCCAAACAATAGGGCTTTCCTCCTTGGTAATCTCCATACATGCAATATAAAAGCAATTATGTATATTGTTTTATAACTAAACAAACTATTTGCTTTTTTAAATAACTCAAAAAGTCTTTTGGAACAAAGAAACATGATGGGTGTCTGGAGAGCCAGACATTGCCAGAGTTCCAAGGCTAGCCACTGGGAAAGAGGTAGGTGAGGGGAGTCCCACTGCTGGTCGCATTCAAACTGCAGAAGACCTTGAACTCTGGCCCACAGCCACCGACTCCAGAAAACCAGGGGCGAGGAAAGTTGTCTATCCCTAATTAGGAAAAATATTCACTTAACGTCACATGCTTTCCAAGGATCTCATAAGACAGTCAACAAATTCAGGTAACTGAAAGCATTTCCAGGACAGGACAACCCATGAACCCACATTCGCCTAATTCTCAATGGTCTGTGCAGCACCAGGGACGCAGGAGGCTTGAGGCTCCTAAGGGGCAAAGGCCAGTGGCCCCGGGGTGGCCTGGAACTGCGCCACGGACACCTGCCCTTAGTATTGCTCTCCTTGGCTATCTTCACTGGGAAAGAGAACTTTTGACCCAGCTCAATAAAACAACAGAAGGCAATGCCATCCAGAGGCCCCTGCTTCCAGGAAAGGCAGAGAGAAAAGATGAGAAGAATTGCAGCCTTCTTCTCTTGCTACCACATCTCATTCTGTATCTCCACTCTTTCTGGTCTGCACCTCTTATGAAGAGCTAGTATTTACTGAACCTTTTATTCTGTGTCAGGCCCTGTGCTAAGCATTTTATGCCCACTAGCCTGTTTTACCCATTTCAAGTTCTATGAACCAAGAATAGTATTACCAGCCCCATTTAACAAATGAGAGAACTGAGGTAGGGAGAGGTTATGTAACTTGGCAAGGGTCTCACAGCTTTTAGTGCAGGTAATCTAACTCTAGGGGCTTCCCAGGTGGCTCAGCGATAAAGAATTCGCCTGCTAGTGCAGGAGACTGAGAGTTCTATCTCTGGGTTGAGAAGATCCCCCCTGGAGAAGGAAATGGCAACCCACTCCAGTATTCTTGCCTGGGAAATCCCATGGACAGAGGAGCCTGCGGGCTACAGTCCATGGGGTCATAAAAGAGTCAGACAAAGCGAGTGACTGATCACACACACAGATACACACAATCTAGCTCTAGAGCTAGAATTCTATACCTGCAACTGAACAGAACTGAAACCTCTCTTGGTACAAAGACACATAAATACAATTTGCACACCTAGGTTCCCTCTGCCTGTGACTTGGGGGAGGGTGTGGGTTCAAGAAAGGGACTTTGATGGAACTGCAGTCTACTGGTCAAAAATAAAAAGCATACTCTCATTTAAATTACAATTAGGAGGCCTTCCCAGCTAGAGTGCAGCATCCTTTCCAGCTAGGAGACAAAAGGGCAAGAGTTCCCTTTGGGAATTTCCTCAGTGCTCGCTTGGGTGCTGAGCAGAACCTGAAGGCTATTGACCCTAGCAGGCAAGCTCTGGTTAGGCTCTGGTGGCTCCATGGTACTGTCTTCAAGCAGGCTTCTGTCAGCGGACTTGCAGCCCTGGGCCAGCTCTTGCCACAGCTCCCAAACCAGTTGGGTTGCTTTGCTAAAGTGTTGTTTTCTTGGCTACAACCCACTGTCACCCCCAACTGCCCCCAACCACCTATTCCTTAGAGGCTTTCTGCCTGTGTTCCCTCCCTCAACCAGATAATCTCCAGGCTGCCATCCTCACACACTTCTGGGCTGGTAACTGAGCTATTAGGAGCAAACCTTGGAGCCCCCAACTCAGTTCCAAGCACCTGTCCTTCTCCAGTGGAACCTGTCCACACCATTGTGGAGGTAATCAGTGCCATACAGATGGTCTCCGCCCTCAGACTGGGAGCTTCTGAGCACAGGATGTGTTAATTCAGCATGGGAGCCATCTCCAGAACTCCATGGTCACTAGAGAAATGCTGCTCTAGATAGTGGCCCCTCAAATGTCTCCAAATCGAGTTTCCCTCCATCCCCACCAGCTGCCATACACACATTCCCCAGGCTCAACTTCAAGATCAGCAAGGCCCTTCATATATTGTAGCCCATGTTTCTACAGTTCAGATCCAGATGAAATGCAGATAAGGAACAGGTCCTGTGGCTTGAGACCTGATTGCTATCAGTCTTTTATTCCTCAGAATAACTGAGGACTTGGAAATCTCATCTGTCTGGGGAAGTGGGAACAGGGAGGAAAAACTCCTAGGTTCTTGGGGACGGAACTCCACAGAATTTTCAAGAAAAACCTCAGCTTGGGAGAGAGAGCTTCTGGCTTAATTTGGTGAGAAAGGGGAGTAAAGCAGAGGTCCTCCGTGCCCAACAAGAGCTACCCATGCTGGACAGGAGACACCAACTCCCCATCGGAGTCTTCACCTCAGCAAAGGTGCCACCGAGTCCCATGTAACCTTTGGGCTCCAAGAAGGCTCATATTGAGCTGGCTCTCGTTTTTCAGTGCCTGAGGCTTCAGCATCTTTCCCCTACCCCTCCCCGTCCAGACAGAAGGCTGGCCTGGCAAACTGGGGCTGTGGGTGCTAAGGGAGCTGTGGGGAAGAACAGTCCCTAGGAAGGTCCAGCTGACTATTTCCCATGGGATCCAGAAAGAGGGAAGTGGGTGAAACGCAAGAAGACCTTCCCTCCTCCTTTTCCCCTTTTCCAGATTTTGGTTTCTCTATGGAATGTTGGCAGCCTCTCTTCTTGGGCTATTTTTTTTTCTCTTCCCTGATGGCAAATGCAGTCTTACTGGTGAACTTGCTCTAAGCAGACGCCGCTTTAAAACTTCTGTGCAGCCAACGGAGTATTGTGCACGGTTTCCTTGGTGTGGGGGCTGCCCAAGGCTTGAGCTCCCCTGTTCTTTAACCTCCCTCCTGCCCCTCACCAGTAATCTTTACCCATATCCAACCTGCCAGGCAGTTTCCCTCCATGCCGCAGAAGCAGTTTTCTACCCAACCAGCTGGCTTGACTGCTCCCCCACCTGCCTGGGGAAACTACTAGCCACCTTTCTTTCTATTTCCCTTGAATTTTTACATTATAACTGGAAGTTGAGCTCACATGTATCTTGTGAGGAAGACTGTGGGGAGAAACATAAGCAAGCGGGAGTGTGGGTCAGGTAAGTGAGAGCAAAGGCATGTGCAGGGAGGCCCCAGCAAGTCTCTCTCGGGAGCCGTGGGCCCCAGGGGCCCCTGAGCTTCTGTCTAGAGCTGCCCCTTTCCCACACTGCCGCCACTGCAAGCTCTATCTGGGTTGAGCAGTGGGAGAGGGAAGGCTGCTTGGTGGGCTCTTTATTTTTTTATTTTTTTGGTGGGCTCTTTAGAGCCTGAAAAACCTGGAGTGGGGCTTTTAAGACTGAGAAAGGCTGGATAAAGCAAAAGCCAGACAAACATGAGAAGGAAAGGAAGGACAAAAGGAAAAGATAAAACTTAAGAAAAAGTGCGGGGGGGGGGGAGTGGAGCAAAAAGGGAAAAAGAGAGAAAAGGAAAAAGAAAGCAAAGAGAAAGGAAGGTGAAGAGAAAGAGGCCAGAACTGCTTCAACTCCTGAAAACTTAGTAGTGGTCTGGCCGTAAAGTCAGGGTCTGAAATGCTGATCTGTCTTCCTAGGGTAGGATTCGAGGTGACTCGGGGCAGAGAATTATGGAGGGGGCCTGGAAAAAGAATCTTTTCAGCAAGTACACCAAGCACAGCAGAGCCCTAGTGACCTAGGTGTTGAAGCCCTCAGGGAAAGGTTCTTAAACTGACTCCTTCAGAGAACCTGGCTGCCTAGCAGGAGGAGCCTGCAGAATGAAGGGCGGTGGGGAACTGGTCATGATGCCCCACCCCGACCACCCCCCTTACCATCCTTCCCACCTCCCCCCAGCTTTGCCTCGCCTTCCACAAGCACTGGATAGTCTCCTGGGAGCAGAGGAAGGGCAGAGAAGAGATATCAGGTACAGTAGACAGAGCACAATCATGGAGAGAAAAGGGCTGAGAATCTGAGGACCCCAGGGAATAAGAGACCCCAAGCAGACCCTAGAGTGGTGGGAGTTTGGCCAGGTCTGCCTAGTCAGAGGGGGGAGGGTTGTCCAGCTGGGTGGGAGGAGTTGGTGGGAAGCCCAGGATATTTGGTGCTTTCTGTAGTTTGCAATTCGAAGTTACTAGGCAAAATGCTGGGAAAGGTTGCATGTCGATTTTATTTCATTAAATCCCCAAGGCAGGAAAGATTGGATGGGTACTGCCTGGTGCTGGCCCTCTGCCCGCTGAGGCTGCAGCTGCCCCTACTCCTTTTCTGATGGGGAAGAGGCTGAAGGGCACAGAGTTCTCCTGTCCTGTCCGACTCTTTGCAACCTCAGGGACTATACAGTCCACGGAATTCTCCAGGCCAGAATACTGGAGTAGATAGCCTTTCCCTTCTCCAGGGGATCTTCCCAACCCAGGGATCGAACCTAGGTCTCCCGCATTGCGGGCAGATTCTTTGCCAGCTGAGCCACATGGGGAAGACCTCTCTATAAGGCAGAAGGTATTTTTCCTCTCTGAACTCCTTCTCTCCTTCCTTACAGTTCAATTCACCTAACGTGGAGTGTCCACCTTAGCTTTTCCTAAACCTGCCTCCTCTCCTCCACACCTTCCCTCTCAGCATCTCTAGGTCCCACAGGCAAATAAAGCCCAGCTTCTTGCCTGGGGTGAATCACAGGAACTGGGTCGCCAGGGCGGAAAGAAGAAACCAGCGGAGAGAGTAATACGCTGCAAACCCGAGCGAGCAGATGTGCCTGGCGCCTCGGGCCCAGCCCTGGCCGGCCCAGAAAATCTCTCCTCAGCCCTGCGTTCGCGGAATTACATTATATTCTCTCAGATCCAATCATCTTTTTACAGAAAAAAAATTTTAAAGAAATATAAATTGCTGCTTTGCAAGATCAAAGCGCGGCTCTCTGGTGCATCTGGTCCAGAGGGAGTTGCGGGAGGAAGCAAGAGAGAGTGGCGCAGTCACAGCCAACTTCAAAGTGTTCTCAACAGTGAATTTTGACCAGTGTATTTGAAATTATCTTCCCCTTCAACTTTGAGGGGTGCGCAGCGGGGAAGCGCCTAGCTGGTCCTGGGCGCGTGGAGAAACCTCGACTTGACCAATTCCACGCGGGCGTTAGAATCAGAGCCCCGAGGCTCCTGCGCGTGGGTGAGGGTGGCTAATCACCGACAGGACGTCGGGTCATCAGATATCCACATAAACCTCGGAGACACCACCAAATCGCCTTGTCCCTACTCAAGTAGCTACCAGAGGCTCCTTGTCAGCCTCCCCTGCTCTCAGGCTGCAGGTCGCTTCTGCTGCCAGGACTGGAGTGAACTAGGATAGGATTCGAATTATTCGGGGCTTCCGGGTCAATCCCAGGCTCTCTGGGCAGAGAATAGCGAGGATCTTGACTGTGGATATGTGACAGGCCAACTAGGCGACTCTGCAGGCCTGGTCGATTAGGTTGGACTCCTTCCGGCTCTCAATTGCTTTCCTTAAGCGAAGCGCATTCGCCACGGGGAGAACTCAGCAGTGTGGCCCGAGTGCCTTCGCCGCGAGGCGCGCGGGGTGCGCCGCGTGTTCTCAGAGCTTGGGAGTTTGTGCGGCCGAAGAAGCTGAATCCAGGTTGGGCTGAGTCCTGGAGAGGGGCTGACCTTCTCTCCGTTTTCGCTGCACGGTTATTGTGGAGCCAAGAGGCGGAGTGTAGTTGTTTTTTCTCTCGCGTGTCTGCAGCCTACTTTCCCTGCAAGACGCATAGGGCGCCCGCCACGTACCCACTGGGCTTCCTTCGCTCTTTGGGGCGGGCCCCAAGGGCAAGCCGGAAGACTTGTCTTCTTCTAAACCCCCGAAAGTCTTTTCCTTTCCTGGAAAGACCAAGAGTGCAATATCACCTCGATTGCACTTGAGTTGTTCCTGCTTGGCCATTTCCGATGTTTTAAATTTCAGATTTCCCTGCCAGGGCAGGAAGAGTTAAAACAGCCGACAGCGCGCCTCCTCTCTCCTGCTCTAGATTCCGTGTCTCCCCAGCCTCCCGCGGAACTGCATCTCAGAAAAGAGAACTATCATCCCCCAGGATGGGCAACATGATGTTAATATCATTTCTAGCCGAGAAAACCAAGATTCCTAAAACTTCGTTGACTTTTCCTATGTTTCTGAGTGGCAAAGTTAGGACCCGTTACCCAGATCACCTAAAAGTTCTTGTTCTTCCCGCTCCCTTGGAGATGATTCCACCCCTCTAACACTCCCTTCTCCCGCCCGTCACTCGAGGTCATCGCCCCAGCAGCTTGTGCGCACCGCCCTGACCACGCGCGCCGGGCATCTCACCTCAGCCAGGCAGGTGCAGAGGTGGCGGCGCGGCAGCGGTGGGTCATTCGGCCGAAGGGCAGGAGTCGGCTGGCCGCCTCTTTCTGCTGCCCGGTGGCTGAGGGGGCAGAGAAGCGGGGTGGGGGGGAGGGAGGGGGGTCAGCGGGTCCCAGCCCCGCCTCCCAAACACAATGTCCAGGAAATCTCGGAACTTTCCATTGTCTGAGGAGCTTCACTAAACACATTGTCCCCATAATTACGGGGCCACACAGAAGAGAGGATAACTGAGGGGGTTAAGGAGAAAAGTGGGCCTGGCCCGGCCCTGGAGGAGCCCAGTGCCCGGAGCCTGTCTGCTGGGATGTGTGAGGGGAACTCTCCACCGCCCCGGCCCCGAAAGGAGGGAAGCCCCGAAACACCTCAGTGCTTCCCCAAGCAGCAGTCTGGGAGCTGAGCACCGGGGAGGAGGGGGGCGTCCGGGCCTGGCCTCTCGGGTTTTGGATGGGCAAGGGGCCAGAGTCCCGCAGCTACGGACTTCTGGGAGAGCCCGAGCGCTTGTTGCTTGCAAGACACGGTGCCGGAGAGCCGATCCCAAGTGCCAGGCTTCCCAGATACTGAATTTGTAATGACCCCCACCCTAGACGGTGGTGGGCGATGAAACTTCCCTTCCTTTCTCGCGGAGAAGTTACACTTGCCCCCTCCAGGTACACGCTTTCCTATCTCGGCAAATCTCGCGCGTCCCACTTGGCCCCCCGCACTCGCCTTCCTGCAGCGTGCAGTGCCCTTAACCCCACCCCGCGTTTGGAGGTGAGTTCCTAAGAGGTTTAGACACT
This sequence comes from Bos mutus, assembly GCF_027580195.1. Lineage (NCBI taxonomy): Eukaryota > Metazoa > Chordata > Mammalia > Artiodactyla > Bovidae > Bos > Bos mutus. The sequence goes on along the minus strand of NC_091619.1, from coordinate 22,583,162 downwards.
CTCCGAACGCAAATCTTCTATTCTCACCACACTGGGTAAAAAACAATCAGCCTTCTCTCAGGCAAGAGCCGCGGGGTGGGCGCAAACCCGACTCACTGGGCCAACAAGTCGTCAGCTAACCTTGCACGAGTCTCTTGATTACCAAGTCCACATTTCCCGTTTGTAAAATTAGAATAATTGGGGCAGCCTAAAAGAGCTTTATGGTTCCCGAGGCGCGTCAACTGTGGCGCCCATTCGGAGCACATCCGACACGTGTGCACGTCTACGTTTGAATCCCACCACCTGAGCCCTTTGAACACCAGCGCACAGACCCACACTGTCTTTCTGTCCCTCTAGCTACTTTTCCTGCTTGCCGGGCTGGTTTCTGCTGGGTGATTAACGACCCCAGATAGTGTAAGGAATTTGGCTTCTCAAGCTCAGCATTTTCAATTCCTTAATTTGTCCCTAGGTGATCGTTAGCGATCGCGGCTGTAGATCACATGGAGGGGGGGCGGGTCAGGTAGAGTGAGCAGCTGATTCAACACTGTTGAGTTGGGGTTTGGTTTCGATTTTTAAAGGCGGTTCAAAAAGCGGCCCCTGGAGAACTTCAAGAAGGCGGCAGGCGGCAGGCTGCGGAGGTCCCTGACTAGCCTTTGGGTTGTCACCACTCTCATTCTTTATAAACTGTAAAGCGCTAGCTAGCAAGTCGCAGACTCCCTGGGGCCTTAGTCTCTGATGTAGGTGGGGCAGACAGGTGAGGAAACGGAAGATCAGAAGTGTCCTGCTCCTAAATCCAAGGCCTCACTTTGCTGTGGGTCAGGCCTGTTCCTCTAACCTATTCACCACAGAGCAGCAACAGAGGCTACTCCAGATGCAGCCTCAGTTTGACATTTTTCTAGCCGCTCAGGTTAGAAACAAGTTAGACTGCCCCCCACCTCCTCAGTCCTGACTGCTGTCATCTCGTTTAAAGAGGAGTTACTGTCCCTCCTGAGGGGCTGGGGGTGGGGTCTGGAACATTACAGGTTGTCCCAAACAGCTGTCACAATTTCTTTGGCAGTTTGGCTTTAGAGGAGCTTTAAAAATACTCCTTTCCTGCCCCTGTCCCCCTCTCCTTCCTGAAAAAGCAAAGCAAAGCCTTTAGAGGCAGCTCCCTTCAAGGACCTCCTGGACTTTCAAATGCTAGGAAGAGTATGAGGGGAGAGGTGGGAGATGAGGAAGGAGAAACGGAACGATGAAGAATCTTTGTCCTTGTTTTCCTGGGTCTTTCAGACTGGGGCAGACTGTTTCTGCTCAGAGGGGGCAGAAATTTGCTCCTTACCTCCCCTATGGTGACTAGGGCACTGGTAGGCTGCTCCTTCCAGCCTGCTATGCCTCTGAAGGGGTCTGGGGGCAGAAGGTGGTGGGAAAAAGAGGGTATCAGCATCCTCTAGGTGGTAGCCGGTTGTCTGGAGCACAGAAGAGGAACCTCCGACTCCCACAGAAGGGTGAGCATCCGCAGTCTACTGGAGGGCAAGAGTTTGATCCACTGGACTCTCTTTTCTGAGGTACCAGGTTTGTAGTGTCTGAAGTCACACTGCACTGTGATTAAATATACATTTTTATAAAACAAACCTAGAACATTAGACTTGTCTCAACCAGATTGGAAACGGTGGCTTTTTTCTACCTTTCCAAGATGAAGACCCCAAGCATTCCTGAAAACTTCAGCCAGTCTGTGAAAATGCTGACTGAGGCCAGGCAGGTTAATAGGGAGGACCAGTCCTTCTGTAGGCCTGTGAAACCCAGCAGTATACCTAGAGATGTACAAAGGAACTTGGGGGTGTGTGGGGTGAAATCAGTCGAAGAACCTTTATGAAAACATGAGTGTCTGTGAGGGAAGGAAGGAGGTGACCAAAGTAATGCATTTGCCTTTACTGGTTGACTGACAGGCTTTGGTGCAGGTTGGATAAGTTTACCAACTGGTTGCAGAGACCAGTGCCTCAGGCAGGGACATGGGTGAGGGAGCTCCTCAGAAGAACTGGAAAGGAAAAAAAGAGGCAGACACCAAAAAATTCTCCTACATTCTGGGATATGTGACACAATTCCTTGTCACATATATATAGCACATACACATATACAAATTCATTTAGCTAAAAAACCTTAACCTGAAAGAAAATAAACATTCACAAGTTCATTCATTCACTCAACAAAAATATCACTGAATGTCTATGGTGTGCAGGGCATTTTACTATGCTCTCCTTTGTAGAAATGCAGGTGTGTCTGTGTACAAGTTCATCCTGGAAACTCTGCTCCGGCTTCATGGAAGGTTCATGAGAGTTTCAGCTCTCAACAATCAGAATGACGGGGGCTCAGACTTCAGGATGCACACACTTTGGGTCAATGCCAGAGGTGATAAAGAGTCTGCTGGCACCCTGTGAGTTCGCGCTTCTCCTCCACTGCATTTGTGGAAGCTCCAGTCTGGCTACCATGGGGTGGGAAATGCTTAGAAACAGAGTATGCTAAATCCTCTTTACACAATGCTTTTCGTTTCTAAAGCCTGTTTTCCTTCCAGGAGCGGTCTAAGGAGCTTGGGAATCACAAACTCTGCAACCAAAGAAAATCTTTCCAAAGCATATGCCAGAAAGGAGAGACTGATTTAGGGTAATTCCCACAGGTGCACACTTCAATAGAATGCTCACACACCCAAACATATATATATATATACATAAACACACACACATATATATATACACACACACAAATACACACATTACTATACAAATTCATTTACATAGCATGAAATCATATTTACAGAAAAAGCAGAATGGGAGAAGGGTGCCTTCAGTTTTCCCTACTAGGCAAATTCAGAAACTCTTCCAGTAGGCTCAAAATATCACTGAGTTTTTTAGCAGTCTTTTTCATATGTCCCTATCACCTTATTTGCTTTATCGGTGGATTACCAGCCCAGAAAACACTACCCTAAAAGGGTAGCAACAAATGAGCCAGTGGCCTGTGGCTTCTCAGCATAGTCGGTGAAAATCAGATTTATACTCCCTGGTAGCAGTGCTCAGAACCTCTGAGATCTAACGGAACTGGTGATGAGATTCCGCAGCTTTGGTGTAGGTATTTGCATGTACAAGCATATTCTTGGGCTGTGACTTTGAATTTTAAGTTCCAAGCCAAGCAGAGAGATAACGGTATAAGGATTCTGTCTAGAAGTACCTTTGGGGGGATTTCCACCTGGGGGAGAGTGTGACACAGGACTAGAGAGGAAGGTAAGATGAACCCAAAATAGGAAAGCTGGCTAAAAGCCGCAATAGAAGAAAACGCTGCTGGAGAGACTGGAGGCAGAGGAGAGGGTGGGAACTGAACGCCACCGGAACTCGTCCAGATGCTGTTGCGTTCAAGCAAATACCGCACCAACGGCCGAGACGGGTACAATATCCCCCAACGCGAAGGTAGGGAGGAGAGGGTACTGGGAACCGGAGCTTTTCCTTTTACGGATTCACAGGTCAGCGTAAACTGCACAAGACCTCCCTAAATGTCCATTCGCCTTAGCTTTGTCTAGTGAAAGAGACAACGGAGAAAAACATCCAGCCCCATCAAGCTGAAAACATTTTCACTTTTACCCTAAACAAATGAGATAAACGGCTTTTCCTTTTCTGAACATCGCTCTTATTTTGCCATCTAGATTTTGGAAATACAGCCTCGAAATTAAACGCGCACAATCATTTCCACTACACCTGTACAGGTGAGTCACGCTCTCACCCCCTGCGACGTCGGATCCCTAAATGACCGAGCTGGGCGGCTTCCGCCCAGAAGGGAGTTTTGGCGGCGAGCTTCCCTCCCGGGCCTGGGTTCAGCGGCAGCGGTGCGGGCCGGTGGGAGAGGCACGGCCGCACCCTCAGGCGCAGGAGCCGGGCTGAAAGAGCCCGGCCCTGGCCGCTCCGCGCAGGAAGCGGGGCAGTGCTAAACGCAGCCTTCGTGGCTCTGCCCTTTCTCTCGGTCACGGGAGAGAGTGGAGGCTTCCTCAATTCCTGCGTGCCTGCGATATTCAGACGCAGACCAGGGTGGGGAGACTGCCTTTGTTCCAGGCGGGAAGCCGCAGCGCGGAGTTCGGGTGGGGCTGCGGAAAAAAGGAAAAAGCCAGGGGAGGCGGCGGGGCCGAGCTCCCGACCAGAACCCTCTAGGAAGCCCGCTCTGCGTCCCACTGCGCCTTTCGGTCCCGAGGCCTACTTGTAACTGACGTTCCTCGGGCCTTCACACGCACATGACCTGGAGAAGTCTTGGATCCGGGCGCCTTGGAGCCCTGTGACCCCTCGCGAAGTTTCCGAGCGCCTCCCCCCACCTACCTCGCCAACACGAGCGGGCTGCGAAGGCGTGTACGGCACCGCCCCCCCCCTCCCCCGACACACACACCTTATTTCTAGGGTCTAGAGGTAGAGGAGGGTTGAAGCTCAATATCTACCCTAGCCCGGCATTGCCCTCTTCTCCGTCTTAAGCAGGGGAAAAAAAAAGAAAGAAAAACCCTTTGGAGCTTTAATATCTTGCCCGCCTTCCCCCACCCCCGCACCCCCACCAGATTTTGAAAAGCGGCTGCCTCCTTTCCCAACAAGGGCCTGTCCCGCAGGGCACAACTTCCGGAGAAATGGGCCCACGCGGTGAATTCTGTAGAGTCGGCGGGCCAGGCCCCGATCGACCAGTTGGCGCTGCGCGGCAGCCAGACTCGGAGCGGACTTGTGGTGAAAGCTGAGGCCCAGCGCTCGTGGAGCCCATTTGCTCCGAGTTCCCGGCCTGATATTTCCCCCCCCTCAGGAACGTCCCCTCCTCCTGCTGGCGGAGGGTGCCCCCCTTTTCAGCGCGGTGGGCCAGAGAGGGAAGGAGGTAAAACCTCGAGGAAGTCCTCGCTCATAAACCTCGAATCCCCGCCGTGGTTTTGTGGAGCGGGGTCTGGCTTTGTTTCGGCCTCGGTGCTCAGGGCTTTTACTTTACACTCGGCGGCTCGCATGGCCGACTGCGCTGTTGCTCAGCCGGCTCGCCGGCCGCCCCAGCCCCTGTGCCTGGAAGGACAAGCCCCCACCCCAGGCCCAGGCGCCCGCCCACGGCCCGCGGGAGGCCAAGCGCTCCGCTTTCCGTTCACCCGCTTTATCCTCTAGCACAGGAAGGTCTTAGGGGTTCTTGATGCTAAGACACTAACCCCCGGGCGTCGCACAGAGCACAAAAGTTGCCGTCTCTTGCTCGACTGCGAAGGGTGCGGCCGATGATCTTGGATCCCGCCCCGCCGCCCGCGGCCCCCGACCCGGCCCTGGCTGGAGGCGGGCGGCCTGGGCCGGCTTTGCGTCCCGGTGGCCCGCTGGCGATGCCCGGATTCCAGCCGAGAAACGCCCCGGAGCGAACCGATGAGTGCACCCGCTTGTGAACCAGAACTTCTGACTTCTGTGGCAGCAGCTAGACTTAAGGGCAGACCTGGGGGCCGGAGCCGGCATTTCCACGGTTGGAATCGGCGAGCGCCTGGCAGGGTCCACGCCCCTCTCCTCCCTTTGCTATCGAGTCCCCGCAAGGTTGTGGGCGGGAGCCGGGGGTCTTGGAACCAGAGGGGCTAGCGCGGCAGGGCAGGGACGGGTGTTCAGGCTCCGGGGCGTGAGGTCTCGGGAAAAGCCCCGAATCCCAGGAATCCCTGGCCTCTCGCCCTCGCCCTGAGGTCGTTAGCACCCCAGGACGCGCTGTCTGCGGCCGCCGCCCCGCCGCCTTCTCAGCTTCTGAACTTTTTCCATTTCAAAGAACTAAAGGAGAACTGTTGTGACACATCTCCTGCACATTCTCGTGGAATCACCTCCGGTCGAAGAAAGTGTAGTAATCAGTTCCTAAGTTGTCTCCTCCCTTGCCCTTTTTTCTCACCCCTCAACCTCGGGTAAAGAATTTGAGCACTTCGAAGGGAAAAAGCAGTAAAATGCGTACTAGAGTGAGGTGGAGGAAATTCAAGTCACAAGACTGCCCCCAGGTGATAGTTTTCAGCAACAGCATTTCTGCACGACTTCAGGTCGCTCTGTATCTGTACTGAGCTAATGTCATCTGTGGTAGAAGTTATTGAATCCAAACGTTTACGTTAATCCCGCAAGAAAAGGAGAAACGTTCCCGAGAAACCTCTTTCCCATAGATGCTGTGAAATTGTTCAATTTGTCTTTCTAGCCTCACTACCATTAACATTTGATAACTGCATTTTCAAAATCTAACTCTCCCCTCCCCACCCTTCTTTCCCCCACTCCTTCACCATTTCCTCCTTCTGAAACAATAGCACGGGCTGCTGGAGTCAGTCTGATGATATAATCCTTAAGGCATTCACGGGCAGACCAAGGGCCAAGCTATCAAAGGGTTCAGCTTCTTCTTCTTTTTTTTAAAGCTGTTTACTATTCAGGAAATTTGGTAATTATTTTTTTTTCTCCATGTAGTGGTATTACCCTCTTCCTTTTGATATTAGATCCTCTATGGGGCCCTAGCTTCATGCTGTAGAGACAGGAGAAAGATGAAGGGGCTGAATTCTGCATCAGAATGTAATTTTCCTTTATGTCATCATTGCTGCTAAAGACCAGCTGAGGGCTTCCAATAGAACAGGAACCCCCGGAACAGGCAGAGAGTCCTCATGCTTCAGAAGAGAATGCCAATTTCATTTATTGTTTTACACCACAAACTTGGGATTTTTATATACTTCACTCCATCAAAATACTTTCAGTACTTTTATAGCAGGATTGAAAAGTCACCTCAGGAAGGAACAGTGAAGATAATAACCAAATTTTAAAAATCATTTGTTTAGAATGCATCACAATGAATCTTTCCCATAGATGCTGTGAAATTGTTCAATTTGTCTTTCTAGCCTCACTACCATTAACATTTGATAACTGCATTTTCAAAATCTAACTCTCCCCTCCCCACCCTTCTTTCCCCCACCCCTTCACCATTTCCTCCTTCTGAAACAATAGCACGGGGGTGCTATTTTTTTTTCAGGGGGTGTCATTGATAGGTATTAATAGCCTTATGATGTTATCATGTTTATCTAGGCTTTCCCTGTGCCTAGCATAGTGCCTTCCTCATTGCAAGTATCAATGAATATATGTTGAATGAAAGGACAAAATGAAATATAAAGCAAAGGAGTACAAAAGGGATTGGATAGGTAACTTCATTCACTTAAAACCCCCTCCATGACATATCTCTTGAGTGAATGTGTCATGCAAAGCAAAACTATTTTTGCTGATGGTGAGGGATTGACCATGTTAAATGGGTTTAAGTTTTATCTTCCTAACTAAAGTGTCATGTATTGAGAGCAGGAACTCAGTGTTAACGCTTTTGTTATATACAATGTCTTTCATATTTCTGGGCACCTTATCAATCATCTTAAAGTATGGGGAAGGGGAAGCTTCAACTTAAGATAGAAAATGTTAAGAGAAATGTAGTGTTAAGGCATCCCTTTGGGCAGTGCCAGGTATCCTGGTAGAGGCACGACAAGTCAAGGGGTAGGGAAATTTCTGTTCAGACTCCTCCTTTAATCAGGCCATATAGTCTCCTGCCCAGATTCCTCCCAGAACCAGTATCTTCTCCTCGGATACCTTCCCCCATAGGCTATGAAAACATAGAGAACAGGATGTGTTGACCAGAGGATGACTCTTCCATGTTACAGCCTGCCTCACTCCTACCACCCATAGCTTTTTTAGATTCTCTAGTTAGTTTAAGCTCAGCAGGTTTGTGTGAGCACTAACCAGATCATCACAAACTTTCCATCCACTGGGGCACTAGTTTGGCCTATTTCAAGCACATCATGATAACCTTTCCTATAAATTCAAGTTATTTGGCCAAAGGGAATTTGGAAAGCACCAAAGCGCCTTAATATATTCTTACAGGAGATTTTGTTTTTGGAAAATATTTGCCAATCAACTGGATTTTGCCATTGGAGCCAAGTCATCACAGAGGTTTATATGCCTGTGTAACACTGTCTAATAAAAAAATAAAAGAGACATAAAATGTACTTTCAAGGAGCTTTCTGTTTTTCACCACTTTTTATATTTTTCATTTAAAATTTCCCCATGGCAAGCATAGGTAATCAGAATCAAGTTGTTCATCATTCCTTGTGGCTTTCCACATAGAAAGACTTTCTGCTTCTTAAGGAACCATCTCATTATCATCCTGCACCTAGGCATAAAGCATGATACGCCAACATTTAAAATGCTGGCTCTCCAAACCATGAATAGTTCATCCTTTGATTCCTCACTGTGTTTCTGCTTAGCATGTTCAAAAGTCCCAAATACTTGATTTGAATGTTGGCTAAATTGGAGGCCAGTGTTGAGTCTGCTCCTGAATATAGCAAGTCAGAAGTATTTTCTATCTCATCCACACATCTCATAATGGTGAGTAACAGCTGTCACTAAGGCAGGGCACTTTCCTTTGATCCGTTACAATTTTTCTAAAGGATTGAAAGCTGACTAGAAAGCAACGAGGCTGATATTTTTTTTAAGTAACAAAATTTATTCAAATTGGAGTTGTCCTTCAAAGAAGTAACCCTGGGATTCTACACCTTATTCAAATGATTGCTCAAGACATTTTGGAATGCCTCTCTTGGAAATGTCTTTAGGGATGGCTTACTAGCCACATGAAAGATGGCATCATCACTTACTCCAATATTATTTTCCTCCTTGCTGGCTAAGACATGTACACTCCTGGAATTCAAAGCTGCCCAAACTGAGAAACTAACTCTAAAAGCTAGGCATGCTAAGTGCAAAGCAACACTTTCCCCAGAGAGAGTAGCGTGTCACTTCAATGGTGTCCTTATGACAGACACACAGCAAGTAAAACAGTGGCAGAAAGCAACCGTGGGCCAGTCCCAACTATATCCAGTGACTCTAGAGCTCCAGAACAGAGCAGCTCCAGGAAGCCAGCAGATTCCTATGGGGGTGCCTGCCCGGACAGCCCCAGATGTTCCAAGAGTCCTTTTATTTGAGACAGAGCTTGTTCCAGGAAGCATCCCTATTTGGAAATTTTGAGATACCATTAGATGGTCTCAAAGGAAATGGGCTAAACTGACTGTCAGGCCCTTCACCTTCCCAATCCCTCTAACAAAAACAAACAAAATAAAAAATAAAGAAACAAAAAACACATCATTTAGACTAGGAGTCACACTAGTAGGGCCAAACAACAGAATTACAAAACTTTGCTGACAGCTTAAATGATGATGGATCATCTATAGGTTAAGAAATAACTGCCCAGTGACCAACCACGTGTTTCTGAATGCGCCCAATATAATCTTCCAAACTCAATGCTCACCACCCATCAGGCCCCTTACCCTAGGAGATGTGGAGATACAGGAAATCTTGTTCTACAGCCTATGTACAATATTAGCAGCTAGAGGTCAAGGAAGTGTTCCCTTTGCTTCTCATTGATACTGCCAGATCATTCTCTCTCTCTATTCCCTAAAACTCTGATTTTGAAATTAGTCATTAGCCTATAGCTTCCTAAGACCATTCTCCTGCATTTCTTAAAGATTTAATTCCTGGCTTACACTCACTTATATCCATTCTACTCTGGGCATGGTCTTTGTGCTTGCACAGTGAAATAAATGATGTTTGCAATATTGCAGCTTCTTTGACCTTCTCCAGAGATAACGTTTTCCTCCCTATTTCAACAATCATTCCTCAGGTCATTCCCTCAGACTTTGTCAGTATCAAGAACTGCTTGCCCACAATCTTGAATTCAAAGTAAGATCAACATCTCCTGTCTCTCCAGCTTACCCTCTCAATTCTTTGACATCACTGGGGCCTTCAGTCAATTGATCTCGCCCTCTTTTCACTGTCTCCACATCCCTCACACCTTCACTTTCCCCTTGGCCCCATTTGGGTGCCATAGCTAATTATTATACACACTTTGGTCCTTAGCCATTTTGCTCTTTTGTTGCAGTTACCTAGCAAAGCCCAGTTCTAGGTTAATTTCCAGTTTCCCTACATACTGCCTACACCCACAAAGCAGAATGTGGCTGGAGCAAAACAATCAACTTTATTGGCTGCTCTCGTAAATTCATGTTCTCTAGTTTCTTGAGAGCCCTTAAATGCTGCCTGGAAATTCTATTACATGTCTCTGCTCCTTTCCCTTTCCTTTTCCCTATGGGACTACTTTACACCTTCCCCGTCTCTCTCCTCAAACTTCCATCGTGCCCTCCCTCATCCTAATTTTCTGCTTCAGACCTTGATTCCTTTTTCACTAAGAAAACTGAAGCAGCGAACAGACCTACTTGCTTTCCTATGACACACAAAAGTCCACCTGCATTCTGCATCCAGATATTCTTCCTTTTCCTGTCTCTTCTCCTATTTCCAACCTGTTCACAGGTGTCCTAGATCCCATCCTTTCTCACTCAAAGACATTGCTTCAGTAATTGTTCTCTCTCACTCCTGCTTCATAAAATTTCCTTCTTTACTGGATCATTCTCATCAACATACATACACACAATTATTCCCCGTTCCCAACTTAGAAGGTAACACAACTCTCCTGAATCCATCCATATCAGTGTCATACTGTCCCATTACAGCATCATTGTTCGCAAGTCTGTCAAGATGATCATCTCTCATGTCTCTTTTGCCATTTCTTCTTAAATCTATTAAACTTTTGACCTCACCATCCACACAAACTGCTTTGATCAAGGTCATCAAGGAGTCCCAAATTGTTAAAGCCCCCAGTGGTCTTTTTTTCAGTCCTTACCTTACTTGAGGAAACTCCAAGAGATACTGAAGGACAGGGAAACCTGGTGTGCTGCACTCCATGGGGTCAAAAAGAGTTGGATACTACTTAGCGACTGAAAAACAACACCTTACTTGACACAGATTAGTCCTTTTCCAGAAAACATCTTTTTCACGTGTCTTCCAAGGCAACACTCCCTCCTGATTTTCCTTCTATCATACTTGTCTTTATCAGTCCTGTTGCTGCTTATTTTCTTATTTCCTTGTACCTTGAAACAAGGTCAATCCTTAGTCCTCCTCTTTTCTCTGTCCATGATTACTCATTTAGAGACTTCATCAAGACTCTTGGCTTTAAATGCTATCTCTATATTGATGACTCCCAAATAATATCCCTTGCCTGCACCTCTCTCTGACCTCTAGTTTTAAATATCTAACTGCTCACTAAACATCTCCACATGTCCAAAATGAAATTCCTGATCTTTCTAAATTTGCTCCTTCTACAGTCTGTCCCATCTCAGTAACCAAGGACTCTATCCTTCTAACTTCTTAGGTCAAAACTCTTAAAGTTATCCTTGACTTTTTCCTCTCTCAAATATCACAACTAAACTGTCAGCAAATTCTGTTACCTCTGCTTTCACAAATATCACCAATTTGACCACGTCTTACAACTTCCATCACTATTACCGTTCTCCAAGCCTTCCTTCTTATAGGGATGATTAAAATACTTTCCTAACTGGTCTCCCCACTTCCATCTCTGACCCCTATAGTCTATTTTCTAACATAATAGCCTGAGTGAAACCTTTGTAAGTTAAACCTGCAGTGGCTTCCCAATTCTATTGCTGCTAAGTCGCTTCAGTCGTGTCCAACTCTGTGTGACCCCATAGACGGCAGCCCACCAGGCTCCACCGTCCCTGGGATTCTCCAGGCAAGAACACCGGAGTGGGTTGCCATTGCCTTCTCCAACCCACGAAAGTGAAAAGTGAAAGTGAAGTCGCTCAGTCGTGTCCAACTCTTTGGGACTCCATGGACTGCAGCCTACCAGGCTCCTCCGTCCATGGGATTTTCCAGGCAAGAGTACTAAGTGGGGTGCCATTGCCTTCTCCATCCCAATGCTATTACCCTAAGGTAAAAGCCATGATCCTTAAATGTCCTATGAGGCCTTGACCGTGCTCCAGTTACCGTCTCATCAACCCCTCTCCCTCTCATTAACTTGACTCTGGCCACGCTGGTCCCCTTGGTATCCTTTAACAAGTCAAGCAGCCTCCTGCATCAAGGCTTTTGAGTTTGATGGTCCCTCTTTCTGCACTGGTCTTCCCCATATGTTACATCACTGTCTTCTTCACCTCATTCAGTGTTCTGACTAAATTTAACTCCAGCAAAATCATCCTTTATAACCCTATTTAAAAGAAGTGCTCTGTATTAGTTTGCTAAGGCTGCCCTAACACGGAGAAGGCAATGGCACCCTACTCCAGTACTCTTGCCTGGAAAATCCCATGGATGGAGGAGCCTGGTGGGCTGCAGTCCATGGGGTCGCTAAGAGTCGGACACGACTGAGCAATTTCACTTTCCCTTTTCACTTTCATGCATTGGAGAAGGAAATGGCAACCCATTCCAGTGTTCTTGCCTGGAGAATCCCAGGGACTGTGCAGCCTGGTGGGCTGCCGTCTATGGGGTCGCACAGAGTCGGACACGACTGAAGCGACTTAGCAGCAGCAGCCCTAACAAAATACCACAGACTGCTAAACAATGGAAATTTGTTTTCTCGTAGTGTGGAGGCTGGAAGTCTAGGATCAAGGTGTTGGCAGGTTCAGGTTTGATTTCTTCTGAAGAAGGTTTGACTTCTCCGTGTCCTGCAGATGGCCACCTTCCTCTATACAGTCCCCATGTGGTCTTTTCTCTGTGCATGAGCATTCCTGATATCTTTCTAATGTCCTAATCTCCTTTTCCTATAAAGATATCAGTTAGATTGGATTAGGACTCTAATGATCTCATTTTACCTTAATTTCTTCTTTAAAGGCCCTGTCTCCCAATAAGATCACTTCTAAGGTTCTGGGGGCTAGGGCCTCAACCTATGAATTTTAGGGGGTTGAGAAATAGACACAATTCAATCCATAACACATTCCACCCCCATTTTCTTTATATCTCTACATAGCACTCACCACATTATGACTCACCATTTTCTTTCCTTGTTGGATCATTGTCTGTCTCTGCTACAATTTCAGTTCAAAGAGGGCAGGGATTTTTGTCAATTTTGTTCACCACTGTACCCTCAGTGTCTAGCACTGCCTGGCACATAGTAAGTAGTGAAAAATTTTTTTAATTAATGAGTTTACATAGTTTGGAGTCATTGAACTTGGCAGCTCCTAAACCCTCTCTGTCTTCTCAGGGCTGTTTTCAGGCAATAAGCATTTATTTAGCACTTACTCTGTACCCAGTATTGTGCCCCAGACTATGAGTAGTTTACAAGATCAATAATAAAAAATATATATATATATATATTTGCAATGGTATGTGCTCAAAACAGTTACAAACAAGTATATATAAGAGGAAAAATAATAGTAATTTATGGCACAAACTTTAAGTGCAATAAATAGATTAGTTGGTGCTGAAGGACACAGGGAAAACTTATCTATAAAATGAGGATAACAATCCTTATGCTTGATACAGGTTTGTGAAGATGAACTATGGTTATAGTTTACCAAACACTTCTTCATATGTTAAATTAGGAAAATATTAGAAATCCACAAGAATTAAGAGACTTCTGGGCTCACATAAATGCTCTTGTGGATGAAGAAGGAGTTAACCTGCCTGGCAGTGCACAGGGGTCTGATGGGTCTGGTCAGCCAATATAAGCAGATGGCTGTGATGTCATTCTTGTAACATGATTCCTTGCTGGGGTGCACCGGTGGGGCATATTGGAGCCTCACAGAGGAGCCCCTCTCTAGCCTGCCCACATAGTTCAATTTACTCTCAATAAAAATGCAATAAAAGGCTCACTTGCCTTCAGACTGTTGAATGCTTGTGACTCCAGATTATTTGGAATAGAAATCCTGACTGACAGGATTTGGGAGAAGAAGATGGATGAAATATCCTTAAAGCAAAAAAGCAGGAAATGAAGGAAATAAAGTGGTTGTATTTTACCAAACTGGATGGTAGTTCAAAGACCCTGCAAGATTTTGGAAGGTATAAGCCAGGGCTAAAATAATCTCTAGTAGCAAATGATGTTGTGTTCCTAATACAAGGTGGTGGAATCAAACCCTTTCTTCTAAAGATTCACATGACTTTGGGGAAGCTGGGCAACACTAACTGCCACCTCTTCATTATCGTAAAAAGTCTAAACTTCCTGAGTCTCAAGATTGGCCAGTTCGAGGGCATGCTAATGCTTCTCCCATATTATGGCATTATCCAGAGTGTTTAGCTCGGGCACTAAAAACGTAAAATCAGCTTGCTGTGTATAGTGGTAATAATATTTTATTTAGCTTTTGGATTATCTACAGGTTTCAGTTATCTGCATTGTCCCCTGTTAATATGAATAATAAAGTGGCTTTAATCTGAAATCATAACACATGCTTTCATGAACTGCATCCATTGTCTCCCTTATTTCTTTTACTTTTATCATCCATCAGATCTGAAGAGTGTATGGGTTTTATACAAAAGACACTAAGCACAGGAGTCCTTACTCTCAGTCATCTGCCTTTCCATCCCACCACCAATCCCACACTGGCCTAGTCTGATCTAGCATAGAGTTTGGGACACTGATGATATGATGATAGGCGTGGTGACAGCAAAGACTGTAGTTTCCGTTTATGATCTTGACGTCAGATACTTTCAGAAATAATTTAAACATTCCTAACTTGTGCTTAATGTAATTTTATGACTTTCTCACTCATAAATTTAATCCACACTCAACTGTTTTTATTTCTAGGCCATATAACCCTTTATAGGGTAATAAGTACTGTAATTTTACTACCCACAGTATAAAATAACTCCCTTTTCTTATTTGTCTCTCTTGGCTTCAGGAGACTTTCATTGGTTCTAATGTTGATAACCAAATTTGTGCTGACCTACAAAAGTAACTTCATTTATTTTCCCTTTTTAGCATAGACCCAAATGACCTAAATCTTTAGGCTGTCTATAAATAATCATATATATAAATAAAAATAGTCTAAATTAAATTATTTTGAGTTAATCTGATGAAAAAGGTGAGTAGACAGGAAATAGAAAGTCAAGACAATAATTACATTTTTGTGATTGGTTATCTATTTGCACGCCTTTTACTTCATTGTAAACTCCTCAACTGAGGCTGGGTTTTATTCCTTTTTTATCTGCCCAGTATGTGATTCTCAAACATTAATGTGCATCCAGATCAGCTGGAGGGCTTGTTAAGACCAATTGCTGAGTCCCACCCCCAGAGTTTCTCATTCAGCAAGTCTGGAAAGCAGTCTGTGGGTTTGCACATCTAACAAGTTCCCAGGTGAGGATGATGCTGCTGGTCTGGGAGCCATACTTTGAAAACCACCACCTTACCACATAGAAGGCTCACGTAAAATGTTGGTTGAATTGTAATAATCCAATTGCAGGAAGACATTGGACAAAGAGGCCAGTAAGGTATTGGGGTAATAGCTAAGGTACTGTTACAGAGAGACCTCAAGTTAAAGTGGCTTAAATATGATAACAGTTTATTTCTCACATAACAGTCCCAAGGTACATGGGCAATCCAGGATAGAAAGGCAGTGCTTCTTGCCAAGTCCAGGGACCCAAGATAGGGGTTGACCCTCCCCATCTTTCTCTTGTGGCTTTCATCAATGGGTCCAACATGCAGTTCCAGGAAGTGGGAGGAGGAAGTAATTTCTGTTTAAAAAGATGTGAATTGGAAATTTCACATGGGACTTCCCTGGTGGTCCAGTGGTTGAGACTTCACCTTCCAATGCAGGGGGTGCAGGTTTGAAACCTGTTTAGGGAGTTACGATCACATACTTCTCCTAGTCAAAAAATCAGAACATAAAACAGAAGCAATATTGTAACAAAGCCAATAAAGACTTTTGAAAAAATGGAAATTGCACATAACACCTTTGTTCTATCCCATTGGCTGGAATAAATTTATACCTTGCTGCAGGGGCTGGGAAATGTAGTTCCTACCTGTGACTATGTGCTCTGCTAAAATGAAGGGTGAGAGTTCCATTCCAAAAGGGAAGAACGACAGGCTGGATACTGGGGCATAGTTAGCAGTCTCTGCCACAACTTTACGGCAAACCTATGTATAAAGGGACAAAAATCTAAAATACAATGAGAGTTTTTTATGTATCTGCACATATTTTCTGGGAGGAGAGGAGGGATAGGGTGGGGTGGAGAAACATTTATGCTTAATACAGAGGTTTTTACTTTGGAATTAAGATGGATTGAAAGGTAACAACTCTTTCATTTACCTTGACGAGTCAATATGCCAGTACATCAAAAGGACATTGAAAGGTTCTTTCCCCAATTCCTCTGTGGCTGATTCATGTTGATGTATGGCAAAACCATCACAATATTGTAAAGTAATCATTCTCCAGTTAAATTAATTTAAAAAATTAAAAAAGAAGAAAAAAAAAAGGAAGAATATGGAAGAAGAGGTGGATTGATGAATATGAAGTTGTAGAAGGTGTGATAATGGCATTGAAGTCATGATAGTGGCTGGTGCAGAAAGGACAGTGGGGCAGAGAATGGGTAGGAGTGATGTACACAATGGTAGTTATTGTAGAACAGTGGGAAGGAAATAAGGAGGAATACACAGTTGCCCAGGAACTGGCAGAAGACGCTTACATTGGCTATCATAATGTGAGACATCAAGGGCGACTTGAAGAGAGATGAAACATACACAGGCATCAGGGAAGATCTTGAAACAGCAGGGATGGGAGAGCTAGAAGACTGCCAAAGTTGAAAGGTCTCAGGAGGAGGTGTGTTTTGCTTATTTAGTTTCTCTAGAGAATAGTAGATGCAATAGATAAGAGAAATGACAGCAGTAGCTAGACTGGGCATCCATTTAGATACGGGCAGTGGGGAGGAGATGCCCAAGAGTGAAAGCACATGCCCCTTCTGCATGATGTGGTGCAAACTAGTTACCATGGAATTCTTCGTACTTAGCTTACAGGAGTTTTAAAGATGATTAGAAAGTAGTGAGTAAAAAAGGCAGGCCTAAGAACAAAGTAATATAATAGTTGTTGACTGAGCAACAACCAACCTCAGCAATTCCACTATTAATTAATCCCAGGAGAGAAATCCATCAGAAAGCAGTTTGTGGCTTTGAATTCCCATCAGTACTCACCTCCCCTTCCAATGTAAGAATAACCCTTCTGCCTGGTTCATGGTGGGAACACTTCTATCCCCAGGTCTGGCTCCCATGTCACGTCTGGACAAGCCACAGAGTTAAAAAAAAAAAAAAAAAGATCACCAGACCTCCTTTTGGGGTAGAGGCTGCTGCAAACTCAGGAAACTCTCTGGACAAACTATTTGAACTGACAGTTGCTCTCAATGAGCTTCCTCGGGGGCCAGGCTAGTGTGGGATGTGGTTGTAAATGCCAGGCCCACGCGCATCTTCATCCTGTATTCACAGATAGGACCGGGGACATGGCTTTCTTCCCAGGAGGAGTCTGTACTTCAAAATCTTATTGGAAAAAGGGATTAAGTTGGATATGATGAGTAAGACGGTGACTATGTAAAATCAGATCACTTTATTCTAAATAGAGTCCTATAAAGTCACATCATCTGCTTTTTGGAAACACTTCTAGAAAATCATGACCATCAGCCTGTTTTACAGTGTATGTGGGCAGGACTGGAAAGGGAATATTTCAAAGAACTACTTTGCATTCCATAGAGCCAACATGGTTAAATATCAAATACTAAATATTCTGTCTGAGAGCCACTGAGTACAACACTTAGAAGCCATATTTCAAATAATGCCTTAGTTGATATACCCTGAAGATATACAAGACTCAGAAGACTTTGGTTCTAGTTGCTTGTCTGCCTCTCACTGGCTTTCCATGCTCATCTCCACAGAAGAAACGGGGACTCTGAGGGTAGGGATTGTGTCTCATTTCTAATTCTTGGCCTATTCTAAGCAGATAGGGCCTGAAAAACAGGCACTCCACAAAGTGCTTGTTCATTGGACACAGTGGGCAGATCCACATGCAACTTACTGCCAGTTTTGTTGGTAAAAGTAATCCAATAGTGACAGTTTCCCATGGTTCAATCTAATATTTGCATTCTCGTTTTGTTTATATACTGTATAGCGTTGCTTTTCCCTAAATGCAAATTTCATCTTTCTGGGTCATTTCCTAGTTGAGATATGAAAGTCCTTTCTCTTATCCTATATCTGTCTTATTTCTTCCCTAAACATCTTGGTAATTGTTCATTTCTATGCTCATCCAATATTTGCTAGCTAGTACCTCTGTGTGTGGGCTCAGTGGTAAAAAAAAAAAAATCTTCCTGCAATGCAGGAGATGCAGGTTCAATCCCTGGTTTGGGAAGATCCCCTGGAAGAGGAAATGGCAACCCACTCCAGTATTCTTGCCTGGAAAATCCCATGGACAGAGGAGTTTGGTGGGCTACAGTCATAGGGTGGCAAAGAGTCAGACACGACTGAGACTGAGCCTGATATCTGTGTGTCTTCCTCTACATTATAGGCACATTGCATTTCCCCTGTGCCTTTCACAAAGCAGGCCCTACATAAACTTTTGTCATAATGTTGAATCTCATATCCGAGGATAAGTCACTAATGCTCTGAGCCAGTTTCCTTCCTGGAGAAATAAGATAATCCCAGCCTGGCCAATATAGCAGAACTGTTGAAAGTTAACATATGAGGGCTTAAATGATTAACAGTAAAGCCTCCAGGTTGACTGTCTATGGGGGTGTTTGTTACATGCTAGCAATAGGCAATCTGTTTTCAGCTCAATTACAGGGAAAGTTGACTCTTCCCAGCCAAAAAAATTTCCAAAGTCCCCCCCAGTTGACAGAGTGAAAAGAGAACATTCGTCACACAGGGAGAACACATAGTCGATGAGAACAGACACAGAGTCATCATGTTAAAGAGACCAAGTGCTGCCCCACAGTACAATCCCTTTACCTAGTAACATAGGCACACGGTGCTGGACAGAGTGGACTGCAGGAAATGAAGGTGGGGAGAAATCAGCCTAAGGAACACCCTGCATGCACAAACTAAGACCTTTAAGGGAATTATTATAAGAGCACTTAAGGAAGAAAGGAAGCAGGGAAGGAGATGTGAAGACTAAGATAATGGGACATGCAGGAGACAAACAGAATCCAGAGTAGTCAAGAAGGGGCATGCCACTTCCTTGGGCACATTTAGAGTTAAGAGGTTCCACTGGGTTCCCAACTAGAAGAAACTACAGACTAATGGCAAATGTACAAGTCTAGCCAAGTTACTGAATCTTTCTTTACTTATTTGAAAAAGTAGCACTAATAGTTTCTGTCTTATGACATAAACAGTAAATGAGCTATTTCATATAAACACACAAAGTACCCAGCAGACAGCAAGTACGTATGTATTCTTACTATCTAAGAAACTATAAATACTAAGTTGTATCTGTATCTTCTGGGAAAGACTGAAGTCAGGAAGAGAAAGGAATGACAAGACAATGGTTGGATGGCATCACCGACTCGATGGACATGAGTTTGAACTAGCTCCAGGAGTTGGTGATGGAGAGGGAAGCCTAGCATGCTGCAGTCCATGGGGTCCCAGAGCCAGACACGACTGAGTGACTGAACTGAAGTTTGGGAAACTATCAGGCCTGTCATTCTCACCTAATCGCTTTGCTATCTGCATGAATTCTCCAGTTGAAGAATTCTCCAGGGAGAGTCCTCAACTGTAGGTGCTTGACGTCAACTATTACAAACAAAATCAGTAAGCTGAAGCCTTAAAGCAGCAGTGTCCAAGAGACATTCCTGTGATGACTGAGATACTCTCATCTGTACTGTCCAAGATGCTAGTCACTAGTCACTGAGGCTGTTGGGCCCTTGAAAGTGCTGCAGAGGAAATGAATTTTTTATTTATTAGTTTTAATTAATTTAAATTTAGATGGACATATATATCATATTGGACAGTTCAGCCTCAGAACATGACCCCAAACACACCAGAAGACATTGTGCAGGATCCACTGTGGCCTAGCAGCACCCTGGATCAGATGACCTGACTCAACCCTTGGAAGCTGGACTCTCTTAGGCAAATTACTCAACCTCCTATGCCTTGGTTGCATCCTTAATAATATGAGACTGACAATAGTTTCATTTTATTGGTTTATGAGAGCTAAATGAGAGAATTCATATAAAAGTAGTTAATTCTAGCATACATCAGAATTCCCTAGAAGGCTGTTAAAAAGGATTGCTGGGGTCATCTTCAAAGTTTTGCTTCAGTAGATCTGGGGTAGAGCCAGAGAATCAATGGGTTCCCAGGTGATGCTCATGTTGCTAAGTCAGGGACCACATTTGGAAACATACTGTTCTAAGATGTTGAGTGCCTGATACAGAGTGAGGACTCAAGTATTAGTTCTTGTTTTATGATTAGCACTTTTATGGTCTGCATCAAGAAGGTTTCTGAAAAAAATATCCATACTTCATTAAGACTCTCTAGCCCATGTTCTGACATTATTTGGATAGATGTTTACCAGGCACCTACAAAAGGCAAGATACATCCACTGTATTCTGAATGACAGTCCCTCAACATGGATTGGAAGTAGGGCTTGGCAGGGGGCAGAGCTACAGAGCACTAAGTTACCTGAACATTATCACCATCATCTAAATATTTTTCATCATTTCAACTCTCCACAAAACATACAGGAAAACAATTAAAATCACCTTCTGAGAGAAGCCACAAGTTGGATTTCGCTCTAATTTTTCATCTTGATAAAAAGATTATGTGGAGGCCTGTAAGTGCTAAGTGGAAGGGATGTGAAAATAAATCCAGGTTCTAGCCTTGGCTCCTTTATCAACTTACTGAAATCAAGGGGTCACCTCTCTCAATCATTATGGACTTGGCTATTAGATGTGATGAGTCCTCAGGTCACTTTCAAAGAATAACAACAGGATTCTCCCGAGCCCAACCTCATCTGCACAGGGATTTGCTCCTTAGAAGTTATCACAAGTCTTCTAGTTTTTCTCCTCTGAGATTCTTTCCATGGTGCCTTTAGTTCTTTGGATAAAAAATGTGTTAAGGTGGTTAAAAAAAAAAAAAAAACACAGACAGTTTGAAAGATCCACCTTTAATTTAGTCATTTTTCAGGATTCATACTAGGATTTCTTTTAAAGGCAAAAAAAAAAAAAAAAAAAGAGCCTTGGATAAATATGCCAGGAGGCTGTAAGACTCTAGACACCCCTTTTCAAGTAAAGATGCAAAAAGGATCTTTTAATTCGGATTCTGGGAGGCAGTGTTAGGTGTATTAATATCTACTCTGATAAAAAGACCACTCTATTTCCTTCTCTTTAAGAAATGCGAGTAAAGATTCTTTGCCCAGCATGCTCATTTCTCATGTGTAAATGGTGATCATGGTACTCACTGACAAAAAACTTACAATCAATTTCTGTTACAAAATCAATCAGGCCCTGGTGTGGTGAATCACAATTATCATTTCCATTTTCAGATGTGGGAAAGGGAAGTGCAGAGAAGCTAGGTTTTAGAGAGACTTGCTACTACTTAGACTGAAGCAGATGTGAGATGAGAAGCTTCCACTTAATGGGAAAATCCAACTCATCGGGCCAACTACTTTTTTTTCGGTTGTGCCACATAGCACGTGGGATCTTAATTCCCCAACCAGGGATCGAAACCGTGACCCCTGCAGTGAAAGCTTGGAGTCAACCACTGGACTGCCAGGGAATTCTCAGGCCAACTGCTTTTGTAGTCAGGCAGAATATACTTTGAGGTATTTCTGAGGTAAGCATAAGGAGACAAAACTTGGGACCTGCGTTGGGGATTCTGAGCAGCAAATGTGATCAAGTTTGGCTGAATCCAGATTTAAATCTAGCAGCTATTAGTTGACTTGCTGATATAAACAGTATCAGTAGTTCAGGTCTGTATTTCCAGTTGTTGTTTATTCACTAAGTTGTGTCCAGCTCTTTTTTGACCCCAAGGACTGTAGCCCACTATGTTCCTTTTTCCATGGGATTTCCTAGACAAGAGGGTTCTTTACCACTGAGCCACCTGGGAAGTCCTATATTTCTAGTTCAGTTCAGTTCAGTTCAATCTGTACTCATCTTCAAAATAAGAATGCTTGGGGTCTCAAACATGCTGGCGTTTCAAACATGCTTGGGGTCTCAAACATGCTCTCTATGTGTTGATGAAAAAAGCACTACTTAGGAATAAGGAGTAAAGGTTTTGATCTTGGATTTGCTTCTTACTTATGGAGAGATACTGTACAAGCTAACAGTACTCTCTGAGCCTCATGTTCCTCAGATATAAAATGGCAATTCCTCTCCTATAGATTTCATGATGGGTTGATGACATTAAATTGAGGGACAAATGCAAGGAAATACATATCAAGAACATAATCCATGGACCTGGGCTTTAGTACAATAAATAAATCAAGTTGAAATAATTCAACCTTCTCAGAAGGTTATATCATGTATCTCTGAATAAAAAATATAATAATAATACTTTCTAGAAAAATCAGTGTGGTCTCTTGGGAAATAAGCAGATTAAATACAATAAAGCAGGGATCATCTCAGTGACAAATGACTTATTTTTATGAGCTCTGATATGAGATCTGAACACAAATTGGTCCAAATGGCATCCCAAGGATTATAAGTCTAAGACTTCTACATATTACTTTTTAAAAAGGTTGGGATAGATATAGGGAGCACCTGTGATGGTAAGGACTCCAGAGAGACAAAAAATGAAACACCCATTGGCCAAATTAACTACTACTTACCTCAATCATATTTGTGTCAATAAATTAAGGCCAATGAGCATGCATCAAATAATTGAGGATTCAGATAGTTATGCCTTCTGGGTGTTATTTTATTTCATTTTTTTTTTGCTAGAGAATTTGGGTTTCGGAACACTGCTTTATTTGAAACCTACAAATCATTATTCATCAAATGAAACCAATGATCAGATGTACCAAATTATGTGTTGCTAAACTCTAATTGTTTGCTTATGAGAAAAGCTGCCTTTATCGGAGTGCACAGACCACAAGATAGAAAAGTCTTTTTGTGACTCACTGAAACTTCTTATAGAAAGCCCACCAATTTCTTCACCTCCTGGCACACGGGATATGCTAATTCTTTGGCTCTTGCCGACCCAACTTGCAAAACTTTCTCTAAGTGGTCCTTGTTCATCTTCAGTTTTTCAATCTCACTCTTAATTGGAGCAAATTTCTCAATCACAGCATCTGCCACCACCAGCTTGTAGCGAGCAGTGTCCATCCCAGCGCTGCGGCGGACCACCTCCTCCACGGGGAGCCCGGCCACTGCTGCGTGAATGGCCACCAGGTTGGACACGCCTCCTCGGCTGGCGGGCTCGTAGGTGACCTCCGAGGTGAAGTCTGTCATAGCCTTGCGGAACTTCTGCACTATCTCCTCTGGGCTGTCGGTTATTCTGACAGTGGCCAGTTTATCGGGGTCTGATTTCGACATTTTGGCAGAGGGATCACGCAGGGACTTCACCTTCTTCATTGATGCTAGGTAGAAACACCAACACACATCCCAGGGGAAAAAAAAAAAGATGTAAACAAAATAACAAAACACCAATAGGAATGTCAGTGTCTACATCTTAAAAAGCAGTGAGAACATCAAATAGCTTCATTATTTTTATCTGATTAAATAAATAACAAACATTCATTGTAAAAAATTCAAGCAATTTGAGCAAGCATGAAAGTAAAGGTGTACTATAATCAGAGAAGGCAATGGCACCCCACTCCAGTACTCCTGCCTGGAAAATCCCATGGATGGAGGAGCCTGGTAGGCTGCAGTCCATGGGGTCACTATGATACGGCTTATCGTATCTGAAGTCGGACATGACTGAGCAACTTCACTTTCACTTTTCACTTTCATCCATTGGAGAAGAAAATGGTACCCCACTCCAGTGTTCTTGCCTGGAGAATCCCAGGGACGGCAGAGCCTGGTGGGCTGCCGTCTATGGGGTCGCACAGAGTCGGACATGACTGAAGTGACTTAGCAGCATGTAATAAAATGTTAATATTTTGATCATATTTTCATGCATCTTTTAATGTATATATACACATAAAAAACATAATTTTATACAAGTGAATTTGTATCAGCTATACCGTTGTGCCATGCACAGTTTAAAAAGTATCCTGTTTCTTTCCTCTCTGCTCTTCCCTATTGGCTAATCACCCCCTGCCTAAAACTCCTGCCCTTCCTACCCCCATGCCAGTTTTCACAACCTATGGCATCTTTCCATTTCTTTACCATTAATTAGGTAAGTAATTACCAACACACACACAAACACACATGCACGCGCACACACGAGAGTGAGAGAAGTGACGTTATTGCTCTGATAGAATAAAAATGTTATGCTGTGCTTTATAAACCAGTATTATTAATAATTGCCTAATTTATGGCTATTACAGAAACATATAAAGTTTATATAGATAAAGTAAAATTGACCAAAGCATGAAAATAGTCCTTATTGCTAAAAGAAGGTTGATTTCAATGCATGGGGGGCCCTAAATATATTTGTGTGAACTGTTGGAATACCTTAGGAATTTATATCCACCTTCTGCTTCTAAATTGATACTAGGCACATGTTATATTCTTTAAAATGCAGTCAGCTTAATAAAGAGG
The DNA here is from genome assembly GCF_027580195.1 of Bos mutus. Taxonomy (NCBI): domain Eukaryota; kingdom Metazoa; phylum Chordata; class Mammalia; order Artiodactyla; family Bovidae; genus Bos; species Bos mutus. Next base: position 22,558,704 of record NC_091619.1, on the reverse strand, counting down.
GGCAGAGTTTAGGTTCAGTCATCTCTGATCCTGCCATAAGTTAACACTGCTACCAAAATATTGATACCTCGATAAGATTCCAGACTAGTATAGCCTTGCAAGCCACAGGTGAGGTTTTGGACTCAGTAGGCAGAACTGTATACTCCATCTCAGTTGTGCATTGTGCATAAGAAGGCAAAGTACAAGGATCATCAGCACCTTCTTGGTTTATCTAGATTATGATCCAGTGGTTCTCACTCTTAGTACTTTTGTTCTACTGTGAACAGAGAAGGCAAGGTCAGCTGGCTTTGGAACAAGAAGAGCTTGGTGTAGGGTCCAGCTTCCCAACCAGCTAGAAACATGACTTGGGCACAAAGCCAGCCTTGCCAAACCTCAGTTTCCTCATCCACAAGATAGGGAAAGATACCTCTCTACCAAATAAGATGTGTTTAGAAATACATATATATGTATGTGTGTGTGTGTGTGTGTGTGTGTGTGTGTGTGTGTGTGTATGTATACATATATATATATATGGCTTCCCAAGTGGTACCAGCGGTAAAGAATCTACCCGCCAATGTAGGAGATGCAAGAGACACAGGTTCAATCCCTGGGTTGGGAAGATCCCCCAGAGAAGGAAATGACAACCCACTGCAGTATTCTTGCCTGGAAAATCCTATGGACAGAAGAGCCTGGTGGGCTGTAATCCATGGGGTTGCAAAATAATCAGACACGACTGAGTACACACACACACACACATATACCCATGTGTACATATGTATGTTATTTTATAATGAAAATGATTATTTGTAGTTTCTAGTTTCTCTTATGCTTTTCAAACTTTCTTGGTTATTTTATTCAATAATCCAATGAGGCCTACTAGTCCTACATTACAGAAAAAGATGGGATTCTTATTACAAATCTTGAAGTCTGTTCATGACAAAGCCAAATATAGTCCCAAGAAAGTTCCAAATCTCTTATTCCATCATCCAATCCTCTCTCTTCAAAATGCAACCTGATTTGACAATCTCGTATTTGCTACTTACTCAGAATGGACTTGGGTACTGGGAAGAACTCGCCATACTTCTTGTTAAAACTTTGTGCTAGATCCTGAACTAGCTCCATGTGCTGGACTTGATCCTCCCCAACAGGAACATGTGTGGACCTTTAATAAAAGGCAGACAGAAGAACTCAGCAAGGCTCCTGCTTATAATGAAATGATATTGCAAGCAGCTGCATTTCCTGTGCCTATGTCACTGTTGGTGTTCAACAAATGTTCACCAGCTACAGAGGGAATGTTGAGACCCAAGTCTTTATCTGTGTATCAGACAGATGCCAAGGAGATGTTTGTCTACTCTAGTTGTATGTCTTCCATACCTGAAGAATACAGGCTTCAACACCAGCGTGACAGGATCTTGCTGGGAGGGAGGAATGGTATCCTAAAGAGCATGTGCTCCAAGCATAATTGTATTTTAAACCACTCCTCTTTCCCTCACCCAGTCAGCACATATTATCCTAGCTTTGACCAGACGCTTTTTACTTCAGGGCTTGCACTCACACTAGAAAGACACTCCACCCCACTCTTCAAATCAAAGATGGCAGAAAGTTCTTCAGGCAAGAGTTTTCCTCCCTGTCACACAGGGAGTGACTCAAAGTCTTTTTTTGGAATATCGTCTGTTTTTATGTAAATTGCAACCATAGAACAATCAACATGCTAAGGGAACTTGAATAAAATCTATTAGTACAATGTAGACGGATCTCAAAAACAATGTTGAATGAAAAAAGCAAGTCGCAGGAGACATGTACAGTACACTGACATTTATCTTAAAAGTACATATGACAATATTACGTATTGGTTATAGATGCATATATAAATATAAAAACATACTAGAAGCTTCTCCAAAGATTCATGATCATAGCTGCTTCTAAAGAAGGAAAGAGAAAGGGTCTGGGGAAAGGAACAAAGGAGATCTTGATTTTATCTGCAATATTTTATTTTTATTTATTTTTAAGAAATAATTTATTTGATTGCACCATGTTTTAGTTACAGCATGTGGGATCTTTATCTTTGCTGCAGCATGCAGGATCTTTTTTTTTTTTTTTTAGTGTGACATGTGAACTCTAGGTTGTGTGTGGCATGGGAGATCTAGTTCGCAGACCAGGGATCGAACCCGGGCCCCCTGCATTGAGAGGACAGATTCCCAACCATTGGACCACCAGGGAAGTCCCTGTAATATTTTGTTTTATTAAAAAATGAAGATGGGACTTTCCCTGGAAGTCCAGTGGTTAAAGTTCTGCCCTTCCAATGCAGGAGGTGCAGGTTTGATACCTGGTGGTGGAACTAAGATCCTATATGTTTCATGGTGTAGCCAAAAAAAAAAAAAAAAAAAAGAAGAGGTAAGATGAAAATTATCAACATATAAAGACATTGTTTATAATTATTTTAATCCCATATATAAAGTTTGCTGTGTTGGAACATAAGGAGGTATATCAAACAAAGAAAGATGAACCATTATAGAGAAGTCCTGATGGGGAAAACATACTGAAATATTACTAAGGAAGGAGACAGGTGATTTTAAGTATGTAGTGTTGGGCTAGGAGTTGACATTTACAGCTAATAAAGTGTTGTAGTTTCTTGATCAAGGACGTTTAATATTCTGCCTGTGGAAGCATCAGCCTTAGAGTACACTTGAATATTTAAATGACAATTGTACATATGAGTGGAAAAATAACAACTTTTCAAAACAGCCACAGAAGAGAAAAACTGCTAGAAAACTATGGTACTTTGTTACAGAGAGAATCTACTAGCCTCGTGGTTAATTAGTGGTCCCTGAAAAACTGGAAAATTTTTTTGCGCATTACTCTCCATAGGCTACTGGTTTATTTGAAAAAACTGTCTAGAGTATGAGGAAGTGAAGGTAGTTTTGACTAGCATAAAGACTAGGTACTTTATCCCTGATGTAAAGCTATATTACAAAGCTACAGCAATCAAAACAGTATTGTACTGGCACAAAAACAGACACACAGATCAACGCAGAGCAGAGTCCAGAAATAAGCAAGTGCATGTACAGTCAACTAATCTATGACAAAGGAGGCAAGAATACACAATCGAGAAAAAACACTCTTTTCAGTAAATGGTGTTGGGGAAAACGGACAACTACATGTAAAAGAACCAAACTGGACTGGTATCTTATATCATATTCAAAAATTAACTCAAGATGGATTAAAACCTTGAATGTATGACCTGGAACCATAAAATTCCCAGAAGAAAACATAGGTGGTGATCTCCTTGACATTGGTCTTAGGGAAATTTATTTTGGATCTGACTCCACAGGGAAGGGCAGCAAGAGCAAAAATAAAGAAATGAGATGGCACCGAACTAACAGGCTTCTGTGTGAATGAATTAAAAGTAAAGTGCTGAAGGTGAGAGACAGAAGCAGAATGAAACCTGGGAGCAGGCATCCTGGTGACTGTTCTTTTTCGTGTAATACATCTGCTCAGAGAATGAAGGAGCCAGGCAGGCAATAGGAGAAAATCTATCTAAGGCATCAGTACTAACCTAGTTGAGCAACACAAGCAACTGGGCTGGGGCGCAGCACACGATTCTGCCCTCCTGCTGAATTCTGAGCAGGGAATTCAACTAGCATCCTAGTAGACAGATGGTGGACACAGAGGCCTTCACAGATTTTTGTCTGCTGGCAAAACACTATTTGAATATAGTTTTCTTGTTCTGATATGGATTTTAAAAACCCAACACATAAAAATGAATCTATGAGGACTTCCCTGGTGGCCCAGTGGTTAAGAATCTGCCTGCCAATGCAGGGGACATGGGTTCGATCCCTGATCGGGGCAGATCCCACATGCTGAGGGGCAACTAAGCCCGCACACCACAACTGGAGAACTAGACTCTGCTCCCCACAACTAGAGAAAAGCCTGTGCAGCAACAAAGACCCAGTTCAGCACCCCCCAAAAGAGAAAGAAATCAGCCAATCAAACAAACAAGTGAAAGACCCCAATACAAGGCCTATGAAAAATATCATGGAACGAAGGAAAGGGAACTTTACCCTTCAGAGCCTGAGCAAGGTCAAACATTTGAAAATGAACTTTTACAAGAAACAACTGTGTGTTGTTTTTTTTTTTTTTTTAAAGAAAACTGCTGTGTAACCTCAATAGGATTCAGAAGGGCATGGCTGTTATTAGACATGAGCAAGAAATCACAATAGAAGAAAAACAAACATAGGTGGTGACAGAAAACAATTCAATGAAGAGAAAGTAAAGTGATGAAGGAAACCAAACAGATAACAGAAGAATTGGGAGCAGTAGGAGCAGAATCCTAAGGACAGGATGTATCAGTGATCTGGCAAAGAAACCTGAAGCTCTCCAAGAACTCAGAGCAAGAGGAGAAAGAGAGAAGCATGACACGCAAATGACAGGCTGGAGGGCCATCCTCTGACCTGGAATATGGTCCTCCTCAGGAGGACATCAGGACCACGTGAACAGAAGAAATAACCTAAAACAGAAGGAGAGGTTAATGAATTAAGAACAAAGAAGTAAGCAAACAAAAATGAGTATACTTACTGAAGGAACACAGCAAGTTTCAATTATATTAAAAAAAAACCTGGGACTTCCCTGGTGGTCCAGTGGTTAAGACTCCACATTCCCAGTGCATCAGCATGGGTTTGATCCCTGATCACAGAAGATCCCGCATGCCTGGTGCAAAAAAAAAAAAAAAAAAAAGGAAAAAAAATCCTAGAGAATCACACCAAAACACAATCCAGAAAAAAATTTTAAATTATAAACTTAAAGAAAAATCCTATAAGCCAATAGTTAGAAATAAAGACAGACAAAAGATTGATAATACAACATTGAAACCATGTTTATAGGGTTGTGAGAAAAAAGTATTAAAAAACCTAGCCAAGCTGTGTTTTATATGTGAACTATACTAATAATAATTGAGGACTTCCCTGGTGGCTCAGATGGTAAAGCATCTGCCTACAATGTGGGAGACCCGGGTTTGAGCCCTGGGTCAGGAAGATCCCCTGGAGAAGGAAATGGCAACCCACTCCAGTACTCTTGCCTGGAAAATCCCATGGATGGAGGAACCTGGTAGGCTACAGTCCATGGGGTCGCAAAGAGCTGGACATGACTGAGCAACTTCACTTTCACACTAATAATTGGGCTTTCCTGGTGGCTCAGATGGTAAAGAATCTGCCTCAATGCAAGAGACCCAGGTTCAATCCCTGGTTTGAGAAGATCCCCTGGAGAAGGGAATGGCTACCCACTCCAGTATTCTTGCCTAGAAAATCCCATGGGCAGAGGAGCCTGGTGGGCTACAGTCCATGGTGTTGCAAACAGTTGGACACAGCTCAGCAACTAACACTTTCATAATAATAATGATGATGATGATGATGATGATGATAAAGTAACTGATAGCTATTGAACACTTCCTATATGCTGCACACTTTGCTAAGCACTTTTAATACATTCTTATTGTACATAAATCAATTTTACAGATGAGGTAAGCTGAACAGAAAGAAATTCTCAGGCTGGAAGAAAAATTGTAAAGGACTGGAAAAAAAGTTGAAGTAAATCTATGGACTAAAGAACTCAGAAATGGAGATGCTGAGGTATAAGGACTGGCTAAAAAAGACTAAGAACATAAAGTCTAAATTTTGGTTACAATTTGAAATAGAAAATGATGTAACCTGAAATCAAGTCATTTATGTAACAACAGTCAATTGAAAATCCCAGGTTAGTTTACAAATCAAAAGCAAGTATGAGTATAGACTCAGGATCTGCAAGTGTAATGAATAAGCCATCTTAACCACACAATATCACATTTTTTACTTGAAAAGATCAATGAAAGAGTCAAAAATATTTTTTCAAAAAGATACAAACTGGTATACAAATGGACAATGGTCAGACATTCTATAACCAAAAATCTCTGACCCAAAACCTCTGGAGCAACCAACCAAGGAAGACAAACCAGTCTCTGCAGGAATGGACCCAGCATGGTCAAGACTTGGTTAATAACTGCCAACATCCCAATTCTTCGTCCAACTTAGGACCAACCAGAGAAAGTCAAATATGTTTCCCAAACCAATCACATAAGATGCCCCATTTCTAGTTAGCCTCCAGCTTCCCCATGGCAACAATGTCTAAACAGAGCATCCCTGAAGACTTCCTTTCCTATAAAGCCTCTCTACTCCCCCACCTGGCTGCAGAACACAAGTGATGGTGGCTGAGTCTTGCTGTGGCAAGCTCTGAAAGCCTATTTGTTCTTATTTGGGTGGTTTTTGTTGAAAGATAACCACTACTAGAACTAAAACCAGAAAGAACACCTTCCAAAGCACTGGAATAGATAAAAGCAAAGAAAACACAATCTCTCTATAGAGCAAAAGGCCCAAAACAAAGAAAACATTAAAATCATTAAAAACATAAAATATTTAATGATGTGGAAAAACATAAGACCAAAAAACCCACTCAGGATGCAAACTTTTTGGAAAATATATATAATGTGCATTCAGATAAAGAAGAGGCCATAGTGGTTAGAGTGGGTGCTCTGGTGTTAGGCTGAGATCAGGTTCTTGCTCTGCCACTCAGCAGCTGGGTGTTCCTGGGTGAGTTGTTTAAACTAAATCCCTTTTAAAAAATTTTTAAAGCTGACTAATAATAGTTCCTACTCAAAGAGGTGCTTGAGAAATGAGTAAAATAATGCATGCAAAGCTCATAGTTGGTGCCTGGTATGTAGTGTGCAAACAAGGAATGTCAGCTGCAAAATATGGTTTGGAGGAAATGGCATGTGTATGTGTGTGTGTGTGTGTGTGTGTGTGTGTGTGTCTGTGTGCATGTGCTCAGTCATGTCCAACTCTTTGCGACCTCATGGACTGTAGCCCGCCAGACTCCTCTTGTCCATGGAATTTTTCCAGGCAAGAATACTGGAGCAGGTCACCATTTCCTACTCCAGGGGATCTTCCTGAACCAGAGATTGAACCTGCATCTCTTGTGTCTCCTGCATTGGCAGGTGGATTCTTTACTAACACCACCTGTGGGAAATGTACCAATATGTTAAAAAGAATAGAAATAGTAGAAGTGATTTCTCACTTTTTCCTGGTTGAATATAGAATGTTTAAATTATATCAGAACATTGAAATGAATTTGTGAGAGACTTGACTCTCCTGCTACTGAACTCTATAAAGACAGAAAACAAGATGATGAATCCTGGGAAGTTTATAATTCAAATATTTAAGGCAGGGCGCTGGATCTATTGAATGTATTGCTCTTGTATTCTACTAGAATGTTCCTCCCTTAACTCTTACCGGTGCCTTGATTTCAGGTCTAAGCTTAAATATCACCTCTTTGGAGAAAACTTCCCTAACTCTACTCTCCAAAGTTAGCTTCCCTGTTATTCTTTTTCACAATATCTTATTTATTTTCTTTATAGTGTTAATCCTAGTCTAATAGTTACTTCATTTGTTTGCTTATTTAATTGTATCTTGCTTTCTCTCCTGCTAGCAAATAAGCTTTTTGAGACCTTGTCTTGCTTTTCAATCTATTTCCAACAGTGTCAGACTTTATCTTTTTGGGCTCCAAAATCACTGCAGATGGTGACTGCAGCCATGAAATTAAAAGACGCTTACTCCTTGGAAGAAAAATTATGATCAACCTAGATAGCATATTGAAAAGTAGAGACATTACTTTGCAAACAAAGGTCCGTTTAGTCAAGGCTATGGTTTTTCCAGTGGTCATGTATGGATGTGAGAGTTGGACTGTGAAGAAAGCTGAGCGCCGAAGAATTGATGCTTTTAAACTGTGGTGTTGGAGAAGACTCTTGAGAGTCCCTTGGACTGCAAGGAGATCCAACCAGTCCATTCTGAAGATCAGTCCTGGGTGTTCTTTGGAAGGAATGATGTTAAAGCTGAAACTCCAGTACTTTGGCCACCTCATGCGAAGAGTTGACTCATTGGAAAAGACTCTGATGCTGGGAGGGATTGGGGGCAGGAGGAGAAGGGGACGACAGAGGATGAGATGGCTGGATGGCATCACCGACTCGATGGACATGAGTCTGAGTGAACTCCAGGAGTTGGTGATGGACAGGGAGGCCTGGTGTGCTGCAATTCATGGGGTCGCAAAGAGTCGGACACGCCTGAGCAACTGAACTGAACTGAACTGAACGATCAGAATGAGTTAAAATCATAGCTCCGTTAGCTACTATTGAGTTATCATAGCCTAGTTTCTCACTGTTCTAAAGCCTCCGTTTCCTCTATAAAATGAGGATCATAATGGTGCTGACCTCTTACTGTTGTTTCAAAGATGAGATAAGCTAATCAAGCATAGTCCTTGATAGTAAGAGCTCAATATACACGGGCTATTAGTATAATGTAAACTCATTAATATCTGACAGTATGAAGGACAAAATCATACAAGAATGACAATATTGGGACTTTGATGTGTGGTACGTTTTGACTTTTTTCAAACCAGGATCGTTTTCCTTTTTGATAGCAGACTCATACCACAAACATACATATCAACATAGAATCCCTGAGACAGCCACAGACCTGGGCAGCAATCCTGATTTGGGTAGAAGACATATTACAAACTGGCAGTTCATATATCTGATTAGGTAATCCCCAAATATAAATGGTATGATATAGGACTTCTGAGGAGTCTTTTAATTTAAGGAAAATAGGGGCAGGATAATGAAGGGAAAGGGAAAATCCAGGGACCATGACAAAGGGTCAGGAAGTCATTTCTCTTCTTCGAAGGTCAGTAGATTTATTTAGGAAATTCTACAAAATCATGTCCCGTGATCTTCTTTCACAAAGCCTGGAGCAGAAAGTTACTGACTTAATGAGAAATGAAAACAAAAATCTTCTTTTTTATGTTTCCCGCAGTATCCACAACCCTGAACATGCTCCTCTCTGAGGTGTACATGTACTCACCACACCTTCCTAAATTTCTCTTCTGTGACTGGACTTTGCACTCCCGCCTTGTAATTATAGTAAGGTTGACATGCAGAGGTCATCTTGACTGCCCCAAACCAAATTAGCCCACAGGGTAGGTTAAAAAGCAATTACAGTAGCCCATAGGAAATCACAATGGACTGCAACTAACACAGAAAAAACAATTACCATAATCAATACACTTTAAGCACATCAAAATGAATATTTCCACATGTCAAAATGGTTCCAGATTCACAAAGCAACCAAACTAAACAGAAAACACATTTAGTTTTCATAATGACTCTGCATAAGTCTTTGCCTTCTGTCGGATCCTTGCCTCTTTGCTAACAATCCTGAGAGGTTTTGCTTTTACAAAAAGGGATTAAAAATTTTTTAAATTTTTTTCACCTGGACTGATTGCTCCACTTGGCTTTTTCATCTGACTTTGGTTTGTTTGTTTCTAGTCTTTCCTCCCTCTGCTCCTGCTGCTCCTTTCACCTCCTATAATTTATCTTGGCCCTTCCTTCGCATCCATTGAGTTTACACTTTACATTAATTCAGCCTGTCTTTGATTCTGCCCACTTATGGGGCTTATTCTCTTCACATTTTCAACCTCTCTCCTCACAGTCTTCCTTTCACTTCAAATAATTTACTGCTGTTCTTTTAAAATTTATACCCTACATAATGATCTCCATATTAATGTCTTCTCTTTTTACCCATTTTCTTTTTTTCTTACCCTGACTGTACTTTCTTAGACACAACATAAAACAAAAGTCTTTCATAATTTTGATTGTTATAACTTCTGTCACACAACAATGCGTCTGATCTTCTTTGGTGACTAAACCATGTTTCTTTTGCTTAGTTCCTTGTTGCATCTACATTCACTTGGGACCCACCCCACCCCTAAGGCAGAATTAGTGTCCAGATGAATAATCATTGCTCACAGAAATTTGTTCCTTTTTTTTTTTCCCCCTACTTCTTTGGCTGTATTTGTGCATTTTCAGCGCTGCTGCCTTTAACCAACCTGGCTGGAATAGGGGTTTGGTGCTGCTTGTCCTTTTATAAGGGATGAAATCACCACCTCTGGTAATGACTCCTTAATTTAGCAATTATTTATTGAAGATCGATGATGTGCAAGGCCTGGTGTCAGGACTATGAGAGACATAAAGGTTTTAACCTCTAGGGAGTTAAAGCTTCCAAGAGAAGAGAAAACACCACATGAACTTATAAATTCTTCTGGCTAGTCCTTCTACAGTATTCCCTATCTCAATGAATGGCAACACCATCATCAATCCTGCTGTGTAAGTCAGAAACCTGGGGACATCCCTGATGGCTTTTTCTCATACACATCCAATCCATTATGAAGTCTTAGCCATCTTACATCCTAGAATCTTTTAAATTTGTCTCTTCTCTTCATCTTCACTGCCACCTTTGTGGTCTAAACAGACTAATGAAAGAGCCTCTTAGTAGCCTACCGACCTTGGCTGAGCCCGACCTTGGCTGAGCCCCTACGACTCATCCTTTGCATATCAATCAGTTCTCTTTTAAAAGTATAAATCGAATCATTTCACCCTGTTCTTAAAAGTGCACAAATACCTTCCCCCTGCTTTTAGGAGAGTATACTGAATTGTCTGGGGCTTCCCAGGTGGCTCAATGGTAAAGAATCTGCCTGCCAATGCACGGGATGAGGGTTTGATTCCTGGGTCGGGAAGATCCCATGGAGAAGGAAATGGCAACCTACTCCAGTATTCTTGCCTGGGAAATCTCACGGACAGAGGAGCCTGGAAGGCTACAGCCCATGAGGTCACAAAGAGTTGAACATGACTGAGCAACTAATACTTTCACTTCACATTCTCAAGCTTAAGATGGTCTCAAAACCTCCATTCTTGGGTTCCTTACCAAGTTCTCCCAAAACACTTACATAAATCTTTCATACAGTTATCTGGAAAACCTCTTTTCCACTGCCTTCCCTCATGTTTGTTCTCTAGCCCATCATGGGCCACTCATCCTAATGCTGATTTTGACAAAAGAAACATGAAATCTATAATAGCTCTGCACATCAACATATTATGAGGGGCCACATATAGATTTGCTTGTGAGAAAAAATATGAATTTTTTGGTATATAAATATATTTTTGTATTTATTTATATTTATAATGTATATATTCATAAACATTCTAGTTATCATATTTTTCAAAATTAAGAAATTTCTCAAACAAAAAATACCCCAAGTGCTTGAGCTGCATTGTAGGGAAAACAATGGTACAGGCTAAAAATCAGACCTGGATGAGTTCTGCCTCTGCTACTTATTATCAAGCAATTAGGAGTTTCTAAACTTTGGAACACTACTCTAGTACTCTTGCTTGGAAAATCCCATGGATGGAGGAGCCTGGTAGGCTGCAGTCCATGGGGTCGCTAAGAATTGGACACGACTGAGCGACTTCACTTTCACTTTTCACTTTTATGCGTTGAAGAAGGAAATGGCAACCCACTCCAGTGTTCTTGCCTGGAGAATCCCAGGGACGGGGGAGCCTGGTGGGCTGCTGTCTATGGGGTCGCACAGAGTCGGACACGAATGAAGCGACTCAGCAGCAGCAGCAGCAAACTTTGGAAGGAAGCACAGTAAGACAGATGAGAAATGTATGTCAGCAGAGTAAATGCTGTAGTAAACAGAGCTGAGTTTACTGTACTTGTCTGCACACTTTGCAGGGGCCCAAAGGACACACATGCCCAGGAAATGGGGGATGTGCATAGTGCAGCAACAGTACTCCTGGGAATAGTCTAAAGGAAGACGGCAGGAGAAAAAAATCCAAAGGAACAGAGTCTGTGAGCTGGAGTATGCGTGGCTGGTAGCAGGATGTCTGGCCTGAGACCACACAGGACAGAAACATAGGGTTGTTTCTCGTAAGAAAAGGAGCATGCAGCTCCACATCTTTGATCTGATTGTGGCGTTATAGGTAGATAGTTTGTAGGCTAAGGTAGGAGACAATCATCTTGAATATAGACAATAACCTTGGATTAAAAAATAAATTTATTTCTTTATTTTAGCTACCCTGGGTCTTAGCTGTGTCAGGCAAGATCTTCGATCTTCATTGTGACACGCGAGGTCTTTCAGTTGTGGCATGCAAACTCTTGGTTGCGGCATGTGAGTACCAGTTCCTTGACCAGGGATTGAACCCAGGCCCCCCTCAATGGGGGCACAGAGTCTTAACCACTGGGCCACCCGGGAAGTTCCAGTTCCTAGTTTTATGGAAAAATACTTTCGTTTAACAAATTAATATAGCAGAATCCTGATAGGAATAGGCAAAAATCTGCCACCATAATTTTCCTCTCAGAAAACAGGAAAAATGAAGGAATCTGATGGCATTCTTAGTGTATATTCTAACCACTAAATAGATCAGGAAGAGTTAAGGAATATTTATAGTATGGGATTTTTTTTTTTTTTTTTTTTTTTTGGCTACAGGGGAATAATTGAGGGTGGAAAAGAACTACTAATTTTTAAGTCTTAACCAACTGTGAGAACCTGCTGATGTTGGGCAGAGTGAGACAGACAGGAAGCTACCAGAAAGCTCTTGGTGTTTACCTGCCGCATCTGAAATAACTATTGTTTTATGTAAGAAAAGAGGACATTTTCAATCTCACACTTGGGTTGAAAGAAAGGTAGATGATGTGATAAATTTGAGGATGTTAAGGAGCTAATTTTGCCAATGTCAGTCTTTTAAATTGTTGTTTGTACTCTTAAAATCTCTGTTTTGAGTATATACTAGGTGATTTCAATTTACACAGAATTTAATAAGCCCCTGAGCTATGTACCATTAACCAAGAAACTATAGGATTTTTATCATTCTGCCAATTATATTTTTGGGCAACTGATGAAAACAAATTCATCATCACTTTGGTATAGGTGATCTCATACTGCTCTGGTTATTCATGTGATGATCTTGCCTCCTAACATAACTTACGACTGGCTCCTTAAGGAGGGTGAGCACTGGCCTCAGGAGACCATGATCACACCCCGAGCCTCCTCTGTCCATTGTCTGGCTCCACAGCTTTGGACAGATTGCTTAGCCTGCCTGGGCCACATTGGTAGAGCAAGGGATTTGGAGAAGAGGCCCTTTAGAGCTCCCTCCTACTCTCTGTTCCATGGTATTACAAAAAGGTCAATCATTCTTGTTCAAGTTCGCTTTTTTTTCATAGCCCTGAGTTCAGAGGACTCTCCCATGAGAGCTCTTGAACTACTAAAGAAATCCGCTGTGCTTGTGTGCTTCCAAATCCTGGTGCTGAAAAATCAGCCTCTGGTTCTATGTAGAAGTAGCCCTTGAAAATGGAACTAGACATAAGGCTGTGATAGTCAGAGATATCACCATCAAGCATAGACAAGGGACGTATTTCATTATAATCCTTTAGGAAGGATTTTTCTGTTCTTTACAGGTGACAAAATCAAGGTTCTTTGTAGAACCTTTCTAAGTAAATATGCTACTTCAGTGGGAAACTATATTATTAGATCCTTCTTAGACTTTCATTTGCAGCTTCTGGAGAAAAATGTTCTAGATTTTCCAGGATAAGTCCAAAGTTACTTATTATAAATAATAAATGCTATGAGGGGCCCAGCATTCAAGTTAAAATAGCAAACAGAGACATAATCATAACGTGAATCAAACTTAAATTTAATGAAATGAAGACAGCTTATATGTACTAATGGACATTCCTTATACGTAAAGCTGAGCAACTATTTTTCTGGCTGTTTCCACCATCATTGCACAAAGGCTCTGGGGTCATGTCACAAGGAACATACACTATCATCTCCATGCTATTATCACATTTATATGCAAAGAATTCCAGTTTTCCCACAGAAGAGGCACTTTTATGGGGGTCAGGGCTTTAGGGGAAAGGAGTAAAAAACACTCATCGAATTTATCTTTTTCCTCAGAAGCTTTCACTATAACAATGCTTGGCTATGAGCACCTGCTGACTGGGAGGCTTTATCTCTAAATGGCCAAATAGGCGTCAAGGGAGGTGATGTGGGGATAGCAGGGAAGAACGGGAAGAGGAATGGGGTCAGAAGCCCTGGCCAGTCCTACAGAGAGTGCAAGGCATTGGCATCCTCTGGTTGTATAGTCTTGAGACCTGTAAGTGGCAGGAGTAGCTGATTTATAGATTGTGGGTTCAAGAAAAGTGAGGGCACCTTATAGCATGTTGAAAAACTTGCTCTCCGGTCCAATACAGTAGCCACTAGCCACAGGCAGCTCTTTAATCAACTAAAATTAAAGTTGAAATTCAGTTCCTGTCAACATTTCAAGTGTTAACAGCCACACGTGACTAGTGGCTCTGGTCTTAGAGCAGATAGAGAGCATCTGCATAGCTGCAGCAAGTGCTATGGAATAGCATTTCTTGGGAGGCTAGATTATCTGAGAAATCAATATTCAAAACTCTTGAAGTGAACACTATATCCCATACTGTTAAGAACACAGACTCTGTACGTAAACTTTATAGGCGCAAATCCTAGGTCCAGGCCTTGCTGTCACCTGACCCCAGGCAAGTTACTAACCACTCTGTGCTCTGGTTTGCACATCTGTAAAATGAGGATGCTGACAGTACAGATTCTTAAGGCTGTTGTGAGGATTAAATGGGTTAATGTATGTAAATTACTTATGACTGCTTGCAATCCATAGTAAGTGCTATTTAAATGCTACTTCTTAAAATTATTGGTTTCACATTTAAACATACTTCTATTTGTTGTTGTTCAGTTGCTCAGTTGTCTCTGACTCTTTATGACCCCATGGACTGCAAAATGCCAGGCTTCTCTGTCCTTCACTATTTCCCAGAATTTGCTCAAACTTTTGTCCATTGAGTTGGTGAGTTGGTGATGCCAACCGACTGTCTCATCCTCTGTCGTCCCCTTCTCCTCCTGCCCTCAATCTTTCCCAGCATCAGGATCTTTTCCAATGAGGTGGCCAAAGTATTGGAGCTTCAGTTTCAGCATCAGTCCTTCCAAAGACTATTCAGGGTTGATTTCATTTAGGACTGACTGGTTTGATTTAGCATTATTACTGGGGAATAGATGCAAATGGATTCATGTGCCTGCCCCTTGCTGTAACCATCCTTCCCCGTGGGCCAAATTTTCTAGAGTCAGGTGACACTCTCTTGTCAGCATGACTACATTTAGGGCTGGGGTGAACTCTGCTCCTTACTTGTACAGCAGAATGTCAGCTGCCTGGAGCACTGGGTATGTGAGCAGCCCCACGGTTCCATTATGCTTCTCCTTGGCAGTCTTTGCCTGTAGGGTGAAAAGAGAGGAGAGAAACAAATCTGACATGAACCTAATTATAATGCTAAATTAAGAAATCTTAAAAGCAAGCAAAGGGTGATCTGAAGCCACCTGTAACAACATCCCGACTCAGTCCCTTTTAGCAAATCTGGCCGTCTTCTGGCTGGCTTGCCTCCACAGTCCCGGCTTAGGCAGGAATAAGGTGAATCCACTTCCCCACTGTCCCTTGAAACAATCCTGCACTGCCACTGTTTCTTTTCCATTTTATTAATATAAAAGTCTAAATTCCAGATTTCATGGGAAAGGTCAGAAAATATCATGACATTATATTAGTTAACATCAAACTGTTTGTGGAAACTTTCCAGAAGTCTCATACTGTGCTATTGACAAAACTGTAATGCCCCCTTAATATCACATTAAAACAAAACCCTGAAAATCATGGTGTTAAAAAACAATGAAACTAAGAGAAATTTTCATCTTACCAATTCTAATGATCTGTCATGATCTTTAGGTGGGAACGCAGTGAGAGTAAAGTGATTCCAATGAACAGTACAGGTTGTAAAAACCAAAATATTTCCTTAACAGGGAAGCTAATGGAAACACCGGAGGTGATATTAGAAATATTTAACAACTGGTGAGTCCTGGGTGCTGACTATAATAAACTACTGGTATGCACACCCCGAACATCAGCCCTAGTGGTACTAACCCCCTTGCTACAGGAAATTTGGCTTTCTGGGTAGAGTTGCTTATTAGCAGGGACTATTGTGTGCAGTTCACTGGTAACTGCTTCCAAGGTCTAGGTATATCATACGTGTAAACTGATAAATGGGGCTTCCCATGAGGCACAGTAGTAAAGAATCTGCTGGCCAATGCAGGAGACGAGAGACATGGGTTCAATTCCTGGGTCAGGAAGATTCCCTGGAGGAGGAAATGGAAACCCACTCCAGTATTCTTGCCTGGAGAATCCCACGGACAGAGGATCCTGGTGGGCTACAGTCCATGGGGTCGCAAAGAGCTGGACACAACTAAGCATGCACGTTAAATTGATATTTTGGTGTGTAAATAAGTTTTGTTTATCTAATATGAATTACTTCTCTGAAATCCAGTGATTCCTGAATGAAATGAATAACTCAATTTATAAACTTGCATGATTCCGAGAATCAGGCTCACACATGCCCTCACAATTCGGGCTTCCTAAGCCAAAATGCAGACGTACCTTTTGAGGCTGGATCTGAAGACAATAGTTTCTCCCTTTAGTCGTCTTAATGTTCCATAATTTAGTTACAGGCTTTTCTGGTTACTTCCAGCAATTTTTGGCTTGTTTTTGTTTCTTAGTCTTTAGGTCATGTCCAACTCTTCTGCGACCCTATGGACTGTAGCCGGCCAGGCTCCTTTGTCTATGGGATTTCCATGGCAAGAATATTGGAGGGGGTTGCCATTTCCTTCTCCAGGGGACCTTCCCAACCCAGGGATCAAATCTACGTCTCCTGCATTGGCAGGAGGATTCTTTACCACTGAACCACCAGGGAAGCCCAGTTTCTGGCTTACAGCACTATTACTGCTATAGGGCGTTCATAGGAAATTTGAAAGTTGACCATACAATTCCTTCAGTACATCTCCTTATTATAATGTCCATGATAAAGGCCAGTTTGCACTGATTATCAGGTAATTCTAACAAAAATTTAATTTGGAAACAAACAAATGAGAAAAGAACCCAACTTTTAAAAATTGCTACTGCATTAGATTTGTCTTTTTATATTAGAATACTAGATCTTGAAACTACAAAGGAAGTGGGGAGATGTGGGAAGTTCTAATATTTATTGGATGCCTATTATGGGCCCCAGATGCCTCACACCTGTGTTATCTCATCAATCCTCCAAATAACCTTGACCTCAGCAGCCCTGATCCTATACTTCTACCCCACTGTTTTGCCCCTCACTGCCCCAATCAAAACCAAGCTAGGGGTTCTTAGATCTTCCCATAGAATTGGAACCTTGTCCTCTTAAAACTTTGCATACTCTTATTTTTTTTTTTTTTTTCCTAGAAATAATAGAAATGGTAATAGAAAAAATTACCAAAAGCCATAACAAAATGAAAAATGTATCAGAAAGATCAATCTAGTAGTTTTAAAGGAAAATTCCAATAAACCCAAGAAACAGGTAGTTTCTCAATTCTTTAAATAATCTCAGAGCAGGACGATTCATTTTAGGAGTACATGCTATATGAAAACATTTCATAAAGAGATCAAAGTGAACAAACAAAAAACAGAAAGAGGGAACACTGTAGATCAATATCTCTTATGAAAATTAATGCAAAAATTTTAATTTAAAATAGGAGCCAAAGAAATCTGCAGTGTATTAAAAAGTAATGCGCCATAACCAAGTAGGTTTTATTCTCAGAAAGCAATACTATTTCACTACATTTATATATTAAAGGAGATAAATGTTATGATCCTTTAGATAGATATTAAAATGACAATTAAAATTTCACAGCCATTTCTTTTTTTTTTTTTTTTTTTTAATTTAATGCCTTTTATTGCCATACCTCATTTTACTGTGCTTTGCTTTAGTGAGCTTTATAGACACATGTTTTTTTTTTTTTTTTTTAATGTTAATTTTCTGTTTAGTTGATCTATCCATAAGTGTGAGTGGGGTATTAAAGCCTCCCACTATTATTGTGTTATTGTTAATTTCTCCTTTCATACTTGTTAGGATTTGTCTTACATACTGCGGTGCTCCCATGTTGGGTGGATATATATTTATAATTGTTATATCTTCTTCTTGGATTGATCCTTTGATCATTATGTAGTGACCTTCTTTGTCTCTTTTCACAGCCTTTGTTTTAAAGTCTAATTTATCTGATACTGAGTATTATGACTCCTGCTTTCTTTTGGTCCCAATTTGCATGGAAAATCTTTTCCAGCCCTTCACTTTCAGTCTGTATGTGTCCCCTGTTTTGAGATGGGTCTCTTGTAGACAACATATGTAGGGGTCTTGTTTTTGTATCCATTCAGCCAGTCTTTGTCTTTTGGTTGGGGCATTCAACCCATTTACGTTTAAGGTAATTACTAATAAGTATGATCCGTTGCCATTTACTTTATTGTTTTAGGTTGAGTTTATACACCATTTTTGTGTTTCCTGTCTAGAGAATATCCTTTAGTATTTGTTGGAGAGCTGGTTTGGTGGTGCAGAATTCTCTCAGCTTTTGCTTGTCTGAAAAGCTTTTGATTTCTCCTTCATACTTGAATGAGATCCTTGCTGGGTACAATAATCTGGGCTGTAGGTTATTTTCTTTCATCATTTTAAGTATGTCTTGCCATTCCCTCCTGGCTTGAAGAGTTTCTATTGAAAGATCAGCTGTTATCCTTATGGGAATTCCCTTGTGTGTTATTTGTTGTTTTTCCCTTGCTGCTTTTAATATTTGTTCTTTGTGTTTGATCTTTGTTAATTTGATTAATATGTGTCTTGGGGTGTTTCTCCTTGGGTTTATCCTGTTTGGGACTCTCTGGGTTTCTTGGACTTGGGTGATTATTTCCTTCCCCATTTTAGGAAGTTTTCAACTATTATCTCCTCAAGTATTTTCTCATGGTCTTTCTTTTTTTTGTCTTCTTCTGGAACCCCTATGATTGAATGTTGTAGCGTTTAATATTGTCCTGGAGGTCTCTGAGATTGTCCTCATTTCTTTTAATTCGTTTTTCTTTTATCCTCTCTGATTCATTTATTTCTACCATTCTATCTTCTAATTCACTAATCCTATCTTCTGCCTCTGTTATTCTACTATTTGTTGGCTCCAGAGTGTTTTTAATTTCATTTATTGCATTATTCATTATATATTGACTCTTTTTATTTCTTCTAGGTCCTTGTTAAACCTTTCTTGCATCTTCTCAATCCTTGTCTCCAGGCTATTTATCTGTGATTCCATTTTAATTTCAAGATTTTGGATCAATTTCACTATCATTATTTGGAATTCTTTATCAGGTAGATTCCCTATCTCTTCCTCTTTTGTTTGGTTTGGTGGGCATTTATCCTGTTCCTTTATCTGCTGGGTATTCCTCTGTCTCTTCATCTTGTTTAAATTGCTGAGTTTGGGAGTCCTTTCTGTATTCTGGCAGTTTGTGGAGTTCTCTTTACTGTGGCGTTTCCTCGCTGTGTGTGGGTATGTAGAGGTGGCTTGTCAAGGTTTCCTGGTTAGGGAAGCTTGTGTCGGTGTTCTGGTGGGTGGAGCTGTATTTCTTCTCTTTGTTCAGTCGCGCTATGGGGAGGGAGGGAGGGATGCTGCTAACAAATGACACTGGCGCGGCGCCGCAGTGCCTCAGCCACACTGGGTCTGCCCCGCTCACGGGCGCGTGTAGCCTCCCTGCCCACACTGCTCAGGCTCTAGGTTGTTCCGCCGGGAACAATCCGAGGCTGGCCCTGGGTTGCATGCACCTCCCAGGTCCAAGCCGCTCAGGTTCAGGCACTCAGGTAGTCCTCAGAGGCGCAGACTCAGCTGGGGCTGCGTTTTGTGCTCTTCCCAGGTCCGAGCAGCTCAGGTGATGAGGTGTTTGGCGGCGCCAATGCTGCGACTTATCGCCTCCCGCCACTTGGTTATCTGGGTGTAAAACCGCGCACCTTCTCAGGCAGATGTTGACCGTCCAGACCCCAATAAGTTTTAGTTAGCAAAGAAGCCAGTTTTATAGATAATGTCTCTCTGGGGCTGCGATTGCCCCCTTCCGGCTCTGGCTGCCTGTCAGCGGGGGAAGGTTTGCAGCCGGCTACCTCTGTTTAGTCCTTTGTTCTGTACGTGGGCTGGCGGTGTCTTAGGTTAGGGCTGGCTTTTCGCATGGTAGATATCCCACAGTCTGGTTTGCTAGCCCAAATTATTTCGCTCAGATAGCGCTCAGGGTATTCGGGCCAGATTCTTACTCTCAGCGATGCAGCCCGCGCCCGCTCGCCTCCCTGCCCAGCCCCGCTTGCTAATGGCGGATGCAGGCGTCTGCGCTGCTTCTCCGCTGGAGGAGTTACCGTAGGGCTCGCAATCTCGAGTTTTAATTGTTTATTTATTTTTTCCCTGTTATGTTGTCCTCTGTGCTTCCAAAGCTCGGCACGGATTCGGCAGTGAGAAGGTTTCCTGGTGTTTGGAAACTTCTCTCTTTTTAAGACTCCCTTCCCGGGACGGAACTCCGTCCCTCCCTCTTTGTCTCTTTTATTGTCTTTAATATTTTTTCCTACCTCCTTTCGAGGAGTTGGGTTGCTTTTCTGGGTGCCTGATGTCCTCTGCCGGCATTCAGAAGTTGTTTCGTGGAATTTACTCGGCGTTTAAATGCTCTTTTGATGAATTTGTAGGGGAGAAAGTGTTTTCCCCGTCCTACTCCTCCGCCATCTTGGCGCCTTCCCTCTGATTTTTTGTTTAACTGTGCATGCATGCTAAGTCACATCAGTCGTGTCCAACTTTGTATAACACTATGGACTGCAGCCTGCCAGGCTTTTCTCTCCATGGGATTCTCCAGGCAAGAAGACCAGAGTGGATCGTCATGTTCTCCTCCTGGGGATCTTCCTGACAAAGGGATCGAACCCACATCTCTTAAGGCTCCTGCACTGACAGGCAGGTTCTTTGTCACTAGTGCCACCTGGGAATCTGTTCCAAAATAGACTACAAACCTCATGAAAGGTGCTGCATCCATCCATCTTGGCGACTATGATATCTCCAGTACTTAGCGTGCTATGAGATTAGCAGAAGGCATCATCAGTATTTGTTAATCAAAGAATGACCCTCAAAGGCAGTTTCCAAGCTCCAGGATAAGACTAGCTTTGAAATTCATATTTTCCCCACAAATAAGAAATCACAGACTAGTGGAAGGCTTATTCACGTTGCCTGGTAACACTGGCAACGTGTTACCAGGAGATCCTTAGACACTATTTTAAAGTGGGAGCATTTCCCATTAAATCAGTTCTTTTGGAGAAGACTCTTGAGAGTCCCTTGGGCTGCAAGGAGATCCAACCAGTCCATTCTGAAGGAGATCAGCCCTGGGATTTCTTTGAAAGGAATGATGCTATAGCTGAAACTCCAGTATTTGGCCACCTCATGTGAAAAGTTGACTCATTGGAAAAGACTCTGATGCTGGGAGGGATTGGGGGCAGGAGGAGAAGGGGACGACAGAGGATGAGATGGCTGGATGGCATCACTGACTCGATGGATGTGAGTCTGAGTGAACTCCAGGAGTTGGTGATGGACAGGGAGGCCTTGTGTGCTGTGATTTATGGGGTCACAGTCGGACACGAGTAAGCGACTAAACTGAACCAAACTGAAAAGTATTTCAGTGTTCAGTTTAGCATTACCATATTATGATAAAATGGGAAAGTCTTGCCACAAACCAACATATGATAGAGAACATTATCAATTTTGTTTCTAACTCCTGGCAGGTAATGATTCTACAGCACCACCAGTATGCCTTATTCAGGTACTGCCAGTTTAAAGCTCTGTTTCTCTCTGTAGTGTATGTGCAGCCTTCTGAACAAGCTTTTAAGGAAATCAGTGGCCCTGAAAATATGCTACAAAGAAGCTTGAAACTAAAATTAGTGTTGATGTCCTGGAGGGCTACATACCTTCAGGTGTGATCCAATTGCAAAATTACATGGGAATACTATGAATTACCCAATTTATATTTCTCAGTTGAACTTCTTAGAAAAAGAACAGACTTAATTTTTCTGTGAGTTTGAATTGTTGCTTAGACTCAATTTGTTTAAATATGGAATAAAATATGTAGTCTCTTCTCCCCACAATGATAACTTTCAGGCCTTAACAGCCAGTTAATTCTGGTGGAGGTAACCTCAGGGTCTAGTAATCCAGAAATGGTGATTGTTTGTTAGTTAGAATGTGGCACATTCAAAGTCTTACCAAGTCTAACTAACAGTCACTAAGGACTGACCATGCATAGATAAAATCAAATAATGAATAAGCTGGATATTTGTAACTAGTTTTTTAGTTCGAAAGAATCTTGGAGAATCCTTCTATTTTCTCTTTCATACCCTGAGGCGATGAGGTTAAAGATACTGGTCTTGCTAGCCACTAGTGCATAGCAAGCCAGAAAACTCAGGATTCCCAGAGCCTAACACAAAAATAAACAGAGAGGGGAAAAACAGCTGCAGTGGGGACTGAACTTCTTTCTGTTTATTAATCAGATCAATGGCATTTACCTTCCAGTGGTGTAAATGTTGTAATCGAGGTAATCTGACCATGCAGGTAAGGATCCAACTTAATTGTGTGTGCTCAGACACCTGAAGAAATAAAATAGAACATTAACAAAGGTGGTCAATATCATCTTGCATATAAGGCAAAACGAAATGGACAATAGGTATTACCTTGACTAAAATATCCCAGATCATGGTAATTTAAAAAATCAAGGGAGTTAATTCATAATGCATAGAATTTTAGATGCAGAAGACATCTTAAAAACTACCCAATACCATTACTAGTATAGTATTTCAATCTTCTTCACAACATCCCTAGCCAGCAGCTAACCAGACATTGCTTCAGCATCTTCATTGAGGGGACTTCATTATGTCCTGAGCCATCTATTTCAGCACAGGGGATCTAGTCAGGATTTTATAATAACTTTGTACAGGGTGTAATCTATAAAAATATGGAACCACTATGCTATATACCTGAAACTAATATAATAAGTCAATTATATGTAAGAAAAATAAAAGCCAAAGAGAAGATACACCCATGCACACACACAAACACGCATACACACTGGTCCAATCCTCTAAATATATGAAAGCAGCTGTAATATCTTTCATGGCAAAAAAAGGTACTGGACTGAAAATTAAAGACTGAGTCCTTTAGACCCACAGTAGTTTGAAATTTAAGAGTCAATTTATCATCTGAAAGCGTGTTTTTATAGTTTCTATTTTTTCCTTTTTTTTTTTTAAGAAGAGGTTTAATCAACAAGAAAACATAACCTTCTCCCAATTTGTTTCTGTTTTAACCAAATTAAATCAAGTCACCAAATCTGGCAACAATTGGGATGATTCTTGGGTCTGGGCCAGGTTCTAACTGGTCACCGAGAATTTAAGGCCTATGCATCCCGTTTCAGGACCCTGGGGATTCTGAGCCCTTCATCCATTGTGGCTTTGTGTGTGTGTGCCCATCTGATTTCCTTAAAAAGCAGAGATGGTTGCCAGCTCTGGAAAGTGGCCCCAAATGTGTTCTTTGTGGGTTTTGCAAATGGAACATAAAGGAATGAAGCTGAATCAGCCCAGGCCTATTTTACTAGCAAGGAATCGCCATCTGGCATAAGATAGTTTCTCTTTTTTTTTCCCCTCAAGTCATGGAGAGGGAAGAGTTGTTTTTCACATGTTTGACAAGGAATCACTTTTAAAGTTTTGCAAGTTGCTGGGCTGAATCTGTCATCTTTCTTCCAAGAGGCATTTGGGGTTCATTGAGGGCAGTGACTTTGACAGCACTGTCCATGCAAATTGCTAACTGCTGCTGTAAACAAACAGCTATCAGACAGAAACAGGAACCCTGGCTGGAAGCAAGAGGATTATAGTCGCTTCCAGTCACCAGCAAAAAACATTCCCACTTGAACTAATAAAATAAGAGCTGTTTTTTGACATGAAAAACTAGGAGAGATTTTTTTTTTCTTTACTGAATTAGGAAAGAATAAAAACACAGAAAATAACCATGAACATGTGGAAAGAGACAAGATGATCCCTTTCCTTCAACTAGGGCTCAAGAGCTCAGCTTTTGATATGCAAACAGCTACCGTGAAGTCTCTATAAAGTCAAGTATTTTCCTTGGAGTAGCTTTATATTTGGATATACGGAATGAGACCTATTGAATATTCTGCAGAGATCTTCCTGGTGTTTCCAAATAATGTGGCATAAAATTCAATTATTCTTATATAGAAAAACAGTAACACTTTTTGGTCAAAGGCAAATAATTTTCATAATTTATCATTAATAAGTACATCAGAAGGGTACTATACTTCAGGATTTGGCTCTCTTAATTTATTCATATTCATGGCTACTGCTTGGAAGTGATCAGATTTCTATCTGGAGAAAATGAAAATGGTGTTAAATATAGTACATTCTGACTTATGTTGTGAAATCACAAACAAAATAAAAATATAACCTGTTTCAGCCACAGAAAAGCAAAAACACGGAACAATAAAGTGGTCTGTTGACCATCCACAAACAAGTCAGCAGTGATTTAAGATTTCTGACCTCTTAATCTTAACAAGTAAAGACATGTATTCTGCAGTTACAGTCATTTTGCCTACCCTGTCCACTGCTGTAAAACAAGAGTCTGGCACACTATAGGTGCTCAGTAAATATCTGTTGAATGTATCTGTTGAACAGTAACAAAGGCTGCAGAAAGAATGGTTGGGACCAAAAAGAATCCCTTGGTAATCCGGCCAAAAGCAATTTCAGGGGAGTGACTGGGATGAATGCTGAACTATAAAGCGGTGGTTGAAATGTGACTAGGAGGCAGCATATAAAGACAGATGTACAAGTAAAGCATTAAGTAGAGTTCCTTGTGCTGCACAGTATGCTACACAGTTTGTTATTGATTTTGTATATAGTATCAATAGTGTATATGTAAGGCAACTATATGCCAGTAAAAATTAATTTAAAAAAGAGTAACTAAACAAAATGTATGGCAAACACCTGTGAAAATATGAAATGTCAAAGTAGTATCCATTAAGTATGGAACAAGAAAAAAAAGGAAATAGAGCAGAGTTCGTAAGAGTTCTGTCTCTGAGGTTAGGCCATGGTTTCTGAATGCTAATTCTGCCATTCATGAGATGGGTAGCCCTGTATAAATGACTTAACCTCTCTGTGCCTCAGTTTTATCATGTATACAATGAGATTAACAACAGTGTCCACCTGACGGTGCTTGGTAGAGTGCCTAGCATACAGTAAGCACTCAATAAATGATTGCTGTTCTTGTTCAGTCACTAAGTGGTCTCTGACTCTTTGTGACCCCATGGACTGCAGCACACCAGGCTTTCCTGTCGTTTACCATCTCCAGAAGTTTGCTCAAATTCATGTCCATTGGTTCAGTGATGCTATCTAACCACCTCATCCTCTGTCACCCTCTTCTCCTCCTGCCCTCAATCTTTCCCAGCATCAGGGTCTTTTCCAATGAGTCAGCTTTTTGCATCAGGTGGCCAAAGTATTGGAGCTTCAGTTTCAGCATGAGTCCTTCCAATGAATATTCAGAGTTGAATTCCTTCAGGATTGACTTGTTTGATCTCCTTGCAGTCCAAGTGACTCTCAAGAGTCTTCTCTAGCACCACAATTCTAAAGCATCAATTCTTTGGCGCTCAGCCTTCTTTATGGTCCAACTCCCATGTCCTTACATGACTGCTGGAAAAACCACAGCTTTGACTATACAGACCTTTGTTAGCAAAGTGATGTCTGCTTTTTAATACACTGTCTAGGTTTGTCATAGCTTTTCTTTCAAGAAGCTGGCATCTTTTAACTTAATGGCTGCAGTCACCATCAACAGTGATTTTGGAGCCCAAGAAAATAAAATCTGTCACTGCTTTTACTTTTTCTCCTTCTATTTGCCATGAAATGATGGCACCATATGCCATGATCTTAGTTTTTTGAATGTTGAGTTTCAAACCAGTTTTTTTAGTCTCCTCTTTCACCTCATCAAGAGGCTCTTTAGTTCCTCTTCATTTTCTGTCATTAGGGTGGTGTTATCTGCATATCTGAGGTTGTTATTTCTCCCAGCAATCTTGATTTCAGCTTGCGATTCAGTCATTACAATTATAGAAATTTCAGAAAGAATCTTTTAACTTTTTAAGCTGAGATAATTATAGATTTACTTATAGTTGTAAGAAATAATACTACTGAGAGATCCAGTATACCCTTCACTCAGTTTCCCCCAAAGGCAACACCTTGCATAAATACAGTACAACCTCATAACCAGGAAACAGAATTTGATACAATCTGTCCACCCTATTGAGATTTCACCAGTACTACATGCACTCATTGTGCGGGTGTATTTAGTTCCACGCAATTTTATCTCGTGTGTAAGACATTTCTTGTTTAAGGAGGATAGAAACAAAGGTAAGTGGTAGGGACTGAGAACAAAAATTTTGTTTTTTTTTTTTAAAGGTGGGATAAACCTACATCTTCCACTGAAACATGAGGAAGAGAAATAAATACAGATGAGGATCTATTTTGTGGGATAACAGTAGAGAGCAGAAAGTGAGAGAACTTCAACTCTAATGGGCTCCTTTATCTCTGAAAACAGAAGACAGGGGGATTACAAACAAATGGGCTAAGAAATATACTCAATGGAATTGCTGGGCTTGATAGGAAGGAAAAAAAACTATTCTGGAATAGAGCTGTATAAGACTTGATTCTCTGCTGGTGCTTTTGTGAATGAAAGAGGACAATCATCTTTAAAATACACTCATGAGGAAACACTGGTATTCTTCAGGGTTGGCTAAAATTTTTTGCCTAAACATTTAAAAAAATTTGTAGGAAAAAAACCCAGTTGATTGCATCTTTAATTTCCTTTGATCAGTAAGAATTTTTAATAGGATCTGAAAAGCACTAAACAGCAAAAATCTTGATAATTGAAACTACATTAAAACTAATAACATATTTTTATCAAACACCACTATAAAAAGGGACTTCCCTGGTGGCTCAGATAGTAAAGATTCTGCCTTTACAACGCAGGAGACTCAGGTTTGATCACTGGGTTAGGAAGATCCCCTGGAGAAGAAAATGGCAACCCAGTCCAGTATTCTTGCCTGGAGAATTCCATGGACAGAGGAGCCTGGCAGGCTTCAGTCCATGGGGTTGCAAAGAGTCAGACACAACTGAGCAACTAATACTTTCACACTGTGTGCTTTGCTTGGGAATTCTTTTCAGGCAGTAAATTGGAGCCGTTGTCTCCCATCTCTCAGGGATCACTCCCTGTCCTTCTTCACCTGATGCCGAAGTCTGCTGAACCATTAAAGAGGAAAAAAGGGACTTCCCTGGTGGTCCAGTGGTTAGGAATCAACCTGTCAATGCAGGGGACATGCAACAAGAGAAGCCACTGCAGTGAGAAGCCAGCACACTGCAAGGAAGAGCAGTGCCCACTCGCTGCAACTAGAGAAAGCCCACATGCAGCAGTGAAGACCCAGCACAGCCAAAAATAAGATAAATAAATAAAAATAATAAATAAGTAAATAAAAATTATTTTTCAAAAAGAGGGAAAAAAGGCAAGTCACAGAGTGGGAAGAGATGTTTGCAAACAGAATACATTGGTATACAGAATATGTAAAGGACGCTTACAAATTGATAAGAAAAAAGCAGTATAACCTTATGAAAACCGACCAAATGTTCTAAGTGCAAATTAGTGATACCACTACACACTCACCAGAATGATTAAGCTGAAAACCCCAAAATACTACCAAGTACGGTCAGGATATTGAGTAAACAGAACTATTATACTGTGCTGACTTGAAGTGAAAGTCGCTCAGTTATGTTCGACTCTTTGCAACCCCATGGATTGTAGCCTGCCAGGCTCCTCAGTCCATGGGACTCTCCAGGCAGAATACTGGAGTGGGTTGCCATTCCCTTCTTCAAGGAATCTTTCGGACCCAGGGATTGAAGCCTGGTCTCCTCCATTGCAGGCATATGCTTTACCATCTGAGTCACCAAGGAAGCCCTTTATACCGTGCTGTGGGAATGTAAACATTGTCCCACCGCCTTTGAATTCTGACTGTATCCACTAATACTCAGCATTCATATAACATATGACCCAGGTATTCCATTTCTATACCTTAACAGAAATGTTTACATATGTTCACAAAAATATACGTGCAAGAATGTACTGTAATAGCCCTATATTGTAAGTAATCCAAATGTCCACTTACACAGAATGCATATATTGTGGTATACTCACTCAAGGGACTACTACAGCAATGGGGAAGACTAAATTACATTTAACAACATGAATGAATCTCATAAACATAATGTTGAATGAAAGAAGCCAGATGTAAAAGAGTATGTACTAAATTATATTCAATTTAAAAACAGGTTATCTTGGGAAAGGGATGGTTAGTAAATGGAAAGGGGAATAAAGATCAATACAAATTACCCATGTAACCTGCACATGGGTATGTTCAGCTTGTGAAAATAGGCAAAAGGCTTGTAAATCTAACTACACTTGGTCTTGAATAAAATAAAATGAAAACTTTTCTGGTGCTTAGAAAAGGTAGAGGGACTGCTGAAACAACAGAGTAACAACCTCTGAAAATCTGCTCCTCCATAAAAACAATGAGAACACAAGCAAAAACTGTCAAAGTCAACTTTTATAAAACTCTAGAAAATTAACCAAAGGCTTGCAATCATCTGAAGAATAATTAAGAAAAACTTTACAGTCTCAGTAAGAACAGAGAGCCTGGTGGCATTTTAACTTGCCTGATCCCCATCAGTCTCTCCCCGTGTCTGTGTGGCCATGAAAACAGCAGCCTAGCAGCCCGTGGTAGGGAAAGCTGAGGTCTGGAGCTCCTCATAAAGACTCAACCCTAGAGAATTGTCACTACTCAACCTGACAGCTGCCCACTTGGAAAATGGGGAAAAGCCCCTCATTTGCAGGGTTGGTGATTATTAGACCTGATTTAGAGTTCACTCAGTCGGAGAAGTCCTCTCCTTAGGACATGTTTCAGAAATAATCACCAGCAATGACTTAATATTACTGCTGCCTGAGGGGCTGATACCAGGAGGAGAAAAACAAAATGCTGGCTAAAAAATCTTATGGAGAAAAGCTGGCAAATGATATGCTTATGGAAGGCTTTGAAAAGATCTGACATGTTCCTGGGCCTCTGGCAAGGCTGTGCACATGCCCAGGAAAAAAGTGAGAAAACCCCAATCTCTTACCTCTGGCTCATCTTGAGGCCTTGTGTAAGCCCCTCAGCAAAGGGTTGAAATATAGGATCAAAACATTTAGACATTTCTGCTCAATCATTGGTGGGCTCAGTGGTAAAGAATCTGCCTGTCAATGAAGGAGACACAGGTTTATTCCCTGGGTTGGGAAGATCCCCTGGAGAAGGAAATGGCAACCCACTCCATCCTGGGAAGTCCCATGACAGAGGAGCCTGGCAGGCTACAGTCCATGGAGTCACAACAAGTTGGACATGACTAAAAAACAACAAGCTCAATCTTTACCTGAACATGAAGCTAACCCGGCAGAGGCTGTAGTGACCACACAGGACTGTGAAGATGGACTTTACAGATTTGCTGCAGAAAAGTCAATAAGCAGACACAGCAACAACAAAATGAACCCTCGGCGGTGGGTAGAGAGCAGATTTCACTAGTGAATTCCTACAAACATTTAAAAAATTAATACCAATTCTTCACAATCTCTTCCAAAAATATAAAAGAAGAGGGCACACTTCCTTACTCATTCTAGGAGGCCTGTATTACATTAAAACCAAAACCAGGCAAAGGCATCATAACAAAATAAACTACAGACCAATGACATGAATACAGATGCAAAAGCCCTCAACAAAACACTAGCAAATTAAATCCAGCAACATACATAAAGCATTACACAACATAATTAAGTGGGATTTATTCCAGAAATGCAAGCTTGCTTTAACACCCCAAAATCAATCAATGTAGTACTATACAAATTTAGAAAATGTAGTACTGGTATAAAGATAGAACATCAGTGCAGACGGTGACTGCAGCCATGAAATTAAAAGACGCTTGCTCCTTGTAAGAAAAACTATGACCAACCTAGACAGCATATTGAACAGCAGAGACATTACTTTGCCAACAAAGGTCCGTCTAGTCAAAGCTATAGTTTTTCCAGTAGTCATGTATGGATGTGAGAGTTGGACTATAAGGAAAGCTGAGCGCTGAAGAATTGATGCTTTTGAACTATGGTGTTGGAGAAGACTCGAGAGTCCCTTGGACAGCAAGGAGATCCAACCAGTCCATCCTAAAGGAAACCAGTCCTGAGCATTCATTGGAAGGACTGATGCTGAAGCTGAAACTCTAATACTTCAGCCACCTGATGCGAAGAACTGACTCATTGGAAAAGATCCTGATGCTGGGAAAGACTGGGGGCAGGAGGAGAAGGGGATGACAGAGGATGAGATGGTTGGATGGCGTCACCGACTCGATGGACACGAGTTAGAGTGGACTCCAGGAATTGGCGATGGACACGGAGGCCTGGCATGCTGCAGTCCATGAAGTTGCAAAGAGTCGGACACGACTGAGCGACTGAACTGAACTGAACTGATAGACCAATGGAAAAGAAGTGAGAGTTCAGAAAGAATAGTCTCTTCAACAAATAATGCTAGGACAACTGAATATGTATAGACACATATCTACATGCAAAAGAACGATGCTGGGCCCCTACTTCTCACCATACATAAAAATTAACTCAAGATGGATCAGGGACCTCAGTGTAACAGCCAAAAGTATAAACTGCTTGGAAAAAAAAATAGGAGTAAATTTTCCTATTTGACCTTGTGTTAATCAGTGATTTGCTAGTCCATGACTCCAACAGCACAAATACCAAAAGAAAAAAACCAAGATAAACTGGTCTTCATCAACGTTTTAAAATGTTCTGTCTCAAAGGAAACATCAAGAAAGTAAAAGACAATTTACAAACAGAAGAAGTTACCTCCAAATCATGTCTGATAAGAAAGTTGTATCCAGACTACATAAAAAACTCATCCTTTAACAATGAAAAGACAGATAATCCAATGTAAAATGGGCAAAGGATTTGAAAAGACACTTCTTCAAAGAAGATACACAAATGACTAATAGGCACATGAAAAACTCTTCAACATCATTAGTCTATTCAGTTCAATTCAGTCGCTCAGTCGTGTTCAACTCTTTGTGACCCCATGAATTGCAGCTCGCCAGGCCTCCCTGTCCATCACCAACTCCCAGAGTTCACTCAAACTTATGTCCATCAAGTCGGTGATGCCATCCAGCCATCTCATCCTCTGTCGTCCCCTTCTCCTCCTGCCCCCAATCCCTCCCAGCATCAGTCTTTTCCAATGAGTCAACTCTTCGCATGAGGTGGCCAAAGTACTGGAGTTTCTTTCAGCTTTAGCATCATTCCTTCCAAAGAACACCCAGGGCTGATCTCCTTCAGAATGGACTGGTTGGGTCTCCTTGCAGTCCAAGGGATTCTCAAGAGTCTTCTCCAACACCACAGTTCAAAAGCATCAATTCTTCAGCACTCAGCTTTCTTCACAGTCCAACTTTCACATCCATACATGACACTGGAAAAACCATAGCCTTGACTAGACGGACCTTTGTTGGCAAAGTAATGTCTCTGCTTTTGAATATGCTATCTAGGTTGGTCATAGCTTTCCTTCCACGGAGTAAGCGTCTTTTAATTTCATGGTTGCAGTCACCATCTGCAGTGATTTTGGAGCCCCCAAAAATAAAGTCTGACACTGTTTCCACTGTTTCCCCATCTATTTCCCATGAAGTGATGGGACCAGATGCCATGAACTTCGTTTTAGGAGAATGCAAATCAAAACCACGCTGAGAAAAAAATAACACATTGAGCTATCACCCTACACTCATTAGGATAGTTAAAAAAAAAAAAGACTGACAACAAAAATGTTTGAAGAAATGAAGAATTTGGACTCCTTTACAGATCTTCTTCAACTTACAGTGGGGTTACTTCCTGATAAATCCATCGAGTTGAAAATATCCTAAGTTGAAAATGTATTTAATACAGCTAACAGATAGAACATCATAGCTTAGTCTAGCCTACCTCAAACATGCTCAGAACATTTCCATTAGCTATATTTGGGCAAAATTATCTAGGACAAAATCTATTTTATAATACCATGTTGAATGTTTCATGTAATTTATTGAATACTGTACTGAAAGTGAAGAACAGAATGGTTGTATAGGTACAGAATCCTAAGTGTGTCAGTTGTCTACCCCCGTGATGATGGGGCTGCCTGGAAGCTGTAGCTTGCTGCTGACGCCCAGCATCATGAGAGTTGCTAGCCTGGGGGGAAAAAAATCAAAACTCAAAATTCAAAGTACCATTTCTGCTACAGTACTTATTGCTTTTGTACCATTGTAAAGTTGAAAAACTGTAAGTTGAACAATCCTAAGTCAGGAACCCTTTGTACATTGCTGGTAGAACTCTCATACCAAGTAGTGTAGCCACTTTCCAAACACTTTTAACAGTTCCCCAAAATGTTAAATATAGAGTTACCGTATCACCCAGCAATCTCATTCCTAGATCTATACCAAGATAACTAAAACATACAACTATAAAAAACTTTACAGAAATTTTCTGAGTAGCATTTTTCACGTGGGAAATATCTGGAAAAGTGCATGCATGTTCTTCTGCTACCTACTCTTTTGAAACCCCAAGACTGTAGCCTCCCAGGCTCCTCTGCCTGGGATTTTCCAGGCAGGAACACCGGGTTGCCGTTTCCTTCTCCAGGGGATCTTCCCAACCCGGGGATCAAACCCATATCTCCTGCATTGGCAGGTGGATTTTTACCTCTGAGCCACCAGGACACTCCCTGGAAAAGTGGAAACAACCCAAATACGAGTAATGAATTCACTGACTAATGAATGAATAAACAAAATGTGGTATATCCATACAATGGAATATTACTCAACAATAAAAACAAATGAAGTACTGATAAATATTACCAAATAGACAAACCTTAAACACGATGCTAAATGAAAGAAGCCAATCACAAAATGCACTTGTATGAAATGTTCAAAACAGGCAAACTCATAGAAAACAAAGGGAATTAGAGATTGCTATGGAGAGGGGAGAGGAGCAAAGGAAGTGATTGCTAATGGGTACTGGGTTTCATTATGGAGTGATGAAAATGTTCTAAATTTGACTGTGGTGATGGATGCACAACTCTGTGAACACTAAAAGTCATTTCACTGTACACTTTAAATGAGTGAATTGTATGGTCCTTACCATGGTCTATCATGATCATCTCTTCCTACTTAACCCTATAATGTCTAGATTCCAATCCTCCTCCGTACCCTCTTTGCTCCCCCTTCTCCAGCCTTGCTGACCTCCTTGTGTTTCCTGAATATACCAGACACACTCCCCACTTAGGGGCTTTGCACTGACTCTTCCCTGATAGCAATTCTTTTTCCCCACATACTCACCTCACTAACCCTTCACATTAAGTCTTTGCTGTAATATTATCTTATCAAGGGGGCTTACCCAGCCATGCTGTCTAAAATAACAACCTGTGTTTCCCTCAACATCACTCCCAATCCCCCTTAGCCTTTTTCTATATAACCTATCACCTTCTAATACACTGTGTTTGGTTTATTTACTATAGTCATTATTTATGTTGTGTCATCCCAATACAATATAACTTCCATGGTGGCAAAGATTTTTGTCTCTTTTCTTCATTGATATGAGTATCTGACACAGGATCTGGGACACGGTAAGTATTCAATAAATATTTGTTAAATGAATACATGAAATGAAAACATTAAAGGTTTGTCAACAGGGTGATATCTAAATAAAAGGTGGCATATTTGTATAATGGCACTCTAGCCAAATATAAAAAATTAACATGAGATCACAAAAACATACTGCTATGTGGGAAAGGAAAATTGTAAACAGATTCTACAATACAGCACCACTTGTATCTTTTTTTTAAACCACACAATTAAAACTATTGTATATTGCTCATGGGATTGCACATGAAAACAGGTGTGACAAATTGGCTAGATTGATACGGGCCAAGTCCAAGATTTCATTGCCTGGGATAGAGAAAAGGGATGCAGGGACGAGGGGTGAGAGGAGTGGGCAAGGAAAGAATGAAAAGGTCCTTCAACTTTAATACAGGAGATTTAATACAGGAGATCAAGCAAATATGACAAAATGTCAACAATATTCACCCTTGGTGTTGGGAACATGAGTTCTGTTATACTATTTCCTTTGTTTTGCTGAATTTAAATTTTTTCAAAAACATTTACTTAACAAGTACAGCATAGCATGATACAAAAAAAAAAAAATACAGTTTCTAGGTATTGATCAAATCCATTCAAGCAATTAGCTAATTCAATAAATCTTAGATCAAACGTCTAAGTGTCCCTTGGGATTTTACTATTTCCCATATAAATGTTATCTTCCCAGGAATCAGGTACTTTTAAGTTTTGGTTTAGGCACTTGTAAGACTGTTCAGACACAAATTCCCATTTATCATTTTCTCTCAAAAACTAGCAATTTCATGCTGAGTTATCTTTATTAGACTCTTATCATCCCCATCACAAATCCCCTTAACAGGGGCCTTCTTTGGGGATCTGATTTTAATTAAAAGAACTCTGATTTTAATTAAAAGAAATTTTATCAATAAACTTTCATTCACTCTCTTCAACTGGTCTGCCTCCTGTTGGTACTTATGTTTGCCAACGAATATCTATCTGTACGCATTTGGATTTTTCTATACTTTTTTCTTAGTCCAATACTTCCAAAGCTAAATAAGTAGCTATTTAAGTCTACTCCAGACTGAAAAGTCACCTCCCTCTAAGTTCTATTGCTTAATTTATACATGTGTATGTGTAAACATATGTTTTGTTTTGTTTTGTTTTTTTATCTATAGCAGTGAATTAGTCTGCTTTTTCTAGCTTATGTTGGGTAACAGCCCTAAATAAGCGGCTCACAGCAATGGTTTCTTTTTCATTGACTTCACATATTAGTAGCTGTAGGCTGGCGTGTGTGTGTGTGTGTGTGTGCGTGCGTGCTCAGTCATGTCTGACTCTTTGTGACCCTACAGACTGTAGCCCACCAGGCTCTGCCTATACGATTTTCCAGGCAAGAATACTGGAGTGGGTTGCCATCTTCTCCTCCAAGGGATCTTCCCAACCCAGGGAACAAACTCGCATCTCTTGTGTCTCCAGCTTTGGCAGGTGGATTCTTTACCACTGGTGCCACCTGGGAACCCACCTGGGAAGTTTACTCTGCTTTATTTACCTTCTCAATTTAGGACCTAAATTGAGTTAGGAGGAAGGAAAAAGAGCAAGAGAGTTAGAACAAACATGGAGTGGCTTGTAAAGATTCTGCCTGGGCATGGTGTGTATCATGCTCACTCATTTTCCATTGGCTAAAACAAGTCATGTGGACAAGCCCAACATCACTGGAGTATGACCAGATGTTTCTCCTACTGATGCACTGCCTGCTGGTCACATGGCAGTGAACGAGGACATATAATCCTCAGACAGTAGGGGTTAGCAAACTGCTGCTCATAGGCCAAATCTGTGGTTTTAGATATGTTCACATTGAGATTTTCTGACAGATCTCAAAGAGAGATGTCTAGAAGATAGCTGCTGCTGCTGCTGCTAAGTCACGTCAGTTATGTCCAACTCTGTGCGACCCCATAGACGGCAGCCCACCAGGCTCCTGTCCCTGGGATTCTCCAGGCAAGAATACTGGAGTGGGTTGCCATTTCCTTCTCCAGTGCATGAAAGTGAAATGTGAAAGTGAAGTCACTCAGTCGTGTCCGACTCTTTGCGACCCCATGGACTGTAGCCTACCAGGCTCCTCCGTCCATGGGATTTCCCAAGCAAAAGTAGTGGAGGGGGTTGCCATTTTCTTCTCCCCTAGAAGACAGCTAGAAACACACACAAAAAATGTCTGAAGTTAGGAAGAAAGGTCAAGGATAGAAGCAAAATTTGAGAGAAAATAGCTGAAAGTTATAGAAGCAGATGGAACTTCACAAGGACAGAATATATATAATAGATCTATCTGTCTACCTACCTACCTACTTCAGGACAGAATTCTGGAGATTAAAGATGAATCAGTAAAGGAAATAAATGAACTATTAGAGTAGAAGAAAAATGAAGTTACTGCCTTAACATTGGGATCAAGAGAAAATCCTAAAAGGAATGAGGGAATCAATATATCAATGAATCAGAGCAGTAAAGAAATATAAGAAGAAAAGACTAAGGACAGGGAAATTGGAGCACAAGGTGCTTCATTAAAAATCAACAAACAAACACTGAGTTGTGTTCTTTATTTTGTAATATACAACAAGTAAGTACAAGATATGTTCGTAAAAGATATCTCTCCCTACATATATTTGTTGCTGTTTTGATTAGGATAAATAATATTTAAACAAGGAAAAACATGAATTAAAAATAATTTTAAAACAAACAAAAATGATGGAAGTCTTAAATCATAAGATGATTTTCATATTCTTCTTTCAAACTCTTTTACCTCTTGACTAAAATTCCCTAAAATTCTTGGCAGAAAAGATCTCGTCAGTCTAATTCAAAGCACTATCTCAGGCAATGCTTCTTTCTTTAATACTTTGCTTGGAGTGGACTCAACAGTTGCAACACTTGGTTTCACAGTGCTTCTTGCTGGTTTTACAAGTTTAGGGAGCATGTTACATCAACATATCAAATTATTAGTTTACTGGCTACATTTGTGAGCAGGTTGTTTTTTGGTTACATTGTGAGTGGGTGACTTGAAGCTCACATGACATTTTCATGCCATATTTACTTTGCCTTTATCATTTTACATGTCTGAAAGACAACTACATTGAACTATCTATAAAGTTCTCACACAGTTCCATGGGTTTTTCTCTTTTTTTTCTTTTCACTTATACAACATTCTAAGTGCCTACTGATTATAAAAACATTTTAATATTAATAGAGTTGGACACGACTGAGTGACTGAACTGAACTGAACTCAGTGAGGCACAATGTACAAAGAGTAAGACGGACCCATTTTAGCTGCTCAGTCTTAGGAATTTTAATAAATCCATACACATGTGTAACCACCATACCAATCAAGATACAGAGCAGTTCAATGCCACCCAAAAGTTTCTTCATACCACTTTGCAGTTAATTCTTTATCCCTTTCTCACCCTTGCTCCTGGAAACCACTGATCTGCTTTTTGTTATTATGGATTAGTTCTGCCTGTTCTACAATATCAAATAAATGTTACTATATAATATGAATTATTCTCTCACAGGCTTCTCTTGGCATATGTTTCTGCTATTCCTTTATATTGTTACATACTCCTTTTCACTTTGAATAGCAGTCCATTGACTGAATATTCTACAATCATTTATTTGTTGATGGACATTTGTATTGTTTTTACTTTGGGACTGCTGCTGCTGCTACTGCTGCTGCTAAGTCGCTTCAGTCGTGTATGACTCTGTGTGACCCCATAGACGGCAGCCCACCAGCCTCCCCCGTCCCTGGGATTCTCTAGGCAAGAACACTGGAGTGGCTTGCCATTTCCTTCTCCAGTGCATGAAAGTGAAAAGTGAAAGTGAAGTCTCTCAGTCGTGTCCGACTCCTAGCAACCCCATGGACTGCAGCCTACCAGGCTCCTCTGTCCATGGGATTTTCCAGGCAAGAGTACTGTAGTGGGGTGCCATTGCCTTCTGCGAGCAAAAACATTACGAACATTTATGTGGTGGTTTAGTCACTAAGTCAAGTCCGACTCTTGTGACCCCATGGACTGTAGCTTGCCAGGCTCCTCTGTCCATGGGATTCTCTAGGCAAGAATACTGGACTGAGTTGCCATTCCCTTCTCTAGGGGATCTTTCCAACCCAGGAATTGAACCTGGGTCTTCTGTATTGCAGGCAGATTCTTTACCAACTGAGCTACATAGGAAGCACAAGTCGTTTTGTAGACAATGTTTTCATTTCTCTTGGGTAAATGCCTAGGGAACTGTGGGTTTCCCTGGTGGCTCAGACGTTAAAGCATCTGCCTGCAATGCAGAAGACCTGGGTTCCATCCCTGGGTTGGGAAGATCCCCTGGAGAAGGAAATGGCAACCCACTCCAGTATTCTTGCCTGGAGAATCCCATGGACAGAGGAGCTTGGTGGGCTACAGTCCACGGGGTCACAAAGAGTCAGACACGACTGAGCAACTTCACATGATAAGTATATGTTTAATTTTATAAGAAACTGACTTTTTATACTCTTAATAGCAATGTATGAGCTCACATTGCTCTACATCCTTATCAAAACTTAGCCATATCAGTATTTTTTAATTTTAGTCATTCAAATGGGTAAAATGGTTTTTAAAAAAGAGTCATGTATTTGGAAATTAAAACACCTAGTTATAAATAAATCACAGGTCAAATAAATAACGAGCTAGAAATCATTCACAAATGAGTTATGGTGAAAATACTACATATCACAACTTTGTGGATGCTGATAAAGCAGTATTTATAAGGAAATGAATATTTAAATTTATATTAGAAAATAAGAATGGCTAAAATTAATGAGGTCCATTTAATAAAAACAACAATAAAGTAATATCAAAGACAATGGAAGCAAGAGAGGAAACAACAAAACAAAGGAAATAGAAAAGAAAGATATAACAGCGCATGCATGCATGCTAAGTTGCTTCGGTCATGTCCGACTCTTTGCAATCCTATAGAGGGTAGCCCTCCAGACTCCTTTGTCTCTGAGATTCTCCAGACAAGAATACTGGAGTGGACTGCCATGCCCTCCTCCTGGGGATCTTCCTGACCCAGGGATCAAACCCGTGTCTCTTATATCTCCTGCAATGGGAGGTAGGTTCTTTACCATTAGTCCACCTGGAAAGCCCAAGATATGATAGTCTCACAAAACCAAATCTGTGCTCCAGAAAGATTAACAGAGTAGCCTCTAGCAAAAGTCATCAAGGGAAAAAAGGGTAGATGGGAATTTCAAGGAAAACAATTCACAAAAAGTGTTGCTAATGATAAAACGTCAGATTTCAAGCAAAAATTAGAATTTTGGAAAATATGCATTCATTACATGTGCTAGACATCTTCTCAGTACTTAAAGGCACTCCTGATATGATCTGTGCTGATAATTCAAATGTGGTTTTTAAAAAATAATGCAAATAAAATCTGTCAAAATGTGTACGATCCAAAGATGGTAAGATTTATTTGTAGATAATACTTAAATGCGAAAAGCAAAACTTTAAAACATTTAGAAAATAATCATAAAGAATAGCTGTATGACATTAGGCCAGAGAACAATTACTTGAAAAGACAAACAGAAGCACAAAACCACATAGGCAAAGGCTGAATTGACTGCATTAAAATGAACACTTCCGTATAATAAAAGACAGCATTTACAAATTTAAAAAGACAAGCCACAGACTGAAAAAAGGCAATGTAAAACAGACAAAGGATAAATATTTAGGATATGTAAAGAAATAACTTCTACAAACAATAAAAAAATACAATTTCTTTAAGTGGGAAAAAGGGGTGAAAAAGTAATTCACAGAAGAAAACAAAAGGTTTTAAACATGAAAAAATCCTTAACCTTACCAGTAATCAGGAAAATGCAAATTAAAACAACAATGAGATAAGATATTCCATCTTTTATAATGGCAAAAATAATGTCTAATTATACTGCTGGATCATCAAAAAAGCAAGAGAGTTCCAGAAAAACATCTATTTCTGCTTTATTGACTATGCCAAAGCCTTTGACTGTGTGGATCACAATCAACTGTGGACAATTCTGAAAGAGATGGGAATACCAGACCACCTGACCTGCCTCTTGAGAAACCTGTATGCAGGTCAGGAAGCAACAGTTAGAACTGAACATGGAACAACAGACTGGTTCCAAATAGGAAAAGGAGTACGTCAAGGCTGTATACTATCACCCTGCTTATTTAACTTCTATGCAGAGTACATCATGAGAAATGCTGGGCTGGAAGAAGCACAAGCTGGAGTCAAGATTGCCAGGAGAAATATCAATAACCTCAGATATGCAGATGACACCACCCTTATGGCAGAAAGTGAAGAGGAGCTAAAGAGCCTCTTGATGAAAGTGAAAGAGGAGAGTGAAAAAGTTGGCTTAAAGCTCAACATTCAGAAAACTAAGATCACGGCATCTGGTCCCATCACTTCATGGCAAATAGATAGGGAAACAGTGTAAACAGTGTCAGATTTTATGTTTTTGGGGCTCCAAAATCACTGCAGATGGTGACTGCAGCCATGAAATTAAAAGATGCTTACTCCTTGGAAGGAAAGTTATGACCAACCTAGATAGCATATTCAAAAGCAGAGACATTACTTTGCCAACAAAGGTCCGTCTAGTCAAGGCTATGGTTTTTCCAGTGGTCATGTATGGACGTAAGAGTTGGACTGTGAAGAAAGCTGAGTGCCGAAGAATTGATGCTTTTGAACTGTGGTGTTGGAGAAGACTCTTGAGAGTCCCTTGGACTGCAAGGAGATCCAACCAGTCCATTCTGAAGGAGATCAGCCCTGGGATTTCTTTGGAAGGAATGATGCTAAAGCTGAAACTCCAGTACTTTGGCCACCTCATGCAGAGAGTTGACTCATTGGAAAAGACTGATGCTGGGAGGGATTAGGGGCAAGAGGAGAAGGGGACGATAGAGGATGAGATGGCTGGATGGCATCACGGACTCGATGGACGTGAGTTTGAGTGAACTCTGGGAGTTGGTGATGGACAGGGAGGCCTGGTGTGCTGCAATTCATGGGGTCGCAAAAAGTCAGACATGACTGAGCAACTGAATTGAACTGAACTGAACTGATACCAAATATTGCCATAGAAAGAAAGAAAGAAAGTGAAGTTGCTCAGTCGTGTCCAACTCTTTGTGACCCCATGGACTGTAGCCTACCAGGCTTCTCCGTCCATGGGATTTTCCAAGCAAGAATACTGGAATGGGTTGCCATTTCCTTTTCCAGATCTTCCCAACCCAGGGATTGAACCCAGGTCTCCCACACTGTAGGCAGACGCTTTACCGTCTGAGCCACCAGGGAAGTCCAAATATTGCCATAGACCAAAAGGAACTCTTCTTTTGGTGGAACATAAGTTGGAATGCCAGTTTGGAGAGCAATCTGGCAATACTCCTTGGAATATTTTTTCCAGTAGTCACATACAGATATGAGAGTCGGGCAACAAAGAAAGCTGAGTGCCAAAGAATTGATGCTTTTGAACTGTGGTATTGAAGAAGACTCTTGAGAGTTCCTTGGATTGCAAGGAGATCAAACCAGTCAATCCTAAAGGGAAACGGTCCTGAATATTCATTGGAAGGACTGATGCTGAAGCTGAAACTCCAATACTTTGGCCACCTGATGCTAAGAACTGACTCATTGGAAAAGACCCTGATGCTGGAAAAGACTGAAGACAGAAGGAGAAGGGGACGACAGAGGATGAGATGATTGGATGGCATCACCGACTTGATGGACATGAGTTTGAGAATCTGATGGATAAGGAAGCATGGCGTGCTGCAGTCCATGGGCCTGCAAAGAGTCGGTCACTACTGAGTGACTGAACTGAACTGAGCTGGCAATAATTCACTAACATTGATGTCATATATCCTCATGATTCCACTCTTGGGTATGTACACCTAGAAAAGCCTTTCAGAGGTGAACAAAAAGCATATGTAAGTATGTCCACTGTAGTATTATTCACAGTAACAAAAAGTTAGAAGAAATCTTAATATCTTTTGCCAGGAAAATAACAATAGATTAAACAAATTGTGATACAGCCAGACAATGGAATATCATCCAGCCATCAAAATGATTAAATCTCAAACACATAATTAATGCTGCATACAAAAATATAGATTCAGGAAGATATGTGCAGCATAAGGCTATTTATGTAAAGTTCTAAAACATACAAAATAAATAATATGGATTGTTATGGCCAAATCATATGCAATAAAAATGTAAACAGGTACATGGGAATGATGAATATTAAATTCAGCATAGTGGTTCCCTCTGGAGAGGCTTTCAGAGGTGCACAAAAAGCATATGTAAGTGTGCCCATTGTAATAATATTCACAGTAACAAAAAGTTGGAAAAAATCTAAATATCTTTAGCCAGGCAAGCAACAATAGATAAATAAATTGTGATAGAGCCAGACAATGGAATATCATACAGCAGTCAAAATGATTAAATTTCCTGCCTGCAACGAGGGAGACCCAGGTTCAATTCCTGGGTCGGGAAGATCCCCTGGAGAAGAAAATGGCAACCCACTCCAGTATTCTTGCTTGGAGAATTCCATGGACAGAAGAGCCTGGTGGGCTACAGTCCATGGTGTCACAAAGAGTCGGACATGATCGAGTGACTAACACTTTCACACACATTTTCTGGGGAGGCAGAAAGCAGAATGAGACTAGAGAGAGCTAAAAAGTTTTGACTATACTTGTAATGTTTTACTTCTTAAAAAACAAAAACTGCATGCAAGTATGCCAAAAGGTTAGCATTTCAAAGAGCAGCCATCCATACTCATACTCTTCTCAATGTTTGAAATATTTCTCGATAACAAACTCTTGTGAAAATATTTTGTCATTGGGAATGAAGAGAGGCACAGTCACTATATTTGATCTTCATCTTACAAATGCACTCCATCCTTAAATCAAGAAGCCTGGATTGGGGACAGTGTGTGTGTGGTGAGGTAAGGTGAGAGAGAAAGTTAACATCTGTCAGGAATCATATGTATACATCATGTTATTTAAATATCCTTATTGTAGACATTATAAAGGGGGTTCAAAGAGCTTCAGTAACTTGCCTAGTATGTCACAACGAGAAGAGATCACAGTGAGATTCAAACTGTATCTGGCTTCAGAGCCCATACTCATTGCCCTGATAGTAAAAAAGCTCTTCTTGGAGGTGTAATTAAGATATGACCTAACTCTGTGCTCCAGGATGGAAGCAACACAAATACAATAGCTTCTCATCGAATCACATATGAGTATAGATCTAGGCAAGGAAGTGGTACTAGCAGAAACTTTTAGAGAAGGAAATAACATGAGGAGTTTGGGTATTTTAATAATTTTCCTAACTTCTCTTTATTATTTATTCCATGGGACATTTAGAA
Source organism: Bos mutus (assembly GCF_027580195.1). NCBI lineage: Eukaryota > Metazoa > Chordata > Mammalia > Artiodactyla > Bovidae > Bos > Bos mutus. Next base: position 22,515,726 of record NC_091619.1, on the reverse strand, counting down.
CCTCTGCCTCTCCCTGGAAACTCTGGAAGTGATGCCAATTTTACAAATAGATTCCTCAAGACCATTAAGTTATATAGAGGTTTGTTTGCTTCCTTTATGAGTTGAACGTATACCTGTTGTCAGTAGCCTAACAACTTGAGAGTTTAACAAATATAAATACATACTTAAACACGATTCCAAAATTATGAGGATAAATGAAAACACAAGAGATTCTCGGTCCTAGTTTAGGATTTGGCTTTGTATCTTTAAGACAAGCACCATGGGTCAGGTACTTTTGTTTGTATTTACTGAGCCAAGATTCATGTAGTCAGTTCCGTTGGCCCTCATTCGGAAATGGGTTCCTTCATAGTCCCCCTTCCTGTATTACTATTATTGATTTTTGTTTCCTGGGAAACCAAACCTCGCTCTAATTAGAGAATGAGGTCACATTCTGAAGTTGCAGATTTCATTCTTTGCCCTGGACTCTTCCCTGGACTGTTTCGGACCCTCTGTAACAGGAGGTCTGATGGTCAAAGTTGTCCTTTTCTCTTAGCCTTGGCAGAAAGCCAATGCCTAAAGCTATGAACTCCAGCTTTTATCTTCCATCTGCAGGGTGACTCAATCCCAAGCAAAGTAACAACTAAAGACGTGGAGACATGCACCTCAGAGACAGCTGTGGGAATCAGATTGGATCTGCACTCAAGCCTGCTAGAAATAAAAGACCACTGACTTTGGCATTTGGATGGAAAGCTCTGCCAAGCACACACACAGGCAGGCGTCTTCTCTCTCCCTCTCTCACTCACACACACACACAAATGCATGCACATAGGCACACCTTTTAGAGGAGAGGCTCCGAAAAATTCCCCACATATGGCAAACATATTTTAGGGGAAGCACCATGACTAGAGGCCAGTGGGAAAGAAAGAAAAAGAAAATAATGAGAAAAATCTTCAATAAGTCTCAATCGTTCCAGTCAGACTGCTGAGAAAGAATGCAAAGGACTGGAGATAAAAATAATTGATAAAATCAGCATCCCAACATAGGTAAATTCTTTCGCTATTTCAAACAATTACTAGAACTTACTCTGGTAGACAACAATAGCCCGGGGAACTGGCCTCTATATTTATCCGTGAAGTACTTTGCTTAACACAGTGGATGAACATGAAAAGAACACTTACATAATGTAAAAAAAAATTTTTTCTAACTCACAATTTCAAAAATTCTTCATTTTATTTGCAAATAATTGTGTGTGTGCAAATGCAAGAATAACCAATTTTAACTAGCATCGGCTCCCAATATTTTGTTTTCTAAATTCCTATCATATTCTATGATCAACTAAATGCTTAAAAACACTGTGGAGAATGGCATTGAAATATGTATACTATCATATATGAAACGAGTCGCCAGTCCAGGTTCGATGCACAATACTGGATGCTTGGGGCTGGTGCACTGGGACGACCCAGAGGGATGGTATGGGGAGGGAGGAGGGGGAGGGTTCAGGATGGGGAACACATGTATACCTGTGGACAATTCATTTTGATATATGGCAAAACCAATACAATATTGTAAAGTTAAATAAAATAAAATTTTAAAAAAAGAAGAAAAAAAATAAAAAAAAACCTTGTTATAATTACATAACTGATCTCTAATTTATCTGTTTATAAGTTAAGAATTGATTTATCAAGTTTTCTCAAAATAAAACAAGAAAATATTTTAACTTCCGCTTTAAAGAATTCTTGATAAAAGTTAATCAGATCATTTGAACACAAAATAACTTGTGATAAAAAGTGGTGGAGTGGAAGAAACACTGACCTGATGTTCTCAGGGACTTTATGATTGAAGGGTTTTCTAGAAACTGAGTTTAGATTTTTGCCTTGAGGGTAGGTTTATTTTAAGTAGAAAGAGCACATGGCTACAATGTGGGGAACGGACCATCGATTGGTAAGACTGAGGCAGGAGTGAAAGGGTAATTTAGTAGTCCAGGGCCTGGAGGCCAGCTCTGGCTCTGTACTGCCTCTCTGCCATCAGCTCCTGAGGCAAAGGCATGGTGGGAGACAGAATAAAGTTCTCTCTCCAAGAGTACTCAACTTACAATGGAGTCATGTCTTGATAAACACACCATTAAGTTGAAAATATCCCAAGTCGAAAATACATACAATATACCTAACCTTCCCAACACCATAGCTTAACTATGTTCAGAACACTTACATCAGCCCTGGTGGTGGTGGTGGTGGTGGTTCAGCCACTAAGTCGTGTCCGACTCTTGTGACCCCATGGACTGTAGCCTATCAGCCTCCTCTGTCCATGCAATTTACCAAGCAAGAATACTGCAGTGAATTGCCATTTCCTTCTCCAGGGGCTCTAACACAAAGCCTATACTATAATAAAGTGTTGAATATCTCATGTAATTTATTGAGCACTGTACTCAAAGTGGAAAACAGATTGATTATGTCTTGATCATTTACCCTGGTGATCTTGTGGCTGACTTGGAGCTGCCCAGTATCATAAGAGAGTATCTTTCTACATATTATCAGCCTGGGAAAAGATCAAAATCTAAAATTCAAAGTACAGTTTCTACTGAATGTATATAGCTTTCAAAGCATCATAAGTTTAACCACTATAAGTCAGAAACTGTCTATATAACTTGCAAAAGTAGTGCCTTAAGAAGAAAATTAAGGTTCATGTTTATTCCCAGAAAGGCTAATTTTCTAGTGAGTAAAAGAAAAGCTGATTAACATATTAAAGGGATAAAAAAAGTGGTAGCACAAAAACCAAAGTTTTAAATGAGGAAAGATTAACTTTACAGAAATAAAACGATCAACAAATCAAAAGGCATGAAAAATAAGAGACTTAAGATCCATAATCAAATGTTATTTGTAGACCTTGGTTGGATCATCATTTCAATATGCCAACTACAAAACACATTTTGGGAGAACCAGCATAGTTTGAACATGGACTGGGTATTAGATGATAATATGGGATTATCATTAACTTTGTTAAGTCTGATGATATTATTGTGGTTATGTAAGAAATCTTCCTGACTTTTTGGAAAGGCATGCTGAAATATTTAGGGCATGAAATGCCATGATGTGTGATATCTGCTATAAAATACTTCAACAAAGAGAACAACATGGGATCTTCCATGGTAGTCCACTGATTAGGAATCTGCCTTCCAATACAGGGGATGTGGGTTCAATCCCTGGTCCAGAAACTAAGATCCCACATGCCTCAGGGCAACTAAGCCTGCATGCAGCAACTAGAAGCCTCTGTAGGCCACAGTGAAGATCCAGCATAGCCAAATAAATAAATAAATAAAATTGGCAAAGATAACCACGAACAAGTATATTTTTAAAAAAAAGAAAACAAAATTGGAGAGACAAATCACAAAATGTTAATAAATGATGGGGGTAAAGTATACTATTCTCCTACTCTTCTACATATATTTCAAGTTTTCTTCACTAAATATTTTAAACAGGAAAGAAAATCTGATACAATAACCAGTCTACCCACTAAGCTGTAATAATATTGGTTGCCTGAGTTAAAGAAGGAAATGGCCCAGACCAAGCATGTCTTGAGGACAGAAAGATACCTGAGGAAGTCTTTTATACTGTCTTTGTGTGACAAATTGTGGAATATGGGCTGATGAGCACTCTTCTCAAATTTTACCTGACAAACTATCCAAATTCCCCCAAGGGAGCCGAAGTCAGGGATGGTAAGAGGGGACCTGTGAGACAGTTCAGAGGCTACCGGGGAAACAGGCAGCCCCAGCTGCCTCCACTCTCTGACCTAGACCTACAATAGTTGGGGAAACAGAGAGCTCACTGTGTAACATAAAAAGCCAAAGGGAAGGTGAATTTTATTATCCCTCACTTAGAGTTCTTACAAAGCTCGCCATATTGTGGATTACTCTTTCAATTGCTATTTTGAACAATAATATACCATGTGGAAGAAGATACGTCAATAATTGCAAATTTTTATATATTTATGGAGGTCACTGCCAAAAACCCTTTACAACAGAGAACATATTTAAAATAGAGTAGTTCCTTCTGGGGCTATGAGCTCAAAGTGCAAGTAATGGATGCAGTTGTACATAAGCCTTTAATTTTAAAAGTTGCTTTAAAAGCAGTCTGACAAGTGGCTACTTTGTGGAGATTAGACATTTTCACCTAGAATAATTATGGAAATAGAATATAATTTTTAAAATTGATACAACCCACTATGGAGACCTGTATGGAGATTTCTTTCAAAAAACTAGGAATAAGACTACCATATGATCCAACAATCCTACTACTGGGCATATACCCTGAGGAAACCATAATTGAAAAGTACACATGTACTCCCATGCTCACTGCAGCACTGTTTACAATAGCTAGGACATGGAAGCAACCTCGATGTCCATTGACAGATGAATGGATAAAGAAGTTGTAGTACATATACACAGTGGAATATTACTCAGCTATAAAAAAGAGCATATTTAAATCAGGTCTAATAAGGTGGATTAAACTAGAGTCATTATACAGAGTGAAGTAAATAAGAAAGAAAAAAAATGAATGTCATATATTAACATGTATATATGGAATCTATATATACATATATTAACATGTATATATGATCTGTGTTCGTTTTCAAGGCAAACCATTCAATATCACGGTGATCCAAGTCTATGCCCTGACCACTAATGCTGAAGAAGCTGAAGTTGAATGGTTCTATGAAGACCTACAAGACCTTCTAGAACTAACACCCCAAAAAGGTGTCCTTTTCATTACCGGGGATTGGAATGCAAAAGTAGGAAGTCAAGAAACACCTGGAGTAACAGGCAAATTTGGCCTCGGAGTACAGAATGAAGCTGGGCAAAGGCTAACAGAGTGTCAAAAAGAAAACGCACTGGTGATAGCAAACACCAACTTCCAACAACACAAGAGAAGACTCTATACATGGACATCACCAGATAGTCAACACCAAAATCAGACTGATTATATTCTTTGCAGCCAAAGATGGAGAAGCTCTATACAGTCAGCAAAAACAAGACTGGCAGCTGACTGTGGCTCAGATCATGAACTCCTTATGGCCAAATTCAGACTTAAATTGAAGAAAGTAGGGAAAACCACTAGACCATTCAGGTATGACCTAAATCAAATCCCTAACGATTATACAGTGGAAGTGAAATTTAGAATTAAGGGACTAGATCTGATAGACAGAGTGTCTGATGAACTATGGATGGAGATTCGTGACATTGTACAGGAGACAGGGATCAAGACCAGCCCCAAGGAAAAGAAATGCAAAATAGCAAAATGGCTGTCTTAGGAGGCCTTACAAATAGCTGTGAAAAGAAGAGAAGCAAAAAGCAAAGGAGAAAAGGAAAGATATAAGCATCTGAATGCAGAGTTCCAAAGAAAAGCAAGGAGAGATAAGAAAGTCTTCCTCAGTGATCAATGCAAAGAAATAGAGGAAAACAACAGAATGGGAAAGACTAGGGATCTCTTCAAGAAAATCAGAGATATCAAAGGAACATTTCATGCAAAGATGGGCACAATAAAGGACAGAAATGGTATGGACCTAACAGAAGCAGAAGATATTAAGAAGAGGTGGCAAGAATACACAGAAGAACTGTACAAAAAAGATGTTTCATGACCCAGATAATCACAATGGTGTGATCACTCACCTAGAGTCAGACATCCTAGAATGTGAAGTCAAGTGGGCCTTATGAAGCATCACTACAAACAAAACTAGTGGAGGTGATGGAATTCCAGTAGAGCTATTTCAAATCCTGAAAGATGACGCTGTGAAAGTGCTGCAATCAATATGCCAGCAAATTTGGAAAACTCAGCCATGGCCACAGAACTGGAAAAGTTCAGTTTTCATTCCAATCCCAAAGAAAGGCAATGCCAAAGAATGCTCAAACTACCACACAATTGCACTCATCTCACACGCTAGAAAAGTCACGCTCAAAATTCTCCAAGCCAGGCTTCAACAGTATGTGAACTGCGAACTTTCAGATGTTCAAGCTGGTTTTAGAAAAGGCAGAGGAACCAGAGATCAAATTGCCAACATCTTTGGATCATGAAAAAAGCAAGAGAGTTCCAGAAAAACATCTATTTCTGCTTTACAGACTATCCCAAAGCCTTTGATTGTATGGATCACAACAAACTGTGGAAAATTCTGAAAGAGATGGGAATACCAGACCACCTGACCTGCCTCTTGAGAAACCTGTATGCAGGTCAGGAAGCAACAGTTAGAACTGAACATGGAACAACAGACTGGTTCCAAATAGGAAAAGGAGTACGTCAAGGCTGTATACTATCACCCTGCTTATTTAACTTCTATGCAGAGTACATCATGAGAAACGCTGGGCTGGAAGAAGCACAAGCTGGAATCAAGATTGCTGGGAGAAATATCAATAACCTCAGATATGCAGATGACACCACCCTTATGGCAGAAAGTGAAGAGGAGCTAAAGAGCCTCTTGATGAAAGTGAAAGAGGAGAGTGAAAAAGTTGGCTTAAAGCTCAACATTCAGAAAACTAAGATCATGGCATCTGGTCCCATCACTTCATGACAAATAGATAGGGAAACAGTGGAAACAGTGTCAGACATTATTTTCTGGGGCTCCAAAATCACTGCAGATGGTGACTGCAGCCATGAAATTAAAAGATGCTTACTCCTTGGAAGGAAAGTTATGACCAACCTAGATAGCATATTCAAAAGCAGAGACATTACTTTGCCAACAAAGGTCCATCTAGTCAAGGCTATGGTTTTTCCAGTGGTCATGTATGGATGTGAGAGTTGGACTGTGAAGGAGGCTGAGCGCCGAAGAATTGATGCTTTTGAACTGTGGTGTTGGAGAAGACTCTTGAGAGTCCCTTGGACTGCAAGGACATCCTACCAGTCCATTCTGAAGGAGATCAGCCCTGGGTGTTCTTTGGAAGGAATGATGCTAAAGCTGAAACTCCAGTACTTTGGCCACCTCATGCAAAGAGTTGACTCACTGGAAAAGACTCTGATGCTGGGAGGGATTGGGGGCAGGAGGAGAAGGGGACAACAGAGGATGAGATGGCTGGATGGCATCACTGACTCGATGGACGTGAGTCTGAGTGAACTCCGGGAGTTGGTGAGGGACAGCGAGGCCTGGTGTGCTGCGATTCATGGGGTAGCAAAGAGTCGGACACAACTGAGCAACTGATCTGATCTGATCTGATTATTATAACGTGAGAGAGGGTGTGAAGAGTTCGGATAGACATTGTTTCATGAAATATGAGAGGCACCATCTTTTCAGAGAAAAGGTAGGAATGCTTCTGAGGTAGGACAACCAGGAGGGTGAGACATCTAAGGACAGCTAGTATGAAGAAGGTAAGTCCTATGGAACAAGGACCTGGAGGGTAAGGATGATGCACAAGCAATACCTCTAAGTATTGAAATAGCAGTCATGTGGAAGACAGAGTTTATTTATTACGTATTTTCAGAGAGAAGTTAAATGAGTGGCTGAAAATTACAGGAAGGCAGATGTTTGTTCAACATAAGCAAGTTCTTGATAACAATTATATCTGTTCAAGATTCAATCTGTAAAGTCATATGTAAAGAAAGCCTTCCTGACTTTCCTTAGTGAAAAAGGAAATTGAGGTAAACTGCCTTTAAAAGTCACGTTAATGATTAGATTCTATTATTCTTTCAGATTATCTCTAAGCTGGCAACAAGTTTAAGTTGATAACTGCATTTATTTTTTTGAAGATAGTCTTCTCATTCATTACATATTTTTAAATGGTTACTGTGTGTGAATCCTTACATTAAGTTCTGTGGGTGATTAAGTATGCATAAAAATAATGAGTGTCAGAAGTTTATGATCAAGAAAGGAGGTGTACACATGTATGACACGTACCACACTTGCATACATGTTAAATTTTGCCAAAACATGTATAACATACTATTCTTGGCTGGGGCTCATCATCAGGTTAAAGACAACATGTAATGTAAAGCATGATTCAGATAAAACTCTCATCTTCTTTGCTAGGGAGTTTCTTAAGTGCTCTGTCTCTAGGCCAGGTTATCTGCCTGTCCAAGAGCAAACTGACTCATCCATAGTAAAGATATGAGTCAAATATTCTGGCTTTGTTCTGAGGCCTTTCTTGGCTTGGACTCAATACACTGGACATCGTCTTCCAATTTCCTAGCTAGCTCTTTCAAATCTTCTCAAAAGTTATTATACAAAGAATGAACAATAGGAATTATCCAACAGACCTTCCAAATGCAATACCCAGCAAAGCAACATTGGAGTTACGTAAAACCATCAGTTGCTAAATTCTATCCCTCATCACCAGGAAACTAGTCAACAGCATGAATTCATCAGTTTGAATGCAACCCAATATAGAAAAACAATTCTTGAGTTAGAACTAATAATAGGATAAAATTTTTTGGTATATGAAGCATTATAAACTTACCAAGTACAGTTCAGGAAATAGCTAAAAATATTATTGCATTATAATAATACTCAATGATATGAATACAGGGAAAAATGAAAATGAGACAGTTACATTTGATGAAGTCACCTTTGAAAGGTCAAAAAAAAATCACAAACAGGAGCTATATAAACCACTGAATTTTTTCCTCAAATAATCTGAAAATAAAAGTTTTCTCAGTTCTAATCTGAGAAGCTGACCTGAGATTGCTGGAAAAGGATGCTCTTCTCTGGGTTGATGCCACAAGCAAGAAGAGCAGCAGTCATGTCCAAGATGCTCTGCCGGAGGATGGTTGGGTCCTGGGGGACAGTGATGGAATGCAGGTCAACAATACTGTACAGCACGGAGTCATGCTCGTCCTGTAACCTCACCCAGCTCTCAATGGCTCCCAGATAGTTGCCGAGGTGGGGGATTCCTGTAGGCTGAATGCCCGAGAATATTCGCTTCACGGCATCTTTCTGGAACAAAGGACAACAAACAAAATTGTTTTTGAAGCAGAATCCATGAATCTGATGCCCATGGTACCACAGCTATGATGGCTACTCCTATTTTTCTTTTTTAATGAAATCTGACACTCATCATCCTTATGCATTTATTTTGTTCCTACTTGGTGCAAACGCTATGTTAGGTGCTATTAGGGGACAGAAGATGATAATATATATTTTTTTCTTTTTGCACCCAAAACCTTACAAATGCAAAGACATGTAAGGAAAGGTCTGCATCTCCAATCTAATTGGAGATAGAAGATACGCTTATGGAAATAAAAGGAACAATACAACATGACAACACAGTCATAACCCGTTTGGAAAGATAAATAGTGGGGTACAGGCAGGAATGCCCAAGAGCAAAAGATGACTGTGGTTCTGGTGGTCATTACAAAGACTTCAGACATAGAAGTGAAATTTCACTGCAGGTTAAAGGGGCTCCAAGGGTTTGTTATGACATGATTCACTCATTGTGCAGGTAAGGCAATGAAGGCCACAGCATTAGGGCTAAAGGTTACTACCACTTAATTCAGTTTTCTTTAAAAATAATTGCTGATATAATTCAACGTGCAGAATCATGGGTTAAAATTTAGGAAACCTATACTTCATTTCTGATATTACTTCTTGATAAAGTTATTTAACATTTTCACGTTTTAGTTTCCTTTGACTTTTGATAAAATCATACTTGTTTTTTTTTATTTCTTCAAAAGAAGTTTTTAATTTTGCATAATTTTTAAATTATAAAATCATTTTTGACATGCTTTCCTACTGACCTAATTTGCTGTTATTGAAGTCATAAAAGGAAGTGGGGAAAAAAATGTGCCTCTGTATTTGAAAGATTTTGAATGCAAAAAAAAATTTTTTGCCATACCATGTGGCTTGTGGGAACTTAGTTCCCCAACCAGGGATTGAACCTGTGCCTCCTGTGGTGGAAGCATGGAATCCTAACCACTGGACTGCCAGGGAATTCCCCTGCAAATTTTTTTCAAAATATATTTTCTGTCCCTAATACAGAGTGAAAAAATGTCATGTTTCCTTTTAATAATTTTGCATTGTATAGTGAAAAACCAAAAATGAATGTATATCAATAAATGTGCTATAACTAAAAGGCTTTGAAAAAATAAAATGCATCCTTATCATTTTTAACAATAGTAAAAATATTACTAATAATAGCCGCAATTTACTGGACAACTACTATGTTGCTGATATTTATGCTCAATGCTTTATATGCATTAATGCATTTATCCCTTATAATACACAATATGGTAGGCATATGATTACCTCCAATTTGCAGACGAGAAAACTGAGGTTCAGAGATATTAAGATATTGACCATGGTCACACAACTCATACATGAGACTGCAATTTCAAGCCAAGTATCACTGACTTCAGAGCTCATGGATGCTCCTTCCACTGGCTATCATGTTTTGCTTAGCCACCAAGTATTCAAACTTTTTACATTCGTTGTATTATTTTGCAACTTCTCTGTCGCCAAAAAAAAAAAGTTATGGGTGAAAAAGAATATTCTTATGTTTACTTGTGTACAAGTTTCTCTAGTGTACATAGTTAGGAGGTGAATTGCTGGGTCATATGGCTCAGCCAGTAAAGAATCTGTCTGCAGTGCAGGAGACCTGGGTTCGATCCCTGGATTGGGAAGATCCCCTGGAGAAGGGAAAGGCTACCCAACTCCAGTATCCTGGCCTGGAGAATTCCATGGACTGTATAGTCCACGGGGTCGCAAAGAGTCAGACACGACTGAGCGACTTTCACTTCACTTCAATTCAAGGTATGCATTCAGTTCAGTTCAGTCGCTCAGTTGTGTTGGACTCTTTTTGCGACCCCATGGACTGCAGCACGCCAGGCTTCCCTGTCCATCACCAACTCCTGGAGCTTATTCAAACTCATGTCCATCGAGTCAGTGATGCCATCCAACCATCTCATCCTCTGTCGTCCCCTTCTCCTCCCGCCTTCAATCTTTCCCAGCATCAAGGGTCTTTTCTAGTGAGTCAGTTCTTCAAGGTATGCATATGTATTTTCAATTGTACTACAGTGTGCTGAACTGTTCCTAAGTATGCAGCTTCTACCACCAATTTCTGTTGGTCCACATCCTCACCAACACTTTGCCAGTAGTTTTAATTTTAGCTAACTGGTGATATAAGGTAGAATCTCATTACAGTTTAATTGCATTTCTTTGATTATTTATTAGAGAAGCTGAGAACTCTTATGGTTATTGCTATTTTAATACCCATATTGCTCTCCCCTGTGGAGAGCCTATTCAGGTTATTTTGCCTATTTTTCTGAAGTTGGAAAATGTTTTTATTGATTTAGGACTTTTTGTATATTCTGGATCCTACTATTTTGTTAGTTACATGTGTGGCCAATATATTCTCTCCTTGTGTGGCTATTTGCTTTTTTGTTATCTTTTGATAAAGAGATGGTCCTAATTTTACCAAATATGTAATCTTGATTACAGATTTTTATGTCATAGAACAAATCTTCCAAAATTCCAAGTTTATGAAGATATGTGTATACATATATAAAACATATATGTATGTGCATGCTTTAAGGTTTTATCTTTCACATTTAAGCCTGTATCAATTTGGAGATTTCTACATATGGTGTGAGGCAAGCATCTGCTTTATTTTCTCTCCTTTTAATTTTTCCCTATGTGGATACCTAATTGTTCTAGCACCATTTATTGCAAAGATTGTCTTTCCCACTGCTGTAGAATTCCACTTCAGCATAAATCAAATATCTCTATATGTCTGAGTCTGTATCTGGTCTTTCTATTCTGTCTCATTGGTTCACTGGTCCTTTTGTCTATTTCTGCACCAGTATTACAGTTGTCTTTTTAATAAGTCTTGGGACCTGGTGGAGCAAGGCTTTCTGCCTTATTCTTCAATAGTATCTAACTCACCCTTGGTCTTTTACACTTCTCAATGCATTTTAGAGTCATCTTGTCAAGTTCCAAGAGAAAAAAAACCTGTTGGGATTTTTGATTAGGATTACATTGAGTCCATAGATTGCTTTGGGGAGAACCAACATCTTTATAATACTGGGTCCTCCAATCTTGAAAACCATACAGCAAAAGAGAATTAATGCAGAACATGATGACTATAGTTGATAACACTGTGTTGTATAATTGAAATTTTCTAACCGAGTAGAACTTAAATGTTCTCCCTCTCACACACACAAATATGTAAGGTGTTGGTTGTGGTAATAATGAGCTTGATGGGGGATCTTTTTTTCCTTAATTTATTTACTTTTACTTGAATAATTATAATATTGTGTTGGTTTCTGCCATATATCAACATGGATCAGCCATGGCTATACATATGTCCCCTCCCTCATGAGCCTCCTTCCCATCTCCCACCCCATCCCACTCCTCCAGATTATCACAAAGCCAGAAAGGGGGATCTGTGCACAATATATATCAGATTACCAAGGTATATGTGCACTTTAAGTATCTTACAATTTATTTGTTGATATATATCAACAAAGCTGAAATTTTTTAAAAAAGAATGTAACATTTACCACAGACTTTATATATAATATTAGCTCCTAAGAGCTAATCTACTTCAGATATGTGAGTGCTAAGACTACTTAAATTTTGCCTTTTCCTATTCCCTAAAATTTAAAATCCTACAAATACAGTCTATTTTCCCCATATCTGCTTATTTTCCTCTTTATTCTTCAGATGACAGCTATAAAATAGAATGTTACATCATAGTTCCATGATCCAGAATTGTGCTTGATCCAAGCACTCAGGAGACCTAAAAGATTTGTGGCTCTGAGAATATGAAAAATACCTTTTAAGTAACCGAGAACAAATATGATTTGCACTTAGAATCATACACATGTACACACACACACACACATACACAACGCCCTCAATGACTAACTCCTGAAATCATAATTTAGAGATATTATTTTAAAAATAGTTGGTAGATGAGAACTGAGGCTGAGGGACAGAGGTGGGGGCTGGAGAGGAAGAAGGGGAGAAAGAAAAGAAAGGGAGAGAGAGAGTTAGCATAGAATAAGTACCTATCAGTGAGGCTTTCTCTAGTACCTTAGACCATAGTAAGCCCTGAGTTCCTGATATGGGAATAAGTAAAGGAGCTTTCAGTGAGGTTAAAAATGATTAATGGGCTTTAGGGACTGATTGATGAAGAGACAAAGCAAAGCAGAAAAACAAGCTCTGAACTTAATAAATGGAAAGGAAAAAAAAAATACCATCCAGAAACGCTTGAACTAGGATGAAAGGGGACTGTTTATGGTCATGTAAAAGATTGTAAGGACCAGGACTATCAAGCTGGGGGAAAAAAAAGAATATTTCCATACAAATTCCTCCATGTTCAGGAATTATCCCGCAGGACAAATGGAGACACTAATTCTTGAGAAAACTAGAAGAGAAAAGCACTAGAGGACAGACTGTGGGAAAAAAAGAATTGTGACCAGTGGGAATGAACTAGACATGATCTAATACATCTTTTTCATTCTCTAGTTTCTGTGCTTCTATACATCCAGGCAGAGGGAATGATGTTATCAAGAAGTAAGAGCAACAAGAAATGGTTTGTTCAATTTTCAAGGAGCTATTAAGAAAATACAGGCTCTAAATGAGAACTGGATTCCTGGCCTTAAAAATATACAGAGAGTGTCTTGCTCTTCGGTGGTGAGTTTATGTTCCCGTCTGTTCCCCCTGCAAGAGTCAGCAGGCAGCCTGACGGCATGGCAGGGGAGATACGCCTGGTACCATGAAATCATGGGGCTGGAATGTGGCGTTTGGGTGGTAGGAGGATGGGGGTTCTGTGTTCAAAAGCAGGAGAGCTGGAAAAGAATGAAAATGAAAGGAGCATGGGCTTCCCAGTGGATGGGAGGCAAACCACAAAGAAAACAGCTTCAAGACCAGCCCACAGGCATTTACTCCTCAGGCAGGCTGGAGCATCAACCTTCGATCCCTTTGCTGTGCACAGAGACTAAAAAGAAGGTCCGTTTTACAAAATAGGTCTTCATTTTTATTTCAGATGTATTTCTTTAACAAAGGCCACTTCCAGTCAATGCAGGCCTTGGCTCATTTTGTAACAGAATTAGTATCACCAATGGGTAGCTTCAACGCTGAGATTTGATATATTCCAGAAGAGAGGATGGGAGTTTGAATTTGAATCAGAGGGAGAACAAATTTATCAATCTGACAGACGTAGCTCAAATCATTCCTGTTATAAGGGACTGAGCACATTCCAAATTCGTAATTATCATAACTTCAGTGATTGCATCCAAAAGCAGTTGAAAAATCCCAAGCTGCTAATAATAGCAAAAGATAATTTTTCTAATCAACTAAAGAGAGCTTCTGATTTTATTCCCAAGTGCATAATATACATCCAAAAAAGCCTGCCTACAAGCTTAGACACACTTTCAACTTTGGTATGGAGGTGGCAACCAAAGACTTCAACTAAAGATTTCAAGATTCTTATTACAAACTCCTGCTTGTGTCCAGCTGGGGCATCGATTGTGTATGCATCATACCTGTTTTAACTATAGTCAATGGTAGGCCAAAAACTTGGCGGAACAACCATCGTGTCTACCTGGTTCCATGAAAAGCATGTTATCACAGACTGTGATTAGAAAGGAATCAGCATTATCAACTAATTAGGTTTCAAATCTCTTTTTGTAAGTCTTTATTTTGCTAAATAAAAAATACAGCTTAAGCAGCTCTCTGTTAGGGATTCTCAATTCTATCATGTATATCACCCTATCACATATATCTAGGCCCCTTGCATATAATTTTCAACACTTCCTTGAAAATGTCTCTACCATCAACTAGTGATTTAAGAGCTGAAACATAGGAGACCCAGCATAGAAAAATAGCACTTCCATCCTGGCTGGGAGGATCCAGGTGCTTCTCTGAAGCTTTCTTTGGCCACGGCTCAGCATTGTTCTGCCACAGTCAGCGCTTTCTTTCAGAAGCACAGAGAGCCAGGAGTCTGGTGAGAAAATGCTGACTCAGCACCAAGCGAAAAAAAAAAAAAAAAAAAAAAAAAAAGAAAGGGTTCGTTTCTGCTTAGAAATGAAACCAGATGCTCAGACCTGGGAATCAATATAGTAAATATTAATTCAATATAAGAGAAAGCAGGTCTTACGTCACCCTCAAACCAGAAGGAATATGTAGGCCAGCAATTAAACCTGTAGGAAAAAATCATTATCAAAAAGATAAAAAGAGGAGTGACTAATCCATTAGACTTCGAGTTCCATAAGGGCACAGACGAGACGCACTGACCACATATTGTTAGGCCAGGGAAGCAGTTTGAAAGGAATAAACTTGAGTTTTTAAAACAGTTTTCTATAAACTTTTTTAAGCCACCTCCAAATTTTAAGAGCTGTGCATCTGTCTCCCACCCCACGCACTGTGCTGTCCTTCCATCACACAGCAGAATGCTTTCACAGATGTATTTTTCATTCTTGTGCTGGACTCAAGCAATCAGAAAGATTCCCTGGCACTTGCATGGGCTTCATTGCATGTGACAGAGGCAGGAATTACTGGCCTTACTTTCCAGGAAGGACACTGGAAGGCTAAGTAACCTGCACAAGATCACAGGCAGGTGGTCAGATCTGAATCTCAGCTCTCAGAACTGGACTCGCCCACCTTCTCACTGGTCTGCATCAGGTTAGAATTTCTTGACTTCAAGGTTGGCCTGAACTTTAACTACCTTCACTCCCACCCACAACTCCCCTCTCCACACACATGCTTCTCCAAAAGGGAAGGTGTGCTTCTCAGAAAGGGAAGGAGATGTTTCCTGAGAGGCCCAGGTAACAGCTGGTGGCACAGCTGGGCCCAGAATCCAGACCTCCAGAGCTAGGCTCACCAGACCACCTGATGCTTTTGTATTCATATTTATCACATTCTTTTCTCCTGCAGCTATTTCTTTTGTAGCTCAGCATATCTTTGGGCTTATTTTCCTCACGCCTTTCTTTTTTGTTTTCTTTCTTACACATCAGTGAATAGTACCTCAGTGAATGTCTCCCCATCAGATGATGAAATATAAAATCTAGGGACTCTGGCTCCTAGGAGAGAATGCACTGTCACCCAAGGGAAGCTAAGCTATGTTGAAATGCAAAGCTTATATGTAGGTATGGAATAATCTGGCAAGTCCTTTTAGTTTTTATTGGAAGAGTGACTCAAATATATTATCTAAACACAACATAAATAATTATAACATGATATGTAGTGAGAAACACTTTTAATTTCTAACAATAATACTGCTTCCTAAACCAAATGAGCCAGGGTCAAATTCTTGACATAAACATCTTAACCACCACTACATAATTTATTTTTACATTGAATGGAACAGTAAATACAGGCAAGAGATCAAGAATACTAAAAATTTTTAAGTATAAAGAATGATCTGAAATGCTTAAGAAAATATTAGTTTTTCCCCATAAGAAAATTTGAACATTGATCTCAAAGTGTTAGAGAAATCATTGCCTAGAAAGATACAAGAGTTTTTTTTTTTTTATCATTGCCTTTTTTGGTAAAATACAGGCTTATGCGTGTACGCTTGGCCATGTTCAATTCTTTGTGACCCTATGGACTGTAGCCCACCAGGCTCTTCCATCCATGGGATTTTCCAGGCAAGAATACTGAAGTGGGTTGCCATTTCCTCCTTAAGGGGATCTTCCTGACCCAGGGATAGAACCCGAGTCTCATTTTCAAATGTAATATTCTTACTAGATATGCCCAACATGTAGAAAAGTCCAAAGAAAAGCTTGGTGTATAGCCAACAGTAGAGTCAGTGAAGGAGCCCCGGTGGGCTCTTCTGCCTTCATCCAGCCAGCCTCATGAGGAGCTTCCTAGAGCACAGGTTTGCAAACAACTTGATTCAGTATATTTTCGAAATATTAATATGTTGTTGGAAAAAATATTCCTCCTTAGGGTAACAGGAAATATACAGAAAAGAGAGTTTTCACACAAAAAAGGCTGGGACAAAAATGTAAATACCACATACACAGACTTAGCTGTATGTATACATCTTTTCCTTTCTTCCTCTGGGATAAGGCTCGGACATTATGTGACCACTAATCCCTTTCCCAGTCGTCCTCCATTATCTTCCATGAGCAGCTGACCTAGTTACTTGCCACTCTTGTATTGCTCGTTCCCCTCTGCCCTCAGACTCTTCCCTCAGCCTGGATATCCTTCGTCCTCGTCTCTGCCTGGAGAACCCCTCCATAGTCTTCAAGGCCAAACAATCTTTCCCTGATTTTAAACTTGCTAAATATACCTTCTCCCTACCAAACACACACACACGCAGTCACTCTCTCCAAGAAGAACAGATCCTTCTTTCATCAGCTCTTCATTATTGCACATATCAGCCTGGTAACTTGGTAAATATTTTCTTATTTGCTTAGTAAATATTTTCCCACCTAGAATATGAGCTCTCCAGGGCTGGGGCTGTCTTTTTCATCTTATATCCCTAGTACATAGCAGTGCCAGGCACATTGTGAGCATCTACTAAGTGTTAGTGGAATAAATGACAAATCTCCCACTCCTACCCCTGACTCTGGCTCCATGTAAAGGGCAAAATAACTACACACAGAATGAACCAAATGTTCCAGTTATAGGTAGTTCCTAAACAAATTACGTTCATGTTTGAAAACTGGTTTTCTGAAACTCAGAAACTCAATTCTTTAAAAGGCAGTTAAACTCCTGGAAGGCAGCCCATGGAAGCCTCATTGAACCCACAGTACTCCTGAAGGATGGTTTTAACAACAGTATTTCAGCTGCACCTAAACACCATTCATAAAATTGTTTCTGTGGGAAAGTGAAATCCAAGTTCTATTTTGGGACACACGAGAACTACCTACCCAGTGGTGGCTCTGACTTCAGAGCAGAAAACACTTAAGAGGAACAATCTGGTAGGAAGAGCAGGCTGTATTTGCATACGGACTTTTGAGATTAGATTTACGATTATTTGGAGGAGAAGGGGACGACAGAGGATGAAATGGTTGGATGGCATCACTGACTCAATGGACATAAGTTTGAGTAAACTCCGGGAGTTGGCAATGGACAGGGAGGCCTGGCATGCTGCAGCCCATGGGGTGACAAAGAGTCGGACATAACTGAGCGACTGAACTGAACTGAACTGGAGGTGGAGCAACATGTGGGAGCTTCCTTCAGCATTATCAGCTTACCTAACACTGATATTGTGCCTATATGGTCTGTCCTGGAGGTGGCTGCCCTGGCTGCCACTGCTGAGAAGAAAGTTCAGAAGGTGGAAGGCAGGTGCTGGAGCAGAGGTTCCCACCCTATGTCTCTGTACCTGCAATATCACCTGAATAGGGACCTTTTAGGAATGCAGATACCTGGGCTCCAATCCAGACCTACCAATAAGCCCAGATACCTGGGCTTATTCCAGAAGAAAACTTAAAGAGTTATGCAAGCTGTGCCTTGACAAGCCTTCCAGGTGACTCTGATGCCCTCATTTGAGAGGGGCTTTGGGGGCACTCATATGTAGTCTTAAAATTCACTTCAACTACATAAAATGAGGTACAAATGAAAACATCTGAATAAAAGACAGAAGGTACATTTTTAAGCTACCAGTTCTCAATCTTGTCTACACAGTGATCACCTGGGAGCTTTGAAAAATACCAGTGCCTGGGTCCCATCCTCAGAGATTTTGATTTAATCAGTTTGAGATTTGGCATGAGCATAGGGAATTTTTAAAAGTTCCCTGTGTGATTCTAATGTGTGTCCAAGATTGAAAAACCACTATTCCTACCAACTACTACATAATTACTCTCTAAAACTGCCGACCTGATTGGAAACATAGAAATACACACACACAAACAAACGCATACACACACATGAGCATACAAATGGACTACAAAAATGCGAAAAGTTCACTTGCTTATAATTTACATTTCAAGGTAATAAAATCCCTGAGCATTTATGCATTAATCCACAGTCAAGGATCCCTTTGGCTTCAGGCAGAAGTTCAGCAAATTATGGTCAACAGATTATGAAGGTGTGGCTAGAGTCCCTACATTGGTGAGAAAAGATCAAGTAAGCACACTACCTTCCACCATTAGGTAAACTTACTTGATAATGCCCAGTCTCATAAATCCTTATGGCTCAGGGATTCAAGAAGCTTCCCAGCTGGCACTTGTGGTAAAGAACCCACCTGCCAATGCAGGAGACATGAGATGTGGGTTCAATCCCTGGGTCGGATCCCCTGGAGGAGGGCACGACAACCCACTCCAGTATTCTTGTCTGGAGCATCCCATGGACAGAGGAGCCTGGCGGGCTACAGTCCATAGGGTCATAAAGAGTCAGACACGACTCAAGTGACTTAGCAAGCAGGGATTCAAGAAGCACGTAGAGCCCAGACATTGACAAGAAAATAATCCCACTAAGATTTTGATATCAGAATTGTAATGGATAGAATACAAAATTATCACTGTATAGAATGCTTTTTTCTACCTATTTCCCTGTGTGAAAAATTCTCTAACTTCCTCTAACCCCTACAGAGTCTGAATTCAAAACTCAGGCAGTTGTAGCTGGGTTTCATGGTCAGCTCAGTCAGTTGAGGAAAACCTGAACTAACCACTGGTGGCCTTGGATAAGTGAAACCAAGATGCCAGAAATTCTTATATCCAACAAATGAAGGAACTCCATGACCTCGGTGTTCTGAAACTTTGAGAGACAGCATGAATATCTTGCAGGGTTCCCTAGTGATTCAAACAGTAAAAAATCTGTCTGCAATGCAGGAGACCCAAGTTTGATCCCAGGGTCAGGAAGATCCCCTGGAGAAGGAAATGGCTGCCCACTCCAGTATTTTTGCCTGGAGAATTCCATGGACAGAGGAGCCTGGCAGACTTCAGTCCATGGGATCGCAAAGAGGCGGACACGACTGAGCAGCTGAGCACACACATACACACAATACTACAAACAGAGAAAAAAAAAATTCTAAAGTTATTTTCTCGGTATAAAAATATTTCACCAAAAAAACTCTTCGACTATCCTAAATACTACTGGGTGAAAAAAGTTATTTTGCAGGACCCATGGCCCCCTTTCTCATCATCCAACCTGTGCTACTGCTGCTAAGTCACTTCAGTCGTGTCCGACTCTGTGCGACCCCATAGACGGCAGCCCACCAGGCTCCCCCGTCCCTGGGATTCTCCAGGAAAGAACACTGGAGTGGGTTGCCATTGCCTTCTCCAAGGCATGAAAGTGAAAAATGAAAGTGAAGTCACTCAGTCGTATCCGACCCTCAGCGACCCCATGGACTGCAGCCTACCAGGCTCCTCCGTCCATGGGATTTTCCAGGCAAGAGTACTGGAGCGGGGTGCCATTGCCTTCTCCCATCCAACCTGTAGACTGATACAATTCCCAGGGTTGTTTGAATAGTATTTGTTTCAGTTCAGACCCTTCTGTCAGCTCATTCTGTTAACTTTAGAATAAGTTAGAAAAATGGCAAACTCAAGCAGTAAAATATGATGACTGTGATAACTTGTCTGGTTATTTATCGTGGTTAAGCAGTAGGCTTTAGCACCACACTGCCTGGGCTGAGTCCTGGCTCTATGACTTATATGGTCTTAAACACCTACAAAATGGGATAATAATATACCAGACTCACAGGGTAGATGACTTTATTAGTGATGAGTTTTTTAGTGTAAAGTGCTTAGTGCCTGGCATGGAGTAAGCTCTCCAGAAAATATCTGATCATTGATGGAGGTCAAATTTTTAAGTGTTTAAAGATTTTCACCCAACCATCCAACAGTAGGGCTTCCCAGGTGGTGCTAGTGGTAAAGAACACATCTGCTAATGCAGGAGACACAAGAGCAACAGGTTCTATCCCTGGGTTGGGAAGATCCCCTGGAGGAGGGCACAGCAACCCACTCCAGTATTCCTGCCTGGAGAATCCCATGGGCAGAGGAGCCTGGCGGGCTTCAGTCCATAGCGTCACTAAGAGTTGGACACGACTGAAGTGATTTAGCATGCACATACGCGTCCAACATACAGAAATGTGTCCTACAGAAATACTCATATTAGAATGTAAGTCTACCTGGCATTCCCTATATGAGTAATGACAAAAGGACTACAAGCAACTAAATGTCCATTAGGGAACATACTAAATAAACAGTAGTTTTATTTTTAAATGATGGAGTAGCATGCAACAGATAAGAAGAACATAAGTACTAAGAGCACAGAGTGGAGGTGAAGAGGCCCAACTCTGGAGTCAAAGGGCCAAATCCAATACCAGCTCTGTACACACTAGCTGTGTTTCCTTGTGCAAGTCACCGAACTTTCTCATCTGTAAAATGGGTGTAATAATAGCACCCTCCTCAAGGCCTGAGAACAATGCATAGCCCACAGAAGTTCTATATGCTATGCTAAGTCACTTCAGTCGTGTCGGACTCTGTGCGACCCCATAGACGGCAGCCCACCAGGCTCCCCCGTCCCTGGGATTCTCCAGGCAAGAACACTGGAGTGGGCTGCCATTTCCTTCTCCAATGCATGAAAGTGAAAAGTGAAAGTGAAGTTGCTCAGTCATGTCCAACTCTTAGCGACCCCATGGATTGCAGCCTAACAGGCTCCTCAGCAAGGGTACTGGAGTGGGGTGCCATTGCCTTTGACAAGGAAGGTGAATACACATTTAACTTAACAGTGGTTATCTCAAAGAGTGGGAATAAGCAATGATTACTTTTTTGACACTCTTGTATTTATTTAACTCTTTTTAAGGGCATGAACATTTTTTGTAGCCAAATTAAAAAAAATAAATGCCTGGTTTTACTGCATATGGCCCGATGATGATTAATTTACATATAATTACAAGAGTCTC
The DNA here is from genome assembly GCF_027580195.1 of Bos mutus. Taxonomy (NCBI): domain Eukaryota; kingdom Metazoa; phylum Chordata; class Mammalia; order Artiodactyla; family Bovidae; genus Bos; species Bos mutus. The sequence continues at coordinate 22,493,981 of NC_091619.1, read as the reverse complement.
ATACCAACAGGAATGTCAGGTATTATCATTTTCATTTTACATAATGGGAAATAAAGACATGAATAAAGTGAAGTGATTGATTAAGCTCACACATGAAGTTATTTGTAAGATGGAACTAGAATAGAACAACATAATGTAATAGAAAACAGATTTGGGGGATCAGACAGTCCTGTAGCAGGTTCAATTGCTTCTGCATATCCCAGCACTTTGTACAAATTCTTTAATCTCTCTGAACTTCAGTTTGATAATCTGAACAATGAGGTTAATAATAATAATGGCTAATATTTGTTGAGTGCTTACTATGTACAAATACTCTAGCAAGAGCTATGAATGCATTATCTCATTTAATCCTTACAAAAAGCCTTATGAGGTAGGTAGTATTATCAACTCTGTTTTATAGGTGAGGAAACTGAGGCACAGAGGGGTTCAGTGAGCAGTGAATGTCTAATAAATAGTGGAGTCAGGGCCTGAACAGAAGCAGATCAAATTCAGCTATACATGCTTCACTTAGTCCAGAGACTTGGTGCATACACATGAAGGGGAGGGACCCACTGCAGGACAGAGTGGACTCCTGGAACCACCAGCAAGCCTCCCTGTGAGACTAGACTCTCTGTAGATACTTCAGAAGAAGTGTATGAGAATACAACAAAGCACTCAATAAATTATTTGCTTTTATCCCTCTGCTTCAATAAATGATGCTACCTCCTAGACTGTACAACCTCAAATCTGCTGTAATTTTATGTTCACATAATGAACTTCTGTGGGGATGTGTGATTCTCTCTCTTGCACTGCACACAGTAAAGATAATTGCCCTGTGTACTTTTTGTTTTCCTTTAGAAGTGGTGGCCAGTACAGGGCAGGTGACAGGGACAGTGGTTCTTATTCATCTGGGCAGCAGCTTCGGTGCTAATTCTAAACACAGGTGGTGAGAGAGACAGCCAACAGGAAGGGGGAAGGAATCACTGCTGACATGTGCAACTGGCAAGATTGATGGTTTCCCTCTCTCTTTCTCCCCAGTGCGTCGGCCTGGGGGCAGAGATGCAGGAGCTGCTGTGCTGGGGACAGTAAAATACACAGCGCAACGTCTACCTTGTGGCCACGCTGATTAATGAGACTGAAATGACACAGAAAACAGGCGGTGCTTCGGAAGGAGAATTCACAGGCCTTTCTTTCTTTAATGATTTCAACAAAAGCAGTTCCCATAAACAGCTGGGTTTGAACTGGAATACCCCGCGGTTACAGCAAGGCAGGGGTGTATTTGGTGGAATGTGTGGAGCAAAGGGTGAGGGTATAAGGGGAGTTTGTAATGAATTAAATTCATTTGTGATCACTGGGTACAAATCATAATGAATGAATTCCTTTCCTCTGTCTGTTTAGCTGAAAAATGTCATAAAGTCTGGGTAAGATATTTACTTACCTAACCATGTAAAGAGGACATAGGAATATACCCACAAAGACTTTTTGCCCCAATGAAGGCACTCATTTAGTTTTTTAGAGCTGAGAGATGGTATCATCAATTTGTCGTGTTTTACCACAGCTACATAATGTATGTATTAAAACACAGTACTCTCTTTTTGAGAAAAGATGAATTTGAATACCAAATATTATTTCTAGTACTTAGTATCAACTATTTACAAGGTATATTCATTAGGATTTCCCACCAACAGCTCTTCAAACTTAATATGATATCCAAAATTAAATCTACTGGCTCATAACCTTCCAGTAAACTGCCCACAAACCTGCTCTTCTGTATTTTCAATCGTGGCTAATGACAGAACCATCCACTCAGTCTCCCAAAGGTAGCAGCCAACCAGATTCTTTCGTTTCCTTCATCAGATTCTGTGGGTTAAAATCCTGACTCCTTCAATCGCTAGATATGTGATCTTTGGCAAGTACTGGGTTGACCAAAAAATTCACTTGTGTTTTTCTGAAACAGTGTATAGAAAAACCCTAATGAACTTTTTTGGCCAACCAACCCAATATTTGTGACTCAGTTTCTTCCTCTGAACCAACATTTTAATGGTATTAATACTACTTCATAGGGTTATTATAAGAATTAAATATATTAGTACATAAAAAGTGCTTAGAATAGTGCCTGGCACAAAGAACGTACTCAATAAATATTAGCAATGATTGATCTTAAATGTGCTCACTGTATTTATATACATAAAATTACATGAGGTGATGGATGTGTTAACTAACTTCATTGCAGTAACCACTTCACAATAATATGGGTAACAAACCATCTTGTTGTTCACCTTAAACATACAATATGTCAAATATATCTTAAGCTGGAAAAAATCAGCTGTTATTATTAACATTACCTAACCAATTGCTAAATCTTCAGGGACAGTTTCCAACACAATTTCACTACTCCCTCTCTATCAACAGTCTAATCTCCAATCACTTCACCTGTGCTGTTTCAGTGGCTTCTATCTAGCATCTATATCCACCATATCACTATCTGAACTATCTTTTTAAAAGAGTGACTCTCCACTGGTTTGTCCTTTTCTACAGAGTCAAGTCCAAACCCCTCAAGTTAGTGCATAAAATCCTTCATAATCTGACTTCACACACATACAGATAACAGACCTGGCAGGGGCAAGTAGCTCCCTGAATGAACCCTAATTAAGCAACTGAGAAGTCTCATTAGAAACTCCAGGTTAATGATTTATAGTTAATATTTTATAACATGCTATTTTTCATTTATCATCCTTAGCATCAGAGCCAATATTGTATTCAATTAAAACCACAAGAGCAATCTTCAGGATCTATAATTTAAAACCCAAATGTACAAAATATTTATATGCCAGCTGATATTATTCTAGGTCAGATTAAATTTAGAGCATTTCCATTGCTGAGTATGCCCCTCCACCAAATTCATTCTATCTAGAACTTCAGAATGTGACCTTACAGGGAAGTAGGGTCTTTGCAGATGTAATTAACTAAGACGAGGTCACACCAGATCAGAGTGGGACCTAAATCCAATGACTACTGTCCTTATAAGGAGAGGAGACAACACATAAAGATACAGAGGGGAAAGGTCATGCACCAAAGGAGACAGAGATGGCAGTGATGTAGCTGCTAGTCAAACGCCCGTGTTTGCAACAAGTCACCAGAATCTAGAAAAGAGTCCAGGAAGGATTCTTCCCTAAAGCCCCTGCAGAACAGCATGGCCCTACTGACACCTTGATTTCAGACTCTGAGCCACCAGGCATGTGACACGATACATTTCTGTTGTTTTAAGCCATCCGGTTTGCGACACAGTTAACGCAGCCTTAAAGAATAATACACTTGGATAATGTGGTAAACTAATACGATGAGTCTTTCAGGGCCAGTCTGTTAGGACACTGAGCTTCTTCTCCAGAGCTGCCCAAGCCCATGATGGGGCCAGGCAGACTAGAACACGAGCATTCTGCATTAGCTATCGTGACTGGCCAGACCACAACCACACATACGCAGGTAGTGGTGCTGAGGTCAGGAAGCATTTTTATTAGGTTCAGTTCAGTTCAGTTCAGTCGCTCAGTCGTGTCCGACTCTTTGCGATCCCATGAATTACAGCACGCCAGGCCTCCCTGTCCATCACCAACTCCCACAGTCTACCCAAACCCATGTCATCGAGTTGGTGATCCCATCCAGCCTACATCAAATAAACAAATAGCTAAAATCAATGACAGGGATGTAATGAGTTGCTGTTACTTTGTTTTGGGAAAAATCAAAGGTCTAGGATCATATTTGCATTGCTTCTACAAAATTACTGTATATAGTTAGCTTTGCTCCATTTATTCTGTCCATTTAAACAGCAGATCTGAAATTTCCTCACACTATAATAACTCAGAAAATGAAAACTTACTCTTAGCAAATACTGTTTCCTTTGGTCCAAAAAATATTGATTGTGCACCTCTTCTGATGAAGCAGTATGATATGTACTATTTGAAGAAAAGCTATGACAAACCTAGACAGCATGTAAAAAAAGCAGAGACGTCATGTTGCAAACAAAGGTCCATATAGTCAAAGCTATGATTCTCCCAGTAGTCATGTATGGATGTGAGAGTTGGACTATAAAGAAGGCTGAGGGCTGAAGATTTGGTACTTTAGAACTGTGGTGCTGGAGAAGACTTTCGAGAGTCCCTTGGACAACAAGGAGATCAAACTAATCAATCCTAAAGGAAATCAACCCTGAATATTCATTGGAAGGACTGATGCTGAAGCTGAAGCTCCAATACTTTGGCCACCTGATACAAACAGCCAACTCTTTGGAAAAGACCCTGATGCTGGAAAGATTGAGGGCAAGAGGAGAAAGGAAAAAGAGGATGAGATGGATAGATGGCATCACTAACTCAATGGACATGAGTTTGAGGAAACTCAGGGAGATAGTGAAGGACAGGGAAGCCTGGTGTGCTACAGTTCATGGGGTTGCAAAGAATCAGACATGACTTGGAGACTGAACAACAATAACAAACACTGCTGTTCTCCCCTGAAAGGGTTTTTTTTTTATTTGAAACCTTAGAGATTATTTTTTGGCATAATGACCCCAGCCCAAATCACTTTGAGATACAGGTTTTCTTAGATAATAAACAGTGAACTATTTCTCTTAAAAACTAAGAAAACACATCTATAATCTTTCTTTGAAGCTCTTCAGAAAGATTTTTTTTTTTTTGGCTGTGCCATGTGGCTTGTGGGATCTTAGTTCCCCAACCAGGAATTGAACCTGGGCTTCAGCAGTGAATATGTGGAGCCCTAACCATCGAACCACTAGGGAATTTCCTAGAAAGAATTCTTATAAAGCTTTGTATGAAATAAACTTGGGGGGGGAAAGGGTAAAATTCACATTTGGAAACCAGTGTCAGCTGATCATTAATTCACCATCCCTCTTTATATTTGAAAGATCTCAGGAAGTTATCAATGATAGCCCATAATGTTGAAGAACAAATAATCCAACATATTTTCAGCATGCCACAGAGTTTCCTGCTTGTCACATTGTTGAGCCTCTTATATAAAAGTTCTGAAAAATCTGGCAACTTATGCAGATCTAGAGGCTCTGTTGTCAAAGAAGTGTCAGCATAGAGGTCATTTCAGAGTTTCCAATTCTTTATACTTATTAATGTGTGTCTGACTTTTCTGCAACTGCATGGACCATAGCCCGCCAGGTTCCTCTGTCCATGGGATTTCCCAGGTAAGAATACTGGAGTGAGTAGCCGTTTCCTTCTCCAGAAGAATCTTCCTGACCCAGAAATCGAACTCACATCTCCTGTATTGCAGGCAGATTCTTTACCACTGAGCCATCAGAGAAGCCCCACTCTTGTTAATAAACCTTAGAATTTTTCACAGTTGAGTTTTTAGCCCTTCCTCTAAAACTTCACCACCCCACATTCAATTTTCTATTTATGTTTAATGGAAATGTCATAGTTCTGATTTGCACTCACTGTGTGTGTACATGTGCAAAATAACTCTGCATTCCTTAGTCAGTTGTCTCATTGTGCCTAATGAAATTCAAGAATATTTCTTTAATTAAGGGAGACTTGTTTTTTCTGATTGTTTATACAAATTGATGACATTTTTTCATTCTGCTTTAAATTGTCTCATCATTTATCATTGACTAAGCTGAAGAAACATTTATCTCATTTATAAAGTAATGCAGTATCATAGTTTCATTTCTCTGATTCCAATTATTTTATTTGGAATTTGTGCATTTTGGTGCTGATCAAGTTGTAAAATAGAAACCAAAATAATTATTCTCCTTTACATTTTAGTTTGACTTTCAATTCCAAAAACCTACCTTTATTCATCAATGAATATTTATCATGTCCCTTTTGAAGTAAACACTGTTTTCCAATAAATTTCCAAATCTGACTATTTTTACATAGTTTATGTATCTGTATGAGCATATTCTATTTTTATAAACATACTTTGAGTCAAAAATGAAAAATTTTCAACAACTTCACCACACAGCAGCACTCACATTCAAATTGTAATGATTTTAAATACAATTTCCCTTGGCATTTTTGAGACCCTTTCCTCTTCAATTGGAAATGTTTTTTTGTTGCACATAATTCTGTTTTATGACTAAATATTAGTAAGTAAAATAATTAGTGTAAGTAACAGAATATTCCCATCTTCAACAGTTTCAATCAGATGGCTTGAAAGTACATCTTGAAAGTAGTCTTATTTTTCAACTACTTAGATGACAAATTACTATATACTGAATAATGATTAATGATGAAATACTTGGTACCACAAATGACACTGGTGCTTACCTCAGTTCTTGGACATTTTTGTGAAAAATAACACTAACTTATTTTGTATATTACTATTAAATAATCATAGTTATTGAGAAAGTAACTGCAGATGTTTGTGTCATAACCATCAAATAATGAAGAGCGAGAAATGTATGTACAAAGTAAAACAAAGCTGTTTTGTGAGGACAGGCAGAACCCCAGCTGTGTAAAAATGATGCTATTGAAATGTCATCAGTTGAGTTATACCAAAGTATAATATATAGATGATTTTCTTTTTTAATTTTCCATCTTGGTGACAATTTTTTTTAAAAAAAAAGCACTGTTGGAGAATAAATAGCCCAATGACCTATTAGAAGAATTACGTAACAAAGTATTTTGCAAGTTCTCTTGTGTTTCTAGCAATTTTGCTGGTTTCTATCCCACCAGCACTGATGAGTTAAGAAGACCCAAG